>NC_133860.1:19791097-20429431 GCF_047830755.1 Zonotrichia albicollis
TTAATAGTATTAACAGTTTATAAGCAACATCTTCACCTATGAATATATATTTATGTGTTCTTCCTTCTCACTACACAGTGTAGTTGTCATCAACGTTTGTATCATTGTGTATGAGAATATCTGAAAATTTTCATTGAGCAGTTTGCAAGAAGGGTTAAAATCAAATTAGATTTATATTATTTTGGTGAAAAAATAGCTGCTACCACTTTAAAGTGAGGGGCATATTTCAGATATTTGTTCAAAATGTAGGTTTATTTCCATCTACTTCCTCCAAAACAGTCACAGAGCCAATAATTCTGTCTGGGCCCCAATTATGTGCTCACATTGGTTGGAAGTGACTGACACGCATAATTGCATGGGAAATAAAGAGTAGTCTGCTTGAAAATAACTTTTTTTGTGAGGCACAATTGAGAGGCATGAAAAACTGACTGTCTCATTAAGTTAATCCTTACAAAGGTTCCATCGGCAAAACACATTTTGAAAAATTAGATTTATGGAAATAATTCTGGAATTTGGACAACAAACTTTCCTTTGAAAGGAAATTTTCTTGCTCGGGTTCTGTTAATACATGGCTGCTCTAATGAATACTAATCAACAAGTTTATTTTTCACTTTGCTTCTCTAATTTCTCTAATCTGCAAACTAGTGCCTTGACAATGTTGTATAAGATAAAGGACACAGGATAAGAAGTGCTAATATAAAGATATTTCTTCCATGCACCCTTGACTAAATTTTGACCATTTACACCAGATATATGTTGCAGTTAAAATTTATTTTGGCAGATGTGGTTTTTGCACAGTTTTTGCATGATCAGAAATTTTTGAGCTATCTGTGGGAACTAAAGGTGTTCAGAGTATGTTATTGGGATAACAATAAGGTATTACGATAGGAGTGTTTTTCTACTTGAAAATATGAAATCAAGGTAGCTTATGGACTACATTATTAGTCTGTATACTTTCATTATTTATTCTTCATGCTGAACAGCATTTATGCTTTTTCACATGGTATTTTGCCACCTGTGTTCTTAAATATTGGATTTTTCTCCTTCTGTCCTGCTATGGATTTATTTACAGAAAACAGACCTGTAAGGAGAAAACAAGGCAAAAACTTTTAATATCTTTGGTTTACTAGTGCCTAAAAATAGGATTGGAGTTAATTACTCAGCTATTTAGGGACTTTATCTAGGGCTAGCGAGTGTCATGCAAATCAAATTTTTCCTTTGACATTTGGTTCAAGATTAGATTACATTATGCATTCTCTATTACATATTCATTATACATCCTTATTTAAAAGAAAAATAGAACAGCTTCAACCCTGATTAATTTACTTATATCCAGATTAGCACATACGGGAATGTATTGCATGCTGGATATAAGACCACTGGAAGATCATGGTCTTTTCCTGGTTTAACACCATATGCCTGTCATGGTTTGAGCCTGGCACAGAGCCAGTGCCCCCATGAAAATGCCCTCACCCTGGTGTCTGCTGTGAGATGTGACCAGGAATAAGCAAAACAGGCTCCAGCTTAAACATAAAGAACACTTTATTCCCTAAACTACAGGAAAATAGGGAAAAACTATAAGGAAAAGAAAAAAAATTGAAAACCTTACAAAAAAACCACTTTCCTCCTCCCCACTACCTGAATTTCCCAGTCCGATACATTCTCCCAAATCACCAACTGCCCAGCCTGGCACCACACTTTAGTGTACTCAAACTTCAGTTCACGAAGAGGAGAGGAGTCCTTCTTGTTCCATAGGCTTCCCCTGGAAACACGCTGAAACCTCGTGTGCTTCCATGTCACTCGGCACCGCCCGGAAAAGTCCTTTTGCCGCTTGTGACATCTTCCTTCCATGCCCAGTGCTCTCACCACCGTGCATGGATCAGAGCTGCTTTTAGGGTTGTCTTTTAAGGATGCCTTGTCTCACTCCAAAAAGGCACAGTCTCTGCTTTGGGACATCTGTCCCCCCCATATTTTTCCAACCCCCTAGGGCCGGGGGGTCCTCACGATGAACCCTCCTGGTTCTGAGCCACTGCTTCCCCCCAAGTGCAGTCTCTGTGTCACAGGAACAAACTGAGTCCATGGCCACAAGAAAAGTCCAGCCAGAAGGCCACTCCAAATCATCTCTCCCCATTCAATCATCTCCACGTTCTTCGGGCCAGGTCCTTGTCTCATCTCATCTCCTATCTCCCTTCTTATTCAGCTTCAAGGAGGATTAGCATTTTTGCAAGGCCCCAATCATGAAAGAAAGGGGTTAAAACTTTCAGTCTCTGTCTGTCTCAGAACGACGATACTCCCACACGCGCTGCTGCTGCGGCCGGCCGGGCTGCACCCTTCTCCCCCCTTTCTCCTCCTGGGCCGGCTGCTATCACATTCCGTCTCGCCGACTCTCCTCTCTCTCTCTCTCCTGGGGCGGGGGGGAATGGCTGCCCAATGTCTCTTGGGGCTCCTCCACCCTTCCATCCTTGAGGGCCTTCTCACCCCCATCTCTGTCCAGGCCCCGGGCCTACCGCATGGCTGCCCCTCCCCCGCCCAGCAGCAGCGGCTGGACAGGGGAGGGTGATCTGACCTCTTCTCCTCGACGTCCCAAGAGAGCTTCCCAGGGCCAGAGCCGTGCTTTTTAACCCCTGTGTATTCTCGGAGGTGTGTCCAAACCCCACTGGCTACACCAGGTGTCAGTATCAAACTCCGAACATCCATTGGTTTGACCACAGCATCCCAGAATTCCCACTTCTTCCTGGTCAAACCACCACAATGCCAAAGAATTCTTTGATGTTCTACAAAGATATTAGTTCCTGCAAAAATAAATCCCTCATATACTTATTCAAATAATAAACCCTTTACTGTAAAAATCTAAAAAAAAAAAAGAGTAGGGGGGCATTTGTCAGCGTGTGTGCGCAACTTCCAGTAACTGAGCCCTTCAGAGTTAACACCTTTGGGCTCAGAGGGAGGCAGAGCTCTCTCCCAGTAGCTGCTGAAGCAACAACCTGCTCCTCATTCATACACCCACGCACAGGCAGGCTGGCGCAAGGCCTGGACAGCTCTTCCAGAAGCACGCAGCCAATGGATAGATAAAAGGATCCTGGCACTAGTTCCTCTAGGATGGCTGTATCCCTGGCAATAACCTCATTTATGACCTCTTAAAATGCATTAAAGAGACAAATTAGCTTGGCAGTCAAACTCCTCTCTGATGGTGAGGAAAGAAGAGACAAGCCAGTGCAGACTAGCTCATTGGCTTACCTGTCATTTTTTGGCACATTTGCACAAATTTTGTATTTCTCCCATTTCCCCATGCAAGAATAAAATACTGACGTACACAGCAGCCCCTGGGCATAAAATTCATAGAATCGTGGAATATTTTGAGTTAGAAAGTGACCTTTTAAAGGTCACCTAGTCCAACGCCCTGCAACCAGCCAGAACATCTTCAACTAGATCAGGTTTCTCAGAGCCCAGTTCAAGCTGACCTTGAATGTTTCCAGAGACAGAACATCCAACACTTCTCTGGGAAATCTGTTCAAGAGTTTCACTACTATTGCTGAAGAAAAAGCCTTCCTTGTACCTCCTCTGAATCTACCCTTTTAGTTTAAACTATTAGCCCATGTCCTACTAAAGGGTCTGTCCCTATCTTTTGGGCACCAAAAGGCCACAGTAAAATCTCCCCAGAGCCTTCTCTTTTCCAGCTTGAACAGTTACCTCAATTACTAATTTCTCCCTCTTTAGCTCTTTCCTGGTTTACACAAGAATTCATCTCAAATCAGACACTGAAGGCTTCTCTCAGCTAAGCACTTCACACCTAAGGCAAGGGGGGCTCTGGCAGTGCCCAGCCTGTGCACCTGTGGCTGGCTCTGGTAGCCCACAGCCAGCCTAACTTGCTCTCCAACTTTGCTGTGCTTGCTGGAACAAAAAAAATAGCATGCGTCTGAAAATCTGGTCCCTGGGCATTTTTTGTTCTACTCTTCTTCTCTGAAGAATGTCCTGGACGTGGCAGCATGACGGTCACCTGGACATCACCTTAAAATTTCCAAAGTCCAACATTCAGAACTGTTAAGCATATTATCACTGTATGCAATGGGAGGATCTATGGTATTAAATATCCTTATCCTACCTTCTTTTGGGTAAGGAGCAACCAAAGCATTCGTATTGCAGTCAAGTATGATCAACACCTGAACTTCTGAAACGTGTGACATTTTGTGTGAATCCATAATACCTGATAATAACTGTTTTTAAACCAGACAACTTCACAGATGCAGAGAAGATGCACCTGAAGATTAACTGTGAGGCAAGTCCTCAAGTCCGTACGTGTCCGCAAAGCTGCCGCAAAGCCTCTGTGCATTTGTTTTATTTGACAGGATATCCACAGATGTGCCATATAGATTATTCTGCCAGCATAATGACAAAGACCACAATTGCATCTGCCTTTTGATCAGCTCACTTCCTCGCTGCTTGGACCACAAATGACACTGACAGAGAGAACACAGTGAACTCCTACAGCTACTATGAGCATTGTGGCAATATTTTCCGTAGACTTCCTCTGTACCATTGCTGTTTTGTTTGCTGGGAGCCTACATCAAAAGAAAGAAAACAAGCACATATTCTCTGGCCCTGAAGTCAACAACCTCTCGTTCCTCAAATCAGCATCTAATTGAGACACTTGTGTCTGGCTTACGGCGTCAATACCACGTCATCGCTCAGTGTTTTTTCCTTTTCCACTGACACCACTGATGCACACTGTTAGACAGTGCTGTTTAATTAAACCACAGTGACAGGAAAAGTGACCCAAAAATGCAGAGTCTAATAAAGCCATGAGCATAAAAATTGTACTTCTTCACCTTAGATATCCAAGATAAAACTATGATGTAGTTTTTACCATAGCACTGCAAACATTTTATATATTTTTGTATTTTTACTTCTCTGGTAAGTAAAGCAAGGTAACACAGTAACAACTACAAGAGCTGCTGCTTATGCAGAGTTGAATTTTGTTCACCCCAGGCCTGAGGCATTGTAGTTATGTGTAATTCTGGAGGGACAGACAGACTGACATGAATTTCAGGTGCTGTCTGAAGTTGTCCTGCAGGAGGTTAACTGGACAGAAGCGTGCAGGTAAGACTGTGAAAAGGATAATGACCTTTTATTGCCTGGCTCTGGTGTTTTTCTCAGACAAATTTTCTTCTGTGTCCACTGCAGAAAATACTCCAGCTGGTAACCATTCTACCATTCCAAAATATAATTTGAGCTCAAATTCTCTGTGAAAGTGACTACCAGTAGTCATTTGCTTTTTTCACCATCCTGGAGCTACCTTTCTTCTATGTAGCCGCCCAGCACCTTAAGTGCGTGGTAATTATGAAGGGGTTTTTTCCTTACCTCAAACTTCACAGTTAAAGAACCAAAAATTTTTTCTATTTCAGCAGTGTAAAAATGTAAGAAAATCCAAGATGCACAAGAAACCAGATATTATTTGCTATTCAAATGCCAGTGATTCTGGACCTTTGTAACACAAATATTTGCCTCTTAGCAAAAATATCTATGCAGCTCTATTACTTTTGTATAATTCCCAAATGCTATGATATCTGTCATCTTAATTCAGGAAGTATTTTCTTCTGAAACTTTTCAAAGATCTCTGCTTTGAAGTAATTAGAAGGAATCACAAGCATTTTTCAGATCCAGGATGGAGTTGTACGAGATGCACTAAATCAAACTTGGGCGATCTTTAGAAATAAGAAGGAAGGGGGAAAAAAAGAAATCTGGTGCATTTTAGCAGGCTGGAGTAATATTAGATATTTTTGAAAAGGAAATTTTCTTCTAGCCTAGCTTCCTGAAGGTCTATGTGACAAGTTAATGCTATAAAAATACAGGAAGTGATTAGACTTTGAAAGCCTTTACTTCAGAGCACACAGAAGGCTGCAACTGAAATTAGTCTTAGAAACCCACTGTTACATTCCACACAACTTTCTGGTACAGAACAAAGATACAGATCTATAATTAGTCTCCAATGAGATCTGCTTGTGTAGAAATAAAATAGAGAAAATGCTTCTGGCTACTCCACAATATGCTGGCTTCATAGAGTACATTACAAAGCAAGGTTAAGATAGCAATTATTCACAACAATATCTTTAGAAGTGTTTCCTAATCTTCATTATTCCTGCTCCAATGCTCTTTACAGAATATTTACTTTTTTTTGGGGGGGAGCATGATTAATCTTATGGCAATATCACATCACAAGTCAATGAAATTGAAATATTAAATGCATTTTCATTTGTTATTAAGAGATTAGGATTTTGAATTTGGGCATTAATGAGCTGCTTCATCACTGCATGAAGTCAGTGAGTATATCTAGGGCTCAGCAGTTCTAGAAACAAAGCCACCTAATTTACAGGGATTTAGATGATTAATTTTGGATTAAAAACTTCAGGTGAAAACTTCTTTCTTTACAAAGAAGTGAACAGGATGCTTCATGTTAGGAATAGGTTTAAATTAAACTTAAGTCCATGAAGTTCAATACAAAGAGCAAATATCTAAAACACATACTTCTTTATACGTTTTTAGAATCTGTAATAAGCAGAATTAGTCTCTATCCTGGAACAAAGGTAGTGGTACAATTCCTTAAAAATAATTCACAAAACTATAACTTCAGTGGAATTACAGGGTATTCCAGAGTAATTGAGAGGTAAGGGTCAGCATCAATAAAAGTAAAAATCCAGAGGCAGAAACAGTTTGGAAAGGCTCTGCTTGGGTTGTTCCAAAGCTTTCAGCAAATGCTGCAGTGCCTTGCCCTTCCAGCTGCCACCATGCATGCCCAACTCATTTCCCTGCTCCCATTTCAAAGTCAGATTGAAACTCCATATGAGCCCTCTAAAGATGCACGGGTAATTGCATTACTCCTTAGGATATTTGTCCATCATTCTCCCAGCCTAAAGTCTCAAGTGGATTGCAATTCCCTCTTTCACAGGAAGGAAAGGGAAAGCAAACACTGAGTACCTCCATCCCACAGGCAAAGTACAGCCTAAGTCATATAATGTAATATAAATCAGAAAGGGCAACATATGGAAGGGAACAAAAAGACGTTAGCAATTAACATCTGATGTCTTAACTAAAGGCATTGATTCAGACATCCATTGAAGGACCATAAAACTAATTTCTAAAGCACTATTGCTTTTACTTTGATAATACCAACATATTCATTTATCTAAATCAAATTCTTTAGACAGTTGCTAAATGACAATATATATTTCATGGCTGTAGGCATTGTACACAAAAGGTAAAGTAATGTGGCTTCAGGAATATTAGCAATTGGCATCCTATTATAAGTGTACAACCTGAATATTTATACTAGCAGGCAGCAAAGGGACATTTTCCTTTATATGCCGTAGCATATGAATTTGAAGAAAGACCTTTTCCCATTCAGAATTCAAGTTCCTAATCGCAGATGAGAGCAAAGTCCAGCTCCCAGGTGGCTCACACGGCAGCCACAGCGATCTGCCCATTTACAGATAACGGGCAGCACTGACGTCAGGCCAGCGCAGGGCCATGTGCGCTGCACAGCAATCTTTCTCTTTGATCTTTCCCACTGACTCCATGCTATGCTGACTGCCAGGGTTACTGTAGCCTGTGCCAGCTAAACATAGGGAAAATTAAGTCAGTATTTACTACAAACTTACAAGGACTGTCCCAGTTTTAGAAGATCACATGTATTTCTTGCGTGACAGCATGTAAAAAACATTCCAGGTCTCTTCTGAACCTTTTTATCGCTGACAAAGCTAGGAGCATTTGAATGAAAACGTTAATAGTTTTAATGTACTACATGTGTGAAAGCGTATTTTTACATTATGTCTTGATCTGAGGAGTCTGAAATTACTAAACATACCTTCTTTTTATCTAAGGTTCCATTTTACATCCAAAAATTTATAAATATTTGAGCAGTTCAGGAAGAATCATTTAGCTGTTCTTATACTCATGTCCCTCAAAGGAGGCAATGTTTTTATGTGGGGTATTATTTATACCTGAAGTATTTGGGACCAGATGTAGTTTCCAAAAATTCTTGGGGTTGACAGAAACTTAACCTTTTTATTTGTTTTTTCAAAAAAAATTTAAAAAGTGGAAGTGTTCTTCAGCAGCATGGCAAGGAACTGGCAGCCCTGTCAGACCTTCTTGTCTCCATGCATCTCCTTTCATGAAAGTGGCTCTTTACCAGATGGAGGTTCTTTTCACCTAAATGGAAGCTCTTTCTTAATTATGTCAGATCTCATGCAAATGTGTCCATGGAAAATGGGCATGTACAAAGGGAACCCTTTAACCCTTTTCCTATGAGGCAACAGAGCCACCTGCCAGGTTAAAACTCCCTTTTATGGTTAGAGGCGTGAGCACCTGTGAGCACCTGCCTGTGAAACACCAGAGGAGAGACATGAGCTCAGAGGGCTTCAGCCCGAGCTGGTGACCCTGCTACCCCGGGGAAACTGCTTCCCCAGCTGAAAAGCTGTGCGTCTCTGCAGCAAGAAATGATTAATAAGGTAGAAGAGGCCATGCAGGAGGACATGTAGCCTTGCATTCTAACAAACCATGCTTTCTTCCCCGAGAGGGGAATTTTGAGTCTCATTCCTTGCTTCCGTGTTGTTCAGGGACAATGCACAGCACAGCAATCAATACTGGAACCACAGCATCTCCCTTTCTTCCCTTCCCTCTCCTAAAGGGTATGAAAGCCTGCATTGCAGCATTTGGCTCCTGTGCCTCACCAGACCAAGGGAGGCTTCCCTGGGTGAGAAATTACATTTTTATAACAATTTGAACAGCAAACATTCTTCTAACTCTTCAGCTGCACTAATGGCACATTTATGTCTTTTCTCTGCTTTGCTGTGAGACAAGCCTTCAAACCTTTTATTTTAACATTTAATCTTAAATTCAGTTCTTCACATTTTTCAGCAGAATAACATCTTCTATCCCTTCAGCCACCCTGGGGAACTTACTCTGCACACATTATTTGGTTATAAAATAAACCATCATATTATTCCTTACTAATGGATTATACTCTGCAGAAGTATTTTAAAATGTAGCTCCTGCTATGTCTAATGAAATTCTAATAATTTCTATTTCTAATTTTCTCCTCCCAACCAAGAATGGACCTAATTGCATCTTAAAAGATTTTGTCATCCATTTCATAACTTGGGTTCGGTATTAAAATCTACCCTCGGGTGTCACAATGGGCCCAACCAGTGTGATGGCTTCCCACGAAGGTTCATGAAACCTGTAATTCTTGTTCCTTTCCCTGGGTTTGCTCAGTCTCACTTTCTCTTCTTCTTGAGGGACTCAAGAAATTTGCAGCTGTGAGTCATCAGTAAGTAATGGTGGTGACTTCTAGAGAGCTGTATCTTGCCACTCACTGCCCCTCAGGGAACAGGAGGATCTGGGAGCAGAGGGGTTAACCTGACTGACAGCTTGTCCTTGGGGATCAGCACTGAGAGAACATGAGACACTGACATGGTATTTGGCTATTCTTGCTCTTCTTCATTCCACTCACAAGTTTCTCAGAGTCACAGATTCTCAAAACAAAATGTTCCGCTTTACTTTAAAACCACAGGCTGTTCATTCTCATGAACAGCCAAGAGACAAGCTGAAGTGCAAGCTAACAACTTGGCTTGTCTGGGGGTGATGAGCATGAAAGGTGGGATGGTTTTAGTTCTGACAGCTTTTTCTAGATCAGCATGATTTAGTATCCCAGGTGCACATATACCAGGACCAACAAAAACACATTGGCAATTCTAGATCCAATGAGTTACATCTTTTTGGTGAGCACTCAGGCTAGCAGAGTTGAGAGCATTTGGTCAACACTCAGGGACACAAAAACATTCTTGGGGTGGTCCTGTGCAGGTCCAGGAGTTGGACTCAATCCAGGAGTGGGATCCTTGCGGGTGCTTTCCAACCCAGGATGTTCTGTGTTTCTTATCCCACAGATTTTAGTGATTTTTGTACAGAAATCGACATAAACCAAACACACTCTGGCTATCAGCAGTGGAAAGTCAAGCAGATACCTAAATACAGATTTAGCAACCTAACTGAAAAATCCTTCTGTGTAATTTTGGCCATATTGCATAAAGTGGTTTTGGACAAGGATTTTCATAGAGAAGTTTAGAAATTTGTAGTGGTAGTAGTAGTAGTAGTAGTTGGAGCAGTAGTAGTAGTAGCAGTAGTAGTAGTACTATTGAAACAAGACTGTCGACTTCTGCCCTTGTACTGCACAAATCTGATTTACTGTGCTAAGCACTAGAATGTATAATCACATCTCTTTCATTGAAACAGGATTCTTCCCATACTATGCGTTGAAAACTGAAAATACATTATACTGTACTGCCATACTCATAAAGATAGCAGAATAAAAAGGTCTGAAATTGATGTAGCCATGCTCTGTAACTGATCTTTTTTATTTCTAGCTAATGTTACTGTTTAACATTATCTAAAATAGCTATTAAGATTCATTATCTTCCATAGGCCTTATGTCAAGATGGCTGACATTTAATTAATTCCTAAAATTTATTAAAATTTGCATTTAAAAAGAAAAGCTACCTCATCTGCATTATGGATGAGAAAAATTGGGGGGAGAATGTATAAGGAGCAAGGGCTAGAAAAAACATCAATCTACTTTCAACTTGAACCATACCTTTCTACTTAGCAAAATTAGCTAAGATTTCAGAGCATTTTTACTCAACACCATTATACAGAATGTTTTAAGAAACCCTTTGGCAGTGTGGAAGGCTCTCTGATGGTTCAGACACCATCTGCAGTGCTGAAAGGCCATAGATATGTCTTTGCCTCATCCAGAGGAGGTGGTTTGACCTTCAGGATTTCAAATTAGAGACTGAGTGCCCTGAAGGTGAGGAAGACCTCAAGTCATTCTGCTTTTCCACCATCAGATAAGATCATGGAAATTACCCAGAAAATTTTTACAGTGACAGTTTTACTCAACTGTAGTGTGGAATGGAAAATAAATAAAAGGAGAAATTAATATAGGAGACATTCAGACATAAAATAATTACAGAATTTCAGAAAGTAAGTAATGACAGAAATTAAACCCATCTCAAAGTAAGGTAATGTGAAATTCTTTAAAATAATTAACAGGAAGAAAAACATTTTTGTGTATATGTTCTGAACTAAATTTTGAACCTAAAACAACTGTCCATAAATTTAGAGGTCACTGGTTTACCCTAAACACTGAGAAGAAAGACTAATGTTCTCAGCTTTGTGTTGTGGTGGTAACAGTTCTCGGGTGCTTTTATTACCATCATTGTTATTTTTATTTTTTTCAGGCTGTGTACATCAATGCCATGACCTCTGAGGTCAATATAAGTGACAGACATTGGAAAGAAGAATATTGATTTAGGGAGAGGATGATGTGGGGTTTTTTGAAATATCCTTAATTGCTGCTCTATTCCAAGCTGATCTCTAGTTACTCCCTGAAAATTAAATTGCTGCTGGTTACTTTCCAGTGTACTAAACAGATGAATCTTACAGCCCATTTATCTCAAAACAGATTAATTTTGCATATCAAAATGCATATCATCTACCCTAATGACAATGCCTTTCCAGTCACACACTGCATATTTAAGTACTTAAACAAGAGGGTGAATTTCTTTTTCATTCCTACACAGTTCTTTAATATGCTATTGTTATTATGTGCTAACAAGTACTAGTACACAGAGAACACAAAGTATGTGTGCTGGATTCCTAGTAACTGTAAATGAAATATTCTCTGTATCTGAAAAAAACCAGAATGCAAATAGCAAAGGAGAGACTAAGTCTAACAGCACAACAGAATTGTGAGAAAATCCAATAGCACTTTGAGTACAGATGAATTAATATGATATATGACTGTGGACTTTTTGGATACTTCTCACCATAAGTAAACATCCATTTGGATGTCCTCAGAAACAACAACACATTGAGAAGCATCAAGATTTCTACAACTGGCATTATTCTTGTGTTTGAATAAACATTTCCTTTTCTAACCGCAGTCCATTCATTTATTTGTTTCTGCTCTTATTTCCTTTGGAATCTCTAACTGTTGTGGAAAAATCCACAGGCAAAAGCGAGGCATGAGGAAAAAATGACAAATTTTCCACACAGGGCTCTGTCACTGGTATGGCATGTAGCAAATCTGTGGGTCTCTCTAGATCCACCACAGTCAGCAGTACCGGGACAATCTACAGTATCTGTAGTATGCTGATCAGTATCTCAGCACTACAGGAAATATATTTAAGGGAGTAAAGTCAAGTGAAAATCAGCTCTAGTATCATCTTCCTTGCAGTTGAGCCCTCAATTCTAAAGAACTTTTCTCCTTCTTTCTCTAAACTGATTTGTCATCTTCTCTTGCAGTTTTCACTTAAAGTCTTTGATAATAAGTTCATGGGGAAAAGAAATTGAGTTTGCCTTTAGGTCTGAAAACAGATAGTCCAAGATTTGTTCAAACTTCCCAGGCAGAAATTCACTAGAAAGCCCTTGTTGGGAGTTCCTCAGCTAATGCAGGGTTAGGAGGGTTCATCTCAAGGGAATTCACCTCATCCCATCATATTTCAAAAACTCACATCAAATATTTTCAAAGAGTTAATGTGTTTTGAAATGGTAATAATAATGTGGGCTTTATATCTACTTGTACATGTGTGTTTGCTTGTTTTATGTATTTTCTCATAGGAAGAAAAAGCTGCTTTTCCCAGCTTTCTCAAAACAATCTTCATTGTTTCCAATGCATCACATCCTAAAAAGAGCACAATGTGCTGAACAATTACCTCACTCAGAAAGGTTCTTGATAATAGAAATGCTTTTAATGCAGTTTGTCCTCCCAAAGGATACTTCTACATGGATAGATGCTTTCTGAGACCAGCTGGCACTGAAATAAAATGCACCAAAAGCATCTAGAAAAGATGGTCCTCCTGAACTTGCATTATGCTTTATCCCACTCCTCACATATGAAATTTGCAGCAATTTTTTTTCTGCCAAATCTTTGCTATTGTTTTAGCACACCATTGTTTTGCAGTAAAATGCAAGGCAACAAAACTCCTTGGAAATGTTTTGTGAAGGTTTTGGTCTTGATACCAGTTATTATTATTGCTCCAGATATTGTTGTTATCATAATGCACTGGAAACAGTAGCACTGTTAAGAAAATAATTGTTAGGGTGTCCAGTAGGATTTTCAGAGTGTGAGGATCAAAGCGCACACAGGGCCTAAACATAAGTGATCTTAGAAGAATTGTGTTAAGGAATTATGTTAAGGATGTACATTTCAAAATACTTATATCTTACTATGCTCTAGCACTGATATGGACTACCCAGAAGGACATTACAAATTTACTTCATTTAGATGTAAACTTACATTTTGGTGAAGGTAAAACCTCCACCGTGATCTGAACATAAAACATAAAAGAGGTATTTCCTGGACCAGAAAACCACACCTCATTGAAAGGAAATTCAAAGCTTTTTGAAAGTTTCTCACCGTCTAATTAGAGAGTTCTTTTCATTTTCTCAGTGGTAAGCCTGGAGGAGCTATTCCTCCAGTGGAGCTCCTGGAGGAACTGTTCCTCCAAGTCCAGCTGGCAGCACAGAAGGCAGTGCATCATTCTGTAGAAGTGGATTCATTTATTTTCTAGGCTTCCATGGGCATTATTGCCTAACAACCCCTTGGCTCTTGCAGGACTGTGAACACTGGCTTGGCAGTAATCTTTCCTGCTCTCCTCCTTTGGCAAATTGCTTTGCTGTGATTTTTGGAGGCTAGTACTAAAGGTCTTGACGTGTTAAAAGGCTTCAGAAAATGTTTTGTGAATAATGGGCTGTAGAAGGCTGTGATGCGCAAGAAACTTTTCCAATATCTGCATGCAAGGCATGGACTCTCACTTCTGGGGCCACTTCCAGTACAATGTCACAATTCCAACTGGAGCATTGTAAAACAAAGACTTGTTTTTTCTGCATTGAATGGTGACTAATATTCATATCTTGTTAGTAGAAATAGGTTAGCTTATTATTACAATTCAAGGCCTTTTGGCTACATAGACCAGTAGGCTGGCTGGAGAGGGCAGAGGTGTGTTCTGAGGTCTGCAGTCCCTGGGAGATGTCGGACCAGAACGTGGCATACATGCTCTGAAGGAAACACCAATGGTTTTCATGCTTTTGTGTACCTTTTCTCAACCATGACGAAAAGAAATCTGAGTCATCTTTTTGCCCTTTGACCCCAAACTTCCCTTCAGTTTACTGTTTATAACTGTCTGAAATCTTTGTTCTCTTGCTCTGGAAAAAATAATTTATGCAGTCAATAGAAGGACCCTTTGTTCAAGAGTTAGTGGTAGTGTTTCCTGCCACAGCCAGATAAACATACAATGCCCTACCCCCAGAAGTTTTATTACCAGTAAGACAAAAGCACAATAGTCTCATCAAACAGACGGATCAACTGCAATCCACTTTAAATGAAAGCATGTAAACGGGGAAATCTGGGACTTCTACAAGGCTAAGCTGTAAAAGAATTTAGTAGGAAGTCATATCAAAGCTTAAAGGTATAAAACATAAACATGCCGTGAATTCTAGGATAGTCTTTGATCTCGGCTTTGGCCTTATTAGTACGTTTGTCAATGGACGCCTTCAAGAAGGACCAACCTTCCCTTTTTACTCACAAACACTGTTACCTCTGCTATTGCCTCTGCAATGGCACAATGATGCCATGTATGGGGGTTTTCTGAGTGGAATGACAGTTATATAACCAGGCCTTTGGACTTGGAAATCTTAAGAAACTTTCCAAATGTCAGTTAGTATCATCATACTCATAAAGCTGGGGAAATCTGAGGATCAGAAAAGTGATGCCAAAAGTAGGGTAAATTTTCATTTTGATACTCCAACGTGGCTTGCACTTCTGTGCACTTACTCAGCATTGACTCTTATTTGCCACCCATATAAAGATAAGCATGGGAGAGACAAGTGATTGGAATCTGCACACGGGGTGATTCACAGCTTCTTGCCACATGAAAAGAGAAATAAGCACAGAGGAAGAAGAAATAAGGTTTTCCATTTCAAACATTTCAAAGTTGTTGATAAAAATGGAAGCCCTCAGGTTTTGAATACTTTTCTGGAAGTTTAGTTCAACACACTGCTGAAAATTAAAATCTGAATTAAAAACAATAACTCTGTGAGGATTATTGAAAACATTTAAAAAATCATTTTTGCTCCCCAATAATAGGTATCTTAAATGAAATTCACGGATTAGAGCAGTTCTGGACAATCAGAAGAGCAACTTCACACAAATTGTTGCTACAGAAGGGAATGCCAGGGTGAATCCAGTTCTTTAGAAAAAGTATAGTTGTTGTTTTTATGGGTAAAAGATGCTCAAAAGAGTGGTAGAACACAAAGAGATTTTTTTCTCTATTACTTGGATTACATACAGCGTTTCTGTAGGTGCCTTGGAACAGCAGCATCAATGCCAGAAGTACATAGAGACACCAGTAATTACTGAACAATGTTGAAAATCTTCCTTTTTAAACAAAGCTTAAAAGAGGTGGCTGTCTTAAAATTTTGAGTCATAGCTATCACTTTGCATATGCTTCTTGTGGTATCCTTATGGAAATAAATAACATCCAAGTGAATAGCACTTTCGTGACCCCACTACATTTAACTCCAACATATGTCAAGATACCTAAAATGGAAACTATTCTGAGGGTTCTCTTATATCAAAGTCTAGAAAAGAATTACAGAATACTGTAAAAGGGTGTCTGCACAGCTGAGAGTTGGCAGAGTTCATCAGCTTTCGAGTGTGATGAATATTAGTTGAAGCTCTGACATTTTGCAGCTCAGAATCAGTGTCAGAAACTTTCACAAATCCTCTTCTATCAGCCTGCTTCAGGGTCAACTTGTTATGAAAAAAGTTCTGAAAACTTGTTTATTGTTTTACCCTCAACAACTGTAAGAACCATTAGTCAAACTTCAGAGGAATCTGCAGGAGACAGCAGCACTGTATGTCAGCTTTCACAGCAGCTGGCAGCAGCCTGGATATTCATCTTCTGCAGAAGTGGTTTTCTTGAAATTCTACAAGCTGCTACAAACAAGTTTGATGACAATATGAAGTCGCTGCGAGGTCAGTTGCAATCAGCAGCAAACCCTGCCTGTTACTAAGTCAAGGTAAATAGCAATAAACTGTGTCTGCGTTAGGTTTAAATTGAGGTTTAGCCAGTTAATCTTTCTTTAACCTCACCCCGCAGTCCTAAAATAGACTAACACCAAAACTCTTTGAAACATTTTTTAGGATTAGGACCTATATGCCAGTAATTTCACCTCGCTGGTATTCACATGTGTGTTAATTGTTTCACAGCACCACCTACAATTTCAAAATTAAAGAAAATCTTTAAAAATCTTTAAAAATCTTAGTTTCCTTTGTTATGCCTTGCATCTACCTCATAGCCACGTTTCATGATTTACAAAAATTACTACAGGGAGACATTTCAAGATGCTATAATACAAGAAAAGACTATACAATTCGTTGCCTGCCTTTCTCAGCCTTCAAGTTTTCCAAGCCCTCTGCTTTCTAGACTTAACAACCCTAAATATTTCAGGGCTGTCAACACTTCACTGGTGATTTATCTTGTCCATCTTGAAGATCATGAAATTCCTTAAGGGTTACAGAAACGCCATGCCAAGAGTGTTTCTGCTACCACCCTGTTCAAGCAAAACAGCATTCACAGTCTGACAGCAAGCAGTTTTACCATTTTGGGAGGAGAGAGTGCCAACACTGAAGCTATTGAAAAGGCAAATTAAACTGAAAACCTCCAGGAATTATGTAATGATTAATATCCAAAAGCTCTTGTGAGAGTTTAAACGTTTATTGAAGAAAAGGCCATATGTGAAAGCAATGTATTTGCTTAAGATAGATCTGCCTTATCAGCACATTCTGATGGGGATTACTGCTTTTTCAAAAAAAAGTAGAGCAATAAAATACCAGGGGAAATGTCAAGCAATAAAGCATCATTGTTATTGACAATGTTCTATTTGCATATCTCTGGAAAGCTGATATTTCTTCAAAGATAGCAATGAAAAAAATACTACAAAGCGACCCTTGAAGAAAGAAAAACCTTTATTTTTCCCCTCAACACTTTGTATCTCTCTACTACTGCTTTCAATGCTTCAAATTATCAAAAAGCCTGAAGTCATGAGACAAGATTCCTTGGCATTCATTAGCAAACCAAATTGAAAATGAGAGAGAGATCCCATTTTGAGGATCTGTTGACCTTAGCAGACAATATAGACACAGACAAGAGAGAAAGGAGAGATTGATATTGACAAGGAGAAAGGAGGAAATCTCCTTTTTAAGGAGAAAGTCTATCTAAGTATTTTAGGCCCTAAAACATAATGAAAAGCTCCTTTCTTGGATTAGTAAATGCATGTCTGTGTATAACTACCTGTCAGCCTTTCATTGTCATTTCATAGTGTTACGGCATTTTGACCTCCTTATCTAGAAAACATACATTTTATATTTATATGACAGCAATATGATTAAGTCCCACCTCAACCATGTGTTCAGCAGATCTTGCTTCTTTCCCTGTGGCCCAGCCCCAGTCAGGGTTGCAACTCCATAACAACTCGGTTCCTTTTTTTTTTTACAAAAAGGCTGAAAACTCTGTGGGTTTATTGATCTGAAAATTTGTATCTAGTCATGCTTGTCAGATATACCGAAAATCTAGTCTTTCAACCATAGGGCTACTGCCTTCTCTAATGAGGGACTTTAGGAGAGGTGTATATTCACAGAGGAGCTGTGAATATGTATTTCTACATTGTATTTTACATTATATGTAAAATAAGAAAAATAACATGACATGTAAAATTATATGTAAAATAAGAAAAATAACAAAAAATCAGAGTGACAGGTTTACTGGGAATATTCCTAATCTCTTTCTGGTTCACTGCTTTCCAAGAGGTACTCTGAACTTAAAAATGAGCTTCTCAAAGAAGGAAAACTGTCTGAACTGATGGCTTTGCAGTTGTGTTTATCTGGTAACACTAACTTCGGGTCTCTCCTGACCTGCACAATAGCATCTCCTGTGGCCTCAAGCAATGGAGCCTGCTACTCTGGTTTTTGAAGGTCAAACTGAAGGATTTTTTGCATTGCTTTAACATGGGCCTTTGATATTCCAGGCATTTGGGGAATGATGCTCAGAGGTCTTCCAGCAAACTTTGCACACCTCGGGAAGGGTTGGTGAAAACAATGCTAGTGATATTTATACGTAAGCTCTAGGTATCAAAACCCACAGGTACTATGTACAAAACCAGCAAGAAATGCCTTTCCTTGCCTGTTCCAAAGGGGGACTGGGTGTCATCCTTTGTACTCACAGTTTCACACCCCAACCCAGAAAACTACAATCCAGACCTTGAAACTCATGCATTTTGATCACTGCAATTTCTTCCAGTATGAAACCTTACACATCAAATGGGTGAGATGAGACCTCCCTGTAATTGCCCAAGTGCTCCTTTAGGCAGTATTTGTGCACACACTTCCAAGGAAGCATCCAGCCAGGTCCTTCCCAGCACTGACTGGGAAGCATTTCTAGCTCACTAGGCAGCTACAAAAAGGAAGCAACAATGCATGGTAAGAAGCACTCTCTTTCTTTGGGCTGCATACCTAACTCTCTCCTAAGCTCTGTCATCAGCGATTATCCAGAAAGGGAAGTGCCAAAATGTGGGTTTTGCTGAGTCTTGTGACTGGAGCAAAAGCCATACTTTACCAGCCTTCAAAAACAAATGAATAGAAGATCCTTTTTGCTCAAGATCCTAACTAGATGGTAGGGTCTCAAAATCACTTCTGGTGCAAGGTACAACAGCTCCTAAGGGAAGTTGAAGTGCAGAAATATTCTAGAACTTGTGTTTTAATTGGTGGCTGTCAGAGGTCAGTGTCTGCGGATCACGTTTCCAAGGCATCCCAGACAAGCAGCATTCTGCAAAACTTTCCTTCCAAACATTGTCTACTCTTTCAGTCTTGCAGTTACTCTGAGCATCATAAGGAAGTGATCTCCAAACATCTTGTTACTAGCTTCTACAGTCCTGATCCTCTGGTCATTTGTTGCCATGATAGTTATTTACAATGCTGCTTTTATGTACTGCAAACTGTTTGATGTGACATGCTCCAGCCACAACAATTGCTTTTAAATTCTGAAATGTGTTGCTCCCAGGAAGCTCAGGGGCAAACTGTTGCTGCCATCCCATAACAGGACTCTGCAGAAGAGGTAAGAGACTATTGGCCAGATTTCAGAGAGCATAGATTCACTGGAAAATGACACTTTTGCATAAGGCCACTCTCAGATGCCTGAAGAAAGAGACATTGAGACATCCTAGGCCTCTCAAGTTTAAGAAGCATTCAGAAAATATTTTGCCATATAGGTAAGACTAGAGCAAAGAGGAGAAATCAATGGTGTTGCAATGTAGCCTTCGTTTCTGTAGGCCATGCAGAAAAGCCATCACAGGCCTCAAAAACTATTTTGCCACATTGCCAAGTAGCCCTTTTTCCAGTAAAGTTAATTAGTTTGAATTAAGCATGATGCAAACTTCACTATCCTTCCCATTTGTTGGACTGGCTCCTTTTTCAGCATTCTTACAAATTTGTAAACTGGGTTGTATTGTTGGGTTCACACAGCCAAAGAATCCTCTTCTGTTTAATGCAAGGCCTCTGCTACAATAACATTCATGCCCTCAGAGAGTCTGCCAACAGATAAGTAAGGATGACAGCATTGTGTGATTCATGGGTGAACCTTTCCACAATCACCTTATAAAGCAAGAGGATTAAGGACAGGAACCTGTGACTCCATCCAGTTCGGGTATGCACTTCCAATATCCTTGTTTGCTGTGTTGCTAGGTGTTCTACCTACATACCACATCCATCCCACACTGCTGTCAGGAGCTTAAAAAATTATCAGCAATTAAATATTAATAATGGCCTGAGCCAGGCACAGTGTCAATATCTGTTATGTCCCCCTGACATACTTCTGTCAATGTCTGTAAGTGTGTATGCCATTCGAGGGCGTGGGTTAGTGCTAAAGATGGTGTCAAGATGGAAGACTGACGCTGAGAAAACTGAAACAAACAAAAAACCAAGAAGTTTTGAGTCACCAGCTAACACCTTCATGCAGAGTTCTCCCTTATTCTGAGCTCTTAAGTAAAAAAAGAGTATTTACTTCCAAAAATAAATTAAATTATTCATATTCATGGCCCTAATTATTCATAATATGCTTTTCCTAATTATTGCTGTATATTCAACAAGGTTCTTCTTTTAAATAAAGGATAGCATCCAAGTGGTTACAATCATTTAAGCTCAGTATGGGAGATGGGTAATAGGCCAGTACAACGTACAGTTAGACAAAAGGGGAAGAACAGCATAATTAACTACAAAATTGCAATCTAGACTTCCCCACCTAACCACCCAGAGCATGTTCTCATCCTTAACTCTTTCTTTTGGCTCTCTCTCAACAGTTTATGGGTTTGAGGATACCATTGTCAGGCACCTGTCTGTTCCCACACACTGCAGGAAGCTTGCCTACACAAATACCACTCCATCCAGGACATCACTGCAGGAGTCAGATGGAGTTAGCTGCTTTGACACCTGTTGGGAATTTAGCTGACTAGAGACTGGAAAAGTACAAGGCCGTGGCTAATTCCAAGTCCTGCACCTGCAAGATAGAGCATCCTTGGGCCTAGCTGGCTATGATAACAAGTGGACAGAGAGACGTGGGAAATAGAGAATGTAGGCCCAAAGGAATGAGAAAGAGTTGATGGTATAGTTTAACCAACAGATCGCTTGGCTTACAGAATATTCATAACTTATTACTTGCTGAATAAGTGTCTGATGCTCTCTTCAAGAAAAGGAACTTGCTGATCACTCATATTGAGTGTCCGAGTCTCCCCTCACCGACAAATGGCTCATCCCTGACAAAGGCCTCATTCTGCAACAAATGGCTGCCCGAACAGGGACCTAAAAGAAGTTTGAACTTGAGAGCCATTCTGCAACAGGCACCAAACCCGTTGATATCACAATTTCATGTTGGATCTAACCCAAAATTCTCCGATGCAGTGAAAGAACTCAGCATGGTTAAAGCCAAATGAGTTGAGCTGATTAGCACTACCTATGGAACTGGTCCTAATACATCCACAATACATCATCTAGATATTTTGGACAGCAAAGTTTTTCCATTGAATTCAATAGACCTTGAATCTCTAATTCTGTGAAAAGAACATTTTCAGGTGTATTTATAGTAAGGATTTCCTCTCAATTATTTAACACTGCCATTAAAATCCAAAAAATTACTGTGATTTTTATGCTTTATGCAGTGATAAGTGTAGTCCACACTTGCGAAATCATTTCTAGCTTTACTGTCATGTCTCCCAGGAGCCATGGCTAGCACAAGGGTCTAGCTGTCACCTTCTCTACACTGCCAAAAAACAATCAAAATACTCTCACTTTTCCAAGATGGTGAAGCAGTTTAGCAGCACTAAAAAAAAAAAAAAAAAAATCATTATTTTATTTTATTTTGTCATTATTTCTCTGCATTTGGGGAGAAATAATGATAAAAATATTACTCTCCATAGATGGATGTCTGCTTTAGTGAGATGTCCAGTTTTTCTTCTGTCAGTGTAAAATGATCACACTGCATCTAGTTATGCACTTTGCCTTATGTGTGTGCCACTTTAAGAAGTGAAAGTCATTGTTTCTGCTGAAACATTTGTCTTCTAGGGCAGCAGGGGAAGTCCTCAGGCTTGTGTTGATGACTCTGCTCTCTGACCGCTGGCTTTCTGGGACACCAGGGACTCAGACTTCTCTGGGGTTTTCATTTTATTCCCTTTTGAGACTTACATCATTGGAATAGGTCACAAATGACCTTTAGAGACATGTGGTATGCCTAGCAGTATCTTTCACTCTAGATAAGGAGTGACTGCCATCCATTTCATCAGTTGTAATTATAATGCTTGAGAGTTTTGCCTTAGGGGTAGGTGTGCTTGGTTTAAAATTCTTGACTGTCATACCTGAAGAAAACTGGCAAAGTACTCCATAAGCTCATTCACTGCTTGTCTCTTTTTTTTTTTCCCAGGAAAATTAGTCAGTCTAAAAGCTTCTACTTGTGTAAACATATATATGTTGTATTGAAGAAAGTTCAAGTGAGCACATCCAAACTATACTCCATTTTATAGCACAGGGCTCCCCAGAACTGATGTAGCTGTGTGGTAACTGAATGGTGGAGAAGAGAGCAGGGAAAATATCAAAAGAATTCAGGATAAAGAGAAAGATGACAAATCTGAACCACCTGGGGTTAACAATGCTGGTAAAACATGCAGATTTAAATGGCTGAGTCACAGTGATTTTTCCTTCCTTTTACCACTGTATGCCCTCCATGTACTGCTGAAGTACGTCCCTTCTGCCTGTGATTCCCACTGACCTGGACAAGGACCGAGACAAGGCCAGGGCCATCCAGCTCCCTGTGTCAGAATAGAGAGTGTATCACTCAGGGATGTGACTGTGCAGTGTGAAGGAGCAGACCAGTGCAGCCTGTGGATTCACACCCATAACTGTGCCAGTCTGTCTCATCACACGTGCCTCATTGCACTTAAAGTAGGAAAGGGCAAGGCTTGGATTCCAGGATATGGTGAGCAGCTTAAGCTCACACAGTTCATGCTACGAGAGCTGAAGATGATTTTTTGCTATTTCTGCAAATGAACTTTTCCATCTTGCTTGCTTTCTGCTGAAACAGGAAACAGCAACAGAAATTGTCTATCTAAATGCAGCACATTTCATATGAAACAGAAGTTCTTGTTACAGCTCTATACTCTGCACTGCAGCATATCTAGCAGCCTGGAAACCTGAATAATTGTCAGTGCTGTAACAAGAAGATGTGTAATAACATGTAAATATTTCTGCATATTAAAAATTATGTCATAACAAAATTGACTTGGCTTTTACATGAAGTTCTGTACCTGAGATGAGTCACTCTGGTGTGTAATCTAGCAATGTTCTCTTTTTTTGCAATTGTGTTATATAAATGCTTTTACAAGGTGTGTATAATCCAGCAACACTGTGAGGGCTGGATTCCCAGAACACCTGAGCATGTTGTTCTCCACTGAGAAAATGTGTAGGTGAAAAGTCTAGTATTCCAGTGAAGACTTCTTTGCACTCAGTCAAACAATGAGATAATTAGCAACAGTTAACATCAGCGCGATTTTAGCAATAAAGACTGCGTAGAACTCAGGATGGGCCGAGCCCTTTGAACAGAGCTGGAAAGCGCGTCTGCGTCGTGCAAGGGTGTGCAAAGCGAGCACCTGAGCTAGCACAAACCCAAACTGGTCTGTCTGCACGGCAGAGCAGAGCGCGAGGCCACCCACGTGTGCCTTGGAAGCAGGAGAGAGCAGCAGTGTGACACCACGCCCGAGCAATGAGCTTGGCATCAGCGTGCTGACACGGCCACCCTCCTCCAGATTCCAGGGCCCCAGCAGCCCAGGCATGCATGCAATGTGCTCTGTTTCATGCAGGGCTAGGCTCAGAGTCACATTTTGGATCAAGTGCAAAATGAAGGATTCAAGCGAGTGAAGAAAAGCAACCTCTCAAGTACAGGAAGAACAAGGTGAAGAAGATTAGAGATTACTTTGAACAAGGAAGGCCAGTTGTAGAAAGCTAATAAAATCTGAGGAGATTAGCTAGTAAAAGATGGGGACATAAGTCAGTTCTGCAACAGGCCAGTGCAAAACACAGTAATAACCATGCAGCTCAGTAATAGGTGGCCTTGTGCTGGCTCACTGCATCCAGATGAGCTTCATCCCCAAGGACATGTTGAAATTAAATCATCAATATCCCAAAATGTTTTGAGATATCACATTTGAACTCAACCAGCATGAGAAACCTGGGCTGTATTACCTTCTCTATATCTCATTCTCAAATAAGTATTTGCAATGCTACCTTTAAATCAGTTTTCAACATGTCTCAGGAAAGATAGAAATTTCTAAAAGATTGACATTTCAGAAGTGATCTTGGAACTCATAACTCTTTCCAGTATTATGCTAAACATTGTATTTTTATTAAATATACTATCTCTTATATAAGCCTTCTGTAAAATATTGAGACAGAAGATAATCTTGCTGGTAGGTGTGGTGTTACAAGCTGGTTAAAACTGTATTTAGATTATGGAGCATATATTGTGCAGATGACTGACAATGCAACCAGTGAATGCTTTGTCAGAAAGGTCTTGGTAGTCACTGTTAATATGCAACCACCTGTGGGATAAAACTATCAGGAACACAAGTTGGTAAATCCATAGCAAACAAGAAGGAAAATTCCCCTCACCATAGGTGCTGGAAATTAAATAGCAATTTGTTCTGTATAAAGCAATTAAAAACTTTAGTTGAGGCAGACACTTTATAACTTAATTGCTAGAGTATTTGCAATATTTGCCTATTTTAAAATCAGCTCCTTCTATGCATTGCATACAGTGGGAATACACCTCAAAAGTCCAATTTTTGTTTGTTTGTGCATAGGAATAAACATCCCTAAGGATGTAACTGTCCCTGGAGATTAGAGAAGTTTCAAGGTCATACCCTCATTCTTTTCTCTGCTAGTCACTCGGAGGAATCAGGAACACCTAGAACCTTAGCACACGTCAGATTCCCTGTCACCAGGTCAGCTAATGAGGTGCCAGCAGAGATCTGATGAGCCCATATGTCAGAGGTTGCGTTTTTCCTGACTGAGGAAGGGCTGCTTTCATTAAACTCACCGAACCACCCTTCCTAACAACGTCTTCTGCTAAAAAAATATCTTTAAAAAGGGAAGAATAGAATTGAAAGGTCATCTTTTTGCCTGCATTGCCTCATATTTGTCACTTCTTATGCTGCTTCCTCTTGACATCTATTTATAACTTCCTTGTATGAGCTGTCATACCACAAATTTATATGACCCAGTTTACATGTATACAATTGCTTCAAAGATTGCTCTAGTAACCATCTTGGATTTCTAGGTCATTAATTTAGATCCTATTTTTGCCTTTGCCTTTGTCCTACTTAGGAAAAGGACCAGACTGCTTCCAGAAGATTGCATAAAATGCACCAATGACTGTAACCTGGCATCTGCATAACCTACACTGTTTAAAGGAAGTTTCTGATTTCTGCCTTACTTCCCTAAAGGCAGATTCTCTGCCTTCTCACTTAGAATGCATGACATAAGGAACAATTTGAGAGTAAGAGAGAAGCAATCAAAAGTAGCTGCAACCAAAGCAGAGGAGGCCTTTTTGCATGCTCTGGTCAGTGTAAATGATTGCTAAATCAGGAAAATCCATGCCCCTACAGTGAGGGAAAAGTTGGTTCATTCCAGAGGTACTTATAAGGTTTCCATCCTTCAGTTTCCATCCATTCAGTCTCAATGCCACCTTCTTCTCCTTTCAGAGACCCTGTAGAAAACCTTGCTTGATGTGTATGCATATTATCAAAATATGTGCTGACAGCTGCCCTCAGGGCAGTGTGTCACAGTGCTAAGCCCAGCAAAATAAAAAGAGTGGCCATGTCCAAGCTACTCCCAGAATACAGAAAGAACACAATGGACAGATATGTTAAGGCAATGGGACTTATGTATTGATGTTTTTATCTTTATCATTTGATTAGGACTAAGTTTACTGCATCTTCTGCAGGGCAGTAGGAGCTGCAGGCTGCAGCTGAGATGGTTCTTACCCAACTCATAATGCAGTTTCTACTACAGACACAGGACAGCCCCAGGACTTTCACAAAGTTGCTTGAGAGCATTTTCCAAACTCTTCTTCAGCTCTGGCCGGTTTGATGTCATGTCCACTTCCCTGGGGAGTGTGTTCCACTCCACAACCTTCCTTTGGGTGGAGAATCTAACCAAGAAGCTTGACCAAACACCCCAACCTAGTGACAAGAGATCTTAGACCTTAGAAACTGTTCCTGGTCCTGTATGGCAAGATTCAGCACAGCTCAAAGCCGAGCTGTTGGTCAGCAATTCTTAGGTGAGCTATCCCAAGATAAATAGAAACTCACTGCAAGCACTCCAGGAACGTGGGTGTGAGCAGTGTCTGCTTCTATTTTGGTGGTTCTCGCCGTGTCACAAGTTGCCTCATGGTGCTATGATGCATTTGATGGGGAAGGCCCTGAGAGTCCCTGGCGGAACAGGCAGCTCAAAGGCAGACTGGACAGCCCTAATAACCCTCATTCAGATAATCACTGACCATCCTGCATTGCAGAGAGCTGTACTGGACGTGTTGTGCCGCACAGGCACATTGTTCTTCATCCAGAGCACGTTCTCTCCATCACTGAGATTGTGAGCTACTTGTTTGCTCTGACCAGGTGACATTTATTATTATTATTATTATTATTATTACTATTATCATTAGTAGTAGTAGTAGTAGTAGTAGTACTAGTAGCAGTAGTAGAAGTAGTAGTAGTAGTAGTAGTAGTATTTATTTGAATTTGTTGTCATTGCTTTACTGAGGCATCTTCTGTCTCTAAACTGAGTTTTGGGAAACCATAAAGACCTTGAAAATATAATTTTATGAACAAGTATTTCAAAAACAAGCAATTTCACAATTTCATATAAATAAGAGAATTAAATTCTAAATGCAGTAATCCAACTAAAGCAGCGATCTGTATTTGACAGCCTGACTGGTGACTGATTTGCTTCTATGTGCCTACAAAGAACTTCTCTTTGTGGAAGCAAATATCAGCATTACACTTTGAAGAACTCTGGAATGCAGTGTTTAAAGCTTTTTCCACAAGTGTATAGGCCACAGACTCATTACCGTTGTGTAACACTGCAGAAACAAACACACCCACGCTCTCCTCCAAGCACATGGAAACAGCCTGGACATTTCCTCAAGGTGTCCCCACACTTTAAGGGCTGTCCCCAGCCTGGGGTGTGCTCAGCAGAGCACACAGCAGCCTCTTCTCCAAAGTCAGGAAAAGACTGGGAGAACAAACAGAACACTGAGAATGACATTTTCCTTCACCAAGAAAAGTCATGTTCAACTAGATTTCCCTCATAAAGAGTCCACATCATCCTGGTTATTAACAGCAGAGCAAATTTAGAATGACAGGAATTTCCAAGCTCTGAAAATACAATACACTTATTTTATTCTATACCCAGAATTTTTTCAGGTGTTACATCACCCTTAGCAGACTTTTGTGGGCATCATGTCACATTCCCTGATTTTTGAGAACATTCATATTTCTGTTTGAGGCCTGCAGTTATACCACTGTGAATGCAATACACAGGGACTGAGTCTTTTCAAGCAAGTTTCCCAGGCCATTTATTTTATATCTATGAGTTGTCACAGACTTGCCCT
Source organism: Zonotrichia albicollis (assembly GCF_047830755.1). Classification (NCBI taxonomy): domain Eukaryota; kingdom Metazoa; phylum Chordata; class Aves; order Passeriformes; family Passerellidae; genus Zonotrichia; species Zonotrichia albicollis. Next base: position 19,818,415 of record NC_133860.1, read on the forward strand.
TCACCGTCATGTTCTCTTGTCCATATTGATGGTGTTGCAAGTTTCAGTCTTTCCCTTACCTTTTCCCTCAGATTCAAAAATTGTCATGCCTGTCTTTGTCATTCATTGTGTCTATCATGACCTACCCTGCCCATGCCTGCCACAAAAAAAAAAAAACACTTTAAGGGAAAAAAAGATGATGTGATTATTCCACTGAATATTCTTTTGTAAGTTTCACTATTATGTGGTATTTGAAAGCCCAGTGTGGTACAACATGGATGTTTATGTAATGTGCCCAGCAAAGGTGAACATAGACACAGCAGAAAACAGCATTTTCTGGATGCTGTTCCAGTCCACTCCATTGCTACTCCCGTTTGAGTCTCTGCAAAGTCAGTGCAGCATAAAATCTCAAAATGAAAATTTCTCAGGGCATGTTTTATGCCAATTGAAGTTAAAAACATAAATTTTCAGACTTTAGAGAATCAAGACAAAATCTAAAAGGTTCCTTTTTCTAGAACATCCAAAAAAATTTTGAACAATATTTTCTATCGTTAAATGTCCTGGGCTACTTTTGCCTTCCATCTAATCCCAATCCATACAGAGTGAAGTATCATAAGATTTCAGCCACAGAGAATCAGGGTACTTGAATCAAATAGAGTTCTGGAAGGAATGACTCATAACTGTGATGAATTAAGCACAACACTTATTTATATAAATATAAATATGCAATATCAACATAAAAATATGTGTTAAGATACAATCCACAGAGTGTTTACAATCCAAACAGAGAGGAGTCCCTCCAGGCACCAGCCTCACACTTTGTGAGCCCTTGCTTTCATATGGCATTGTGTTTTGGAAAGTGTTGAGGTAAATATTTGAGATCAAATAACTCTCTCTGGTGAATCAAAAGAAGAGGCTGGGAGAGCATGACCCTTAATTTAATCAAGAAATTTTAGAATTCTGTAAGAGCACTCACCAGGCCTGATTCTGCTCCCAGATATATTACTGTTGACACCACATATTTTAAATTCAGGACTAAGGGAATGATAACAGCTATGGTCAGTCTTGTTCTACTTGAGAAAAATGCATCAACAGGTATTTTAATAGGTTTGCATGATATATATATATTTGATGATGATAACATTCCAATCATAGGGACAGTGTAAACCAGGTAGATTTCAATGATAAATCTCTACTTTATGGGCTTGTGTAGAAGTTTCTTCACACAAATTATTTCCACAGTTTACCTGTACGTGCCCAAGCAGAGCTCCACATCTATGAGCAGTTACCACAACCTTATTAATTGAGCATCTTTTTTACTCTGCATTACTTTCCTCATTCTGTCAAACACAACTTGTTGTAAATCAGTGTAGCATAATAACTTAATATACTTCATATACTCACCAAATAAGATAAAGAAATATTGCCTTGAGAAAGACAAAAGTTAGTATTTTTTCAAAGAATTAACTGTAAGACAGAACAAATATTTGTAAGGTGACCTGCATCACAGAGTTAGGATACTTATGACAAAAATATTTGGATATTATTCTACATGTTAATGTTAATTACCCACAAGAGATGGGTATTGTGGGTAGGAGAGCTACCTGCCTTTGTTTGGAGTATTCACATATCATAATTATCTTAGCTATGCCTAAAAGTTTATAATAAGTAGTTTTGCCACTTTTATATTGGAATTATTCTTAGTTTAGTAGAAAAAGATTTTTCACCAAATATCAATCCATTTCTCTACTCAGTTACATGCGCTGAATTTAATAGTGGCAAAAAACAGAGAACATCTGATTCATTTCATACAGACTGGATTGGACATTTAATATAAGTGAATTGCAGCCATGCTAAACTACAAATATACCCAGCTAGAATCTTTATAACTCTCTAATGAATTTCAGAACTACATAATTCTTCAGGAAATATAATATTATAAAATAATTATCTCACATTATTATGCAAAATAGACAGATTAGGTTGGCTTTGGAAATGTAACAATCTACGCGCATTAAATCAGTCTCTGAAACCACCAAATTTTTCCAACATCCGTGTGACTAAAACACACACTTCAGCTGAACAGCAAGAAAAAAATGTTTCACATTGAGAGAACCCTGATGGAGTTGTCTCAGCATAGAACCATCCACCTTGGAGCACTGTTGCTTACCATGTGCAAGACAAATTCATGCAAATATTTCCAGTAAGGAAAGTTGCACCTATTTTATTAAATCATGGGGTTATACTGATATATTTAAATGGGGTTTTTGAGCAGTATACTGATTTATTCTAATCTATTTTCAAAGTATAACATAACCCCAGCATTACAATGATATATATTTTTAGACTTTTTAAGCATACGTGAAGCAGGATGAGTTGTCAGATATATAAATCAATTTTAAGGTTTAAAAAAAAAACCAGCAAAACCAAATACCAAAGAAACAATGACAAAATAATGTAACATTTAAAAACAAACAAAAAAAAAAAAAAAAAAGGAAGCAAACAAACAAAAAACCACACCAAAACCCACTGATCAGAGCTAAAGTAACAGGAGCTTGAAATATGTTCACATGTGATCAGTGTCAGCCAGCATCTTAAGAGACTTCACTTACTGGCACAGCTGCAGAAACTATGAAGGTTCATATAAAATATCATCACAGATTTGGGTTGAATTTTTTGCATGAGAATTTGACTGTTACCTCCTTCTGAAAAAACAACTTTTTCAAAACTAGTCGCTCTGGTTAATTCTCATAAAAATCATTGTTTACAAAAAGGGACGATTCAATTAAAATCATTGTGAAATATGTGCTGCTCATAAAACCTCATTTATTTACACCAATAAAAGTTAAAAAATTTTGAAAGACAAGCAATTGAGATCATCTTTCCCCACACTGAAATAAAAGTGAAAGCCAAGTCAAGAATCAAACTCCTGATATTTTCTAATTCCTGTTAAAAACTGAAATGTTTTTCCAAACCTGGGATTGGTGCAGATATATGATATGTTAAAAAGAAAAAAAAGAATCATTTAATCAGTATCTCTTATTTTTTTGGCTTATAAATAAATCAAAGCAAGACTACCCATATCTCTGCTGGCCCTATATTCTGTACTGCTGTTCTTATAATTGAACCCTGATTTGTAGAATTTTCCTCATGCTGCAGACACTCAGGATATCATCAGGTCTTTAGTAGGCATTTGCAATGATGCATGACAGCACAGGCACTCTGAAAGAGACAACACACACAGCAATAACTCCAAAGGGTTAATACTCTGCCCTTTTTCTGCTTGTTTACTTGTCTGAGCAGAATGGACATGGCCACTTCAGGATGGAAATTATTCATTCTTTTGGCCCAGAGCAGACAAGCTGGGACAGATTTGAAATGGTCTCCTGGTTTGACAACACCACATTAATTAATACTATCAAAATGAGCAACAACTTGAACACATGCACATGTTGATTTAATCTAGGTTGCATTTCCCCAGTTTTCTTGAGGGAAAACAAATATGGATAATGCCAAAATAAGACTACAAATTATGCCCTGCTTTTATTTTTTCCATTAGTTAAAAATAAAGGAAGACTCTGAAATAGATTTCTGGTTCACAATAGAGATTAAATGTTTTCTATTGCCTGGTTTGGGGGATATAGGTTTTGTACCTATCATAGGAATGCAGTGAAATTCTTCCACATCAAATTTCCCAACTTAACTAATGGCAAAAATAGTTTATATTAGTTGTAATAGTACTTGGGCATGCTGAGTATAAATCCATGCATGCAAACAAGATCCCTTTGTGGAAGAAGGAAAATTGCTGCACAGATTTTAGATAGACCACCTGCCCAAAATGCATCACATATGGACTTCAGTCTAGGTTTGGGTCTCTGAGAGCAGCAGGGCAAAAATTTCATGTGAGAAGCAGCTCACTTGTTGTTAACATTTGGAAGTCAAGTGGACTCTCAAAACCACTTAAGCTTGGGCTTTAATAAATCTTTTCCTTTATTCTGAATGACGATTTTTTCCCCCATTAGCATTGCAAAAGGTGATTCTACTTCCAACTGAAGGTTCAGGCTTTTTTTTTTTTTTTTTTTTTTTTTTTTTTGCTGCTTCTAACCCAAATCCGGTTATCCTGGCTTGTCAGATACCCTTTTAAATCTAAATTGTAACTAAAATAACAAAAATACTTAGGAAAAAGCCCACTCCTGTTTCCCTTGGAGAAGCACAGTAAGCCAGACTGTGAAGCTGTGCAACAAGCACAGAATTTTTTTTTCCATTGATAGGTAGCATTGTCTATATAAACTACAGTAAATCTAGAGATGCTGCAGCTCCCACAGCGCATGGCAGCAGAGCAGACCGTTCTTATTTCTGCCTCATCTTTTGGATTAGGCAAGGCCCCAGGCTTTCTTCAATCAGTATGCTGTGGTTTGGGCCCTACCCCAGATGACTAACATCTTGGTGGAACTATTTTCAGTCAAGGGATTATTTGTGTACTCCCTCTTGAATACTGATCCTACCACATCCACTTTGTGTCACAGCCCTAAACAACAAGAGGGGAAGTGCTGCCGGCATTTCTCCTGTGATCTTTGCGTGAGCACCCCCGTCCAAAGTGCAGCCCACTCACTCTTCCTGGCACTGCAAAACTGCTGTGGGAATTGTGCAGCCATTGAAACGGCACCTTCACACACAGACCAAACACAGCTTCTGTTTCCTCATGCCTTGTTTCCAACATCATCCCATTTGGTTGTTATTTTTCTGAGAAGAACCCTTTGGCTTTCCCCTGCTGTTAAAGTACTTTAAAAGTACATAAGAATTAAAGGCTCTGTTAATAAGGTGGTCATGAATTCAGCCAACAGGGTTACTAGTGTCACACTGACACAGGGAAGCAGAAAGTGTACTCTGCCTCCTTATATTTCAGAAGGAAAAGTAGTCCTTTGCCAGATCCTGAAGTACTAGTACATATATTATTGTTGGTTTAACATTAAACAGCAAATGTCTGTAGCCACACTGTGGTCCTCAGACTTTCCTAGTTTTGATTCATATGAGTGCCTACTCAATGTGCTTCTGAATCTGATTTTGAGTAACCTGTTAGTCCTTGTGCATTGCAGAGGGGAATAAAGGCTACTTTCAGCTTTGGACTGCGCTGCAGAGATTAAATGCCTTAGCTGTGCAAGCCTCAGCATTGCAACCCTTGAATTCCCATTTGGATGTAGCCCTACCTTGCGGTACAGCTCCTCAAGCCCAGAGCAGCATATTAGTAATGCGTTCTGAAACTCTAAATAAATTGCTGTGTCTGATAAATACATAAAAGTCTTCTTCTTGGAAGAACAGTCTAAATTCTCATATACAGAGGGAACCCTGACACATTCTCCCTGTTTTGGATTCAGGGCCATACACAGAATTTTTCTCTGGACTTCAAGAAGACAAGTGGACTTAAAGAAGTTGTCTGTCCTCCTGTTAGTAGTAGGAAACTGTTCACAATGTGCCTGTTTATATGGACAGGGCACAGGCAAAGCAACATGCCCTGATTTAGAGCTGTGGGTGCTGTGCTACACAAGGTATCATGACCCTGATGCACACTGCTCTCCTTGGCTGAGGTAATTCTCCAAAACTCGATGGCTCTTTGGTTATGGTTTCCATCTTTATCTATCTATCTATCTATCTATCTATCTATCTATCTATCTACTTATCTATCTACCTATTTATTTCTATTCGATGTATGCAAAGCCTTGGGGCCTAACTGAAGGTGAAAATACCATCAAGAAGCAGAGGGTGGTGGCCTGCATTTCCTCATGTAACTGTGGACCAACCTAGGGCACATAAACTAGCACACCCTCCATCCTCTGCACAGTCAGAGCAGCCAGCTGAGGGCACCTGCAGGGAATCTGCCAGATCCCAATTTACGGAATTACCTTCCAGATGTGCTTGTACTCTCCAATTAGAAATGAAGGCAACGTGAAGCAAGCTCCTAGTTTAGATGCCTCAGATAAGTGCCATGGCTTAGATGGCCTCATGTGCCCCTGTGTCAGCTTCAGGAGAAGCTGACAACACACCCAGCACTAATGTAGAAGTGCAGAATGTTATTCATCATTTGTAAATTGGCACCCTGACATCTCCTTCCTCTCTGCAGCTCTGCACTCAAGCACTTGGATGTGATTTACCCCACTGCAACAGCTGCCAAGTCTACATCCAGATTACCTTAATTAAAAGCAATTGTGTTAGATAAGGACAAGTAAAGGCACATCATAAAAGAAATCAGACAGAAAGAATAATCTTAAATATGCCTCAGGTTAAAATTACTCTGAAAATTGCTATGAAGGCTAAATATTGTGTATTTCATTTTTAATGTGCCTTTAATATGATGACAAAGTTTCAGTTTGTCATTCCTTGCCTGAGAAAATTCATCTTCTTCCTTTTGTCTGTCTGGTACCCCAGATGCTTGTAGACAGTTGTCCTTGGTAAGCTCCTTCACTCCTAGCTACTTGAAATTGCATTTAACTTAACATTACTTCTGTGTTTCACACTGGCTAGCATTCAAAAACAATTGTAAGGGTTTAGGAACATTTCCTCTAGCCAAACCAATGCTGTTGCATGAATAACTGATTGTTCTCTTTTTCCTCCCCTGAAAACTGTTTGCACAATATAAACAAGCTTTTCTGAGGGACTGCCATGAAAAAAGCCAGTTTGGCTCTGTACTGACTGTGCTGGGGAACGAATCTCTGACCTGCCTTGTGTGAGGTATGTGAGCTAAATCTCCCAGGATAAAGTGGTTACGTATCTACACAAAGGGAATTCAGGCATTGCATGCACAGTGCATTCTTCACACTGAAAATCAGGAGCAGCCCTAGACAAAGATGAGAGCAGTCACCTAGAGCAGTTTTCTGCAAGACAGGCAGGGCAGCCATAGACCCACCATGCATTGGAAAGGCAAGTCTATTGGTCTTGCTTCCATCACCAACAAAGAGTCAAGATTCATGAGAAACACAGTTTTTCTGACAGCAAGCACACTTTTCTTTATTTCTTGATGGAACCTGCAGCAGCAGCAGTAGCAAAACCAGGATTGCTCTCTCTCACCTCCCCTGTCATGGCTTTATTCACTCCCTGATGACAGTGGGAGAAGCCTGGCAATGGTTTGTAACCCTTTGTGTGGCAAATCCCTTTGATCCCACATGGCTGAGATGTCCCAAGGCAGGTCTAGTAGGACCCTAGCTATCCATTTGTGTGAAGAGCCCCTGTGTCAAAAAAAGAACCCAAAGGTGTTGGGGTAGATGACTGACTACCCAGAAGGACCTCAGAACACTGGTGTTTCAGAGGTATGATCAAAGAAATGTCTAATTGCAGAAAAACCTAGACTAAGCAAGAAATCCTGATCCAGGAGCCAGAGACAAAACTACATGGAAGCCCTGTGTGAAATGGACTTCTGCTTCTATGGACTTATGTTTCTCCAGAACTCTTGGAGAGTTTATCTTGCACATGACCTCCATTACACAGCATTAGTCTAAATGCAATTATTTTCTGCATCCATGCAGGTGCACTCACCTTAGAATGGTAGTAGACAGTCTGATGAAAAACAATTGTGATACAGCTCTTGGATTTTAGAAATTATACAAAGTTCTATACTCAGCAGACAATTAAAATTTGAATATATGCAGAAGCAAGCTGTTCCCAGACCTGCAATTAAACAGCTAACTGGATTAGGAGACTGTTTCTGTGAACAAGTTTTTCTACTGAATCACATTGGCTTTCATCAGCATCTCAGAACATACAGTGTTTCAGAAAACAGCATTGCACGGGGAAACCTGACAAAACTTACTGGCTTTCATGCAAGAAAATGGTCAGCCTCTCTAGAAAAAAAGTTACATTCAGAAAGAAGCACTTTTGTATCAAAATGGTTTATGTCTGCCCAATGAAACACAGACTTAAACACTGCATATGCAAATACGTCTTCATTTTAGTGACCAAACTGCAAGTTTCACATTCATCTGAGCTACATAAGCATAGGTGTGTGAGTTAACATAGATACCCCTCATCTTATCTTTGTTTCAGCAGGTCCCAAGTGGTTTACTAGGTCCCAGGTAGCCTGTCTAATGTCCTGTTTTTTTGTCTGTGGGTTAGACTCATGCCACCAAACATTACCCACAGGAAAGGTACACAGACAGGATAAACTACTGTGATAGTTAACCAGGGAGAGGCTTCCTAAGACACATCCTACCCACCCTATCCAAAAGGAATGGTCCTTCTCTACCACAAACTACTGAGATAATTTAAGCACCCAGTTTTGGACTAGATGACTAATTTGCTGGTGAGCAAGAAGAATCCTAGTCTGCATACAGAATTGGTAGAACAAGAGGCCATTTTTTTGATGTCATCGTTAAAATAATAAAACACTATTTAGAAATGCAAAAGAACCAAATGTCCCATGAAGAGGCATTGTTGGATTTATGATATGGTAATTTTACAAAGTACTTAAGGTTTTAGAAACTGTCTCTAGTCTTTTTTCAGAAGCCATCAGCAAACTATCCTCTTATGCTGCTCAAGCACTTCATATTGTCTTCTTGTTTCTTCACAGTCTTTTCATGTTATAGGTCACAACTGGTTTTCTGCAGCTGATGTCAATTTAGACACATTCTTCTAGGCATTTTTATTGCTTTCCAGATCACTGAATTGTAGAAAAGTTTGGAAAAGACCTCTGGGATCAGAGAGTTCAACTTTCCATCAAATACCACCATGCCCCCACTAAATCATATCACAAAGTGCCATGCTAAATTGTTTTTTGAACACTTCCCAGGACAGTGACTCCATCACTTCCCCAAGAATCAGTTTGAAATCTCAGGATATTTTACCTTCTTTGACAACTTCTTCCAATATTTTTTTCTCTTCTTTTGACAATAACTATTAATTCTCTTTCCAATATTTTTAAAATAATTTTCAGTAAAGTCTGTCACTTGCAGGTAGTCCATCCTTAGTTAAATATTTACATGAACTTTAATGAAACTAGGGATGCAAGCTGAACTATTTTGGAAATGTGTTTTTATAACTGCATTGGTTACTGTCCATTTTTCTTCATCTAATTCAAAGATAATTCAAACATTCATGAAAGAATCTTGTCTCTCCAAATTTGTAAGACACTGCCTTTGCAGCAAAACAACAAAATAAGGCTCAACTAGTCTGTTGATTCTTAATTTAAAGCAGTGGATGCTGATTTTATCATCGATAGTTAAACTGTGATGAAACAACTGTCTCTATAACCTCTGGGCAGTGCTCTGAAACTTTCAGCTTCAGGCTGAAAATATCCATTTCTCTTTGTCAGCTTGTAGCTTGTTTATGTAAAATTAAACACTTGCTGCAGTAAAGGCTGCTGATTGAAATTTGAATTTTACCAACATCTGAAGATGTCACAATCACTATTTTGCACCTTGGTGACAAAGATTCTATGAAAAATAAAAGGAAGTTGCAGACGCCATGATACCCTAAAAGCTTTTTTTGTGATGATATGGGAATTGGCAAAAGTTCCACAAATGGCCTAGGATGGATAAGATTGTTCATCCCTTTACCACCAGTTTTTTTTAAAGATTACTGGAATTTCTCTAGCTTGTGTTGAATTCAGCGCTGCCCCTTGGGGTGCACTATGTTAAGCAGAGTCAGAGAGCCACTTATAAAATGTGTTTTTCATTTTGCTTTGCTTTTCAATGTTTCTTTATTTCAGGATTTCTCCATAGAGAGGAATAAGTAAAAGGTAGGTGCAAATATACACAAGACAAATCTTTAAGGATTCTGTTTCTAAATTTCTCTGATGGCTTGTGTGGCCAGCTCTGATGGCTTGTGACAGCCAGCATCTTAGCCAAGGATTTTGAAGCAGTTTTCTACTTTTAGATATAAAATTTACAATTTGTCCATCTCTTATTCAGCCATCTGCCCACTTTTTAAAAATCTGATCTTTGACTATAGCCCTAGTAAGCATCATTGACAAGATATCTGGTATACAGGAACAGAGTTTTCAATTTATCTTCAAGCTTTCTAATCACCTTGCATTTCATACATTACACTTTTATGATCCTACTTCAAGCCAGAGTTCCAGACATATTTTCTGTTTAAGGAGTCCAAAACCTGCTACTGTGTATTTTACACAGTAGAAGTAGTTTACACCTGCAGTTTTCTTGAGTAATGAAATTAAACCAACTTGTTGAACTTGAAGATCCTTGTGGGTTCCTTCCAACTTTGGATATTCTGTGATTCCATGAAAGTTAGCTCTTAAATTGCCTTAAATGTGGCAGCCACCAAGGCATTTCTTAGGAATACATTCTCATCTATTTCAAAGGCATCTTAAGTAAAACTGCCACATTGCTCAACACAATCACTATATGAGGACTACAGATTAGTATATCAGTTTAGTAGAAACATAGATTGAAATATTTTGTGTTTTTAGTTTATTTCATGTGATTTCTTTTGTTTTTAAAATATTAAATTATCTATTTTATTAACTTAGTGATTCTGTTGCAGTCATTTGTATTCAACTAGTGGTTTAATACAAAAAATTCACTTGTAATAATTTACAAGCATGATTGCTTTTAGGCGAAATCTTAATGAGCATATTTGCCAGAGGATTGTGTTGTGACTTATGTTCCTTGGTGTGAGCGAAAGATATGAGGAAAAGACAAATATTCCCTTTCAATGAGACTGCTAACAACTATATTTCTTAGAACCAAAATACTTGAAATTACTGAATCATTAATCTTTATTGTTTATCTGTTACTCCTAGGCAGGAACTTAATAGTTAATAGCCTCTAAGATGAAAGATGTTGTATAACTATCTCAAAAACCCAAGAAAATGTAAGACCTCTTGAAACTGAGAGATATTTTGACTGAAGGAAACTTGGTGATTTGGTCTAGGCTTTCTCCATCATGGTAGGATATTGAATAATTTTTTCTCAGAAAAATGCCCAAATTGCCATTTAGGTTAAATACATCATATCAATCACATAGTTCCCTTATATACATCCAGATAGTTTCAAGAAGGATAAAATATTTGATGTGAATTTTAAAAATGCTGTTCAGCATTGGTGACCTTCACAGCTGAGATAAACGGGTTTCAGAGGGGAACCTCCCAGTCTTACTGTAGACAACCTAATTTTCTTTCATGTGCAGAGGGATATTTTTGTACTGCATTTTAGACTCACTAGAACATTTTAATTATGAAACTATTTGTTTAGTTAATTAGCCCTTTGACACACTTTAGAATGTCAAATAGAAGAAGTCAACACATTAATGGAAAATAAATTACAAATCAAGATAGTAGTATTTTAAAAAAGCACACCAAATACAAATGAAAGCTAATTTTTACTCCAGTCTCTGATGATATGAAACACAGGCTGAGAAGTTGAAGGCAGGAGTCTTGTTTTGTTGTTTTTTTAACAAACAATTTCTTTAGAGGTTATACGTGAGCAGATCAATTTTATCCAGATTTACCAGCTTCATAGATTATTGCTACAAAGATTGAAAATTCTTTTATTCTCCTTGCTTTTGATCAGGATCAAAGGCTGGTTAGTTCTAGAACACACTTGAAAATATTTAAATGTTTTTTACTGAAATTATAATTTTAAATTTAAAAAGTGATAGCTTGCCATGCAAATAAGCAATAATTTCTTACGGTTCATTCACACAGCCAGTGTTAAATGCATAAAACCAACAGCATATAAAAACTCCTAATATCAAGAAAATCCCAATAAATCAAAGCACATAATCAAAAATTAAATCTGTTAAGAGAAGAACAAGTGTCTGCTAGATTTTCAATGTAATGTTATTTTTTGATCAGCCTATTAATACCTCAGCTAATCATGAGTTATGCAAAGTAATTGACCCATGAGTATTACCTGCCATCAGCTCTGGCTCCATTTTGATCTCTATCCATGAAAACACATATTTTCCATGTATTAACTAATGCACCAGTTATAATATTTTTTCTGATTTTATTTGTTTTCTTGCAACTGAAGATGCTGCTATTCAAGATACATTTTCAGTACAATCCCAGTTTACCTGTCTGAACTACATTAGACAAATCAATTTTCTCATTCTTTCACTGTACAGGAAGGAAAGAAGCACAATTCAGGGCTGCTTTTGTTTTACTTTTCAGTAAAACAAGATTTAACTCAAACCTTGTTTGACTCAAACAAGATTTAATTATTCATTTATTTTAACTTTCCTAAATTACTACAGATATTGGTAAAGGCATAGTTCTGTCTTCTTAATAAACAATAAAATTGGTTCCCTGAGAATTAAGTGCAAAATTTGTATTGCTATGTAGACCTAGGCTTACTTTCAGTCTCAGCAGCTAACAAACCATACAAACCTGCGCACAGACAGCGTGACACCCACTCACAAGTACAAAAGAGCAGGGAAATACTCTGGATCTACAAATATTAAGCAACCTTGCTATCCTTCCCCCCCCCCCCCTTGCTTGTTTCTCAGGATCTGACTAACCATTTTCCCTGCAGCTGAAATACATCAGCTGATGACAATTCTGGGCCAGATCCTGAATTCTGCTGAGATTTCCTAAGTAGCTGCTTGGCAAATGCAATGGAAGAGGAGACAGAGGGGTGGTGGATCTGGGAAAAGGGGATAGTAAAAGGGCCAGCAGCAGGATCAGACACTGGAGGCTGCAAGAAAAGTCAGCTGAAGTCCCACAGCTGTGGTCAAAGAAAGCTGCTGTATCTCTTTTCATCAAAGTCTGATGTGGCAAGCGCCCGTGATGAAACTGCTAATGTTTAGTTCTTCATATAAAAAAAGAAAAACAAAACAACAACCCAACAAATTTCTTATTAAAATTGAAAGTCAGGAACTACAGCTGTTGACAGGAAAATAAACAGAGCTAATTCAAAGGGAGTCCACTTCTTGCTACATTTTTCTCACTATATTTTTCCTCCCTTTCCCTCATTAACAACTTATGAATCAATATGGGAGCAAAGTTAAAAGAGTTTTGGCAGTCCCAGGGGAGCAAACCTGCTTGCTGTCCTCCTACCATTCAGTCCCCTTATGGGAGCTATCCAATTGTGGATCCATGAACCTAACAGTATCCAAACAAATAAAAACATCTGCTGTTACTAAAAACCAAGATGAAACAAATAACATGCTTTGCAGTTTAACAAACCAGAGCACTGTGAAAAAAGCCAACAACTTCAGTTGTGCATAACAAATCTGAAAGCCTTGTGATGCCATAATCACAGTAATACTGAGATCAGAGGAGGATCTCATGACACCATGCAAGGTAATTATCAAAACCTGGTAGTACAAAGCTCAGGCTGATCAGTCTCAGGTAATGAGATATCAATTGTTCTTCCTCCCCTCTTTTTTCTTTCACAATCCTGAGAGCTAACTATGACTTTTAATGAATTGAGAACAGATATCCTAAAACCACGATTCAAACTTGCTGGAAAATACATGAGTCTGGATATCATAAGACAGTCTGTGCAAAGTACACAATATGTAGGATTTTATTGCAATTACTGTGATGGTTATTCTATTTCATTTTAACAGGGAGAACAAAGCCTTGCAGAGAACACAAAACCAATCTGTAAGAAATGCAAAACATGTAACAAGTTCATGAGTTGCGAATAATGATACAGGTAATGTAACTGTATGGGTTGGGATTTTATCCTTTTTGTGTACTGACAAAAGCTTAATCGATGCATTGGAAAAACAATTGGGAAAGCAATACATGGCATTTGGAAAACTAACCTCCTAACAAGCACTGCAAAGCAGCTACCAGACACCTCTTCTCTTCCAGAATATCTCAATGTTGGTCAGATTTGGAAACCTGAAGATAAAAGTTGTTGAGAACTAAATTTGCTTTAGAACTTACTAATAGTGTGTTTGATCTTCAGAAACCTAATTTTTAGCCTTTCCTAGGTACATCCTAACTCATAAAAATAACTGCCTCAGAGACAGCAACAGAGATCCCTGATTGAATGCTGCTGACTGGACTCAAAACCTTCTATTTTTCTAGCTTTTCCTGATTTCCAATTTTGATTCCTCTCTAGCACATGGAGAAGAGAGGCACCTAAAGTCAGCAAAATGTGCAGGAGCCCACCTATGCCAGGAAGGCTCTGTTGGGACAGTATGAAGTCAGAGGTGAAGGACAGTCCTGGAATGGATTTTATTGCACAAACCTCAACTGCTGAAAATCTTATTTCTACTTACAGATTCTTTGAATCACCAGCAAAGCTTTCATCCTTCTGCCTTTCTTTAAAACTTACAGTGTGCAAACTGCTTCTTCTGGAACAAACTTCTAGTGAGCTTATTCAATGGGGTTTTCTCTATGCTCCTCCTGTTTCTTTCTGCTAATGTACTTAAACTGAAGCCATTTTCCAGGCCTCACCTCCCTTTGCACAAATACATGTCTTTTTTCATATTGAACACTAGCTTTTGCAAGAAATTTGTCGGGGGAAAAATAAAATAAGGCTGCTAGCAAAATCCTATTCAAATATTGGCAAAACATCTATGAAAAAGATATTAACTGGAAATGAAAAGTAGATATTGTATTAAGTTTTAAAACTCACAATGTGCCTTCTGTTCTAGTAAAATTCCCTCTGAGTTTACTGGATATCAGCTCCACCACAGGGCTGCAAGGTTTAGCTGGCATTGAACTGTAATGACAAGGGAAATGAATCCAAGACAAAAGTACCCCATGATCCTGAATGATGTAATAATTTCTTCCCACCTTCTACAGTGTGGAACATTTTTAATTGCTAATCTTGTTTTTTCCGATCTGAGTCCTCAGTGATGTCTTTTATTTGTCAAATGTCATCATTTGTACTGGGGGATAGCCCAAAAATGGAAAAGGCAAACAGTCACACATCTCCCAGAGGGTCTCGTTATCTATGTTCCTCGGACAGGCACAGTGAGCTGCTGCTAGCTGCATGTTATTTCCTGAAATCCTTCTGCAAGGAGAGGGCATCTCCCTGGAATTAAGTCATCATAGCTGAATCTCAGCTAGTGTAAACTCTGTGCCCTCTCTGCCCAAATTCCTGGCAGGGGTGGCAGGACATCTGCTGGCCCAGCACTGTGGAGGAGCAGGAGCTGGCATTGCTTTCCCATGCAGCAAAGGTCACTCGAGTTCTTTTCCTCCATCACAAGCACCTAATATTTACTTCCTTTTCCTTAGAAAGAAATATCAACCCTGAGTACACTAAATGCATTTAATGCTCTCTGAGGCACAGCAGCAATCTGCAATCGCTGCAAAGCTCTGAAGATGAGCTGCAAAAATGCCAGTGGTCCTGCTAATGCAGCTCCACAGGGGCACCTGTTACAAACACAGATTTGTAATGTGCCTCACACATTGCACATTTGCTCCCAGCCGTGTTCAGTAGGAACCAATCTTTAATTCATAGCTCTCTGAGAATGAGTGACAGGTAGATCTGAAGCTCTCTTCTGGCAGACAGCTAAACAATTCCTCAGTAGCTTTTTCAGGATTGTGGAATGAGGGTATATCAATAGTATTTTATACATTTTTAAATTAAATTTCTTTAGTTAATATAGGTAAAACCTTTTTTCTTTGTTGTCTTCTCTTTGGAGCCCAGACACATGCTTCTGAGAGAAGATGAAGGGATTGCAGACAGGAATGAAGCACCATCACTGTTCTTGTCTCTTAAAACAGCATTCAAAGCACTAATGAAATTAACGTATTTTTACTTACATGTATGCTATCAAGGCTGGGTCCAAAGAAAAAGCACAGAGGAGATGCTAAGGCAGGAAAAGGCTTGTCCAAACTTATAAATGTTATCAGAAAAGTTACAAGTACAGCCACAACTCCAGAGTGCCATTCTGGTGCATTAACTAGGAAAGAATATAGCTTCCCTTTTAACTTACTTTTTGTAAATTCTCTATGTCAACAAACAGTAAATTACATATTGCTCACAGTAAATTATAAGCTACATATGTATATTATGTGCATATAAAGTGCACAAATTACATTAAAAGTGTTGTGCTGTTTAGTTCAGTACTTCTAGGAAACAGAAACTGGTTTGCAGCAAAGCCGGCTGAGTACAAAGTCTGTAGGTGAGCTGCTCAGCAAAAAGTGAAATCTCTCTGCCCTCTTCCTAAAGGCACTTATTTTTCTCACTGTTGTTTCATTCAGCTCTGCTTTCAAGTTTATTTGTAACTGGCATTAGAAGTTTTGACCCAAGCTCTAAACAGACAGATTCAGATTTGCAAAAGAGTGCCACACCACCTTCTTGCAAACTACACTGCAATTTATTGATTCTTGTAATGTCAAAATTTTTCATGGCATTTTCCTCACTATAAAAATTATGCCAAAAATAGAAAAATTAAACCATAATTTCTTATATTTCTTTCACTTATTTATCTTTTTTTTCTTTTTTCTTTTTTTTTCTTCACGGTATTAAAAAATACCACATTGCAGTTCCAGCTAAACCCTTTCCTGGTAAGGATTGGTAATGCCTGATGTTTCTGATTAACAGCATTCTTTCCTCAAGAAAAATTTGCTTCTTTTTTTTCCTGTGAAAATTCATAAAATTCTTAAATCAACATGTACAACATGGATTTGATTTGTTCTGTTGTGCTGTGAAGATTGGCAAGCATCTCTAGTAATATAGTCAAAGGCTGTACTGATGAAAGCTTTCTTTCAACTGCCAGCATAGCGAGGATACCTGTATGGAAAATGTTGCCAGAGTTACAGAATTCTCAATACAAACATTTTCACCTCTATTTGTAAAATACTCCAAATTGAATTCTAAAACTGCAATCTAAGTGAATATATTCCAAAAACAATCCCCAAAAGTAAACGTGGGATGGAAACCAAGATGTACAGGCTAACTCACTAACTCCCAGAACTAGGCAGTATCACATAACTTCCTGGAAAAGGTCCCCAATTAATGAGAGTTGCATTGTACACGAGTCAAACAGCATAGGAAAACAGACATACACGCTGATGAGAACAAGACAAATTGGCATTAACCATAAACAATGTGGATAAGCAGTGCCTCTTAACCACATAAGCTCAGAACGGAGAGATTTTGTAAGACCTTTACTTACCAGAAACTGCAATCTCCCCTGCACCTTTGAATTAATATTATTGCAAAATATAGAATCACTCCATACACGTTCTCTCTTTGTTTGAAATTCTGTTCTTACTACTTTGGTATTCTAATTTTCTATTTTACATAAATTATAATATTCAACATTAATTACAATAGATACTTTTTATTCAAAATTGTGAATTGCCACAGTATAGAACAGTTGTTTCCATTTCCCTCTCTAAAAAACAGCAAAAAATATTTTTTTTTAAGTTTAAGCATTCTCTCTCAACTGAGGTAAGGAAGTTTACTGGACACAAGCCAATAATTTCTGCAGACACTGATAATTTAAATTTAAAAAAAAAAACATTAATCCAAACCAAATCAAAAGCTTTCCTTCAGAAGTAAATGCCTGCACAAAGTACTCAACCCATCTCAAAGTTAATTAGTAAATGCTTATGTGTGCTAGGTAACTTGAGACTTTGAGGAATCTGAACCTCCTGTGAGATTATAAAGCATAGCATGACTTTGGAAACCCCAGGTCTTTCAGGAAGCACTCAGCTCCCACTTAAATAATTTTTTAGATCATTAAACTTTGTAGTTTAGTTTTGGGGCTTTTTGGGTTTGTTTTTATTAAGGGAGAATATTCTGGAGATTAGTAAGGAAGTAACAGTAGTTATCTGAAAACTCTCTATAGTTGTGGATTCTGTAATATTTATCTTACAGGCGTTTAGACATTTACCTCACAAACTTTTGTGATTTTAAACAAAGCTTTCTTATCTGTGTAAAGCAACTGATGTCAGCTGTCCTGCAGAACTCAGGGATCAAGGCCCAGCGTTACAATTGACCATCTTCTCTGTAACCCCAAATGTAAAATAAATACCCACAGAATCATAGAATGGTTTGAGTTGGAAGCAACCATAAAGATCTCCAGTTCCAAGCCTCACACCACAGTCGGGGACACTTCTACCAGACCAGGTTCCTCAGAGCCCCATCCGTGCTGGGGCTGAGCGCCGCCGGCATTGGCGCATCCAGGAGCTCTCTGGGTAACTCGTGCCAGGGCCTCAGCGCCCTCTGAGTAACAAATCTCTTCCCGACAGCTAATTACAACCCGCCCTCCTCCAGTTTAAAGCAATTCCCCTTTCTCTGTCACTGCTTGGGCCTATGAAATGCTCCTGTCCAGATTTACTCTAAGTCCCCTCATGTAGCAGAAGGTCTCTGTGTACTCTAAGGTCTCCCTGAAGCCTTGCCTTCTCCTGGCTGCTGAAACCTCTCAGCTGGAACAGCACAAAAGAGGTGTTACAGACCTGTGATCAACTCAGTGGCCTCTTCCAGCCTTTTTCCAGCATCTCCATGTCCCTCTTGTGCTGGGGATCCCAGAGCAGTTATTGTGCAACATCTAGTATGGCCCAAGTGGGATTATACATATTTTGTTTTGGGGTTTTTTTTTTTGTCTGATTTCAGTGGGAACAAAGCTGGGCCTTAATAGCTAAACCAAAAAGATTAAAGAAATTGCATTAAACAAAGTTGAAGTAAACACAGCGGTAGTTTTGATAGTGTTATCAACATTCCAAAACCTGAAATGCACTCAGCTCCCCAGAGAAAATATCCAGAATGTCTCATTTTAGAGTTGCTAAGCAAGGAAAGCTACTGCCAAAATACACAGATAATTATTGCCATATGTGTTAGAAAATTATGGGGGGGTTGTATTTATTTAATTATTTATTTGTAGTCAGTCCTTGTTTTGGTTCTGTTTCTCCATTTTATATATCTGTCCATTATTTCTATGTGCAAAATAAAAGAAGTGAGTACTTATTCATGGGACATCAGTCTCAATCTGTCATGACCTGTTCTAGAATATTTATTGAAGTTATTTATTAATATGTGAAATAACCTGTCCTGCAACTCTAAATATATTCTGTAAGGGTATTTTTGCACTGGGATATGGAGGAAAATCACTGGAGAATTTTAGGAGATATACACTGAAGAGAGGATCTGATCCTTACCTAGCATCCATCAACAACTCACAACTCAGAAATGCCGAAAGTGACAGATTTCAGTGAGTGTGGCCTTTTGTGCATACAAAGAGATTTCACATGGATACATATGCCTGTGTATCACATGGATTCACGTGCCTACACTTTCTATCAGAAGAACAGTGGAATACTTAAATGTTTGCAATTAGCATGGCAATTGTAAGCCTCAGAGAAACTGTTTGTGATAATTAGATTAAATACCAGCTAATGTCCATTAATATCTTCAAATGGCTTTCACTACATGGTTTGCCAGATATTTGGGGGAAGTTGTGCCAGAAAACAAGGTGAAGTCACACATAAATTGTGTCTGGGAAGCAAAAGAATATAAAAGAAGAGACTGGCAGAGTACCTCCTTATTGGTATCTCATTGTGTAGTACATGAACAAGACACTCTTCCTTTAATTCATATGAACACTTTTTAAATTAATGGACAACTTTGAAGCTGTGAATATTCATACTGAATTGAAACCTCCACTGGTCTCTGTAGTTTTATTTTTGACTTTTGTTTGAAGTCGTTTAGTTTAAAGTCTCTAATTTCGTTTAGATAATACCCAGGCTTTGGGATATTTCAGGCACAAAAATGCAACCCAGCTTCTGATGCCCCTATCTAGTTTTACAGTTCTGGGCAATGGGACTTGATCAGCTACAAGGGAAACCCTGAGATAAGCTGCTTGACAAATAATTGCTCCCAAATAATTCACAAACGCAGATCCTCCAGTTCTCAACTCTCTTAACCTCAGATTTAAACATATTAACACTTATTGTTTCCAGAACAGGTTTATTCCAGGGTCTTAATGATTACAATGAGAGCCTGGGAGGATTCTCAAATTGAAATAAATTTCTGGGGGGAGCATGCAGGGAGGAAGACACTAAAAACCCAAAAGTTTACATTTTTTACTATATATATGTCATTTTTATCAATGTAGAGGACTTTCCCCCAAAATTCTGCTGTTTCTCCTAGGCACAGCCTGATCATTAGAGCCAGCTGCTGTATCAGAAATCAAAGTAAGGTGAAAGGCCAATGACCCCCACCCTTTTAAAAGCCTTTCCTAGACTGTGCTACAGAGCAGAAAACAAAGCTGCCTACTTTCAGCTTCTGACACACACAACCATATATCATTGTTTTATTATTTTTACTGAAAAATGTTACCAGGTGGGAGAAAACAGTTGTGGTGGCTTGAAACTATGTCAGTAGATAACTTCAAGTGTGTGTATGGCATACAAGATTATAGTTGCTACAACACTGCCTCAATATGTTTTTCTTGAAAATTTTCACATAAATTAGTTTTATCATGGGGATATAGAAAAAAATCTCATTGGTCCTGCTGACAAGCTCCATGTGAGTTTGTATAGAAAAAGTTCATGCATGAATCAAAATTAATAATATTTAAATACAAATTATGTATCCATTTTTGTAGAAAATTTGCCCAAAACTGGAACATATTTATTATGGCTTTTCTAGGCAGTGCTTGTGTATGTGCCGCTTTCTAACCTGCACACATGACACACACGTTGCTAAAGATAACATAGAATATTTTATTTGTCCTCTGCTACCCTTATGTGCATCAGAATTAACTGAAATTGAATGATGCAGTTATTGAAAACCCTGGGAAAACTTAGCTGGACTTCACAAAAATATTAACGTGCATGCTCATCCCCCATACTTCACAGTATAGTAAAGGTACTGGAAAATCAGTAACCCAACTTTACACTCTAAGTCCAACCCAGAATATTCTATTAAAAAAGTTTTTTATACAACTACGCTTTAACTATGCATTGAAGAGCAGAGCAATTGTATTAAATGTTGGAGCATTTATGTCTTTTAACAGTTTTACCAAGCGACTCATAAATAAACACTTCTAAGAACATTTGTGACCAAGTTGTTTGAAGGCTGAGACCGATCACAGGCGTCCTTTGATAACAGCAAATATTTTCAAAGGGAACAGGTTTATAAGACAGAAGAACAATTAGAAACTGATTCCATAATCAATTTTATGAAGTGTCTATATAGACAATGAACTGATTGTCCATAAAGTATAAAATACATGAAAAAATAAAGGCTGAAGGATCTAAGCAGAATTTAAGTTTATGATACTATTTGCTTTCTTGTCTTTAACCAACCTTCAGCCCCTGGAAAAAGCTCTTATCCAACCTTCTGGCAACTTGACTTCTTTAATAATCTGTTTAATAATCTATGGCAGAAAACAAAGTGCATATCTGGCTCTCTTTTATCTTTGTGCTTTAGAGCTGCCCTCAGAGAGCTCCAGCAGGCCAGAAAGAGAAGAATTAATTTAGCAGAAACCATGCTGATTCCCTCCCAACATGAGACGTTCATTCGTGCACACACTGATCACATTCTTTGCTGTGCACTTAGCATTTAATCAGGTATGGAAATAGGACCCACTGGTCTGCAGCTCCCCAGACTCTTCCACACCCTTTTTCCAGACGGGATTACACAGCACCCTGCTCTTAAACTGAAGCAGTTGGCAGCAGCCTTGGCCAGCTCTTCTGCAGCTCCAGAGTTTGTTCAGTGCTTTCAGGAAATGGCATCTGCCCCAAAGTCTACCTACATTGTCTAATGAGTGCTTGACACTTCCCTCAAATTCACCCAGCTCCTCAGATTTATCTGCTGCACCAAACCACTGAGGGAAATCTTCTCAGCTATTTCCCAGCAGTAAAGATTGCATGCTAGAAAGATGCCAAATAAAAATCTTGCCACAGCGATTGGCAATTTTCCTGTTATTTATCATTTTCCCTCTCATAAATTCAATTAGAAAATTGAATTGGGCACAAAATTCTATTGTCTCTAAAAGAGAGGAGAATTCTGGGGAATGTATTAAAGTCTGTTGAAGTTCACACCCTAGTAATTAATTGCTGAATTTATCCCTCGATAATATTTTAATAAAAACAGTGCACAAAATCACAGATATTTCTACAACAAGCACATGCTTATACCTTATCACATAAAGCATATAATTATGAAGAAGAAAGTTTGCAAGAATGGACAAGTATTAGTTTTACATTTCCTGCAAAAATTAACTAAAATCCATAGCTAAAACTGCAACTTGTGACACCACATCTTATTATTCCCCAGTGTTGTCTCCTGGATGATTTCTTTATATTTCAATTGCCAAAGAGTATTGTTTCCTGCTCACATTTTGCCAGGAAAATAAGCATAATAAGATGAAACAGACTAAACAGCTTAGATGATGGGGTGATCTAAGAAGATGTACTTTTGTCTCAGATTCACCAAATGATGACTTTTTCTGGGATTTTCAATTTAAAACAAAAAAAACCTCTCTGAATTGAAGATTACATTTGAAGGATTTAACACACATTTTCTGTAGAGCTCATTTTGATTATGTATTTGCCAAACAAGAGTTTGACTATATAAACTTCCTTTCTTATGTTATGAAAAAAAGCAGAATTTTTTTGACAAATATAATCACATATGAAATCCCTACCCATCATAACTTACTTTAGAAATCTAATTTCCCCATTCAAGAATGAAGGTGTAATTTTACAATCTGAATTTAAAATTATTATTACTATTATTTGATAATTATTTGAGCATTATCAATCTCAAATTCTCTATTTTACTGATATCCCTTTCACTTTATATAAATGCAAATAATCAATACAGTGTTTATAGTTTATATCAGATGCAAGGCAGAAAAACCTGGAAAAGCAGATAGAACAAAATGCATTTTGGTTCTTATGTAGTCATAACTAAATGTTTCTCTGCTTTCTAAAGTTCAGTATTCCTGTACTTCCTATATATTTGAAGTTAATGAAATAAATTTAGTATGGTCAAGCAGAAATTCTGGATTCTTCTTCCGGATTTAGGGTCACTTTTTGAACAATTTTATACTCATGGTGACAAAAGTACACTAGCCACTCAAATCTGTTTTGGATGGTTGAGTAAATCATTAAGACCCAATGAATGAACCTACCTATTAATTCCTTAACAAAAGCATAATGGTAGTGCCCAGATTTGAAGTTTTATTTAGTAGCTAAGTCTGAAGTGCCATTGGATGAGCTGATAATGTGAACTTAATACAGTCAAATTAATAATACAGCAGCTTCAAACACTTCAGAAGAGTTCCCAGTTTTGGAAATTTAATCCAAGTTTAAGGTCTTGAATCAGAAAACTATGTCTGCATTATATTCTGAGTCTGCACTGTTTTTACAATGCCAAGAGTATCTGGCAATACATGATCAAGTAAGCTCACAAAAAGAACTTTCTTGTTAATTATTGGCACAATTCCCAGTGATTCTGTCTATATGAACTGAAAATAACAATACATAGAGGTAATAAACTAAAGCATTTTCATTACTTTTTGCTGTTGCAGGTAGCATTCAATGTAAAGTGAGCTCAGATCTTGGAAAAACCAGTACGTGTTTAAGAAAAGTATTTTAAAACTTTCTTAGCTCATGTAATTCTGGAGACAGTGAAAAGGGAAATCCAGATTCTGCGATACTTCACAGGCATTGAGAAGGGAAGTTCATGGCCACCATCAGCACAGAGCTCTGCTAGCATTCCTCATAGGATTGGCAAAGCTCCAAACCTTTACAAGCTCTGGAGATTAGGTTTCTAAACACCTAGCTTTTAAAGCTTTAGACACACAACTAATGCTGTAGTGAGATCTAGAATGGTATCTTACACAATGAGGAGAAAAGAAAGAGAGAGAGAAAGAGAGAAAGAAGGAGAGAAAGAAGGAGAGAAAGAGAGAAGAGAGAAGGGAGAAAGGGAGAAAGAGAGAAAGAGAGAAAGGGAGAGAGAAAGAGAGAAAGAGAGAAAGAGAGAGAGAAAGAAAGAGAGGAAGAGAGGAAGAGAGGAAGAGAGGAAGAGAGAAAGAAAGAAAGAAAGAAAGAGAGGAAGAGAGAAAGAAAGAGAGGAAGAGAGAAAGAAAGAGAGAAAGAGAGAAAGAGAGAAAGAGAGAAAGAGAGAAAGAGAGAGAGAGAGAGAAAGAGAGAAAGAGAGAAAGAAAGAGAGAAAGAAAGAGAGAAAGAAAGAGAGAAAGAGAGAAAGAGAGAAAGAGAGAAAGAGAGAGAGAGAGAGAGAGAGAAGAGAGAAAGAAAGAGAGAAAGAAAGAGAGAAAGAGAGAAAGAGAGAAAGAGAGAAAGAGAGAAAGAGAGAAAGAGAGAAAGAAAGAGAGAAAGAAAGAGAGAAAGAAAGAAGAGAGAAAGAGAGAAAGAGAGAAAGAAAGAGAGAAAGAAAGAGAGAAAGAAAGAGAGAAGAAAGAAAGAGAGAAAGAAAGAAAGAAAGAAAGAAAGAAAGAAAGAAAGAAAGAAAGAAAGAAAGAAAGAAAGAAAGAAAGAAAGAAAGAAAGAAAGAAAGAAAGAAAGAAAGAAAGAAAGAAAGAAAGAAAGAAAGAAAGAAAGAAAGAAAGAAAGAAAGAAAGAAAGAAAGAAAGAAAGAAAGAAAGAAAGAAAGAAAGAAAGAAAGAAAGAAAGAAAGAAAGAAAGAAAGAAAGAAAGAAAGAAAGAAAGAAAGAAAGAAAGAAAGAAAGAAAGAAAGAAAGAAAGAAAGAAAGAGAAAATTGAGGCCTCACTCAGCTGACTGAGGGGATTGGTCTGCTCTGCTCTGCACTGGGGCTGCCTCACCTCAAGTGCTGGGGGCACTTTTAGGTGCTACAGTGTAAAAAAGACATGAAACTAGTAGAGAATGTGCAAAAGAGGGTCATGAGGAAGCTGAAAGGCCTGGAGGGGAAGCTGAATTAGTGGCTGAGGTCACTTGGTCTGCTCAACCTGAAGGAGACTGAGGGGGCACATCCCTGCATTTACAATTTCCTTGTGAGGGAACAGGAGGGTCAGGCACTGATCTCTGCTCTGGGGTGACAGTGAAGGACCCAAGGGAAGGGCCTGAAGCTGAGTCAGGGCAGGTTTAGGTTGGGTACCAAGAGAAAGTTCTTCATCCAAAGGGTGGCTGGGCACTGGAACAGGCTCCCCCAAGGAAGTGATCTCAGCACCAAGCCTGAGAGACTTCTAGAAGTGTTTGGACAATGTTCTCAGGTACATGGAGGGGTTCCTGGGGTTCTGTGATGGGCCAGGAGATGGACTGGATATTTCCTGTGGGTCCCTTCCAGCTCAGGATGTTCTGTGATTCTGTGAAGTCTAGATTCTCTGATGCAAAACATGGGGGAAAAAGTAAAAATTGAAAAAGAACACATTTTGAAAACTTGCTCAGCTTTCTCTACATTTGCTGCAGAAACCCTGAGTGTAAAGTTTAGACTACAAACATGTGAATATTTTCCATAGCACATTGCCTTCCCAGGCGTACAGGAAAAGGAAAGGTTCAAAAAAGTTTCCAAACTCAGCCCCCTCACTAGCAGAGTATTTTTAGCAGGAAGGGTGGCATCCAGTTTGACAAATTATCACTCTTACATAAGAAAAATCAGTGCTTATGGTGATGTAGAATAGAAAGATCAAGTGATACTCCAGATATGTGATTTGTGTACCTGAACTGAGAGAAGAATTTTGGTTTTTTCATTTAGTCTAAAACTAAATACCATCAAGAATTCTCGTGAATTAGAAGTTTTTTAAGTCTTGAAGGGAAAAACTCAGTATATAGGACTGTCTCATATAAGATTATCCTTAGGGATAAACCATGTTTATGTGTTTTGTCCAAGAACAGATAATAATGAATCACTAGCTGAATATGAGTCAACAAAGTACTGCTCTTGCCAAAAAACAGACAAAGCCATACTCAGATGTTTATCCACAAGTATTGCTTTCTGCTTTGCTGATCTTTAGTCAGGCCTTTGATGGAATGGCGTATTCAGGACTCTGAAATGCACTTCAAAAACTGTGCACTAACTGCACAGGATCCACAGGAAAGAAAATAATACTATCATACCTATAGAAAGAATAAATAGGAGAAAGGACAGGAATGTTTAACCTGCAGGTAGGAGCAATCTTTAAACATATACCAACCAGCACAAAGAAAGGGCTGGTTTCAGTCACCAAAATAGATTTAAAAATAATAATTTTGGGGGGGAGAAATATTTCTGTTAAATATCGGAAAATCTTCCTAACAGTGGGGGAAAAAGTATTGCAATAATTTCTACAAGGGGAGATAGACATTTTTGTTAGTTGTAAAAACACATGTTCTCCAGTAACACTAGATGATCACTCTCTGAGGTTCCCATCATCTTTTTTTGTTAGGTCTTGCAAACTATATAACAGTTTCTGAGAAAATGGTTCGAAATTCAAGTTATTTCTCTTTCTTTTTAGTGAAGTAATACTTGACCACAAAACAAGAAACACTTTTGGTCTCTGAATCTTGATTTTTCTATGGGCCCTGGGTGAGCTGAAATGTTCTCACACCCTGCTGAGGGATAAGAATTGTGGGTTTGTCTTTTTCAGCAGAAGAAAAAGTTATAGCATGCCCCACACTATGTAGAAGCACTATCTGTAGCCTGATGCAAGGAGCTTTGTTTTTCACAAAAGCCATTATCCTGAAGCACCAGTGTGAAGCCAGCACACTTCCCCAGAGCCCAGCATGATGCCATCTACCTTAATATCCTCTTAATAGCCAGTCTGCAGCAGAGATCATCTCTGTCACCCCCAGAGCAGGTATCAAATACTTCCTGCTCCTGTGAAGGGAAAAAAATGTTAACCCAAAGGAGATCCCTTTTATTCCAGTATCTTGGAGTCTGATTTCATGTTGCTTTGCATTACAGTCTGGGTTGGAAGGTCCCAGGAGCAGGAGTGGGTCAGGAAACAGGGAACCTTTGAACTTTCAGGTGAGTAAGGGCTAGCTATCATTATTGCTTCTCTCAGAGGAAAAGGTGCAGCTTTGGTGCTGTAGTGAACAGCCTTCACCCACTTCTGATGAGAGGAAGGAAGTGGCACATGCTGCAGTTGTCCTGGTCCTTCCACAGACAAAAATGAGGGGCTGAAAGGAGCTAATAGCATCCTGGTACCCATACTGAGGATCTTTTTTAAGACCCGGCACTGTCTAGGCTTTACAAGCTTCTCACTCTTAGTCTGTGTCATGCTTAATCAAAGACAAGAAAAATAAAATTTGCAGATGTTTTTATTTGATCAACTGTCTTCTGTTTTATTAGCTGGGAGGTTGGTCTCACGTTTCCTCAGATGTGTCATGCTAATTCTTGCCGTTCTAGATTGCACAAATCGTGCTGGGTTGCTGGAGCAGACACAAAGGGAAGTGACTGCCCTAGTTATGTGTAATATCTACATGGGCTTCCAGACATTTAACAGATGGAGAGCTTCAGCAGCAGTGTAATGCTGCTAAAACCATGGAGAGAAAAACATTACAGAATGCTTTGAGTTTTTCTTTGAATCAGTGACAATTTTCAGGGATAATAAAGGAAGCTGGAGTCTCTTCAAGTTTTAGCTTTATTTTAACTTCTTCCACAGGAAGGTATTATTTTCAAAACTGCAGATATAGGGATCAGCTACACAAAAGGAACTCCTCTGCAGAGAACCTTGCTGCTTTGCAGATATCACTCCATCATAAGCCCACCCCAGTGTTTAGTCTGTACACCTATACTGCTCTGTAGTCTTGGGAATTTTCTGTACCATGGTTACATGATTACTGGGCTCTCTCTGGGAGAATTCAATCAGTTCTTCTCTCCCAGTATGAGCTGGATCTCCAGTGCTGACCAGTCATGAGTTTTAAGGCACAAACTGCAGCTGTGTCCCGTTCTGCTTCTTGCTGTCTTTCACAGCATTTTCCTCAAGAAAAGCCATTTTACTTGTCCTCTGTCCAGCTCCTGGGCCATTGCTCCAGCAACAACCAGAAAGATCAGCCTTAGACACAGTCACACAAAAGCTATTTGCAGATAGCACCTAATGGGCAATAGTCATTGCATCCCATATTTAAGATGTGGGATTAAAAGCAGATAAAAGTCTAAGCCCAGCAGCATTTGTTTACAAATCTAGTGAGTACAGCCCTCAGCCCAACATGGTCTGATTTACAAACAGGAAAGAGCAACACTGTCCTTTTCAAAAGATTGAATCAAAGGAGTCAGCAGGGCAAGTCATTATGAGATACACAAAGAACATCCCCCAGCTGAGACAAGCAAAGCAGTGACTCAGATTCTGCACTCAACAGCAGTAACTGCTGCATACAGGAGAATATCTCTGTCTGATACAGCAGGTTCAACAAGATCAATAACAAAAGTTAAAATAAAAATAATTCCTAATGGATTATGTGACCTACACTAGAAGCTCACTGATATGTTCCAGTTAGAAATTAATTTAATAAGATCATTCTTCCCTACAGTAGACTTGCCAGAGTGACAAAGAAGTTATGTATGGCTTATGAGCCATACACCAGTAGAGTCCCTGCAGTCAATAGGAGTCCACAAAGGATTCTGAGGCACAAGCAGCACTTACAGAGAACAGAGCTGGCATGACAGAGGAGTTTTTGTTTAACACAGCTTGAAAAATAAAGATTTTACATTTCATTTTCAGGGGAAGAAAAATTAACACGCACATACACTGTTGACATAGGTATGTTATTTATCTTCTAGATATGTTAAATAAGCATAACGATGTACATTTTATATGGGGCTGCAGGAAGACTGCATATAACAAAAACAATGCACATCTCTTAGCCACAATCAATCAGAAATTTTTTGCATTTTAAATAACAGGGAGTGTAAAACAGGCTTAATTAATAGGAAAATAAATGGGTTTGACCAGTTTTCTGCATAATCTGTCTAATTGTAATATCATTCATTGGACTGACTCACAGGCTTAAAGTTAAGCATGAGCCAAATAGGGATTTCAATCATTGCAGTCAAAATCCTGATTGACATAATTTGTGAGAGTTTCTGTATTTGTATATATCCAGAACTAGATATATTGATATTGATTCATTGTTATTTGGCTGACTGTATGGCACAGACTTTGGCTGGGAAAATGATTACTCCTTCAAATTTTTTCTTCTTCAAATTATTTCCCAACAGGGATAGATTGCCTATTTCTTGCCTTTTCTGAGTTTACCCAAAGGGATCTTCTGCAGCTTAAACTGCTTTCCCTCCTGTGCTGCTCTTGAGGGAGACTCGGTTTGCCTGTAATTCTGTTTGACATAAGTTAATAATTACTTTTCTGGTAAGTGTCCAGTGCTGATAGGACTAGGTCAAATGCCAGAATCCATTGCTAATGGAACAATTTTTAAACAGCTCTGAGTGGAATTCAGGTGTTAAACAAGTGCGTCGTCATATGATCCACATGTATGCCCATAAATTAAACAGCCCCAGTGAACAGCCCTGAAAGGATTCACTTTCCTATGTTGTTACTGTCTGGGATGTTTCGTGCAAGTTATTGCTAGAGAGAAGTCCTACCACTTCAGTGTTCTCACACATCTATGCAACCACTAACTTACTCATTTCAACCACATATTGACAATACACTCCTCCTTTTAGCCTAAAAGCAAGGATTAAACTTACAAGTAAACTGGATGTAAACTTGGGCACATAAGCATTAAACAGTGTACAGACATATTATCCGCAATTTTATTTGCTGGTAGGATGGTTATTAATTAATTAATTAATTAATTCATGTTATCATTACCTGTGCAAGATCTACATTATCATGATTTAATAAGTAAAAAATGAGATTAAGGGTTTTCTTTAAATCTTTTGAGCAGACAGTAGAATTAGTTAATGCCCCTCTACCACATGATAAATTACAAGAAGTTATGCAGCATTCAGAAGTATTTCAGAGTGCACTGGAGACTGCAGAAGAATTTCAATGGTCATTGAAAAATATTGTGATTGAATTTTCAACTCATAAATCAATAACATGACAAATAAAGGAAGCAGATGTAGATGGAAAAAACCCACAGTAAGAAATAATATGAAAAATAACACTTAATATTATTTGTGTCAGCTCTTTTCCTGTATTAAGAAAATTATAAAGAAAATTGAGTAGGTAGGAGGGGAAACATAAAATGGGAAGTTCAACAACGTATGGCCACCAGATTTAAATTCTTCCCCTCTCATCCCTAGTGAAGATCAGGAAGTAGAGCACTGTAAGCTCTTCCAATTCACATTGAGGATGGATCCATCAGTAAAGCAGAGTCCTACAACTGCCTGCAGTGGATTGTGAATCAGCTCAGTTCAGGAGCAGTGGTAGTGATGTGTAAAGCACCATTCCATTTATTTCTTTAGGGAAAAAGCATGCGCACACAGAGGCTAGAGGTTATCCAAGTCTCTTGTTACGTTTCATGGTTTGTTCTGCTGGGACAAAATTGCAATGTGCCCAAAGAGTTTTCCAGCCAAGCAAAACCATAACACAAGCATTACCACTCGTAGGGGAGAGCTGGTTCAGTTCTCCTGTCTCTGAGGTCAGTGGATGACACAGCAGAAAAACACCCCCGGCGTTTTATGCAACAGCCTCGGCGAGCCGGGGAGCGCTCCCAGCCAAAACCACACGTTCCACATTCTCAGCCAATGAAGCATCGTGAGCGGGGCTGTGACACAACAGGGCTGCCGTGCCGAAATAAAGACGGACCGGGCTCAAGGACAGAGGGTACAGAAACAGGAGCACTCGCTTTTCCAAACTGGTTTCTGACAAGTGTGATCTTGAAAAAAAAAAAAAAAAACACTTAAAAAATTACTAGAGGAGTTTGAGAAATAAGAACACACAAAGCATAAAATTTATTCTCACATTCCTGTGACACAGGCACCAAGCTGACTATCTAATGATTTTTTTTAATGAAACTACAATTATAATGTGATTTAAAACATTAACTCATTAATATAAACTACGTTTGTGAAAGAATTACTTAAAATACTCAAAGAATCATTCTTATGAATTGGCATTAAGAACCTAGAACTTGACCAACAGAACAGATGGAATTAAACCTCAGCCAAGGAAATCCTCAGCAAATTTATTTTTGAGAACAATATAGCAGGAAAAGTGAGATGATGCTAAATAAAATTCAAGCCTAAGTAACACTACCAAATTAAGCAAGGTTGATATGTGAGGATTTGTCACTGACAGAAAGAAAAGTCCAAGGTCATGATAATTTTTCTCTAGGAGTGCAGAAAGAGGAAACATGAAGTAGTTGCATAAGTGATAACCATGGGATTCTGGAATAATGAGGGTTTGCTATTCTCATTAAGGTTTCTCTTAGCTTATGTAAAAAATTCACTGACTAAGAAAACAAAGACTGATATAGAAATCCTTTACAGTGCCTAAAGCTTGTCTGAGTTGTGAGAGATTGAACAAACTAAATTCCAGATATTCTTTCAATCTTCTTCAAGAACTAGCTGAATAATTGAGATTACTTTCATTAGAATAATAGAATCATAAAAATTACAGAATTGTGGAATCATAGATTAATTGACATGGAAGGTACTTTTAAAGACCATCTGGCTCAACTCCCTTGAAATGACATCCTCAACTAGATATGGTTGCTTATCTTGTCATTTCGATCCCACTGGAGTTTTATGCCCTGTATTTGCCAATATAACTTGCACTCTGGTTGGTATAATCTCTGGTAGTATTCTACACTTTCGAAAATTAAATTTTGAAAATTGAACAATTTTCAAAACTTGTTACGTAAACAGGTGTATGTGTATATCTATGGATGGATGGATGGATGGATGGATGGATGGATGGATGGATGGATGGATGGATGGAAAATTGCATATTTCTGTCTGAAATTTTAAATAACACAAAGTAACATCCATGGGGGAGGTTTTAGCTGTACCATGTGACAAGAGAGGTGTTCTCAGATGAGTTGTGGCGCCAGCATTTACTCCTTTCACCCTGTTGAAGTCCATCCAAGATGAAAGCCTCCAGTTCTCATGTTGTCTCTACAGCATGAAGAGATGTGTCTGCTGTTGCACAGAGCAGATGTGTGTGTGTTAAGCTCCTCTCTGTTCCAAGAGACCTTTAGAGCTGAAAATTCTGGAAATCAAAAGACACAGACCATCTCCACAGTGAAGCAGTATCTGCATATGTGGCTTCATCCTAAAAACCATGAGGCAAGGAGATTTAAAATAAACTGCTGGCTATTTGGCATGTGCTGACAAATTTTATTTGTCATTAAAATATTTAACACAACTGCAAATGACTAGTCATAACTGAACACTTTTTAACTTCTTAACTACTAAAATGTAACTCTGTTAGTTAACTATAGTATTTATTAAACTAATTTTATGATTTAACAAATTAGAAATCTCTCATCCCAGATTTTTATTTATATTATGCTGATAGTGAGTCGTGCTATCTAATGCTATGAAAAAGTAAGTGAACACCATTTAATGGAAACTTCTAAGTGTTATATTTGATCCAAAGTATAGAGAAGTCATCAGAAGTCTTTCTGTTACATTCAATTAAATTAAAATTGAATACATAAAACTGGAATACACATTAAATAAAATAAATTAAATTAAATTTAAAGAGCTCTTAAGTGCTTTCTTATTTTTGCAGCATCTTAATATAGCTGAAAATAATACATCATTCTTTATATGCAATTCCACAAATTTCATTCTCAGAGGCAAGTACTTATTTAATACAGGTCCTTCTTCCTTTTTACAGAAAATCTTTGGCTGCGCTTCATTATAAACCCCAAAGAATTTGGATTCCTTGTACACTAGTAATGAAAGAATTTTCTTCCTTCCTTCCTTCCTTCCTCCAAGAACAGTTTTAATAGCTACTTCTCAAAATTACTGTGTAGATCTGTTTAGTCTGTTAGGCTCTCAGATTAATCACTGGTTATTATTTCTCACTCTCGGCAGCCCCTGCTTCAAGGGCAATGAATCTCAGATAAGATTCTATTCTAGTACAAATCATCTCTTTTTGTGTTTCTCATAAAGAAAGTGTCTTTGGGTGGTCTGTGGCTGAAAGGGTCCAGAATAATAAACAGATACAATGTCAAGTGATTTAAATTTTCCATACTTCTCCCTGATATTGATTTCTGCCATATATTTGCTTTTCTATTCCTTTCAGCTGAGAAAAATGTAAATGAATGGTTCAAAAAATGGATCTTATTATCATTATCAAGATTAAGTAAGTCAAAGTAAAAACAGTGACATTTAAAACATAATTATAATTAAAATGATGAAAATATTGATTCTATTTCTTTGTATAGTGTGTTAATTATTGATTCAAATAAATTCATTTACTCAGCTAAAAAAACAAAATATTTTCATATCACATACTAAAATACATGAGATGAACTTCATTTAGCTTTAAGCACTTTAATTGCATTATGAATAATTCATATATTTTGCAGGGTCAAATTTCTTTTACTTGGCATTACATCAATAATCTCTCTGAATCTCTCTGTTTCATTCCTAGGGACACTTTTGTGTCCCTAACACAAAACCCACTGTTGATAAAGCTAGCAATAAATAACTAGCTATGAAATATAAATGGTAACCAAACAAGGAACAAGTCACGGGACCACAGGATGGGTCTGGTAGGAAGGGCCACTGTGGGTCATCTGGTCCAACCCCCTGCCTAAGCAGGGCCATCCCAGAGCGCACGGCGCAGGAATGCATCAAAAAAATGGGATATCTCCAGAGAGGGAGACTCCACAGACTCTGTGGGCAAACTGCTCCAGTGCTTGAGCACTGCACTGTAAAGTTCTTCCCAATGTTCAGGTGGAATTTTCTGTGCTCCTCTCACTGCCTGTTGTCTCTTGTTCTTTTCCTGGGCAGCACCAAGCAGAGCCCAGCCCTGCTCTGTCCCCTCCTGCAGACACTGACAGACACTGATGGGATCCCCTCTCAGCTGTCTCTTCTCAAGGCTGAACAGGGACAGCTTGCACAGCCTTTTCTCTTGAGAGAGATGCTTCTCTTCCTTGATCAACTCCATAGCTCTCTACTGGACCTGCTCCAGGAGCTTCAAGTCTCTCTTGTGCTGAGGAGCCCAGAACTGGACACAGCACTCTAGATGCAATCTCACTAGGGCTAAGTGAAAATTATATATAAATATACATACATTTCCCAGCAATCCCCCATTAACAATTCATATTCTTATTGCTGTTTATTAAGATAGCTAGACTTGATCATTCTATACTTGCAACCTCCACTTTGGCTTTCAGTATCAGTTAAACATTCTGAAGTTTAATTTTTGGAAATCTAGGGTATTACAATCCAGCAAAGCATTGCCACACAGAAATGGATTTGATCTTCTTATTAGGCCCAGTATGACCTATTGTGACATATCACACAAAATAAGTTTAGTTAAAGTTTCATTCTTCCAGCCAAGCATGCGCTTAGGCCCACTAATGAATTACGTCCACTCACTTGTGGATCAAACTTTAGATGGAACCTATAAGCCAAATATCTACTTTAAAAGTGCATGAATGATATGGGCATGGACTCCAGCTTGGGTTGTGGCTTTTGGTCATTCCCATCTGTTTACCATGTGAAATGTTCCTAATAAGATACCAATATTCCTCTTTCACCTGGCATGATCAGGTTGTTTCTCCTTGAAACATGGGGGTTTCCCAATAGGAGACTCCAGTCTCTGCTAGGAAGAGACTGGGGTTACATGGAGGAATGGTAAAGGCTATGAAATTGTCAAAAAGGGAGAAGGAAGTTTGAGAGAGCTCCTCTGCAGAGATATTTTTTGTTTACAGAGACAGTACATATAACACCATGGCTTTGACAGAGGCACGGCCCGGGATTTGGACCTTGGTCTGTCTGGTACCAAGGAGGGATACATCTGACACTTAGAAATATGCTGATTCAGCCATAAGGCTTCCAAAGTGCCTCTTAATGTGAAGAAAAGAGCAGAAATATTCGTTTTATTTCCATACTCAGACATAGAAGGAGGCCACAGTTCCATTCACCCTGTTTGAGGCTAGTTCACCAGTCAAGGAGGAATTATAGGGTGGGGTCATTTTTTAAGATTAAGATGCCAGTGATCCTCAGATATCACCTCCCAGTCTCCGGTGTATGCACTCTTCACTGTTTTCTGATGGGGGGAGAGCACACAGAGCCTCCACTGCAGCCAAGAGATGGAGAGGACAGCAAATTGCAGAATCAGGTAAAGACCTAATTGGTTACAGCATTCCAAGGTTATTTGGGAGGGTAAGAGGAAATCTCACACTTGCTCACGTGAATGAATTGTACAGGTAAAAATCTTGGGAATATATCGCCGAATTAGGACCGATCTGAAACTGGAAGTACTATGTCCTTCATGCACTTGTAAAGAGAATGGTCAATGAAAAACTGTCTACCAGTTTATGTAAAAGTACCTGCCTGTTTTTCCATGTCTACATATGGAAAATTTCTGGGAATAAAGACTTTTAACATGAATTTTTTACCTAGTTTTTAACAATATATCATGGATGTCAACCATGTTTGTTAGAATTCACATTTCATAAGCAACGTAGCAAATTTTAGAATTCAGTCCTCTTAACATTTCTTTTCACTTCAGATTCAGTTTGCTCCTCATATGCACCCTAACCTAGTTCCAAGAACTTATGCAAATGTTTAGTATTAAGCACAAAGTGTTCTGTGGTGCCATGACTACACACTCATAGAAGTGATCAAATATTATAGGATATAAGTATGAAAATATTCAATTAAGTACCTAGTTAGTATAAATTTTCTATCCCAGGGAAGGAGGCAAATCTGCCCCAAGAATGTAACAATTTAACTTCCTGTTGCACATTCCAGTCCTCAGAACCTAAAGGGAGGTCTCATGTAATCAAAAAAAAAAAAAAAAGAAGTAAAAATGTAGTGCTTTTCGAGACATATAGTTTTTAAGAAATGCCTCATTTATATGGATTTGAAGTTATAATCTCAGAACAGACAGTTTGAGAGACTAGTCCAGAGACTCTTCAATTCCCCATCTCATTCAGAGAAGCCACATGGTAAATTCCTTATCACAGAATCACAGAATATTCAGAATTGGAAGGGACCCACAAGGAACATCAAGTCTATGGGGATCAAACCCAAAATCTGGAGGGTTATTAGCACAATGCTAATGCCAACTGAGCTAACCTGGCATCTGTAGACAAGATGACTCATCATCCACCCTTTTACAATCATCCTTATCAAGAATTTTATTCAACATTTGTGGGAAAGGTCTTCTATGAAGACAAATGGGGAAAAGATTGTTCCCACATCTCCAATCAGTCACCATGATTCACCGTTAACTCAAACAAGGAAAATCTCTTATCAAGAAAAGAAAAAAATACTTCTTTGGATTATATACAAATCACTTAGTAGAGATTAATCCTTCCTAATGCGTGACAGAGGATCTGGTACCTCTGTTTTTAGGCCCCTTTTGATAGATTTATAATTACCTGAGACAGAACTTGATCCAGGAATTGATCCATTCTTCACTATGAGAAACACTCCAATCTTCCATTTACTCATGTCCACTGTGGACATATTCATTAAATTTTCCCTACCAGCATTCTGCTTTCACCCAAGCAAAATTATTTCTAGGATTACTTATCTTTTCCCCTCCACTTCTTTTCTTTTGCTTTGTCAGCCGTTGAGCAGAACGCCCAGTACGTGCTCAATCGTCATTTCACTTGCGGATAAGGGCTCATTGTTTTCCACTCAGACATGGAATTTCTTTACGAAAACAGCTTGGATTTTCAGTCTCTTCCAGTCCACTTTACTGTTAAAATTTCCCTTACTCACTGTCTTCATGTGGTTTCTCTCCTATAGGAATGACTCTTGCCGGGTCTCAGGAGAGCACCGCTGTGCCGCAGCACCTTTCTCAGCTTGCGTCACTAGAACATCACAGTCTGGAACCGGTTTTCCATCTTGCGGTTCGCCCATTTTATTTCCCCTGCCCGCCCTGAATTCTCAACGAGGAGATTTTTTTTTTTCCCTTTCTTAACTGTGGGGCTTAAGGGATCACGATGTTGCAGTTATTTGTGGCTTGGCTTTCACTCTCTATTTCTCTCGTCTTACAATGCTTCTCTCCCACCAGTTCAAGCTTCTAAGGTAGTTAGTTCTCTCAAGTCATAGAGCCAAGAAAAAAAAATTCCTTCTGGTTCTTTCTGTTCTCATTTAAAGCTATTGCAAGTGAAGTGTCACAGTACCATCTGGCAGATAAGGAGATGCCACTGTACTCTAATTACTTTTGTTATCTGTATGCAAACTCAAAAAAAAATCGAAGGCACATGGCCCTTTCTGCCTTGCTCCAGCTTTTGCACTAAGGCTGCTAATGCATAAAGCTCTAGTTAGAGACATTTGTTCTACCCACTGAATTCAGACTTTTGTCAGCTGCATCATTCAGACTTTTGTCAGCTGCATCATCTGTATAGGAAATTTTCCATGAAAGAAGATACTAGGGAGGGAAATTTAAAGAAGGAAGCTTTTTTAAAGTGTTTTCATCTTTACATACCACTGTTATTCTGTTATTATACTTGGATTACACTTTTGCATTTCAGCATTTTAACAAGAGCCTATTTAAAGACATTAACCAACTACTAAGACAGAGGCAATCACTATGTAAGGGATAGTGATTACTTAACTGTCCTCTATTTGGAATAAATATGCCCTATGATAGAATACCTTCCATAATGACAAATAAATATGATGAAAATTTCACAGATGCCTTTTACTTAACAAAGGGATAGATTTTAATTTAAAAATGTCGTGAAACTCCTTTAATAGAAAAGTAAATGTGATGCTGCTGAAAATTCAAGGCACATAAGTTCACACAGTTCCTGGAGATGATACTGGAGATGATACTGCTGGGACTGATCCAGCCTCAGTTCTTTTGGCAGATTTTCAGTCTGAT
Organism: Zonotrichia albicollis; assembly: GCF_047830755.1. Classification (NCBI taxonomy): domain Eukaryota; kingdom Metazoa; phylum Chordata; class Aves; order Passeriformes; family Passerellidae; genus Zonotrichia; species Zonotrichia albicollis. The sequence continues at coordinate 19,856,156 of NC_133860.1, forward strand.
TAAAAATGCTTATGTGCAAACAGCATTAGGTGAACATCAAGCCCCTGAAAGGCAAAAGGAAACACCAACTTCTGTAATACAAAGTATGTAAGAGAGTTTTCAATCTAATTATAAATAACTAGCAGTGGAATTGCTTTTTATGCAGCTTGGAAGCCTAAATAGCACTAGCATACAACTGTGAACTCCGTGAGTTTTTCCAGCTTCCTGATGCAACTTTACTTTCCTCAACAAATACCATGGTCCAGTGTGGCAACACAGACACACTACTTTAGGGTGATGGACTGAAACACTGAGTTTGTTACTTTTAAATATTAAAAGCTGCACATTTTATGGTGGATTACAGCCCTGTTTTAACAGCACAAATGTTCTCCACATTTATCTGAAGCACGCAGTCTGCTCAGATGCACAATAAAGAATTTAAATTAAGGCCTTTATAATGCCACCCTCAGAGTGGACTCTCAAGTAGGCTTTACCCTTGGAAGCCCATGCAGTCATATAGTTCATTTATAGCAATAATTCTCTTTCAGCCAGTCACGTTTCTCCCTTGGCTCCAATGAAGGCTGGATCACATCCTTAAAGATAATCAGTTACAGAAACTGCCATCTATAATTTTGAATAATAACAATAAGAAAGAGTGCAGCAAGGATAGCCCAACAGATGCAGCTACTCAGGCAGTCAGAAAGACCCTGTTCCTTCACGAGGAGGAAAAACACATGGAGGTCTCCTTGATGAATTGTGGGACATTGTTGACATTTCTCTCAGGAACAAAATGCAGAGGGCACAGTGACTGCTACACCACAATAAAATATGAAAATAGTCATTATCTAATCATCAAAGCTTCTAGGTTTTGGCTTCTAATGCTTGTAGTCCTTCCAATGCTTTTTAAAGCACCTTATTCCATTTTCTCTCTGAGACACCAAATGGTACCTAGAAGAGGTTGACAATTTTTTCAGTCCAAAGATTTTTTTCTGAATTCAAATAAGCTGTGAATTATAACACATTTAAAAACAAAATATAAGGAGATAGCTACTCATTGCAAATTAATATGCATAAAGGAACAACGTTTTTCATGTTACAAGTTGTATTCCTTGTTTATAGTCAGGGTTGTCAAGATCAAAGATACACATTCCTACAGGATACAAAAATTTTCCAGCTACCTACATGGTGAAACACATGTATTTTTTCAGAAAATTGTACTGGCTTCACAAAAAGTTTCAGAATCAATGATTTTTGCTGTGGCATTGCTGTTTTTAAAAGGCAGACTAAATCTGGCATTTTGTGTTTCTGTTTGAACTTTCTCATACTTGCAAAAGATGCTGATGTTGGCATAGGGGAATAAAAACCTTTTCTTCCAGTACTGAAGATCTTTTACAGCTTTGAGAAGCACCTTTCCACCACCACTCAACTTATTTAGGAAATGGCAGTTTGATATTGCCAGTTGTGAAGCAAAGAATATTTCATGGAAATATTTTCCTAAGAATTTGTCAAAATGCAGACCTGAACTGAAATTGATAATAGGAAGGCCTTATTAATTATCCAGCAATCTTTCCCACTGCCATGTAGTACCACTCTCACTACATTCCACTTCCTTAAGTATTATCAGTGGCTTATGCCAGACTAAAATGTTATGAATTTATTGTACCTATTTGCTTTTTTGAGAAATATTTTTGGACTTGGTACAGATTTACAATAGCTGTGAATTTTACTTGCTCTAAAAAGGCTCTATATGTATGACAGCAGAGCAGCACTGGAACAGGGCACTAAGTTGTGGAATCTACATCCTTGCAGGTTTTTCAGACTTGGCTAGACAAAGCCTTTGCTGACCTAATATTGGTAGTCTACCTTGGAGCACAAAGTGTGACTAGAAACCTGCAGAGTTTCAACCATATTTCCATGAACTGTGACCTGAGGTACTGAAACAAACCTGGTAAGCATTCAATTAAATAGGTCTCTCACTCTGCAGAGACAGACAGTCCCAGCATTACCTCTCAAATCTACTATATCCTTACAAGGCAGATTTTCAAAATACTCCATAGACAGTAAAAGGGAAAGTCATTTATGAGAGTTATACAAAACTAAGTTTTACTTCAAATTACTTTTTCCTTTCCTCACACTTATGCCCTCAATTACTTGATTTTAATTGTACCAAAAACATAGTTATCAGATTGGCTCCTTTTTGTGGAAACCCACCCTAGGAGTGGGCTCTAGGAAAAAGGATACCACACATGTTATTGCAAGAGGCTTGCAGAACATAACTGCAGTGGGGAAATGACTGCCCAGCTGCATGAGGAGGACATGGTCATGCAGGAGGCAGTCTCACTCCATACAGGCCTCAGAAGAAGTGATGAGAAGTAACAGGGATACTTGAAGAAGACAAAAAGAATGGATCACTGATAGAACAGCATGCACAAAGGCAGACCAGCTGTAAGATATGATACAGAATATTCCACTGTAGCAGACATCTTTTCACTCTGTAGTCGCGAAGTTATTAGATTATTTCTAATTTAATATGAAAGTGAAGATTATGGTGATGAGACAGGAAAGTGAGGGTTACTGAAGAGTTCTTAATGTCCAGGGTATTTCCTGAAGGAGTCTCTTTTCCAGGCTGCATGGAGTCCTTGTGCATCTAGAAATAGCAGCAATTGTTTGCTTGGCCAATGCACAAGCTCTGTCTAGGTGGCAAGGTTATAATGCATTCCCAAAAATGCTAATGGAATGATGTTCATTAACAAACATGAGCTTCTAAGTCTCAGCCTTAGAGCCCTGAGGCTTCAGCTAACAGCTTAGAGCTGAGGGCTTAGATTTTGATCTAGATCATTTTAATAACACAGGAATAACTCCAAGCACCTGAGCAGTCCCAGTGAGGTCCACGCAAGCAAGCACGGAGACATCTGCCTGGACTGACTCACACAAGAGCTAACAACCGAAACTCTGAGTAAGGGCTGAAATAAGACCCTTAACAGTACTCCTTAACAGCCTTCAAAATATCACCTCACCACACCTTTTGAGAGCTTTGTTGAACAAACATCTGACAAAGTTCATTCTAAGCATTTTCTATACATGCTATTTTTTCACAGTATGCTAAGCAAGATTGCCGATACTGCATTTGTTTAAAACAAGGTGGTAATCTATGCTTTTGATTAACAAATATTAAATTATACATCTCTTCACTTGCACCTTGTGGCTGCACAGCTCTGAAAAGTTGATCCACCTCACAGTTTTTAGCCTCCAAATGCACCCATTCTTCTATTATAATAAACAAATGGGCTATACCCACTGTACAATTTGTTAACGTCATGTGCAGAAAATCTACATTGCACATTTTGCAAAGTTCTGTCAAAAAGATTTAGAACAACTCTTCACAAACACTAGAATAATATCCCTGAATAATATTTCAGAACAGTGACTTTCTTATCAAAATCCACTGTTGAGAAAAAAGAGCTGCTGCATTACAGGAGCTGTTATTATTTCAGCTGATACTGGTTTTTATCTTCTCTAAGTTTAGAATGCTTATATCACCTTTTAAAAAATAAATCATACAAACCATTTGATTGAGATAATACCAATTCCCAGCAGCTCCAAGTTAGCAACTGTAATGTTACTCTCATTTTAACTAAATGGGTTTACATTTTTATACACATAAATTGCTAAGCAGAAAAATGCATGTACTGAAATTTGGGGTAAAATCTGCTATGAAGTGTCACTGTATGTGAGAAAAATATTTTGATTACAGAAGAAACAAAATATTTGGAGTAGTAGGAAAAAAAAACCCAGCAGAACCAGTTGTCACTTTCACCAAAAAAAAAAAAAACCTCAATTAGTCCTGATTATGTAACTAGGCCAACCTGGATGGAGCTTTGAGTAGCCTGGTCTAGTGGAAGGTTCCCTGTGAATGGCAGGGGGTTGGAACTAGATAATTTTTAAGCTTCCTTTCAATCCAAACTGTTCTGTGATTCAATGACTGTAACAGTTCTTATGACTATTTTCCTGGTAATTTTAAGAAATACAGCAAAAACTGCTTGTTACCAAAAAGCAACAACCTTCCTATCCAACTAAAAACTCCTTTAGAAATAAAGAAGGTTGCAAGCATTGGAATATGAGTTCTCTAGTAGTCTTTTGCAGAGTGGAATTGATGCACCCCATTTCCTTCAGATTCCATTATTTGTTTTACTATGCATCCCACTGCAGTCCTCCTTACCTTCCAGAGATTAATAACCAAGTAGGTCTAATCAGACAGAGCTGTAATCAGTGCTGTGGGAGCCACCAGGACAGAATAGTCTTGTGCATTTGTTGGTCCAGCAGCAAACACTGAGTAAGCTGATCACACTTGCAGATGGACAAAGCAGCATTTCCTCAGCCAGCTGGGTCTCTGCAGTAACATCACCTAGCACTGCAATCTAAGAGAAAGCCACAGTTACATTGGCCTGCTGCGACTCACCACAGAAAGAAGGAAAAAAAAAAATCTGGCCAAAATTACAAAAAGGAAAATATTTTTAAAAGAAACAAAAAGTACCTTTTAAAACTCCACACCTTTTCTTACACAGTTAAATATAGTTTGGCACTCTTAATAAAATCCTTCCGTCTGATGTCCTTCCCACCCAAGAAGCAGCATTCATGAACACCACTGCAGGACTTTTTATTGTCAGGTTAATACTCTGCTGACAGAATCCAGGACAGCCATGAATTTATGTGCAGGAAGATTCTCAGTTGCTGGAACAGTTAAGTGTTATATTTTAACTCCAGCCATTTCTCAAAGCTTCAAAGAAAAACTCAGATGGTTCTCTTTGGCTTTTCAAGGATTTTACATTAAATATAGTTAATAAAAACAAAGCACTTCCTCTGTTAAAGTCAGAGGGAGGTCTTCTGCTGACATCGCTGGAACAACACTAAACTATTCTTAAAATTAAGTATAGGTATTATCCTAAGTAAATAAATAAATAGATTAAATTTTTAAAATTCACTTTCTTGCCTAATTCATCATCAGCCCTGCATTTAGAAGATGAAATCTGAATTTATGATCCTGCTTGTCCAGACTTTATCCCAAAATAGGAAGACTGGTATTATAAACCCCTGGGAAAACAGATGCCTAAAGAAAGAGTGCCTGTATTGATCATCTGTGGGAGTCAGTGCATGTAGGTTGCAAAACCCCTTGATAGCTGGAGCATTTCACAAGAGCATGAAACCTGGCCTGTGAGCTTCCCAATGCAACACTGGAAACTTCTCCCACTTAGCTTGGGAATCCACATCCTAATATACCAACCTTAGTAACCAAGACTTGGTATAAGCTGTACTCTGACAGTGCATGTTTGCAGAACCAGAACAAAGTTTATGTATGTAGTCAACTTTTGCTTAACAAGTGGGCTGAGCCCAAACAATGAGTCTTTGCCATATGCTGTACTATCAATGTCTCAATGAGACCAAGAATTTTCCTACTTGCTATGAAAAAAACAGTTTTGCTCTCTAAGTAGTCTGTTGTGAACAAAATATTCAAATTAATTGCTACTCACAGCAAACAAGAGTATACAAAAGGACTGATTCACTGTATTTTAAAAAAGAAATTAAAATACTATTCTACAGTTATGAGCAGGTTATTAGAATATTAGAATATTAAAATTTATTATATTATTATCTCTGTGGACAACTTATGACAATAATTTAAGAATACTGATAGCCCTAATTGTCACACTACAAGTGGAAAAATTACATTTTCTTCTAAAAATAAAAACAGCCTAATTTTAAATACAACAGAAGACATAATTATTTTTTAAAAATCAGTGAAATTATGGTGAATGAAAATCAAATAAATTCACATTATTGTGTCATGCATGCAACACTTGGAGGTTGAAAACCTGAAAGATTGATGATTCCAAATAAATATTTCTAGTTTGCTTTATCCAGAAAGCTATTGTCAAGTGCTTTTTAAATCAGTTACCCTCATTGCTAAGCTCAAGTGGAACATCACATGTAAAAATTTTAAAATTTAACATTTTAATCTTGCCTGTATAAAAGCACAGTTACTGAAATGATTAAAAATGAATTAAGTAGACATTGGTAGATGTAAGAGGAGATTCCCTAAATTTCTTCAGTCTTCAGGCATCTACATCCTCTTAAGATCTGAGTTTGCATTCAGTGTGGAAAACAACTACCTGAATCTGATAAAGAATCTGTGAGGCCTCCTACATGCTCCAGTGTAGGTGGATGCTGGGGCTGTGTGGATGTATGTACTTACCAGCTTTGTGCCTCATTATTTGTCTGTTAATCTTTTTATTAATCAGACGAGTTAATCTCATATTTCTGGCATGCGATCAAAATATTAATATTTTCTCAATCAAATCAGACCAGACATACTTATACAGCTGAACTGTACACCAGACATGACCCACTTTAATGTCATCAGCTTGCTGGTTTCCCTTGTTTCAGTGCAGCCAGAACCAAACAGGAATGACACTGGCAGGATAACACCTACCTACAGAATCCAGAGAGATATTAATTATACATGTATTTAAATATGAGTGATGCCAACTTAAGGAATGAGCTGAGAAGTTAAATTCCTCAACGGGCTTGTTGTCATTTGCCATGCAGAAGAAATCACTGTGAAGCTCAGACAGATCTAATGGATTTATCAGAACCTATAAGCATTCTGGAGAAACACCATTTGCATGAAGCATGTTACAGCAAGCTTCTGTCATTTTTCTCCTGTTCCTTTAAAATCAATTTTACGTAAGCATTATTTCCAAATATGCAAGTTATTCTGGCTATAAGTCTAGCTTACATCCCAGGGATAAGGGATATGAACCTGGGGGTTTCAGTCACCTGGATTTATTGGTCATCATGTCATGACAAGCAGTTTAGCATCACAACAGATGCCAGCACAGATATCAGTGAGTAGGCCGGGATTATTTTTTTCCCTAAGGAAGAAGGATTAATCTTCCTGCCTGATAACTTTTTTTTTTGTGAATCGCAGGCTCATTCTTAGTGCCAGACCTTGTCATTCCACTATGGAGCAGATGGCTCCATTTGTCTTAGGAATAAATTCTGCCTCATGTTTCCAAATTAGTCTACAAATATGGACGCCTGCCTTAATGAGAATAAAAGAAAAGAAAAAGCATTCAGTCATACTGATGTCACATGAGCATAATAGTGCAATAGAAAATGAATAGATCCATGGGCAGAACTGGTGTTGTATAAGTTATCTCATCATAAACCTAGAAAAGCAAGGGTATTTATATTTGCTGTCATGACAGAACCTATCATGGCAAAAGCTGAAACAGTGATTGCTCAAACAAACAATTTTGGAATGGACATTTTTTATCATTGAATACTTTTGCAACAACATAGATTTTGCATTCAATTTTGCTCTTGTGCCTTGTATCTCAGCTTTATGGCATACCTGTCTTATGCATTTGAAGTAAGATCTATCTTGAAATACATTGGTTAAAAAAAGCTAACAAGCTGCATTGATTTAGCTCAAACAGAATGAAATAGCTGTTACATATGACAACATAAACCCTTTTCCACACATTCACAGACTTGGAAGAACAACCTTTCTCGAGAGAGACAGTGAAACAGATAACAATTAAAGCATAAACTGAGCCAGAGATTAAAAGCAAAGTTCGCAGAGAAGTAAAAAAGTCTGTCAATGCTGACAAAGCAGTGCCTTTCAGGGACAGCAGAAATGCTTCCACATGAGCCACCTCCAGAGCTGGGAGCAGCGTCGTGCTGGCACAGAGCTCTTCAGGCTACAGCCTAACTCACACTGAGCTGGTAATCGTGGGCACTGCTACACCAGGAACATCCCAGGCTAGATCCTGAGAAATAGCTTAAACTGGCTCTGCCCAGCATGTCCTGCGCCATAACTGCACAGGGATCTCACTGCACAGGGTGGGTTTGGAGCTCACAGTCCAACACAGCTGGTCGCTGAAAATTGGTTGTAGGGAAGGGAAGAGGAGGGAGAGCAGCAGATCCACAAGTGAGAGTTTCCTCCCAAAAGCAAAGTGTTGAATATCTTGGAACCTGTCTTCAGCAACTGTCAGCTGGCACAGAAGCATCAAAATCTCAGAGCTCTGCAAAATGCCTGTGGTTGGGACATGGTCATGCAATAGAATCCAGTGCTGAGCAGTTACTTCTGAATGTGTTTACTTGTGCATTATGCACTGGGCTCTCCTCTCCTAATTACAGTAATCACCTGTGTAGCTGCCAAGATGCGTTGTATAAGTATGTTCCTTAAGCATTAAGGTACCCTTTCAGAAAACATTGTCCTAAGGGTGAGAAATAAATGTAGACATCCAAAATTCACAGATGTTCAGACTGCTTAAAAGTGGGAGAATTTTATCTTTGAAAAGATATCTATGCACATTTAGTAAGAGCTGATAGGTGATAGAAGTCAATTACAGAGTTAACAAGACCAGCAGGATATGTTTAGAAATAGGAGGGGAGACTTATGCAAACAAAACCGAGGATGATAAAACTGCCAGGTAGAATAATTCACTGATTCTCAGACAGCCACATCATCTGACTATGCAAGAAGCAAAACAGATGGTAAATGTTAATACAGATGGGTTTATAGGCAGCTTGTCATAATGAACAAATATGTACTGTGCAGCATGTGCAAAGGACATTCTACCTATATTGTCTATCCTGTAATAGGAATTCTCTGGATGTAATATAGACATTTCATATCCAAGTTGTGTGAGCAAAGATATGTGCATGTCAGTTGCAGCTGAAATGCAGGAAATCAAAGGTTACCAGGTCAAGTTTATGCATTTTCTGCAGGCCCATGGAACAGAGGGCAGAACCACAGTACAGACTTCCCAAAAATATCTACATAGTTTAAAAATAAAAAGATAAATGTGCTCACATTTTCCTAATGGAAATACTTCAACAGTGCTATCGAAAATCTTGAAGTATTTAGACTGCATTTAAGAGACTTATTACACCTCATTTACAAACACTAGCAGGCTTGGGAATAGATAGAGCAGTACCTGGGGTAGGAAACTGCAACATGCTAGCTGGTCATTTGGGGTTTACATAGCTTTCCAAACACACACTGCATTGCAAGCTCAGCCCCGCAGTTATGTGGTTATCAGCAACAGAGCTACTTAATTCTGGTTGGGCATGTTGGTGTGAATTGCTCTCATGCCTAAGACTTCAACACAGATTCCTCCTCCCCACCCTCCCCACAAGAAAGCCTGAAAATCAGTTGGTGAATTTTTAGAGCCCAGGCTCTTTAATGTCTGACAATCCTAAAATCCTTGTCAATATTCAAATGCCAGCAATATTAGGACTGCTCTATCTTGTTTGATTCACATAAATAGTGACTTTCCAAGAGTTCCTCAAATTCTGACTTTTATTTAAAGTTACAATGCCTAAAATACATTACAACCTTATCCTCTTCTATAGGATACATCATAAGAACAGCTTTCTCCACCACAATTTGCCAACCTCTCTTCAAAGGGAAACTGAATTATGTGGGATCTGTAAAGGAAGTGTTATATTTTCCACACATTTCCTCCTTTACTATACAACAATTGAATAGGTGGAAAAACTGTCATCTAGTTATTTACTAAAAAAGTTGTAAAAGTTTAAGCCAATAATTTACACCAGAGAAGGCATGGGCCTTCTCATTTCCCTCAAATAAGGAAGATGAAGAATCAGCCCACTAATAAATGAATACAGTCTTTTATTTTTTCATAATCATCATCCTTGAAAGCTCTTTAAAAAAACCCCAAAGATATTTAGCTCAAGTATTTCATAGACTTTTAAACATTGTGTGGAATGATACTGCAGTAGTACTTCTGCAGTGAAACTATCAGCTGAGATGCTCAACAAAATCATAATATATAAAGATAAACGTAAACAAAGCCAAACTTGCTGAAGCTATTCGTGCAACCTGTCCCAGCAAATACACTTTTCAGTCCCAATAGCAAAGTCTCAGGAGACAAACTGAGATTCAGACATGTCAGCTGACGACACATATTTGGGAACATCAATGGAACCTTCCCCTTGGAAGCATTAGTGGAACAAACTGCAGATTTGGGGCTTTCCTTTCTTTCACACTCTCAGTGTTTTTGATTTCCAATGCTTGCAACTGCCTTCCTGAGATAAGCTTTATGTTACTACCTTCTTTGGCTCTGCTCAGCTTTGGAAAACTGTCAGCTGTGCCCAGTCTGTAGAACTGCACTGCACAGAAGCTGTGCATGATCTGAAAATGATACAGCACAGAAAAATAATAATTAAATATGTAAAGCTCAAGAACACAGAAAAAAAGTATTGAGAATGGTTACCCTAGAGAAGAAAAGAATGACAGTGAAATCTAAAAGCAGGCTACAGATACTGCGATAACAAAAAAAATAAAGGGGGAATAATCCATGCCCTGTGTCTTGGATGGACAAGCAAAGAAGCCAGTACTTTAAATTTCTGGAACAGTGATTAGGAAAGTAATAAGAAAGTCTGGGAATGTTCAGGAAAATTTTATAAGAGTAAGGCCAGGTTAAGATCTGAGACTAATGGCTTGAGAGGCATCATCAGGACCTTAAAGAATGGGTGAAACAATATGAATAACACAGCAAGAACACAAGACCTCTGCTCTTTTCGCCATGGAAAAATATGACAGGGGTGAAAACTAGAGAAGTAGATTTATGCAGCAGGACTCAGAGAAGCCAGGAGTTCATGTGTTGCAAATAATGCACAGAACGTGAGTTGGTGTGTACCTTAATAAAACATTCTAAAACATCAGATTTCAAATAAGTCCCTTTCAAAATATAAGTAGAGCCTGTTAAAAATGTGAGCTGTGAAGTATTTTCAGGATCAAAATTTGCTAATACACAGGGAAAAAAAAGCAGCAATGGTGAATGCTCAGTTTGCTTTACTGAAAAAGTTGACCAGTATAAAATCAAGGTGTTTGTTTCTTTTCAAGTATAACTGAAACAAAACTGGGACAAAGGCTGAATAGTAAGCAAGGAAAACTGCAGGTGCTTCAAAGTTATTTAGGGTGGTCAAGTCCAGACAGGACTGTGAGAAGTTTTCAAGAGAAACCAAAATAATCACCAAAGTGGCAAATGAAACTAAATGTTAGTACTTACAAAATAACCCACATTGGACAGAAGAAAAAAGGAAGAGTGCACTTTCATCATCCTAAATTGACTGTATGAACTTTTGAAAATAGTCTGGTATCACTGTATAAAACTCATTAAGGACCTCAGCTCAATGCTGAGCTGTGGTAAAAAAAGCAGACATGATGTTTTGAAGGATAAGACATAGGATGGTGAATAATGCAGAAACTATTGTAATGCCATGATATAAATCAGTGGTGGAGTCTCACCTGGAATGCTGTACGTGCTTCTGATTACCCAGTCTCTAAAAGGATACTGCAGAACTAGGCAAGGCTCAGGGAAAAGCAGTGTAAATGATCAAAGGGCTGGACACCTAACATACAACAATCAGAAAGAATAAAAAAATATTAACTTCTGAAAGGACCAGGCTAACAATGACAAATGTGATGAAGTATGGAGAAAGTAAATAAAGTTTCTCCTTATTCCTGACTCATGACACAAGAACAAGGTCACTAATTGACATGAAAACATTATAAACTTAAACACATGATTAATATGTATGAAGCATAAACATAATGTCAACTACTTCTATTATGCCCTTTTTTCTATACAGTACAAAGCAATTAAGCAAAAAATATTTAAGAACTATCAATGTTACAAAAAATTTTGGATGTAAAAGTAAACCAGTTAGACTTAAGGAGTAAGCCCAACCTAGGAGGGAGATTACTCTTAGTTTTAGAAAAAATTTCTCATACTTCCTCAACTAATTGATAATGGTCAGAGTTGACTGCAACTCGCTGAAATAAAGCAACAACAAAACTGTTTTCACTTTGGTCCTTTCCCCACATTTGTCAGAGAAAAGGAGTGATGGGCACTGCACATCAGCGATGGAGATGGATAAGACAAATGGAAATAAGATATTTCCGTTTTCTGTTAGGAAACAGAAATAAACAGTGAAAAGCATTTTAAAAGAGGTTGTCAAAATCCACCATCAAAGCTGAATTTGAGAACAACAGGAATGAATGCTAAAATAAACAAAGGTACAAGGATGCTCTGAGCACAACTATAAAATCTATACATACAGAAAAAAAATTTGCTTACTAAGGCAGAGATGTGAATACACAACTAGCAGAGGTCAAGCTTAGGTAAAGAAGACAAATTGTAGGCCTGTAGAGTGTCAACTAACCTATTTAAATGTGAAAACATGATAAATTATGCTTTCTCTAAAATGGAGCATCTATGCATGAAAGAAAAGGTGTGCTGGCATAGGCCTCAGAAAAAGAATACTTGGGTTTTAAAGCTGAGTTGACACTCTAAAAACAGACGGGAAAATGAAAACTCAGTCCAAAAAGTGACTCAAAGAGAGACTGTATTTTGAGGATCCACAAAGGCACTTAGTAAACTCACTTGTATTTCAAAGTATGTGCCTGAGTGACTGAACAACTTTAGCACAACTTTCAGAGACAATAACAGGAGTTACACTTTCAGGGCCCACTGATATTCAAAATAAATTGCTAATTGCATTTGATTAGCAAATCTTCTCTTCACAGAACTAAGTTTTTTGTTTTATATATATGTGTATTTTTTGTTCGTTTATATATGCATATTTTCATATGTAAGTATATATAAGCAAAGTTAAAGTGGCCAGGACCATTTTCTGACACTGAGGCCACCTGGCAATGAACTCATCAGGTCTCTGCTATGGAAGTGCCTGTGTCTGCAAAGCAGAGAGGGCATAACATGGGATCAGGTGTGAGACAGAGCTCCCTGCCCACCCCTGCCCACAAACTGCCAGGCAGTTTCCAGGCAGCAGGGCCAGGGCACAGTGGTGGCTCTGGGGACACAGCACAGACCCAGTTCCAATGCCACCAGATGTCCTGGTACTGCTTCCTGGCATAAAGCAGCCCATGGAACCCTGCCGCTGACTACCACCGCCTGAGCTACATTATTTTTGAATTGTGGAGATATTTTCTTTTTTACAGTGGGGGGAACATCAAATAAAATGTAATTAATTATAGTTACTTTTCCTGACTTCATTTTTAATTTTTAATTACTGTCGTTACGTAAGTCCCAGCCAGATAGATAGTTTTCTCTCTTGCAGGAACCTTACACTTCCCCCCTGCTAAGCTTAGTTCACACAAGATGAAATGCATGTGATACTCAGGTAATGTCAGAGCAGGCATATGGCAGCAACACAACAGCCATATATGGCCAGGGAGGCAGACTGCTGCCTGCTACTGCGCAAGGACTATGACAACACCACGCTGAAGGGTTTGCATGACTAAAATTAGGCAAAACATATCCTCCATGAAAGAAAGGCAAGGCAGTCTACAAGCAGTAGGCAGAGGCAGCTTCAGACGTGTCAATTCAGCTGTGTAAAGAATGTGCCAGTCTCACTCTTGGAACAGTTTCCACACTTAATATACAGAAGGAGTCATTAAAAATGACGGGGAGTAACATGAAAGGGTGAGGTATATGGCACACAGTGTGCTACCACAGCATACCATATATTCAAGATAATAGCATGCATTCGAAAATCCATTTGCACTTTCACTGATGACAAGTACAGCTACTGCCAATTAACTTCTCTCTCCACCTCAATTTCTGTTTCAAGGTAAATTCCTGACCCTAATGAATCAACAGCAAATTTGCTGTAAAGGTTAGTAGGAACAACACTTACTTGTTTGGGATTGTGCAAGTGTTTATGTTCTTCTAATTCAAAAACACATATTTATTACATATTTTAGTACATATTATTTTCTTTACTCTTCCACATTACCTCCTTCAGCTTTTTGCATTATTTGGTGTAGCAAAGGCTGAAAAACATTAAACTGCCCACACTAGCGTCATATTAAAAAAGATGGGTAGGTATTTAGGAGGCAGATCTCCTGTCTGTCTTATCTCATTTCTAGTTCCAATCCTCCTTTGAGCTTAGTATGAGTGTGTCCCCTGTAAAAGTGGAAAGAGTGAGGCATAAGCAATATTAGCCAGCTCGGATCCTGGAGGTCTGTGTGGCATGAGCTCAACATTTACACCCCTTTACGTTTGCCCACTGCAATGGCAACCACATTCTGATGGCCTGGGGCATAGTCCTGATCCACAAACATCAATCCAAACCACGGACCTCTCTGTTAAGGAGATTCAAACCTGGATTACAAGTGACGTTCCAGTGCCTTCTTGAAAAGAAAACAGCAAATATTGCTCATTCTCACATGATGACATTAGGATTTAAACAGACCTGCTCCATATCTATATGAAAACCATATCACATACCAGATTGTTTAGTTTGCCCTTCTGTACACAGTTGATATGGATTCATGTTGGCGAATGATTAATATTGACAGTCAGGAACTACCCACAGTATTTAAAATATTCCAATGTGACAATAGATCACTTTGATCCATTGCACAAATAAGGAGGTCTGAGTGGATCTAAGAAAAAGGGAAAACAGTCATGCAGAAACCTGTTTCAGTTTTGAGGCTGCTGGAATTAATATTGTGCTGGGCACGTAAAGGCTCTGCGCAAACACAGAGCTGCTGAATGGACTGTGATGAAATGATGATACACACACAGCATTCCTGACACAGACAGGTGAGCACAACACCAAGCCTCACTGAGTACACTTTAACTTCTCTTTCACATAACCCTCGGTGTGGGGCAGTTTAATTTGGCCAGAAATTAATGTGGACATGCTCCCTCTGAACAAACTGCAGCCTGTCTGCAGAGCCCATCTGAGTGCCCTTGCAGAGGCTCCGCAGCCCCACTGATGACAGCAGCACTGCCCACCAGCTCCAGGGGCTCCCTGTAGGGAATAACGCTGTGACTCAGGCTGGCCTGCACTTTCTATTACATTTAACCATAAATCTTACTCACAGAAGTACAACTGCATGAGCTTTAATTTCATAAACAGAAAATTTAAGTGCTTGTTTTATTGCAGTTAGTGTCTAAAAGGCCACAGGAAATCTACTCACTCCAGGATGACTACACATCTTCATATCGTAAGAGAAATTTTTAATTCATTTCCTGTGTGAGATTCTGCTATTTGGGGTAAATTAGTTGCTGATATTTAAAAGCAATTCCCTTTCTGTATGAAAAATCCATGGCTCTTTAACATTTAACGATCAGCAGGGAATTTTCTCCTTACATCATAATATAGATTTGCACGGACATTAAAAATTCTTAATTCACCTTTCTGCCAGTCATTAATTAAAAACAAAAAACCTTCCGATGCTATTTTATTTTTTCCAACTAATGAGAATGAAAAAAAAATCCTGTTCCACAAATTAATTAGTTTGGTGCCTCTGTACTTTTTTTTCTATTTCCAGGATCACAATTTCCTCAGCGAATGACGAAATTCAGCTACATATTCAGGAAGATTGATGCAAAGACTTTGTGCTGAGGGTGAATGGTCCAGAGGGAAGACCCAAGGTTGTAGTACAATTCTAAAAATGTAGAATTACAGAAATTGTATGATCTAACACTTCAGTATATAAATGAAGGTGAAGAAGGGATGGAAATTTTTCAGATGTATTTCTAGTGCTTCAAACTAATTTGAGGGACTTCAAGGATGCAAATGCCAGCTGTGTTTGTTGAATCAAATGTAGACATCATTTGTTGGTTTTTTTCACAATGAGCATTTTCTATAAAAGGAAAAGTGAACAAACATCAAGCTTGAGTCAAGTGCCAAGTATATATACCTAATGATTGTACAGGCTTTATTTGTCAACCTTCTTTTCATTGGAATTGTCCAAAATGAAACACCAATGAAGAAATGCTAACAAAAAGCAGTTGTCCAAATAAGTGGGACCATCAAAACACATTCATATTATTTGGCTTCAAGCAACTCCTCCTTTATTGCATTCATCTCATTTTTTAGTATGGGAGCACACATCTGCAGTCCAAGCCATCAAAAGAGGCAAAATTAAAACAATGCAGCTGTCAAGTTAAACAATTATCAAATAATATCACATTGTTCCAAAATACCACCTTAAAAATGAAAAAATCAGGCCTCCTAGATACAAATACGTTCAATGATTTTTACACTTTTTTACCTCTGTGATCATTAGTAATGGAAGCAGTAATGACAAAGTAATGACAAATGGCACTTTCCCAGTGCAGGAGATCAATGATCCATACCCTGATTCTAACTGAGCCCATCAAAGGCAATCTAGGAAATTATCCTCTCAATTTAAGCCAAAGGTGAATGTCAGTAGTTTGTATCTGAAGCAACAGCAAAAATAGTTTCTTCTATGCAGTATTTTCCATTTAGAAACCATTTTAGAATGGTTTCTAAACCAGGAGAAGTGCATATCAAGGCTCTGGCCATACAAATTAAACAGGATGAAATATATCTCTGGAATGTTCATGTCCAGAGCCAGACTAAACTGTTATCTTTAGATTGCATTTAAGCTTTGGTGTCAATCCTTAAAGAAGAAGAAGAAGAATTTTAAGATGGTTTTGTTCTAAGTGCTGAAGAGGCGTAGAAAGGCAACACAGGCAGAGGCTGCTAACACATCACTGATAGACAAGACAAGAGTTTCAAAGACCAAAACTTTGAAAATTAAGTTTAGCTTCAAAGACATACAGCCAGAAAACACCACCTTAGGTGACTATGGTTTTGCATCTTGAGATGGAAATGTCAGTTGTGGAACAACTATCTTACTTTACAGTGACCACACACACAAATGAAAGGCACAAGCAGTGATATCCTGTGGAATTTAATGAACTTGCCTTCTAAAAAAGCATAGAAAAAAGCAGACAGATTTTCTGATATCAAAGAAACAGCTAAGAAAATTCCATCTTTCTTCCACAGAACAATGCCATACATTTAATTCCATTTGAATCAGTGGCATTTCTCACACATGAAGTAATTCCACCTAAATGACAACGGCAAATTGATCCAAAGAATTTATACGAGCTGATATTGAACGAGATGAACAGAATTCAGGTCTTGTAGGCAGGTTCCTGAACATCTGATTTTCACAGGCAAGTTTAAAAGTTATAAACACGTAAGTTTACAAATTATCTGGACAGCAAAGGTTTAATCAGCATTATCACATTCAGGACAGACATTAAGAATGCTCTCCTTTGATTCTGAGATAATGTTGTGTTGAGTTGTTTTTAACAACAGAAGACACTGGCAACAAAAATTAAGAACAAATCATCCCTTTGTGCTTTGGCATAGTCCTCACAGTATTGTATCACTACAATTATTTTAACCTCAAACACACATTTTCCATTATTTCATTTTATTACCCAGTGCTTCAGTGAAGTCTCTTTGTTCTTTAATACCACGAAAATTGGAAGCTCTGTAGTAGCTGTGTTCAGGTCAAAAGCATGCTTCTGTACGCCTCTTTATTTTTCCTTTATTTTGCTTCTCCAGAATGTGCAGCTCAAAACAAGAGCCAAAGCACACAAAGAAAGTTTACCTCCATGGTAAAATAACATCCGGCCAGAGGACATGTCCATACAAAAAATTATCTAGTCTTTTTCTTTTCTATTCCTTGGAACAGGTTTGAAAGCTAAAGCTGAAGCTCCGTTCCAAATTATGATTAATGAGTAATATCTTTATAATTATTACAGTACAAAAAAACCCTAGGGTTTATTGAAAGAGAACACTGTAAGAGAATTCTGTTTTATTTACAGTGACTGAAGCACCGTCACCTTCCCACAATGATTAGGAAAGTATTTTTTCCATTAAAAAAAAAATTACTATTCACAAAGCATTCTTGGGAAAACACACCGTGGTAAATAAACCCACAACTTTTCCTTCTATTTCCTTCACATATTTTTCAGACATTTGAAATATACTATGGAAACGTTGAAAGAAAAAATACTTACCTGGAAAATTAAACCAAAATCAGTGGGCAAATAGCAATATGAAACACAAAGAGGCTAACGGATAAACAAGAGACAGATTTTTGAACTATTAACCAATTAAACCCAAAGATATTAATGCTGAAGGCACTGGATTCAACATTAATAATTTAAAGACCATGGGCTTGCTCCAAATTTTGACACCAATTTTCTACTTTCTAATTTTCTACATGAAATGAACACTTGTTCATTTCATGGTGTTATTCACATGGGCAGCAGTTTTCAGAATCAAACCCATCTTCCATATTTTTTCCTAGAAGGAAACCTTAATCACAATAAAATTATTTTTTAAGATAAATCAAAATACATAATATAAAAATTAATTTAATAGATTTCTATAAATATAGAGCAAGCTTAGAAAATGTCATGGGAAATTATTTTTAAATTAATGCTGTTTTCCTAAAGGTGCCTGCCCATATCCGAGCACAAGTCCTCCCTTAAGTAATACCATATTCTGAAACACAGACTTTGGGAGCAGGATTCATCACCCTTGTTTTTAGCATTTAAGATAAAAAATACTGTTTCAGCAAGGTAAGAATTTTCTTTCTGTGGTCAGATGAGATGCACTGCCTCTCCCAGAGGACAATTCACATGGTCTCAGGGGACATCTCTATGGCCCCTGTCAAACTCCTGAACTCAGGCAGCTGCTGAAAGGAACAACCCCATCCTCCCTCAGCTGCACATTCCTACAGGCATTTGTATGCTCACGTTCAATGAGATCAAGATACAGATTAAGGTGAAAATTAACCTCCAAATTGAGGTGAAAGCACTCCAGGCAACAATCTTTCAGAAACATAAACCTCAATGTGAGTCAACAAACACCTACAGGAAAAAACAAATCTTCCAGTATAGAGCAGCAGCCTGTGCCCAGTTTAATCTAAAATGGTGACAAAGCTGCATCTTGAAATAGGAGGAAGTTCCAGACTTTCCCTTTTAGAAGAAACCTAGATAACGCTGTAGGACTATTGGAGTAATATGGAACGTGCTTATTTATCTCAAATTTCTCTACACTACATGGGGCATGGTTATGAGGTTTTTCCCATGGTGCTGGCTTAGAAAAAAATTTTACACATCAACCATTCCCATTTTGGGCAAATTGTTTGCCCAAAATTTCTCCGCAGTGAAGATGCAAACATCAAAGCAAGTCTCTAAATGTAAGATGCTTCTGTCCTTGCCTTTGGTGCATTAGTGCAGCCAGCTAGGTCCATCTAAACTTTCACAAAACTGAAGTCCTAAACTCCTTCATGTGCCACTGAGCTCCACCTCAGAAAGTCCTTGAGTAACAATTTAAGAAGACTTTAGATTGCCACTGCAGAACTGATAGTTATGGAACCTGAGAGACAAAAAGAACTTCATGAATATTGCATAGAATTTCTAAATCCCTGCTGCATTGTGTCATGATTTTTCTTTTTGTTAAAACTTGTATCATTAGCATCAGTTCATAAAGTTAAAAACTCTGAAAGCTGATACTGCAGGGTTTCTAAGCATAGTCTCAATGAATTATTTTTAGGAAATAACTGCATATTTTTATAATAAACAAAAATATTATACATCTGAAAGCATACAAAATAATCTGATACAAACATTTTTGCAATTCCTGCATTTAAACTTTTGAGATTTAATATTTCAAATCTTTTAAGATTGGATATTCTGTATTTCAGATTAAAGAGAAGACTAATTTTTTAAGTATGAGGATACATAAATGTACATAGTATAAAACTTTATGTTAGGGTTTTCAATTTCCATTGCAATTATGATTTTGGTAAGGAATCCCAGGCTGCTTATAAGGCTTGAGAAGACCACATCAAATCTTTCAAATTTCCTATAAATCATCACTCTCACTTGGTGCAAGTCCCATTTTGAAACCGATTGCCACCAGCCAGTCTAGCAACATCAAGACCAAATTACTCCCCTGTCCTGGAGCTTACAAAGTGATGACCAAGTGCCCTGAGACTGATGCTGGCACAAGGTTCTTGACATCCTGAGTAAGAACTCTTCAGCCCTGGCCCTTTAGCCTCACTGCCTGTCCTCCAGCCCAAGAAATCTCTATCTGTCCGCAAACCTCTTTTAAAATGTATCTGAAACCTATTTTTGTCTCGGGTCTCAGCTGTTTTACACAGCTGTGACTTTTACCACTTGAATTAGCCCCAGTTAGCCACAGGCTCAGAGCAATAGAGCCCCTGAAACCGCCAGAACACTCACAAAGAGCCTCTGGTCTCCCTCCCTTCTCCCTGTCCCTCCTGCTGACACACGTTCACTGTTATGCAATCAGAAAGACAATCCCAACCTCAGCCAATTTGTTCACTTTCACTTCTGTTCCAGGATGTTGTCGGGTCCTGATTACAGACAGGTGGCATACTTAATTTGCTAACTATACTGCCTTTTAAAATAAATACTTCAACCAAGAAATATGATCGTTGAGTATTTAGAACTATATGTTCTCCAGTTCTGCTGGGAGAATGTGTCTCCTTATTTTAATGCCAGAAAATAACTCTTAGCAAAAGTAATCTTATAAATTCCTTTTTTTTTCACCTGTTCAAATCTCATTCTGGAAGGATTAACTGTGTAAAAAACCAACAGAGGTTTTTTTCTTTAAACAGAAGGTACTATATGCAATATATACATAGAAAATATTTACATTACGAAGTACTATTGCAATAGGAGCACATCTGTATTTGCAAATTTGGAAAGGGATAAGACAAATAAAACCCCTGGGCATTTTTCCTGGTTTACAGTGTACAGAGAATGCAGATATACATCATCAGGGATTCAAGACACATGAGGCAACACCAAGAGTCAGTGTTCAGAAAACTCACTGACAAATGCACGTATGGTGACAGAAAGAGAAAAAAAAGAAGAAAATTTTAAAAGTAGGAGAAAAATCATTACTCAGAATAAAAAGTACAGAGAAACTTGTGGGAGAATCTTATAACTACCTAGGAAAGGGTGACATGGGTAATCCTCTGACTCAAGAGAGAAAGAGGGAAATGCTGGACTTGCCAAAGAAACATTCTTGAAAAGCAAAACTGACGCTACCTAAGAGAGGAGTTATTTCAAAATGTGCCTTTCTTTCACTGCATCACTGAAAGGCAGTGAATTTCCTCTCAGATATTCCTCTCAGTGTCTCATCCTGAGCTAAATATCATAAAAAGTATCTTTATTGTCCCCTACAGCACAGATCATCAAGTATAGATCTGGACAGGGTCATTATTTGAGTAAAAATTTCCATATTGGTCTTTTATTTGCAATCTAATCTCTTTGAAGACAAAGATCTTCCTTTCAGTCATCTAAAACTGAACTGGCTTATCAGTGGAATGCAGGTTTAAGCAGGACATCAAGGACATTCTTTGTTAATTCTTCCTAAACAGCAAGTTTATTTTTAGCAAAAGGACAACATCCATCCACCACGGCAAAGACTCAGAAAAAAATTTGAATATTAACTATCAAGAGCAAGTTGAAAAGCAGAGAAATGTTAAGAGTATATACCCCTATTGAGAAGACAAGTTCTACTGAGGTCTGAACTCCCTTTTTAAAAACTGTCAGCAGCATTTTTCAGTGTGCTTTTTACACATAGATCATGCTTAAACCTAGCAAAAATAAAAATCACCTTGGTAGCCCTTCATTCCTGAGGTTGTAATCTCCACAAATAATCTGCTGAGTCTATTACTTCTACTGGAAACAGAGCTGCTCAGTTCTTCATTTCCCTAAACTGTTCATCTGCTGTCAGGCTAAATCTCTTGTGCAATATTTGAGCCTTCCAGTTACTGTAACAGCAATTTTATCTTTCAGAAGGCTTCTCCTTCCTCTTAAAGACTGAAATTTGTTTTGCAATTCAGTTCATTTTATTTATAAATATTTAATTTTAATTTGCCTCCCTAAAATTTGTTCTGAGTGGATAGTAACATGAATTTATTATGAAGTGTATTTATCTTTCTGTATCTCATTAGTGCTCAAGAGTTCTGTTGACTCTAAGGATTCTGCTAAACAAACTTCTCGAGGCCAATTTAAAATGCATGGAGGAAATTAAATGTAAATTTAGGATGTAGTGCTTCTTTTATGCCCCCTGCAATCTTCCCCAAAAACAAATGCCCCACAGAAGTTTCAGAATTGGCTTTAAATTTGGTGATCTGAAGACAGAAGGCATGGCCCAGATTAGTTTTAACCCCTCTGCTCTATAGAAAAACTGCAATGTTTCCAGGAATAACCCAAAGTGACAGATTCAGGGGTTATAAACATGCACGCAACATAAGAAAAAGGGTTTTAAAAAGTCCGATTTTAAAATTAAATAAAAAACTCTATGTGAGGACTTGTAGTTGTCACACAGTGCTTCTTTATGCTAGTTGTTATCCAATACTATTTTTTATCAGGTTTGCATACTGTTCATGTCTCTCTGAGGCAATGAACAAATCAGAAAGTTCAAATCAAATGAGGCTGCTTGAAAAAAAAAAACCAACAAACCAATGTGAAGAATGAAATGAAAAAGGCACAAAGAGTGTCAAGGTCAAAAAATAACAAAAATGTGAGTGAAAAATAGCTGACAGAAAAAAAAAAGGTCCCATTTTTGCATCTCATTATGACAATGGTTGATAACATTTTCAACATACTTTCAGTTCAACTAGTCAGCAAACATTCTGATAACATAAATATCCTGAAAGCACAAGCCAGGAACAGCACAGCATGATTTCAATCCCTTTTGACTTGGGAACATCACTGTAGTTTCATAGAAACAGGTCACAATTCATGGAATTTAATTTGTCATTTTAAAACCTTTGTGATGCAACTTTCTTGGCTGGATATCAAAAGCTCTTTTCACTACTTCCCTGCTACAGGGAAATTAGAAAGACATGACTAATTGGGCAATTCCAAGCATATCTGCATACTTTTTCCCCTTAGACCAGCATCATAACTGCTTTATTGGTAAGTCCACAAGGAGAAACAGGTTTTATCATTAATACTAAATCATTTGGGAGATGGAGAATAAAAAAGTGTAGAAGCAGTTAATTCAGATATGAATTATGATGTCAGAAATTATTGTGAGGCTAAACGCCTTGAGTACAGTAACTGAGTTCATCCCCCTGAATGAAAATCATATTTGCAATTAGCTGGCATAAAGCAGGGCACAGATAAAAAAAATTAAATTAACTGTGCAAACACTAACAAAAGTATTAAAAGTAAATATACCTCTCATCTGTCTCTGCATAGATAAAAGACATAGGTACTTTATCTTGGGGCTGAATGAAAATGCACTGTGCTTTTTGATAATTTAGTCAAAATTACCTCTACTGGTGCTCTCAAAATGTCATTATGATCCTCTTCCTTTAAAATGGAATGATACTAATATCTGTATGTCCTTCAGATAAAACAAATTGTATTTTTAAAAGTTCACATTGGTCTGCTAAAATGGATACTGCAGTTCTCCGTATCATTAAAATACTCATTAATCTGCCACGCCATTAGATATTTCAGACAGCTAAACAGGTTTTGGTTACTATTAAAAAGCACTTGATATCAGGTTTTCTAGTTTGTAGGAGCTTAGGTATTGCTCTAATACATTCTCTTCTCACTCCCAGACAAAACACAATGCTCAGAACTTCCAGTACGGTCCTGCAAGAAAGAACAGACACACTTTTTCAAAATACTCTTTTTTTTCAAAATATTCAGAACAGCTGCTTCTGGCATTTAAACTTCCTGAATAGGAATGGCTCCAAAAATTGATGTCTACAACATCATCTTTTATATTAATAATTTCAAGACAGTAGAGTTTACAGATGTCACATATTTTATTACAGAAATTTCTGAAGTATTTTATTATGTGGCACTCTCTTAGCTACTGCAAGAGTCTAACAAGCACACTATGTGTTAGCAAAGCCAGTGACAGTGAAAGCAAACTGCCTCAACCCGTTTAGTGTTCTTGACTGGATTCTGCTAAAAAAAATTAGTTTGCAGCAAAGTGCTAACTTTAACATCCATTACAACTTGAAAACAGAAGGCTTTTTTACTACGCCTAGTACTTGATAACTAAAAGTACATCAGATTACATCTTGCAAATACAATTATCATCCCAGTTCCTTCTGAACCAGTAATGAAACTGGGATGATAATTTTATTTTGAAACTGAAACTGAAAAAGCACCTTATTTTTTTGATGGTCATACTTATTAAGGAAATAGAACAAAATCCTATAAACTGCACAGTCCCTAAACACTGGAAGAGATTAAATCACTGATAAAATATTATTAGTACAGAGAATTTCTACTATTTATATCTTTATAAATTTTTATAAGATACTGTGTGAACCATTTATCTCTCAAAAGGTGATTACCAATGACTATCCAGTAAAATATTCATCTAGGATAGTAATTCAGATACAATACATAGATTAGTTCCTGTAACAACAAAGTTAGCAGAAAGAGCATAGATACCATCACTGCCATACAAAAACAACCTTCAGGAGCCACTGGCAAGAAAATCAGCTTTGATACATGGCACAGTGTATTTGAAGAAGCAATTTCAGACATGGAATCTAGCAAAAAGGAACTGAGGGATTCTTGATAGAACAAAAGGAAATGGAAAGCTGTGAGAGCAAGATACACAAGGAGGAGGTTTGAGAGATACATACAACACAAGAAGGAGCAAAGCAGTGATACCAGCACAAGAGGCTGCATAGGACTGCAAAAATACCTTACATTTTCAGCATGCATTGACATTTATGGTTAGATCTGTATAAGTACACTAGAGGTGGGATTTAGATGTTTAATTTGGTGCTTAAATTCCAAATTAGATACTCAGCATCATCCCTGTTAGTTAAACCTGCCCATCAGCACACTCAGCTGCTATTGCTCAAGAGAGCTGACATCTTTAGTACTATTTTAAGTTTAATTAGTTTCACTTCTGTTCATATCTATGTATAGTTCCACATTCTGCTGCTTCCCTTAACTGTGGCATTCGAATCAAGGACATCCTCAGAAAACCAGGCTGAAGGGGCCTGGATGGCATTAAACCAGGCAGGACTAACAACAAGCCCTCTCTGGAGCTAGGGCTTAAAACTCATGTCTCTCTGCTCCCAGAGCGAGCTAATCTGCAAACTGATCTTCTTTCACACTCCCAATTAATATTTAATTATTCCACACACAGCAAAACACCTCCAAGAGAAGACACTGCAACTATCCTGCCTCAGTATTTTATAGCCAGGATACTTTCCTGGAAGATAGGAGATGCTGATTAGAGCTCCCTCAGGCAGAGGAAGGAGCTGAAAGCAAGCCTGCTGCCTTTTAACTGCTGAGGTAGTGCATAGCACACGTTGGGAGTGGCAGGCAAGCAACAGAACACTAAGAGCTTTTGAACAAAAAAGGCCATCTGGTTGATTTCAGGAAAGGGAGCCCGTCTTGAAGGACACTAGTCCCAGGCAATGACACTGCTCCCTTTTTTGAAGATCTCTCCCAAGCAGGTCTCCATTCAGCTTGCTGGGATTTGCCATTTAACTAACTTTTCCTAGAGGCTTCCTAACCTAACCTTAATGATGCAAATTCAGAAACACCACGCACCTAGGTACGGCAAAGCATGAAGCTGCAGCAACTTTTCATGCTTTTCTTTGTGAGTGCAGTGCCCAGCAGCTTAGAGAAGAGATCAAGAAGCACAGTGTCGCTGCCAGAGTGGGAGCATACCTTAATCACTTGGAGTCAGCACGACTCTGGGCGCACAGAAGACAACAGAGTGGGAAACCCAGACTGAGAGCATTCACTGTAATCCAACAGAAAGTCTTGAGGAAATAGAGTGATTACAAACTTTAGGATATACAAATAATTAGGTTCCAAGAAAAATAAGTGCACCTACAA
This sequence comes from Zonotrichia albicollis, assembly GCF_047830755.1. Lineage (NCBI taxonomy): Eukaryota > Metazoa > Chordata > Aves > Passeriformes > Passerellidae > Zonotrichia > Zonotrichia albicollis. The sequence continues at coordinate 19,881,916 of NC_133860.1, forward strand.
AACAAGTCTTCCCCAACTCCGCTCCTCCACGTTCTCCCATTATGTTCCTCTCTTCCAACATTTACATTTTTATCACCAAGCCTCCTACAATTTGTGTGCCACACCAATTCTCTTGAAAGCTACCATCTTTCCACAGCCTTTACAGATAATATTCCTTCCCTCATCACACTAATAAAATTGTCATGATTAACCATTAATCACTAAAATAAAACACTCTCTCTCCCTGAACGTACCAAAAAGTAGTTTAGGATATTTGTAAAACAGACTGTTATTTCTGACATACTGGGCATACTGGGGTAGATTCTGACTTGAGATATGAAGCAGCACATCTCCAAGGAAGAATTTGATTTACATCACATGAGTATCGTGCTTGCCTAATTAATATGCATCAAGACATTATGCAGGAATGCTCTCCACATGGCACACATGTCCATGAACTGAGCGATACATCACACATATTCCTGCGAGATCTGCCATGTCAGAGAGGCTGTCCCACAGCCCTGCTCTGTCTGCACCTGCTCAGCTGGGCGAGGCTGCAGCGCTACTGCAGTAAGCACATCTCAGATACACATGCAGGAAGAAATTACAAAAGAGATGGCATAAACCTTTGAGATCTCCAGAGGCCTTTATCATCCAACAAGAAATATTGTTCCTTTGCATTTTTCTCCTTTTTTTTTCTTGCCAGCATGTCTCAAGGGGTCTCTTATACCACAAAAATACTTACGATAATCTCAGTAATCATTTTTTCTGAGATCATTCCCAGGATTCAACAGCACATGTCGTGCATGTGAAATTCAGTTTATCTATGAAAGGATGGGAAGCACACAGACACTCCATCCTAAAGCAAACAGTCCTAAAGTGCAATCCTTCATGACATGGTTGCAGCTTCAATCTTCTTTCTTTCTTCCCTCCCAGATCAGATGAAAGCTGCAGCCACTCTGCTTCCTGAAACCATAATCAGGTTCTTAAATAATTTCTTCAGCTGAAAGAAAAAAATAATATCACCACATTAAAAATAACCCAACTGTGAAGCACTGTGGAGACACTGTAAGGCACTGCAGTTTTTGTGCTACATAACTAGGAAATAATCACACAGAACTCCTTGAAAATGTTCAGACCTCAGCAACCAGCAGCCTTTCTAGAATTAATACCAGGCTCAGCAGCCCTGCACAAGATATCACAAGCCTGTAAGGTCACAGGTAATTACTCACACGCTGTGAGATTTCAGCTTTCATCACAATCCCAAAACTGTTACAGCTGCACACAGTAGCTGGAGCAACCCACTGTTTAGTCAAGAGTACTTACAGTATCCAAATGTCTCATGTGCACACATGTAAAATTCAGCTACAGATTGGTGATATACGCATTGAAATTATATGGAAAAGAGAAAGGTGCCAAGGTACATAAGCCAAGGATTATCTTGTGAAGTTAAAATTCCTGTTGACATGTGGAAGTTCAGGCTGTTGCAATCAAAAGGCGTATTTGCAAGTCTAACATTTATAATTACACAAACATTCCCCCACCCTTAATGTCAAACATACTGAATGCCTTTCCGACGGTGAGAGGCTTTCCAGCTGGTGAAGAAAACAGCATCAGGAATTCAATGCGTGTATTATTTAAAACTATTATCTATCTACATTTCTAAAGAGAATGAAGTTCATTTTTTGTTCTAGTCAGTAGCTCTACCATAGCCAAATGTCAGAATAATGAATAAGATATATAAATTTGAGAAGCATCTATATGAATATTCACTTAAAACATCTCAAAATATTACTAAGCTAATACATATCTTTAATAAATGGTGAACTGTTGTTATGGAGAGCAGTGGTACAAAGCTTACCTATATTTAAAAAATATAAATTGACATTCCTCATCTGTGTGACAAGTTTACAGTGTCAATTAACCAGCGTTATCGCTTTGCAAACTGCTTACCAGTGAAACAACAAAAAGTACAAACTAAATACTTTGAATCAACTATTAATGGGTCTTTCTCCTTCAAAGGTATTTCCCCTTTGAAAGGCAACAAAGCCCACGAGATCAGAAGGGCCTGGAAAGTGGCAAATCTGGCACTAACACTATGTATGACTTTGGGAAAGCTGCCCTGGGTTCCTCCTCCTTCTTTTGTCTGTCCAATGTTTAGACAAAAGCGATCTTGGATTGGTATTCAGGTCTGGAATCATCCCATATTAGCAAAATAGCTTACCAAAGTGCCTGCACTAAGAGATTAATTGCTTAGGCTTCTTGTATAATTGGTAGACAGCATGACATGTCTTCTCCAGACCCATGCAAAGGTTTTTCTATATTCCTTTGATCATGTAGAATATTGGCGTAAAAAATGGAAGCAATTTAATTTTGGTTATACCTGTATTGCTCCAAAATAAAGAATTCAGACACGTCATTCATCCCTCATATAGTTAGGGCACTTTTACCCAAGAAGTAGAAAATTATAAGTAGAAACCAAAAATGTGTCTTTTCTGAAATTCAAAACTAGAAAAGGAGGGGAAAGTCTGTAACACAGAGGGAGACAACCAGATGTGAATTACAGACCTATCAGAAAGCAAGAAAGCAGGAAAGAAAGCAAGAAAAAAAGCAAGAAAGAAAGCAAGAAAGATAGAAGTCCTGTGAAGCTCCCTGTGCTTCCCTGGAGCACCATAGGGAAAGCTCCAAGCGATAGTAATGCTAACATCAAGCTAGCCATGGAAGCATAGACATGATTGGCACTGACCATATTCACAGGTTTCTTACAGGAATGCTCCTTTTATGATTTTTTTTAAAAGCAAATTATACAGAAATTTAAGATTAAAATATACAGCATGGTAATAATCATAGTATTAATTAAGTACACCCCTTACTAAGATAAATAAGAAGATAAATATTAGTATATTCTTTTTAGAAATCAGGCAAAAAAAGCCAATATCCATGAAGAGCTGAAACACTGCTTTGAATGGAAACAAATTCTGAGTAACAGGCCTTCATTGAAACATAGCAACTGAACAACTGTGGACCCTCACATCTCTTCTGCTACCCTTTCAAATATTCGACTCTCACTCATGCTCTCTTGTCAGAAGAGTTTCTGTTGCACCTCAGGACTGACAGCCACAAAAGCCACTTCAGGACTGCTTCGTGATGACTGATGTGAAATAAAATATCACAGAGGAGAAGACCGCAGAAAGAGCATCCCCCAGTCCATACCCACTGCCAGTGAGCAGAGCAGGGAGCCGCTGCAGGTGGATATTACCATGACAAACTGCACACAAACATTCTCCTCAACAATAGCTACAGCAGCAGTGAGTACAGTGGCAGAAAGAAGGGCTTTTAAGAAACTGTAAACAAGCCAAACACTCTTCAACTAGAGTGATTTTATGCATTTGAAATAAAAAAAAATGCTACTTCACTAGCTGACAAATGAAAGTGAAATAGCTCTTAAGCTGATAATGCAACTGTTCTCAGCACAAGCAAACTGCAGTAATTCTTGAAGGGCAAATGAAGCCCTTGGTAGCAGGACAGAAATGGGAGTACTGTTGAATTTGGCTGCCTTTTCCAGTCCCAGCCTAAGAACGCACCATAGCCTAACAATATGTTTTAGTATTTGTTAATCTGATGAGGTCAGTCTATTGAAGTTCATTTTTATTGCCCTATCTAAAACAAGAGGAAATGGGAATCATTAAGTTACCTTTCCCAATCATTCCTTCAACACACCTAGCTTCCTAGAGGATAAACTACCCTCTGCTGGAGTAACAGAGAATTTACAGGCATGAAAACATTTCCTTGAAATCTTTTGGACCTTCTTAAAAACATTCTGCTGCAAATACAGTTCGTCACTTGTTGCAGACTTACTAAAACCGGAGCTTATTCCAGTGGTTTTGCAGCCAGTGTCCTCTTAGTGAAAGATAACTGACTCACCTAATACATGAATCATTCCCACAAAATTAGTCTTTTTTTCAGGCAGCTTTAGTAGATTTTTCTAAGAACCAAGCTGCTGAGTAATGGATAATATCCCCTAACTTCCTGGTTTCTATTATTTTTCTTGGTCCTGGAATCTTTCAGAATTCAAACTTAATGTAACATAATTCACCCCACGCAAGAGTTGATCACACACAGTAGCTACACAGTGTACAAACCCTTTTTGAACTGCAATAGCAAGCATTAATGAAAAGAAATAAATCTTTCCTAAGGAGCCCAGACTTAGAATTTATCCAGATAATTCTTCTATCAGGTAACAGAAGAGCCATTGCACTTCACTACTAGCTGCCAGTCCATCCTGACAGCTGGAAACACTTTCAAATCCAGTCCCACAATGAGCAGGATGGTACAAGAAGAAATTTCTATTAAACTTTCAGCTGATTGTAACTCACATCTATCCTCAAATCATATGCCCAAGCCAGCCTTCATACTACAAAGGTGGTACCACAGACTCAGCACATAATACTGAAGGTTACTGCCCTCTTTCCAAAATGTCCCAGTACCTTCATGGAAGGTAATTTCACCTCAAAATTGCTGATCATCTTCTTGGACCACTTCACCAGGATAGACACAGAACACAATTTGTACACAGGCAATATATTTTCCATAGAAACTACAGTTTATTTTACATGGAGGTGTTGAACAAAAACGAAGCCAAGTATGACAACAGAGAAAGGAATGCTACAAAACCATATAATGAGTTAACCACTTCCATGACTGTTAAAACTGCTGCAAAAATCACAGGCCCACTGATTTCATCGCAGGTGCCTTTGGTACACAGTTTTTAATACCCAATAAAAGTTTCAACTTTCAAACAGAAAGGCAAAGTTCTGTTTCTTTCTTCAAATCCATAGAAGATGGGTGTATCTCACACCCTGACATGATGCTATCACACCACCAAAAAAAAAAAACCCCAAAAATAACCATGAGAAAATCTGATACTTTGCTTAAATTTCTGGCACACAGATACTGTCACAGAACTGCAGTCAGGATCTTTGGAGAGTGTCTTCAGTCCTACGATCTCTCATGGAAAATGTGCAGAACAGCTAGACTGGAACAGGAGCTGCCACACGACGGCTTCCTGTGCAGTGCTGGGCTGTTTCTGTTGCCACCACAGCTGCCAGCCACAGTACCTCCTCACAGCAAAATGAAACAGCACACAGCATCAGCCACGGAAAGTTTAAAAAATACAAAACAATTCCAATTGCTAATACTAACAAAGCATATTCTAAAGCAGCCATGCAACTCATCCAGCATATATTGTAAAATACGAGTTTCTTCAGCAAAGGCAACAGTTTGTGCCAAAGTGGAATTTAACTCGAAATATCTTTTTCCGCATAGGATCTGGCTTAGCTGGCTACATGTAACACATCAGATAATGCCTGAAACAGTCAAAAGTACTTTAAGGGCTCTAAAAAACGAAAATATGTTGGCAGCTATTTATCAGTGCTCTTCTATGAACTTCCCATTTCTGCTGTTGGCCTCTGAAAGGCAAGTAAAAACTGCCAAATTAAAAATAAATAAATAAATAAATAAATAAATAAATAAATAAATAAATAAGACAGCATAAGAAACAGTTGAAGGATAATCTATTTTAAAGTACACTGTTCCACATAAAAAGATTAAAAAGCCAAATTTAAGTATTTTAAGTGTTTTAGCAACTAATGTAGACTTCATAACTGCTAAAATAGAATTGTGAACTAGCACAGTTATGGACGTTATTACAGAGGAAAAACCCAGCGTGCTGCAAAGATTAAAAGATTAACAGCATCGTTTACAGTCAAAAAACCCCCAAACTTCAGTAGCATGATTGACTAATATGGAGCACATGACTGTGGAGTGAATTACAGAGCTGTGTCACAGGCAGTGTCCCCCAGTGTGCACCCCTGGGTCCCCTGGCAGTGGCATTTGCACCTCCTCTCTCCCGGACAGGCATGCAGCAGGAAGAGCAGGAATGGGACAGGACTGATCTCACTCCCCACCCTGGAAAAGCCCCCACTCATCACAGTGGAAAAGTGCCAGAAGTGCTAGTAATAATTCTAGTAATATTAGTAATAACTAGAATTCTTAAAAAAAACCCTAAAAAAACTAAAAAAAAAAAACCAAGACAAACCAAACTGTTACCATCTGTGATGATTTTATACAAAAGCACGAGGGCAGGAAAATACTCTATGTTTTAAAGTATAAAATTTTTATTGACTTGCAATGCTACTTCTGTTCAAGTGGCATTACAGAATTCCCCAATTCCTCTGAAACAGTTTTTCAGCTTACTCCTTGCTTAATTTTTCTCTTCTAATTATTAATTAAAGACTGTTGTGTAACATTTGGTTCAGTCTATCTCCATTGTCTATTAATAATGATTTTATTTTGGCATACAGACAGAATTTACTCTAACAGTTGGTTTTTTTCCTGAAAAAAACTTCATGTGTCAAAAGCATGACAACAAAAAATTAAGCAAAAAACCCCCAGAAATAAAGTTTTCCCACAGCCAAACTTTCCACGAAAGGAGAAAGGCTGACAAATTCTTCAGTAAGTCAAGAATGTTACTGAACTCCAAATATGCAATGGGAGTTTAACATGCAAAATGCTTTTCAGGCCTGCAGCATGCTAAGAGCAGTCCCAAGTTTCCAACATTGGCTGTATACACACTTCCACTGCCTGCTGAAGACATCACTCCTCTGGAAGTGAAGCTCATAGATGCACTGCCAGAAAATACCCATCAATTCAAATATTTACATGGCCCTTTCAGTATAAAAATCACAGTTGCAAACAGCAGAAAGCGCTTTTCAAAGTTATTTTTTGGCTAGGTTCCAGCTGCCCCTGAGCAATGCAGGTAAGGCTTTAGAACCCTCAGCCAGCTAAAGGAGATACAAGGGATACCACGTGGCAGCTGAGACATGCTGAATAAATATGTCATGGAAGAAAAGAAGTCAAATATTTTAATTAAAATCTTTCATCTAGCTAGAAATATGACCACAGTTATTTATATATCTCAACTGATCAAACTACAGTAGTTGACTCGTGTGTCACAAATAACCTTCTTAAAACTGTAGCATTATCATCAGAAAAAGTTTATTCAGAGACAATTAAAAGTCCTAATATTTTCTAATCTAGGATTTTTGAAATTCACTGGAGGTTTTTTCCATGTATGATTACTTTTCGAAGCTTTTATTTTTAATTTGTGATATTTTGACTTCTCACGTAAGTGGTTTCCTCACAAACAGAAGTTCTTTGGTGGTTACTCAATGCTTCAACGTGTGACATTTCTACTACAAGAGGATGACAACTCATGTTACAAGTGGAATTTCTTCATTTTTTCAGTTCCACTTCAGTTCCACAGTATCTGCTTTGCTCTGAAGAATAAGGATTTCACATGATTATGCTTTTCATCTTGACTAGGAGTTCTATATATCAAAACCATTCGTTCAGTGGGAAACTCCCAAAAGTTACTGTATTTTTCTAATAACCCTGAAAGCTAGACAATAGGTAGACACAGAAAGCTCACATCCCCAGAAACACATCCCACAGCTGTGTGACTGATTTCTGTCCTATTCTCTAATTAAAGAACTAACACTATCAGTTCCACAAAACTGATCATACTATCCTTGCACTCAAAGCTATACTTTTTTGTACAGTTCTCTGAAGCTTTTTTGGGTTGTGGTTTTGTTTTTTTAATGTTGCTTCCTCATTGATTTTCCTGACTTTCCTGCACTTTTTAGTTAGTTCTTAGGGTGTGTCCATTATAAGACAGACCTTATAGAACAAAAGATAGCATTCACTCTTTCCTCTTTCACACCCACATTCATGTACACACACACACACACAGAGAAGGGCCTGGGCAACCTCTGCTATAGACTAAGCCTTGTTAAGATACACCATCTGTTATGAGATGGGCAAAATACCTTATAAGATGGGATGTGAAGATGAGAAAGTAAGTGAAAAAAAAGGCAGCAACAAAGAAACAAAAATAATTTCCTCTGCCTTTAGTCATGCAGAAGTTTTGCACTGCTTAGGGGAAGCAAGGAAGTTCTTTTTCCATACTGGTAAATATTGCTGAACATGTGTCAAATTAATCCCAGATAATGGTCTCTATTGCCAGAGCTCCTGGTGTATGAAAAAAGGACTGTTGAGAAAGCACATGCAATTACACCTCCTGAATTCAGAGCTTGCTCTGCATCTGGGTCAGCATCCCTGCAACAGTCAGAAATTGTTTAAAAGCATAAACAACCTTTGTGCTGAATTTACTATGGAAATTCTCTTGAAGTACTTCTAATTTGCTTCTGATAGATAGGCAAATGTAACTGGTCAACCTCTACTCCCACTCCTCTGTGCTTGTGACAGAATGACTTTCTAATTTTGTAAAAAATAAAGAACCACCAAAATGTAAGCAAAAGTGCTGTTTGTTTTCTCTGAGCAGACCAGATCACCACCACTGCTATAGTTTATTTATCCCTATACTTGTTAAGTAAAAATCAAGGTTTTTTCTAAAACTTCATTTTAGTTTTCAAAACAGTTAGATAACAACACTAAATAAAAAGCTGATCAAATAAAAACCAGCATTTTTTTCTTCATAACTGCCCATATAGCACTGAAAACTGAAACTCTTAATTCTCTTTCCCATAGTGCAGACTTATTCTCATATATTTTGTTCTGTCAGTACTTCTGTCATCAGCATATTATGATGTTATCATGACTTTACTGATAGCAAGTCCACAGGCATCATTTTCATAGGCTTAAAGGAAATAAAAGAGATGGAAGATGATATGACTGACAAATAATATACTTTTATAATACATTTTGCACCAAAGAAGGTGGTATCTTCTAAGGATACAAATGTGTTTTGGGACAGAGGTTTTGTGCTCTTTGTAGCAACTAATGTCACCAAGTGTTCAAGGACAATAGACCAGCAGGTGTGAAATCCAGCATGACAATGTGAAGCTTCATCCCTGAACCAGAAGTGAGAGCACAGGTGACTAGCACAGAAACTCCCATGGCCATACTTGTGGTTGTAGGTCTTGTATGGACATTTCTGGACTAGGGACTACACCACCACCATCACCACTCGGGTGAAAGCTGCACACAGGCACTGCATAACGCGACTGCTGTCCTTCCATCAGCCCAGATAAGACTGGCTATAATCGTAAGGCTCAGCCAGCAAGTGTAACCCTATTTCCAATTCACACACGATCGTCTCACAGTCAAGACCGAACAAATTCTCGGTACAGACACACAAATGCTTGCCTTGAACGTACACTTCCTGTGCTGGGACCCACACTAACAGAGGCCAGCAACAGGCAGTATAGCAGATCTTCCCCTTGGCAGCGGGACACGCCGTCCCGAAGCCGGAGCATCGGCTGCCGCCGGCCCTGTGCGGTGTCTCACCGTCGCACCCGCGCCCCTCTCTGTGCTGCGCGGCCGGGCAGCCCGGGGTGACACGGGCTGGGGCCGGCACACGGACAGCGGGACCGCTCCCCGGCTCCTACGCTGGAGCGCGGCGGGCCGGGCAAGCGGCAGCTCCGCTCGGCGGCAAACGCCGTCCGGGAGCGGCGCTCTGGGCGGAGCAGCCCGCGCTGGCACCGCGGGGCACACGGGCCGCCCGCCCGCACAGGTGCCCCCGCCGCCCCCGGCCCGGCCCGGCCCGGCCCGGCCCCCGCCCGCCCCGCGCAACCTGCCCTGCCCGGCGCGGCCAATGGGGCGAGAGGGCGGGGAGCGGCGGCGGAGCGGCCCAGGCCGCCCCCGCCCTCCGCGGCGAAACTCGGCGGGAGCGCCGCGGGGGCTGAGACGGTGCCCGCGCCCCGCACGGTCCGCACCGCTCCGCGCAGCACAGCACAGCGCAGCGCAGCGCACCGCCGGCGCACCGGGGGATGAGCCGCGGTCACCGCGCTCCGGCACCTTCTCTCGCCGCCCCGAGGGCACCTGGAGCCGCCGCCCCAGCGCCGCGCTGAGCCCTCCCCGGCGTTGGTGCGAGCGAGAGGCGGTGAGGCGGCTCCGCTCGGCTCGGCTCGGGCCTCCCCGATCCCCCTCCGGGCTGGGCGCGGAGCGCTGCGGCAGGAAGAGGCAGCCCCGGCTCCCTCGGCTGCGGTCGGTGGTTGACGGACGGCACCCCGGTTCGGACTCATTTTAGGACCTTTTTTTTTCTTTCTTTCTTTACCTGAAACAAACCACTTTTTCTTCCTTTTTTTTTTTTTCTTTAATAACTTCTCGCGCATTTGAATTTTTGCTTTCCCACTATACAACCCTCTCCCGTGCCTTTCTCGGCTTCTCCTTTTCGGACCCGATCTTGCCGTCTGTCAGCTCGCCAGCTGCAGCGTGGGTATCATGTCATTCGACCCCACCACCACCATGTCACCTACGAACGCCTCCGCCAACGGGACCGCCAGCGGGGCCGAAGGCGGGAAGCCCCCCACTATCCCCACTGTCATGTTCATCTTCGGCGTGGTGGGCAACCTCATAGCAATCGTGGTGCTCTGCAAGTCCAGGAAGGAGCAGAAGGAGACCACTTTCTACACGCTGGTCTGCGGACTGGCGGTCACTGATCTCTTGGGGACCTGCCTGGTGAGTCCGGTCACAATTGCCACTTACCTGCAGAACCGATGGCCAGGAGGAGAGGCACTGTGTGAGTACAGCTCCTTCATCCTCCTCTTCTTTGGTCTCTCTGGCCTCAGCATTATCTGTGCCATGTCTATAGAGAGGTACCTGGCCATCAACCATGCCTATTTCTACAACCATTACGTAGACAAGAAGCTGGCAGGGCTCACACTCTTTGCCATCTACGCTTCCAACGTGCTGTTCTGCGCCCTGCCCAGCATGGGGCTCGGCAGATCTACTTTGCAGTACCCTCGCACTTGGTGTTTCATAGACTGGCGAACAAACGTGTCCACCCATGCAGCATATTCCTACATGTACGCGGGCTTCAGCTCCTTCCTGATCCTGGTGACTGTGATCTGCAACATCCTGGTGTGCGTGGCCCTCATTCGCATGCACCGCCAGTTCATGCGACGCACGTCCTTGGGGACAGACACCACCTCCAGCCGTTTATCTGACTTTCGCAGACGCCGGAGCTTCCGTCGGATGGCTGGAGCAGAAATCCAGATGGTTATTCTGCTCATTGCCACTTCCCTGGTCGTGGTCATCTGCTCCATTCCTCTGGTGGTGAGTAACATCATGCAACCCTTCTTCTGTTCCATCACCCTTACTTCAGAATATTTTCTTCTCCTAGTCTGTGTTTGTCAAACAGATTCCTGTTGGATTAGGTGTTTATTTGTGGCACCTGTAGTCGGTGTCACAAATTGTTACAATAACTCAATGGCTGCTAGCATACATGCGTGGTATGAGAAAGTTGAGTAGATTTACATTTACACAAAAAGAAACCTGCTTATCCTAAGACCTGGAGTCCTTTGCCTTTTACTTGATTAAAATAGAGTGCCAAAAATCTCAATAATCGTTTCACTGTTTAACTGGAATCCACATAGTAAAATCCTGAGTGCTAATGACACTTTAAAGTTCACCTGCAAAATTAATTTGTGATAAGTGAGTCTAGGGTCTGGCCTGGTTGTTCAGTGTGTTTTTAAAATGTGCATGCTGTTGCTCTAGGGTGCAAGAGTCCCTGATGTGCAGAAGGAGGACAGAGTTGTGTTCACTTGGCACTAGCAACATACAGAGCTTTTCGCAACCAAAACCTAAGCTAAACTTCTACTCTTCGGGGATTCCTGCCTCATCTCTGGGGTAGATCCCACAGGCATCCTTTCAGGAGTTCCCCGCACAGTGGGAGGAGTGAACTCAGTAGAACCACCTGTCGGTGTGTTGCTCACTGAAATGAGTGTTGGAGGAATCTGGCCCCCATAAGCCTGAGATCACGCTGAAATGTCAGACGACATTACAACTAGCTGTGTGCTCATTTTCTGAAAAGGCTGATACAATTGGTGTTATTAAATTAAACACACAGGATCCACTTTTTTCTATTCTTCCACCTTATCTTCGGGAAAGACAAAAAACTCAAATCCACCAGCTAAAGGCAGAGTTCTTACTTCCCAATAGCCATCATAAAGCTTCTAAAAAATCCTGTCCTACTCTGGCTCAGAGACATTAAACAAATAGTTGGCTTGCCTTATTTGCCATCTTACAAAACACAGTGTAGGGACTAATGCAGTGGCTGTCAGACAGAAGGTGTTTTTAGAAAGACTTTTTTAAGGAGGTTTCTTGTCAGTGGGGTGATTCCTCTGTCATAGAGAGGGGATGTGTCAAATTTGTGTCAAATAGAGCTGGCCAGCTGGAGATGCAAAACACTGAATATCACTGCGAGGAAGTTTGGAGAAGGGCATGTGAACAGGACTCGGTGTCAGCGAGTCTGTCCCCCTGCTCAGAGGAGCTGTAATGACAAGGGTTGGTCGGAGCTGCCACATTGCTGGCAAACAGGAGCCAGTGCAGTGTGCTGTGCTGCAGCACCAGGGTCCCGGCCGCTGCCAGGGGCCATCTCCTCTCCTTCGGCGTTGTCACTTGTTTGTGCGGCTAGGCGTGACCGAGCGTGGTGCCGTGTGTTCGCTGACTGACATCCAGAGGAGGTTGAGAGGTGCTGCCTGAGCTGCACACAGGGTGTCCCCGGGAGGAGCACATGCCTTAGACAGAGGAACTGTGCCAGCCTGCCCTGCAGTCCAGCTCCAGAAACGGCGGGGCTAAGCTGACTCGCGGCACCAGGATGTATCAGGTGGCCAAAGCCCCGACAGTACTGCAGAGAAACTACTTAATTTGATTAATCTAACATCAAAACAGCTACTTCACAAGAGAACAATATTGCATTTTTAAAAGAGGTGCTTGGTCAATACAGAGAATGAGTTCTCTGAATTAAATACATTGTCATGGTGTGATAGACTTAAGCAGCTTCAGAAAACAAGCTAAGCCTTATCCTGTAGCAAAGCAGCAAGAGAAGTGCTGAGAAGTCTGAATGTGAAATGCAAAATGAAATAGTTTTTATTCATTTTCACCTAGGCAGTCTTTTAAGTAATACTTTAGAAAAAAAAAGGAGGGGACGGGTAGGAATCAAGAGGGAGGGTTAACCAGAGAGTGAACTGGATTGTTGAGAGTCAAAATTAATGAACCTGGGTAGGGCAAAAAGTTTATTATTTAAACAGTAGCTAGTGAAAAACTTGCATATAGCAGAAGTATGTGAAGGTGCAGGTGATAAAGTTGTATAGATCTCCCAGAACTTGATTCACTTCATACAAAGGCAGTGTTACCTTGGGAATGTTCACATAAGTTAGCTTTTACCTGGTAAAGCAGTATGTATTTTCTCTATCTAAAATGACATAAGAAACTCATTTCATTTAGATGAATGACTAAAAATAAAAGGAAGCTTTTTCTAAAAAAAACAAACCCAAATAACCACATATATACACATCATCACAGTGTCCAGTGTGGTTAAATCTCCTCATTGTTAAGTAGCTTTTTTAAGTCTTTTGTCTCCCTCTGTGGGAATAAGCCACAGCCACTTGTGCTGCTTTGTGCCATGGTGAACTGCCAGGTATGCTGCTCTGTTAAGCCCTCTGGATGCACGGACACTGAGGTTAAGAATGGGGAAACTCAGAAAAGTGACACCTTTATAGTATAAATCCCTAGAAAGAGCCACTAGGCAATGTAGGTACATTACTAATATAGACTAATACGTACTAATGGACTTACATTTTCATGACTCGGAGGAGTTTTAAGGAGTCCTCAGGTCAGCCTGGCAGTCATCAAGAACCATAAAAGTGATGCCAGCATGATTCAGATAACACAAAGCAGGCTCAGAGGGTGCTTTGTGACTTAAGTTTTTCTTTTGATGAGCTGACTTTGCACTAATGATTTCAGCTCAATAAACCATCAAGTAAGTCAAAGAAAAGCAACTTCTGAAAGAGACACATAAACTTTTAACATTTTAGAACAAACACTTTCTAAGATAGTAAGATAGGAGATAGGGTCAATCCAACAGGAGTCACTTGTTATGGTTTCATAGAAAAAAATTTCAAGACCAGAAGTATTAAACAGCCCTGAAATAACTGAGTCAGAGATAACAGCAGATTTTAATAATGAGATGCTTCAGCATATGATTTCCACATAGGGTAATTTAGAGTTTTAGTGATTATTCATAAAAACTGCAGAAGTTTAAAGTAACAAGTGCTGTAACAAAATTATAGGGGCTGTGCGAAATGCTGAATGAACTTGAGAGAAGGCTGAATAAATATATCAAGGAAAAAAAAGATGAATGAAAAATAGATTTGTGAGGGAAACTTTATATAAACTGGTGTGTTCTCAGTGTGCAGAAGGGGATGTGAAAGACATGAATCTGACAATAGTTTAAAAATCAAGTAAGAAAAGCATGTAACTTATGTGCTGACTCGTGTCTTGACTCCACATGGCTTATGTCATCTCTTAAAATATTTTGCGCTTTTTAGAAGTTAGAATTGCATAGTGTAAAATGTAGGGAATAAGCTATATTATGAGGGATTTTGTCAAGAAGAGAGCAGAAAGTTTTATCTGGCCTTTCTGAAAACACCAGGCTGTTTCAAGAGTAAACAGGCACACACTCCTCAAAGTCTGGAATTCATTCCAGCAGTCTGTCAAATACTCTTAAAATTTTTAAGTGTGTGATCTTCTTCTCATTCTGACCACTGAACATTGTTGTTGAGTTATGGTGATATGAAAAATAAAACATAATATTTCAGGGTGTACATCTTGTTGATTGCATTAAATTATTAGGATTTTCTAACTTGATGTTTAATTGATCTAATTGGCTTGGCTTGGCTGGTTTCAACTTTTGAGTATCAGGGACTGTCCGTGACCAACTGCAAGGTGTCAGGCATGATTTTTTGGCAGCAGAGTAGTCACCAAGCAGACAGTAAGATCTTGAAGGGCAAAGGTTATTGGCTTGTGGAGCTGCAAAACTTGTTCCTGCTTACTATCATATGTTTTTTTAATTTATCATATCAGCATGTGGGGAGATTTTGAGGGCAGGTGGAAGCTGTGGAAACAATTACAAGTGTGACTGTAACTATAAAAGTCACTTTATAATGCTTCATAGGATTAGGAATCATGACTTGCATCTGTAGTTAGCAAAAAGGAAAAGCGCAAACAGCACAAGGACTCTGATCCTACAAGTGCCTGTCTGGAGCATAAACTTGAGATACCTTTGAGCTGTGTAGTTCTTAATTACAAATAAAAACTGCTATTACTCTTAAGATATATTGTCTGAATTCTACAGCTGCAAACTTAATATACAAACCCTATTTTTTAGAGATCTGAATTGTTCTAATTTGCTTCCTTTTTTAATTAGGATTTCAAATTGCACAAATCCAAGCATCAGATTAGATAATTTATTTAGCAGCGCATTCCACTTACTTGGCACTTGCTTAGAAGATGACAGGCAATATCTTTTATTGTGCTGCCACCTGCAGCAGAGGACTTGTAGCCAAAAGAGAGTACATCTCTTGCTGTAATTCTAAGTGATCTTTTACTAAATGTTGTTTCACCAGTAAGTAAAGAAGGATGAGACATTCCTACACAGATAATGTTTTACTTTATTGTGACTAATGTAAGACAACAATAGGTCTTAACTGATAAATGCATATGACATTCTGGGGAATCCATTTTCTATGGAACTCTTCTGGGAAGCAGAAACAGTTTTGTACAATCAGAGTTTTCACTGACTAGGTCCACTCTGTGAATCGTTAACCTCCACATGCTGCTTAGCTGTCAAAAGGAAATACAGCTAGCATAAAAAAGCTGTCCTGTACCATTAGCAATAATCCTTTTCAGCCATTCTTTTCAGCCAGAGAGTGAACATTGGGAGACATTTTTGTCTTTCCATAAAGTCTGCCAGGTAGCAGAAAGAGGTGGAATAGGCACCTCAATTTCGCGTGCTGCTTATCAAAAGAACAATCCGACTATTAAATCACTGATGTGTAACTATAGCTCTGAGTTTAAGAAAAAAAAATGTAAGCTAGGTCTCCAGGTTGAATTGAACTTTGTATTTCTTCAGCTGTCTTCAAAGTGTGCCTTCTGGTTTTTGTGTGGTGTGAGTGGATTTGCTATACACATTAGGCATATACCCACGTATACATTATACATCTCTGCACATTATATATATACACATATATTGTACCTATGGACACATACGTTATACATATCTACACTTTATACACATACACACATATTGCCCATATACACATACACATTATACGTGTCTACACTTTACACACATAAACGCATACATATTAAGCATGTGTACACACTCACCTCATACATATATTCACATTTTATACATGTACACAAATGTTATACAAAGACCCACACCCGCCGCGGGGCAGCCGCGCCATCTAGCGGTGTTGCCTGGGAGCAACAACTTATTTGTCATTAATGTATTTAATAATCCTTTATTCACAGCATAAATAGGGAAAGCTGCTTACAGAACAAACAGTCAAAGTCTTAAATAACATAATAAAATTAAGGTCTTATAAATAAAATTATAATTAAAATTAATAATGAAAAGTAAATTTTTTTTTCTGAATATCATTTATATTGTCTGAAATAGTTTAAAACAAAGTCAAATATTAAAAGAAGGAGGAGAGTTTTTTAACAAAGTTTTTTTCAAAAGCCATAAAAATAGGTTAATCATGCATAGGAATACCCTTTGAAGCACCTGAAGGGCATGTTTGGCCTTACAGATCAATAAGAAAAAGAAATTAGTAGTCAGAAAGACATCTGCAGCGTGATAAATCATTATAAAAGTAACTGTGGATAAAACTGGCATCACTATATTGCTTTATAAATTCAATATTTTCCCATATCTTGAGTTCACTAGGTTACCCATAAACCTAGGGAAAAGTACTGAGAAAGGAAATTCACTCAATCATCAGTTTGACAGTCTGTTTGAGAGAGACTGGAGGTGCAGGGCTTCCACAGAGGGACTCTGCGTTATTCTAAGCATACCATTGATAGCTTTGGAGACTATCCCATCTCTGAACACTGACAAGGCTGAATGCCACCACATTGCCCTGCTGCAAGAAAATTTCTCAAGAATTGAGAAATTTTCCACCAGACTTGGATGGCTTCACATGGAGGACTTGTAAAAAAAAAATTACTTGTGAGAGCTGAGCTAATTTGGCTCATTTAATTAAATTCTTGCTTGCCTCCATGACTATAACCTCATCACTAGGCAGGCCTTGATTCATTTCAGGAGCCAAGGATAAGATTCTAAAAACCTCGTAATTTTGCTACTGGATTTTTACTGTATCAGATAAATATATAATTAAGGGATCTATTTTGACTAACCTGAAGGAGCCTGAAGAAAAGAGAATCTTCCATTATTAACTTTTCAGTGGCTTTCCTAAGCCTTTCTCTAACTGGACGCTGCTTAGGTCTTGCTAAAATGGAGAACAGCTATTTGAGACTAGTCCACACTACAAATTCCTGTGATGCCAATGTGGACTGTACCTTACAGCAGCATTTTTAAAAGTGGCTTCTTAACAAGGAGAGAGACAGCTGAAGAAAAACTAACAGAGTAAGCTGAAGAATACATTTCTATGTAGAAAACAGGGCCCTTCAGTTTTAAAATTTGTTTATGATAAACTAGAATTGCTAATTAAATAGTCACTTCACACATCAACTTCAACTTAAACTCTTAAACTCTTGACCATTTCATCAGTATTTTTGTAAGTAAAACCAAAATGCTGGCTGTATAGGAGAAAAGTGTACTCTAGTCCAGTGCTGAAATAATCTCATTATCTTGGCCAGTTAAAAATGTCCTAGCTGGGTGCGTTGTCTTTTTGGGGTTTTTTTCCTCCTTTTCCTTTTTTACGTTTCTATTTTTCTAAACCATGCTGCAGCAAGCAAACACTTGTGGTTATATAAACAGTTCCAGTAAGGACAGGTGCCAGGAAAATACATTTCTAAACTTGGGAATCAACAACTCAGGACTTGCCTACAGAGTCTGGTGTACTTGGATTATCATGTGTGTTTCAGTTCATTTCTAAATGATTATTGTTAGAGGAACTGGTCAGGTCTCCCCAGTCGCTTACCTCTTTGCAGGTTGCATGAGATTTGAGGTATACCAAGGAAGCAGGATACAGGTCTATGTCTTTGTTCCTGGGAAATTTTAAAGATGCCAGCCAAAATTTGGAGGTTCAAGGATTAAATATGAGGTGAAGGAGAGAAAAAAAAGCCAGTCTTTTTCTACATGTAACGACCATATTACAATTTCCATCTGGTTTTATTTTGCTGTTTCCATAGATGAATTCATGGTTGCCAATCTGAGATGCCTAACTTTGCCAGCCTGCTCTTCTGTTGTAGGTTACACCTGCAAATCTAGATCTCTGCTTTGAAGTGTAAGCTTTTCCATCCTGATGCAATTATATAATTTTGTCTTCCTTTCCCCCTTCTGCTTGGGTAGGTCCGTGTCTTCGTGAACCAGCTGTACCGGCCACAATCGGTGGAAGATGTCAGGCAAAACCCTGACCTGCAGGCTATCCGCATTGCCTCAGTGAACCCCATTTTGGACCCGTGGATCTACATCCTCCTCCGCAAGACTGTGCTCAGCAAAGCCATCGAGAAGATCAAATGCCTCTTCTGCCGCATCGGGGGGGCTCGGAGGCAGCACTCGGGGGGCAACTTCAACTGCGTGGACGGGCGCAGGACCTCGTCGGCCGTGTCCAGCCAGTCGCCCTCGTTCATCTCCCGCGAGCTGAGGGAGATCAGCAGCACCTCGCAGACGCTGCTGTACCCCCCAGAGCTGAGCGAGAGCGGCGTCGGCGGCCGCGCTCTGCTGCCGGGCCCCAGCGCCAGCTCGGCGCACTCCGACACCACGTCCGTGCGGACGCTGCGCAGCTCCGACACCTCGGACTCCTCACAGGGACACGACTCCGAGAGCGTCTGCCTGGTGAACGAAGCCAGCTCTGGCGGCGGGGCCAGCTCTGCGCCCAAGGGTGGCCCTCTGCAGGTCACCTTCCCCACAGAGACATTGAATTTGTCAGAAAAGTGCATATAGATAGCCGTGACAGGCATCAACCCTGGGGATACTTCCTGGTACATTGGAAAAACTGGTGCAATAGCTAGGTGTTCTGCCTATTCGTGGGAGGAGGGGTTCAGCTGTGCCTCAAAGGGCTATTTTTGTCTTGCTGTGTGATGGGTACGTTTCCTTTAGACTACTGAGGACTGTGTGGAACAGACATTGCACTTGGGCCCTGCATAGGAAATGGTACAAAGCAGGTCTGATGGGACTGGAAACATGAACTGCCTTGTCTTGTAGGACACAGGGGAGCTACTGTGCCTGTGGAAATAGAAAGACCCCATCACTTGCTTTTTTTTCTTTTTTTTCTTTCCCTTTCCAAGTCTGGTAGAATTGTTATTGCTCCTTTCCTGTGGCTGCTCAGCTATCAAGAGTTTGAGCTTCTGGTACTAGAGCTGAATCTGAGGCAGCTGCTAGTAACTGGACACAGCTACTTTGAGAGCTGCCTGCAGTAGGATTTTAAAGTGTCTCACTAAAGCATGAAAATGTGAATTTTTATCATTGTATATATATATCAGGATTGAAAATATTTAAAAGTGTATTCTTCTCTATGAGAAGGTTTGTTATGAATACAAGGTATATAGAAATGATTGCCAGCCTTCTCTTCCCCCAGTATTTCCTGCTGATAAGGCATTCTTAGCTTAGATTTGTTGTTCATGCTAGATTCACAGCTGATGAGATAATTCTTGAGCTGAGAATACATAAGCACTTTCTGAGTGAAATGGGAATATATGCCTTTCTAAGAGAGAAAAAGAAAACACATCCTTCCAGTTAAGAATATTAGTTTTCAGTATATGTATATACTAAAAAAAATCCGATTTTATTTATGCTCTGAGAATGTTTTTCTGTGTAACACACATGCGCCTGTCTGAGTACTTTGGCCCACAGTCTGCACACCTTAGGCACACACTTAACATTGCCCATCAGAGTGGTCCCTCTGCTGCCAGGGATACTCCTTACATGTAAAGTTAGGGACATACAGAAGTGCTTTCAATATCAGGGCCTGAAACTTTCAACTCCTGGTTAATAGTCTTAATATTCACTTTAGTTAAAGCATCACTGATGTAATAAAGGTATTTTTTCATAACATTTATCATTTTACTTTAAATAGTAAATAGAATTTTATGACTGTGTAATCTGATACTCCATCAAATAAGTGTATGAAACCATGGAAGCAGAATCTTCATTTAAAATATAGATTATATAGACCTATATCGCAGTCTTAAACACCTTGAAAAGCATTTGTTGCTAGAGTTTTGATGACAAACACATCACCAAAACCAGCTGTTAACCACTGACAAAAAGGAGTTTTGTGTTTTATGTTGTAAGGGTTAGATCTTGTTCCAGAAATACTGTGTATCAAAATAATTCTGTACAGATATTTGGGGGATGTTTTGTCAAATACAAAGCATGTTATGTTGCTTAACGTGTTTTAGATGTGAATGCTACATTGTAATGAAAATCTTGAACCTTATGTTGATATGTTTAAGTAGTTGTACCGACCAAAGCAACTTTGGGGATCACAATTAAATGGAAATGTTCTGCTTGATCTCAGATGTCTACATGAGTGCCATTCAGTGCCAACTCCTTGCCTTAACAAGCCTCCCATCTTGGAATGCGTTGCACTCAGCTACTGCCAAAACATACTTTGTCCTGCAAGTTTCCAAAACACCACAGCATGATCACCATCAGCAAGAAGCAGCTGTCTTCAAAACTATCCCCAAGAGCACTGACATAGGGCCACAAAAAATCTTTTTTTGAACAAAGACATTTACCTTTGACAGGGGAGGAGTTGAGCTTGTTTGGCTTCATACATATAGAAACTGAAGTTAAATTTCTACACAAATATTTGCAGCAGCAGCAGCAGCCACTTTACACCAGTTAAGCTGGAAAACAGTATTGCCCAAGCTCCTACTGCAGCTACAGATTTGATACAGATCTACAGATAAAAGATCTGCCTGAATTCCTTGCAATTAAACCACCTCACTGTGGTCTGTTGCTTACTAGTGACCAACAAATAGCACAGACTCACTATACTTCCTAAAGCAGGAAATAGCACCTGGCAGAGCAGGAAGGTGGGACTGCCACTGGCAGGTAGCACCACATTTACCAATATGCAGCCACACCTTTGCAGCTGGCCAATATTATTGGTACTTTATGCAGTGACAGAGTTGAATATCTACAGTGTATAAGTATTTAAATAAGCAAGGCCTCGCTATTTTTAAAATTATTTCATTAATATGCCTTTATTACTCCTTGTCATCATTACTGATGAGAACTACATGTGGTGTGAAAGAATTTTAAGCAAGAATAGACCATCTTAAGCAGCTTCCCTTAGCAAATGGGATAGGCCTGAGGTCCGCCTGCCCCTAGGGTTCACAATGTATCAGTAGTGGACAAGACTCATTGTCAACATGAACTCCCTCAGAAATTAGCTCCATGATTCCCAAACAGCCCCACTAAGTCTTCTGAGCAGCAATGGAATTGCCTGCCACAGCCCGGTGGCAGTGCACAAAAGCAAAATCAGAGCACCTCTGTTGCTTAGTTGCCAACACAGATGAGTGTTCAGGAGCAGTTGCGCAGGAGAACTGGGCAAGTGTGCCTTTTTATAGGGTGACAGTAGTGACATCTCATTCACCAGCCCCACGGTCCCACTCAGGTTTAGCACCTTCCTCCAGTGCTGACCACAGACACATTACTGGATACATTCCTCAGCCTCCCAGAGCTTAAGTCTAAACTAAGGCTACAAGTTTGAAGAGTCTAATTTGCCACATGGAGGTTAAAAGGTTATTTTCTTGCTAGGTATTAGGAGTAGTTTCCATATATACAAAAGTGTTTCCTTTCTCACACATCAATATTTCCCTTATGTTCCCAAACCCCAGAGGTCCATATCCCCTCAGAACAGCATTTCTGTGGATCAGAACTCCGTCCATGTTCCCGAGTCCTCTGTGTTCACAGAAAATGTACTGATTCAACAACTTGTCATAGCAAACTTGTATCTCTCAAACTCGGTCCACCTTGCTAGTCCTGTGACTGGCAGTGCCCCTCCCTCAGTTCCAGCAGTGTCCTGCCCACACATCCCAGATCTCCGCTTTGCTGAACCCTTCACAGGGACACTGCTGGACCTCCAACCCTGCAACCACACCCCAAACCTCAGCCCAAACTCAATTTAAGCCCCTGTCCTGTATCAGGGCTTGTAGGATCCACCCACCACAGGCAGGATGAGAGCCAGTATCTGTACCAGACAGTGGTTTCTGTGAAGATCTGTGATTAGTTTGAATCTCTGATCCATGGTAAGTTATCCTTATGAATGGTTAAGGGTGTAGGATGTACTGTCAAAGGGCTTGGGCTGTTTTAAATCAGGCTCACAAATTCCTGCTGTCAGGAACACCCATGCTGCCTGACCCGAACTGGCGCTACAGGCCCAGTGCCAATGCACTAACAGGATCAGTGTAATCTGCTGTCTTCAAATGGCACAGCCAATTGGAAGCTTTTGAGGTTTTATTTTTGCTGCCAGACACAACAGCAAACCTGGTCCACTTAAGGCAGATTTAATATTAGAGTTACCAAATACCACCAGGCCTTTGCACTCCAGGCCCTCCTCTAGGCCTGCCAGCTTTACAGAGCTAGAAACTCAGTGAATCTCCTGCTTTATGAAACCAAAGGTAGCTCAATCCCCACATCTAATCATTCCTTTTGATTATTTATCCATTACAACCCTTACAGCTCCTAGCCTTGTGGCTCTTAGGCAATCAGCCTTGAAAGCAGTCACCCATGCCCATCAGCCCCTCCTGCTCCAGAACCAGCCCTTCTGGAGATAGGACAGCCCAGGGACTCCAGCACATCTGGGAACACCATGTTAACATGACAGCGACTGACAGTAAACACATAGCTCCTGCAGTCTGCAAACAAACCAAGCCCCCATGCTTCTGCTTTCCTGTGCCCCAGTCCTAACTACAGTCATAGTTTTATAGCTATTCTGTGAACTCAAAAAATTAAAGATAGCATCTCAATGCTAGTATTTTGCCTCCTTTTCCTTGGTTTTAGGATTGAGAGGGAACTTACCTTGTGTGTGCAAGCAAGTTTCCAGTGCTCTCTGATCTTGATCTCTAAACCCAGAGTAAACTGCTCGATTTGGTTTTTATCCCTCTCCATGACTACTTTTAAAACCCACTATCTTACGATATTATCAAGTAGGAGTCACTGTTGTGTTACCTGATCCTGATTCCTTTTTTACCCTCTAGTATTTTCAGAAAGGATTTTTTTCTCTCTCACTACATTTAAGGTTTTTAAAGATATTTATCTCTGTTTAAGAGAGTGGAAGTCACATGCCTGGTTTCAGCATTTTAGGTTATGCCAGTCAGTCACCTTGAGCTTCCTCTGCAGTCAAGGGAAATAATTAGGCACCTTGGGAGGCTGATTCAACTCATTCTGATCCTTATCTAACACAAGGAAAATGAGTGGCCCTGTGAGGCTGTGTATTTCTTTCCACTGTATAGAAATGGACTCAAAGGGAAAATTATATCTGAATGTTTTACTGTAGTTTTTAAAATCAAACAAAATGAATCCATCTAACCCAGTGTTGTTCTTGAGCTTTCTTCTTGAAAGCAACAGTTGAGCATTTTAGTATGTGATTCATATGGAAGGCAAACATATGAAAGCTGCTGCAGTCACTGCCACTAATGATGACAGACAATTTTTTCTAATATAATATAATGTCAAAGAAGGACTGTATTTCACTAATATCCTGTTTTGGATAACATCTCCTTTTGCTCCATCTCATGTGGATATCCCTAAAGGGTTTAAAAGCTCTGAGCATCACTTTTTATTAAATATTTTTCCCCAAGATGTCTTCTTTTCTTTTTTACTAAAACAAATTAACATGTTCACCAGAGACAAAAGCCAATTATTAAATGAAAAACATTCAAGAATGGGAAATAACACTTATTTTTGTTGTAACCCAAAGAACAAACAGGCATCACTAAGCAGCAGAAGTCAGGATTTTATTCAAACCGCAAACCGATCCAGAAAATTACATACATGCAAAACATGGCATGCTGTACAAAAACAGTGTTGAAATCATCAATATTTGAACTTTTCCCCAGTTTGAAAAGAGTGCCCCAGGAACTTAACTGCTCTACAAAACACTACAGTTCTGACAATACCTAGAATTCATAACCAAGCTAATCAGAAGGAAAATACATTTAGTATATGAGATGGAAACCACCACCCCTCGAGCCTGGCGCAGCCTGATGGTGCAGATGTACACCCCTCCAGCAGTCTGGCCCTGCAGCGCTGAAGTCAATAGGAACTTTGTGAATCATTTCAGTGGAAACAGATTCTGTGATAACACAGGCCTCTGAGAGAAGGGCAGCAGTCTTTCCTGTATGAGTAAAGACAGAACGCTGACGCAAGTACAAAGCGCAAAGAAAGAAAAGATGAGGTGGATACAGCCAAGCTCCTTCAAGATGAAAATGTACCCTAGAGCATCTCACACATCTCCTTTTCCAGCCAGAGAGGATCTCTTCTTTGAAGAAATCTGTCCAAATCCCTCTCATGCTAACTCTTTCTAGACTGTATTAAGAAGATTAAGAAATCCTTCAACTCTAATAATTTAAACTATCAAACCATATCTTGATCAAGTGCCTATCCAGTAAGCATTTAAAATAATTCTAAAGCTAATGAAGAAATAAAAATGTAGCATGATGATGTTTTACATTCCTAATATACTTATGCCAATGTAGTTCTAATTATTTTCAATACTCAGAACATAGTAAAAGGTGTGATTTTGTGTGAATGTGTGCTCATGCAAGCACAGATCTAAAAATTCACAAACACAAAAAACATTTTGGGGGACTCTTGCAAAACTTAATGAAAACTTAGTACAAAAGGGCAATTAAGTCTTTTTAAAAAACTGTATGTATCCTCTTAAATAAAGATACTGTGATACCAGATAAACAGAAAGTATGATTTGATTTTTCTGCAATGTGTTTTCCACTGCAAAAACACTATACTTCTCAAGCAACATAATTTTCTTTTAAAATGTGTTATTTTGAAATTAGAAAATGGACTTGAAAAGTGCAGATGACTGATTTCAGAAGTTTCACTTGTCTAGAAAAGTATCTATTATCATACAAAATTTTATCAAAATCAAGTAAAAAATTACATGTTCCCAAACTGAATTCTTCAGGGATTCCTCAGGTGACCATTTTTTCCAATACTGTTAGGATGTGATAATCTCTACGACATCTCCAAGACAATGAAAAGAGAACAGTCTCAGCACAGAGCACATCAAAGAAACAGCCTGATTTCACTTCTTTGAATTTCCTGTGTGAGAAGCCAATTGCCACCTTCCCCTGAAAAAAAATCAACATTAAAAAAATTTCCTAGGGTATGCCTCATTACCCACCACTGCATCCAAAATCCAAAAGGGATAAAAAGGAAGACTCCAGCAGCACTGTCCTGCAAAACTCATTCTTTCCCCTAAGAGCATAATTTCAATGGCAGGTCATAAGAATTAGGAAAAGCAAATTGACTCCCTTTATCAGATTAGCCTCACTAGGAAAGAAAAGCCCCAAATACAATACAATTCAGTCATATTTCCTACTCCCACCATTCTACTTTTGGTGATGTCTGTAGCACAGCACACAAGATAAAAAAAGGCCAGTTTCAGTCACAGTGACTTTCTTCTTTTCTTTCTTCTGGTGAAACATTTAGTTGTAACTAAGCATTCAGGGCTTTGGTTGGTAAAGCATTTCCTTTCATCTAATCAGAAGTGTTTAACCCACACACTGAGGAAAGCAACATAAAGGTCTCTACAAAATAATAATCCATCCCTGCTTCATAGGAAACTTTCTCATAGAACAAATAATCTTAATGAAAACAAAGACTGTCAATAACAGAAAAGAGTTCACACTTTTACTGGAAGAAAATAATATTAATTAATAGTGATTAAAATAATTTTTAAACATCCCTTTTTCTTTCTGTGCTGGTTTTGGCTGGGATAGAGTTCATGCTCTTCAGAGTTGCAAGTAGGGGGCTAGGTTTGATTTGTGCCAGCACAACAACACACAGTTATTTCTATTACTGCTGAGCAGTGCTTGCACAGGGTCAAGACCTTTTGCTGCTCCTCATCCCACCCCACCAGTGAGAAGACTGGGGGTGCACAAGAAGCTGAGAGCAGACAAGCCAGAACAGCTGACCCCAGCTGACAAGAGGGATATTCAATCTCACAGCACAACACACAGAACTGGGGAAAGAAAGAGGTTGGGGAAGGGAGGACATTCCGAGGGTCTTCCCGAGTCACACATGATGTAGCCTTGCTTTCCTGGGGATACCTGAATGCCTGCCTGCCCATGGGAACTGGTGGGTGAATCCCTTGTTTTGCTTTGCTTGCAAGTGCAGCTTTTGCTTTCCATATTAGGCTGTCTCCATCCAAGCCCACAAGTTCTTTCACTTTTACTCTTCCAATTCTCCCCCCCATTCCACCAGGAGGCAGTCAGCTGAGTGGGGCTGAGTTGCCAGCTAGGGATAAACCACAGCACTTTTACAGTTTAAATAAAACTTTCCTAATTACTGGGAAAATGTACACATTAACTTGTAAAATTATGAAATACACAAAGATGAAGCAGCTGTTAGAATGCAGTTAAGCATTTCAACATTACATTTGCTCATAAGAATTTAGAATTTTTAGAATCAACTCCTGGGTTTCTTTTTCACAAATACAGATGGAACAACAACTCAGGTCATTGCTTTTTTAATTAACGAAAGAAAAATAGCTTCAGTTCTTTAACTTTTGTAGGCTATCCTACCATTTAATAAAAAAAGAACAAAAACAAAGCAAGCAAAATACAATAAATAACAGCAGTTCTTAAAATTATGGGTATGACAACTCATGAGGCTGCCCTACCGGGCCCTGATGAAAAGGGTTTCATCAGGAGTTGCAGAACAATCGTCCTGCTCAGTAACAGTCTCTACTGTGCCTGAAGCAGACACAATCACCATCGTTTTAGCTGCTGAAAGAGCTTTCTCCTTCTCTGCAATGGCAGCACAGACTGCCACAATTTCATCACTTTCGAAGTCATAGTCTGGGATTGACTCTTGTACAAGCTCTTTTGCCAGCGCTTGCACTGACTCAGTCTTTGTGGCCTTCTGCTGTTCCTGCAGTTTTCTTGCCCAGGAAAGGTCTTCTTTCCATACTTCAGGGTTCATTGGAAAGATGTGTAAGGATACCTGGAAGCTTCGGATTGCCTATAAGCAGAAAAAGGAAGAAACAAAGATGTGACATTTTAAAGCCTTCCTTTTTCATAAAAATTGACAACAACAAAAAAAATTACATATATCATTTGAGCAAAGCCAAAAGCCATTTTACTCCTGTCTTTTTTGGAGGACTCCTCCCTTATCTTGGTTCAATAGCAGAATGACCCCCAAAAAATTGCGTCTGAAATGACAAAAATGCATTCATAAACTAGGAACCTGGCAACAAGGGCACAAATAGAGAGTTCATATATGAAAAACAATGCTGTTATTAAAAAGGTAAAAGGAAAAACAATTTTTTGGTTGGTTTCCTATTCCACTTTTCTCTCATTGTCAGATGTACATAAGGCAAAAGCAGACAGAAATGGTTTAAAGAAATACAGAAAAGGGATGACTGGAATTTGAAGCATCACTGGTATTGCTGCCTTTAAATTAGAATGCAGTTGTTTCACATACAGACTTAACAATACACTAATACTAGCCACATGGTAAAGAGTTTCTGTAATAGGCATATGGTTACAAAAACACATAAATAAATGCACAGAAGGAGCCAAATGAACTCCAAACTTCGAGAGCTGCTCTAAGAAAGAACTTCTATAATCTATAGATTATATAGATTTTAATCTTATAAACAACATAATACTAGTAGAAGTAAGTGCACTTCGTGAGGCTTCTCCTTTCTTTCAATTCAGCTGGGAAAATACTCACAAATACAAATCCTCAACAGAGAAGCTGTGAATTTAAAAACAAAGAAATGTGACCATCAAAAATAAGATGTTGCTACAATACTAGAAAAAAGCTACACCAAGAATTACAACTGTATTGTCTTTTAGTTATCTTAACAGTGGTCAAGGCTGAACCTACCTCTTCAAACTTAGGTACATGTACACAAAAGCATGAGTGTATTTCAAATTTATGACTGTACAGTCAGTTATGAAAATGGGTCACCTTACTGACAAAACTCTTTTCTGACATGTACAGAAGCCTCCCTGTAAGATGGGAAAACTGTGATTATATGGATTGGGATGGTATTTGGGAAGAGTTCTGGCAACTTGAATATTAAAACCCTAAAGACATATGGTAAATCACAGTTTACTTATTCTGTTGTAGTTTATAAACACATAAAGCATGCCAAATAATTTGGAAAATCATAACTTTTCTTCTGCACTGACAGAAACTAATGGCTCATGCTTCTGATGGCACAGATGAATATATGGACTCCATAGGATGGGAACTCAGAAAAAAGAGATACAAAATCAGATTTAAGATACTATCAGTATTACTGCTGTTGTAAGAGGCAGCCTTTCAATTCCAGAGAGAAAAAAAAAGCTTGATTATTGGTCCACAGCCAGCTCTGATGTGCAGGAGCATGCTGAACTTTAAAGAGAAGAAGAACTGAAGTTTAGTTCTTGTAAAACAGTGTCATTTTATTCAACTTTGCTAGCTTTTAATTTTCAGGGACACATGAAAAACAAGTAAACACTAAATGCTAATTTTTGTATTTCCATTGAAAACAAAATATAAACAAAGACCATCTGCTTTTAAGCTTTCCATGAAAGACGTCCCCTAATTAAAACCTGTCTATACAGTTATGTTCATGCACAATAAATAACATTTGGTAAGCGTCAAAGCTGCTTTGATGATTCATACAATACAGGATAAAAAGATCATCTTAGTAAATCTATTGGAAAGGAGTTTTAGTGCTTGATATTTTTACAAAGAAATAACAAAATATTAAAGTAAGTTTTAAATGATGCCAAAAGATCAGAGGGATTATTTTAAAGCAGCGATGTAAAACTGAAAAATACACACTTGTCATCCATTTGAAATTTTATGTTGCCACTGGAATAGTGCCCAAAGCAATTTCTATTATGAAAAAAGAAAATAACAATGGTATTTTTAATTCTTCCCCTAATGGAGATGAAAATCTCCTTCTCAAATTTCCTGTTGCATTGTAGGAAAACACAGTGACACTACATAAAATCAATATTTCTAGCCTCATTTTAAAGAGGAGCTGTAATTTTAGAGACCCTGCATATAAGGACTATAGGATTTTTTATCAGTACAGTCATGTACCTGCTTTTGCTTCTGTAAGGAAGTGCAATGTAAAACCTTCTGCAGTACATTCTTCCTTGTGGAATTACCGTATTTGAAAAATCTGTACTTTTGAAGTATCTTACATTTTTTCTCACTAAATAGTATTCTGTAGCAAAAAGTCTTCTATTTGACCCTTGAGCAGAGTCTCTTCTGCTGCTTTGCACACACCCTTCAAGTGTGAAGGGCAATTCTGATCAGATTGCACTTTTTTTAAACACATGGACTTAGCAACTGTCACTATATATAAACCCCCAGAAAAGCCAGAATTTTAAGAGGTTGCCTCTGCCACCAAAGCATGTGGCAGACCTTTATGTTACACTAGGCAGACACTTTCTGACCTGTTTCAAAGGATGTCTATCAGTGAAGTAAGTAATCTTTTCCTGTGTTAAATGATCTTTAATATGGATTTTTTTTGTTTGTGTGTTTTTTGTGTTTTTACAGCACTCAGCATAGTCCCTTGGGGGTGCTGTGGGTGAGAGGCTGCACATGGCCCAGCCATGGCACTCCCAGCCCAGAGAGCCAAACGTGTCCTGGGCTGCACCAAGAGCCCCGTGGGCAGCAGGGCAGGGAGGGGATTCTGCCCCTCTGCTCTGCTCTGCTGAGACCCACCTGGAGCACTGCATCCAGCCCTGGGCTCCTCTGAACAGGAGGGACAGGGACCGGCTGGAGCCAGCACAGAGGAGGCAACAAAGAGAATCAGGGGGCTGGAGCACAACTCCTGAGGACACTTTGGGAGCATTTGGGCTGCGGAGCCTGGGGAAAGAAGGGTTCAGTGACACCTTACAGCAGCCTCCCAGTACCTGTAAGGACCCACAAAAGACCTGGAGAAGGATTTTTACAAGGACATCCAGTGATAGAACAGGGGATGATGACTTTAAACTGAAAAAGGGAAGATTCAGGCTAGATGTAAGGAAGATACTATTTACAGTGATTTCCTGATGATATGGATTGGGATGCTATTTAGGAAGAGGTTGCCCAGAGAGATGGTTAATGCCTCATCCCTGGAAACATTTAAGGCCCGGCTGGACAGGGATCTGAGCAACCTGATCTACCTGAAGGTATCTTGGCTGATTGCAGGGAGTTGGACTTACAGGTCCCTTCCAAACAAAAGCTTTCTGTGATTCTACGACAATATATTACTGGAATTTGAGTCTTACTTTTGTACTACTCACAATGAACATAAATAACTAATTTTTACAGAAGCATTTATCACAGCAATGTAGAAAATAGGGAAATAAGACATTTTAGTATAGTTAAAGACTCCTCATGACATTTCTCTCCTTCAAACAAGAAAAAAAGTCCCATCCTTTCAGGTATTTTCACTCTAGTTTAATTAGTTTAACAGTTTCTATGGCATAATCTGAATGGCAGATTTTTTTAATTTTTTTTTTTTTACTTTAAACTGTCATATTGAACTTTTCTGTGTAACTTTCTGTTCAGATTATTTCTGCTTTTCAATAAAGAAATTCTCCCTGAAAATTTCATCAAAAGTAATTCTGGTGTCTTACAATATGAGGTGAACACAATATTTTGCACTTCTTACATTTCCAAAACCATTTTATTCAAAGTTTCTGGAACTCTCATGTTCTGGAGAAAGTACTTGAAATATAGCAATTTTCCAGATGTGAAAGACTATTTTTGACTTATCCTTACTGGGATTTGTTAAAATTCCAAATGCATAAGAATCTTTGTTTCCATCTGGTAGATGTGTGTGAGATATCCTCACTTCCACACCTTCCTTCTTCTCTTTATGAAGAAGTTTGCATCCTCCTTTTTCCCCTCCTGTACTTTCTTTTGCTCTGGTGATAGATTTCACAGGTGTCACTTTGCACCAAGTCATTTCCTCACATTTACCACCCTTCTGCCCTTGGTGCACAGCCCGGCAAGGCTGCTGATGCTCTGCTGAAATCACTGCCTCAGGCTGCCTCCACCACACAGATCTCTTACACTGTGCTCTACCAGACACAAGGATATGATCCAGGAGGGCCAAGGAAACAACAACCACAAAAATCAAACCCATCCTAGAAACTGACATAGCCTAAGAAAATAAAGCTCAATTGTAACCAGTATTTTCACCTGGCAAATGAGGACAATCCGGGAACGCGTTTACTTCTTTATTACCAAATTATACTGCCAAATTTATTAGGGGAATTTTAAAACAATGGTGAAATAAACTTTGTTCAACATCCCTGTTTGTCTTACCCTGTGCATCTGATTTAGCTAAAACATTCAATTACAAGGTCTCAATGTTGACAAATGCATTACTCGAAAGTCCTGAGCAAAGGAAGGCACCAGCTAAATCAGCCACAATCACTTACAGAAACTGCGTACCCCTGGCAGAAGTGGAGCCAAAAAGGGCATTTAAACTTTTGGAGACTTGTTTGCCCTTCAGCTTTCCTGATGGAAAACAAAAATCACCTTTGACTAGAAGATCTTTTTGTGCTTTAACAATCACTATCACAAAATATATTTACGATTTCCAACAGTGGTTAAAAAAGAAAAGGGGTTACTCTGTAGTAGATGGAGAGGGCAGGATTAACAAAAGACCTTCCTGGGGAAGCTTATATTACTGACTATTACCTCAATAACTCAGTAGGACTATTTAAAGCTGTTGAAAAGAATTTAACAGAACCCTACTTTAAATTAAAAAGCATGGTACTTTCTCTCTTAACTTACAAACTTCCTAAATACTTTTAATTTTCAGTGGAAGGACAACCACCAATTTCCTTTTTATTACCAAAATAGTCTATGTTTCTAAATGCTAACATTTGTAAAATGTTGAAAAATTATCTCAAATTCAGATTAATTATGTTAATTAGCCGCATTCCAATAAAAGACAGACATTTGTCTCTTTGGGAGTATAAAACTCCCATCATTATCTAAAAGACCAAAAACTATTTCTTTCAAGAGAGATGAAAGTAAAGGGCTGATCTGAGAATTCATATTGTCAAGGCATGATTCTTTTGACAAAATGTTGTGTCAGACTTAAAAGACTGTTAAAGCACTAGCTACTTAGGAGGAATACAGGAAACCACATCCTTCAAAGCATCAAACAAAACCCATGCACAACTGGTGCATATTTACAGATCTTCCCTCTCAACTCTGTGATCCTCAGTCCCCAGGTTTGCCAGGGACCCAGAATGGGCTCAAGCTGAAGTCACAGAACTTCAGGATGGCCGACGGTGGCCAGGACCTTCTGAGGTCACCTGGGCCAAGCCCTGCTCAAGCAGGGCCACCTGAGCTGGCTGCCCACGACAATGGCACAGGGCTGATTAACTTCTCCATGGTGGGAGACTCAGGGCTTTCATTCAGTCCTTGATTTTCTTGCGATTAGGTTTGGTTTTCTTTTTAATATTGCTTTTGCTTGGTTTTCTTTTTTTTTCCTCTTGATTAATCAAAGCACGGGGCTCACCCTGTCTCACAGGTGGAACTGTTGTAATGAAGCTATTAGTGCAAAATTGTTAACTAGTTAAGATGTTGTCAGCAGTACAGGAAATTCAATTTGTAAAACCAATATTTATAAAATATTTGTAAATATTTACTTTGTAAAACCAAGTATTTGCAATGAAATGAGAGAAATACCACAAGCCTGGCTATATTTCTACAGTTACTACATTCACATTGCAGGTTTACTCAGGTGTGCTCTGCACACTGATTTGTAGAATTTAAGGAATTTCTGCCATTACAGAAATGAAGTTTTCCTTGCTCACATTTAAGTAATACTGTTGAATTACGCTATTTAGTAAATTCAGGGGGCAAAAAAGGGTAAACAACTTTCATAAAAGCTAAATGAAAAGGGACTAATTTATCTCATTCTTTCTGTCACAAGTTTGACAAAAACTATATCCAAGCAAATATTTAATTTTTTTTATTATTACACATAATATACAGATTTGTTTGGAAGCAGCATTTTAGACCTGGGAAACTTCAAAATAAAATAGAGTCAATTGTTTTTTTCCTAAGAAAAAAAAATGCATCATTCATTGTGAAGCAATAAAAGTATTCACAACAGAACATTTGGCAGGATGTGGGTAATGAAGACAGATGTTGGTGGGGAAGAAATGAAACAAGGAAGCAGAAGAAGCAATTCTTTAGAAGGATAGTAATTCCCAAATCTAAAAAAAAAAAATTCTAAAAAAGTCTTGATATTTATGCTTTATTAACTTTTCTTTGTAAAAAATATGACACAGGGAAAACCAGAAAATCATGGCAATGAAAGACTAATGGAAAAAGCATAATTATGATTTAAACCACTTGGTCTAGAGGACTCCAGAAGTTCAGTAACTATGAATTCACTTCTTATTTTAAAACTCCATTAGTCTTAGCCTCTTAAGATTCCTTAAAAATCGCTTGGTTCAAAAACAAATAGTGAACATCATTTGCATTTTAGAAGAACTCCCCAACTTCTCTGTATGTGAAAACATATTTATCAGAAGGCAATTCAACCTACAGACAGAAGGCAATGATGTATGAACACACAGTACCACAGCACTGGGGACACCAACAGGCTCCCTGCTCAGACACAATCAGAACTAAGAGGGCAAACTACCTGTGATAACCCCCTCTCCCTCCCTTCTTGATCACAGTAAGGCAAATTTAACAATTACAGGAGCACCTAGAGTAGTGTTTCAGATGAATGAAGTGCTTTGATGCAAATCTCTGATTGTTCCCACCTAAAATGCTCTGCTTTGCATCACTGAATAGTCTCAGATAGATAAATTAGATCCCTTTCTGATTAAGCTCAACAGTGCACTCTAAGAGAACTCTGAAGTGCTACTCTAAAATAAGATAAAATTAAAATAATATGAACACTAGGTCCCCAGCATTCCAGATACCCAGTCCCACTGGTGCTTCATGACTTGTCATGAAATAAAAAAGCTTACAGGATCTGATGAATCAAACTCCTGGATATATTTAGTACAGGTATATTACTATTTATAACTGATATTACAGCAACTGTACCATTTTTTACAGAATAAACAGCATCGGTCCTTGAAAGAAATAAAACTCTAATTTTCCTGAGACTAGTGCATTTAAAATTCTCAGGCATAATTTACAGTGACAGTTTCATACACTTAAAAGGAAAAGACCCAGACAGACCAGACCATCAACCCTAACTTTCTACACCACAAAAACCATGGAATGTCACCACTGCTGAAATGCAGATATGCATGGATTTATTTGAGATATTTAATATTCTAGTACTGCACCAACAAAGGGTGCACACTGCACATCTGTAGCACACAGGTTTTGTCTTAGGTTTTGTCTAACAGGACTGGAGCACCTCCCCACTGAGGATGGGCTGAATAAGTTGTGGCTGTTCAGCTCGGAGAAGGTTAGGTTGTGTGGAGACCTCACAGCAAGCTGCTGGTATCTGAAGGGGGAATATAGGGGAGCTGGAGAGGGACTCTTTTATCAAGGAATGTAGTGACAAGCAGTTATAGGAACAAACTGAAATGCGGGAAATTTAGGAAGATATTCTGTACTGTGAAAGTGCTGAGAATCTGGAACAGGTTGCCCAAAGAAGCTGTGGATATTCCCCAGAGATGGGGAATATTCAAGGCCAGGCTGGATGAGGTTGAAATTAGATGATCTTCAAGGCTCCCTCCAAGCCAAACAGTTCTGTGACTCTATGTGATTCACACAGTTTGCATTTGTTTTGGTTGGTTTCGGGTTTTTAACACTGCTTCTTACTACATTTTAAAAGTTTGTTTTGTATGAATGGTTAACCTACATCAAAAAAACCCCATCATTTTTTAATTCTTGAAAATTTTCAGACATTGTAACTTTGTAAAAACCACTCTAAATTATCAACAAAATTATTCATATCAAAACAGCACACAGCTACTTCTATTCAAAATACAACCAGTATGTTTTTTCATCTAAGAGGTCATGATGCAATGTTTTTTTAATTGTTTTCTGATTCCTCTGGGAATGTGTCTGAATTTGAAAGTTCACCTGTTGTGTTTTCACAGAAACTAGCAAAAAATTATTATACCCCAGAAAAAAAGATGCACTTCAGCTACTGCAGAGCTTTTTGCTCTCTTACTAAATGAAGAAGCACCTGCAGCCAACATTTGAGGTCAGGGAACCAGACGAAGCCAGGAATGAAGACACATTATTTGCTACATAAGCAGGACACAAGAAAAACAAGACACTAGAATTTTATCAGCAGGCAGGTGTAAAAACTGAGCACAAATAATCTGCTCATCCTTGAACTTCACATTACCCTAATCTTTAAATTATGGTGAGCTGCACTGTAGCAGTACAACACACAGAATGTAGTATGTGCAGTTATGTCAGCATAATTCTTCTATTGCATAAAGCCACCAAATAAATAAAGTATATGACACAAAAGTCTTTGAGCTAGCCTGGTCTTCCACAAGTCCAGCAACAAAACCACACAGGAAGCATTTGTGAAACACAAAAAAGCACACGGAACACTGGAGACAAATAATAATGACCTTGTCTGTGTTCAAGTTACCATAAGGATACACAGTAACCTTGGCATTTCTGTACTTTCCTTTTCACACACAATTAATTCTGTTATCCTACCAGTGCTATCTCTCCTAATCCAAGCTGGGCACGTCCCAAAGTCTGCCAGGCATCCCAAGAACGTGGGTTTCTCTGGACAGCCATTTCTGCTGCATGCACTGCTGGAAACATTTCATGTAAAGACATGAGGACCTGTATCAGAAATAGAAAAATAAGAGGAAGAAAAATAAGCAAAACTGAAAAAAAATTTTAACTTTTCTGGGATTACCCAGGCAACAACCACTGTTTCAATAACTAAGATTCATCTTACCTAGCTTTTTTTAGTTAAAAATTGCTTGTCTGACCTCAGATAGTCACCCAGACTCATGTCAATCCCCACAGAGAGAAACGGTCATGCTAGAGGATAATTCACCCAAATTATTTAAGCAATGCTATTAGAAGTAGATTAACTGCTTCTGAAGAGGTCTCTCCTTGTCAACAAACCCCACAGTCTATATAAGCATAACAGAATAGTCAGAAGGACAAACACCTGGAGAGATAAACATAATAAATGCACAAGTACTGTTGAAAAACTCCTGGACTGCAGTTATTCTTTTTAATAGAGAGCTGCAGCCTACCAGAAACAGTGCAGTGCACATGATATAATTATAGAAACAATCCCTGTAACTCAGCATGGAAACAGACCTTAACAATGACTGCTGTATTTAGAGAACAAGCATTCTGCAGAGCCTAACTTAGACGTGAAGTCACCTATATTAAGTAAGAAAAAAGTGGTTTCTGAATGTGAAAATCTCTGTTACTCAGCAGTTACCACAGGATTATTCTCCTTGGCACTGAATCTCCATAACTAAGACAATAAATCACAGTTAGCAATACACAGTGTGGTTCAAAGTTTGCCTTATGTTTCCAATACCACCATGAGATTGGCACATCACCTGAAGACCTGCATCACTCTGAGATCATGATTTCAGACACCCACATGCTATGGTGATAGATACCAGTGTAAGAAACAAATGACAACTGCATTCTTGCAGTATGATGAGAATGTCAACCACAAGAGTTAGACTCATGTGTGGGCAACCACTTTCATCCCAACTGACCATAACTATGATGAATAATATTAGAACATGTTAGGACTATTGCTGAAGTTCAAAACAGATTTATTTAACCTTACTGTTCTATGATATATTAAATAGATAAATATGAGTGTGAAGTACAGGAGGATTCAAATGTGATGATCTTGAGTATTTACCCTAATTAACAAATAGTACAGGCACAGCATAGAGGTGAGCAGTACACTGAAGAAAAGAGAAAGAGGGAAAGGAGAAGACAAAGATTTACTACAGAAAGCAACCCTGGACTGAAATAAAACCAAGAAACATCATAAACATGGCTTCTAAACAGCCCTTTGGATTGATGCTTCTGCTGTTCTCTGTGACTAAACTTTTCTAAAGACTAGTCTTATGGCTTCACTTTAATTCCATCGATGGACTGTACCTTAGAATTCAGAAGTACCTAAAAAATCTTCAGAAAAACAATCTACAGCACTATATCATCTTCCCTCTTTTTCCTGCTCAACTGTTCTCAATGTCTGCATTTTGTATCAAAGTCTATGATAAATGTTATGTGTTTTCCACACCTTTCAGATTAATTACATTTCTATGGGCAGTTTCCCCTATTTGCAGCAGATGTGTGAAGTGAAGCAAACTGTTACTAGTGGAGAAGCGTACATTCTACCAAGATGAAGGGATTCTGCATCTATCAGCTATCTTCTACATCAGTGTCTTAATGTATTTATTCTCATAAGAGAAAACAAATCCAAGTATACATTTACAGGAACATTTTTATGTATCCCAAGTACTCCGTATTTCCTACCAGTACTTTCTACTGCAAACTAATTACAAAACATCTGTGTAAGTGCTTAGGAAATCATTTGTAGTATTTAATGAATCTTACTGATTTGTTTACTGAATTATTACTTTACTAATAAAGGCAGTTATTCCACTTTCATCTATTTACGAGTATTGTGTGCACGAGCATAAACAGCTGCTTTAAAAACGCTCTTCCAGATCATGTAGTAATTACTTTGCCCCTAATAATTTTGGCATTAGATTCTCCAAGTACATTCAAACAAACACACATATGAATGTATATGCATTTTTATCCGACACAGGTAGTTTTTTTAGTTATTAATAAAATGACTCAAGTACAGTTGTCAGTCAGTATAATGAATATACTTATTAATGCACACTATTTTCCTACACTTTTTTTTTCAGGTGAAGAGGTCATCAAAATGAACCTACAATGGCAGACAATGTGTGCAGCCTCATCTTGGCTTACTCTGCTCCAATCTATCATGAGTAGATAATCATTATCTACTCATTATAATGATATCATTATCACTTTAATAAAACATCTCTGTATGTTACTTGGAAACTGAACCAGCAAACCAGCTATTCCACACCTGAAAAACCACACTGAACAAGGAATAAAAAACACTGCCACACAAAGATTTCCTGTGCACAGATTTGACAAGTAGTGCTCAGTCCTTCTGGGGTACAGACACATGGGCAAGACAAAGCCAAACAGAAACCACATGTGCTGTAGCCTCCTTGTCACACAGCGTGCCTGTCACATGCTCAACGCGCAGCCACATCAAGTATGTGTGTATACAGACACACACACACACACAATATATTTACAGTGTACATATGAAGTGATGCGTATATATAGTGATATATATGTATAGTGATAATACTCTATTAGAAAACATTCTTAAAACTAATAAAAAATTTAGGGAAAAAATTTATGAAGCAGAAAAAACATCTTTAGACTCTCACTGCGGGCACACACATACACACACACATATGTATGTGTCAAAAGTGACTGGAGGGAAATGTCTTATAAAGATATTCAGTAAGTGGATTTTCAGGACTTGCTTTACTCAAAGAAATTTATCTTTATTATACGTTTTAAAACAAAAACATCCATGTCCTATAATAACTTCATGTATCAGACTTTTAGAAAAAGTCATACAAGATAAATTAGAAGAATTAGAAGAAATCAGTGGCAAAAACCCAATTAAACATAGCAACTCTCATCAGGACACTGACCAAGTATTAGAAATCCAGGCAGCAGAGTGATCCATCATGTTCTGCCCACAATATTTTGGAAGTGTTATGAATCTGAGTAAGTTTTGGTTTTTAATGAGCTCAGTGGATTGAGGCTGAATCACTATATATAGATACATTCCACTTCCAGTGAAAATGACCCAATTCCTTTTTCCATCCAGTAACCCATTTCAAAATACAGATTAATAAAATTCATCCTACTCATAAGTAGTTTACATTTACTTATGCTCTAAAGCTATTACCATTGCACCATACAGAAATGCTTTATTGCAATTTAGGTTTCTGGAGTTCACACTAAATTTTTGACAGTTTACTCTTCTCTGTACACATCCCAATTCAAGAAAAACAAATTTAAAATAATCAGCACTTACTAGCTGACTTATTATAATCTAAACTTGGGATTCTAAGTCTGGTCATGTCTTAGAAACCTTGTGATTTCTTAAGTAGGAAGAGAGATAGAAGTAGATATTATTTCTTCACTGAGTTCAACATTAAGACAGCCTTTAGAAGAGGGGAAATGGAATGATTTGAAGATTATGGGTTTCACATATAAAAACAAAGAAGTGACATGTATCTCATAGCCTGGTCCTGTTCAAATGAATGCAAATTGAGGATGTAGCATTGAAGGAAACTGGATGCTCATACAGCTGACGACAAAACATCCAAAAAATTATAAAAAGGAACTTAACTTGACAGATTACTTTTGAATTTACTTGTTTCTAAAAATATATATAAAAATTTACTTTTTAATACTTTAAAAATTCTGTCATAGTTGCATAGTTATCTGAGATCTGAGGTGCAAGTGTCACGAGATAAGCAACATGAACCAGGTGAATTCTCAGGAGTAGTACTAAACAGCAGCAAGTCTGGCTCCCAAGACAGTTTGTTGTATAACAACACAATGTTTTAAGTCTTTTGATATCTCTCTTCATCCAAAAATGTCCCACATGGTCCAGTCACCAAACATTAAGACAAAAAATCAGAGTATGCCACAGTCTGCTCCTCCATCTTTGTAGTTCAAAGTAGTAACAAAATAATCCAGTCAATATTTAAGAAATTCAGTCCACAATTAATTTCAAGCAGTCTTAGTGGCTGCATTAATACAGGCAGTCTTTATATATTCCTTTGAATATACTTACAATACCACTTATATTAGGCTGCTGTTGTTGGGTCTTTTTAAAGATTTTTGTTTTTCAACAAAAAATGCAGAAATGAACGAGCATAAACATTTACTTTCCAGTCATTGCTCTTGCAATGGGGAAACAGCTTAGGCTGGTGATGAAGTATCAAGTATGTATACTGACAGACCTTGCATGCAAAGAAAAGTGGACCCCTAACCTCTCAAAAACCATAAAAAACTGTTTTTAAATGGATCAAAGAGTAGCTGAGAGCAACAGAAAAAAATCTCATCAAATTCTATGCTTTTTTGAAGTAATTGAGCAATTCCACAGTGATCCATGTGATTTTCTGGAAATACACTTACTTCAAATAACTTTGACAACTAGGAACTTTAAACACTATTTCTGCTCTTCAGAAGTACTGAAAGACATTTGTCCTACATCTGTTAAAATGTTTTAATAAGGTCTTTGAGAACTTACCACAAACATTTACAGATTCCTACAGTGCCATTACCATATTTATCTGAGCTGCAGTATTGAAAATGTTAAGTTTGCTGTTGAGAAAGGAAATACCCAACGTAAGGTTATCCTAATAAATGTAACGACATAAGAGAGATACTCAATCCTGTGCAAAACAAAAACCACTTCATCCTCCAATTCTCCAACAGATTTTCTTCATAACATTTTCTCGCTGTTAGAAAATTAATACAGACCATAAGGAATCTTTGCATATTGCACAAAGTCATTCTTAAAACGAATCTCCTCCTCTAGTATGTGACACACATATCAAGACAGGGGGATTTTTACAGACCCAGAGCTGGTCAGGCATTTCTGACGCTGCTGTACAGTTCGTCCAAAACATTTTCACTGAGCTACACTGTAATAGCTGCAGTATTTGTGCTGGTATGCTGGACTGGAACAACACAGTCAGTTCTAAGACTGTATCTCTTGAATATTGGCCACAATATTTTTTGAATGAATTACGCATTTCTGTTTTGGCAAAAGTGGATTTCTACAGCTCACATCAATGCTTTTAGAAGTACAAAGGTATCAAATTACACATTCTACTAAACAGCTTCCAGTAAGCATAAGTCATACTGCAAAAAAAAATCTGCAATAATTATTTGCATGCATGAAAGAGACGTTACCAACTGAAACATTACATGTTTTATTAAAAAGATTCAAGAAATAGTTTTATAAACGTGTATTTTGTACACAAGCTTTCCTTGTGTTCTCATTCACAGTGTAACTAAGTGTTACCCAATACAAGAAAGTGAAATCAAAAAGAAATGGTGCAACTGCTGAGAACTGCTCTTTTTCCAGAAAGAAAGCAAAGGCATGGTAGAAGAGAGGGCTGGGCTCCTTCAGCATTTTTTTTCAGCTTTCATTATTCTCCACTTGTATCATTAGACAAGAACAGATAACTCACAAGATGAATCCCAGTAACAGAGCTGTTTCTTAGTTCCTCTTGGTCAGCAGAAAAGCTGTGTGTCTCTAACTCACCTTTGCCATTTTGCTGAAGTACAGGGACTGGGGAGCCAAGTAACCAACAACCCCTCAGAACTATTATCTGGAGCACAGATTGAACCACATTGTAGCACTCACCTCTTTGGATAATTCACTGCATCATAGCTCCAGTCCAGGTAAGCTTACACACTTCACAGCTGTCCTATTATTTTCAATGTGAAAATACTTACTTTTGGTGTAATTTCAATTAAACAGAATGCTTTTGGGGACCTATCTTAAATTCTTGCATTCACATAAGACCATAATAAAAACAGTTACAAGGGAGCTGTTGACTAATTTGTCCCACTGAGCAGAACTGCTCTGAAATTTTTAACAGCTTTTTGTTTACTCAAAACAGAGTTAAAACTTTAAACTATGATAAAATTTACCAATACCATCTTCACATCCTAGCAGATGTGAAGATCTTCTTTACTAGTAAAGTTAAACTTATAAAGGAACAGCTATGTAAGTTAACACCCTTTAGAGCAATCTGGAGTGCTGCTAATTAAAGCAGAATTGCATTATCCTGTGTCTTCCAATAATGCATAATCAAGATTTGAAATTCCTTAATACATAGCTCTGCAGATACTAGAAACTGACACATGAACAGAAAGCATTGAAACCAATTTGTTGAAGAAAAATTTTCAAGCACTTCTAAACACAGAGAAGTCCCAGGCTAAAGCTTGCTGAAGCCTGAGAAAAGGATCAGGAGAGTAGTATTGCTACATGCTCATGCCATTTGGGCAACTCTTTTCCAGCCATTCCACTAGTCTAGACAGATCTTTCACTTACACTAACACTTATGGTTGTGTAAAATACTTCTCCCAAAACATGTTAAAGAAAACCCCTTAAGCCATAAGAATCTCTCAAACCAAAAACATAACCTAGTAAGAGCTAAACCTTCTGCAGCTACATAAAACAAAAGCATCCTTCAGAATCCATCGTCTTGAAATGAAGTCATGATTATTCTATTAATTCTTTTGCAGAATCAAGCTTTCTTCACCAGACAAGACGACTGTGAGGAGCAAATGTGGTAATATCCATCAGAGAAAGCAGCCACCACACCTTGGAAAAGAACCAGCATTGCTTCTTGAGGTTTGTTGGGGTTTGGGTTTTTTGGCTTCTTTTTTAGGGAAGTAGGGGTGTTAGGGTCCTGACTGGGGGTTTT
Source organism: Zonotrichia albicollis (assembly GCF_047830755.1). Lineage (NCBI taxonomy): Eukaryota > Metazoa > Chordata > Aves > Passeriformes > Passerellidae > Zonotrichia > Zonotrichia albicollis. The sequence goes on from NC_133860.1 coordinate 19,924,684, forward strand.
ACACAATAAAGAATTAGAGTAACTACAAAGATTTTAAAACTAAACAGTACAGCAAACTTCCTAAAAGTTACAAAACACATTCACCAATTTTTTTTTTCTCTTTTCCTCTCTCCCAAACAATTTAGCTTTTCAAGACCATTTGCTGAAACTCATTAGGTGCAGCTTATGGGGCCTCTTGAGATGCTTCCTACAATCCAGAGGGTGCCTATGGGAGTCACAAGAAAGCTGGAGTGGGACTTTTACAAGGGCATGTAGTGATAGGACAAGGGGGAACAGCTTCCAACTGAAAAAGGGCAGGTTTAGAGGAGACATTATAAAGTATTTTACATGACTGATTTATCTATTTAACACTTAATACAAAACCAGATTGAAGCAAACCATTTGCATACAGTACCCATGTTTAATGCTGACACTAGATAGTATTAAACCCAATCTTTAGAAAGAGCAGGCAGATTTTTAATGGTCAGATTTGCTAATCTATCACACTAAGGCTCTCCTTGATCCCTCCCTCCAATATAATTTTTTTCTCTGCAATGTAGCAACCCAATTCCAACCCAACAAAGATGTTTACTCTGGCTGGCTGGGATAACAGCATTATTCCAATTTCTGTTAAAAGACACCCTGTTAGTTGGTAAAAATGAAATACCCAAATTGTGTTGCAGTTCCTGCGCACAACAACTAAATAACACTGCCCAGTACTTGCTCACAAGCACAATGTTTTCTTTTCTGATTTCTAAACTGGCAAAGAATTGTCATGCCTTACCTGTGATTTCATCTCATAAAGTGTAGCATCCTCTGGAGTTAACTGAAGTGCTTCATCCCACTTGACAAGAGCCTCTCTGTACCTGTAGTTAAAACAATATTACAAGGTCAGCATATTTAAAGGGACTGGATATTTCTTTTTATATCCTGACATTGTCCTTAAGAAAGTGCGATGGCATATGATTAGCATTAATAATTTTTCTAATTACTTGTCCATAAGAACTGTTTTCAGGAACTTGGTATTTTCTGTTCTGATCAAATGGATACTAAGTATTACTACAGAACCGACCTCAAGTGAACATTGGAACACTGGAACCTGAGATAAAGCTTAATGACTTAAAACTACAAATCTTGAACTGAGTCCAATTTCTCTCACTGTCAAAATCACCCTTGGCCAGGCATAAAAAATATATTCTGAACTCAACATGCCATGATACAGTCATAATTTAAAACTTCCATTCTTAAAAGCCTACATTTCTGCACTGTAAGATAATGTAAGACTCTAAAGACATATAAACAACTTTGGTGTACAACTGTAAGAAGGAAGTGGATAGTAAACAGCTATACTGAAATCACCTTTTGGGAAAGCATACACCATGTTGCTCTTTCCTAGGAGAAAGAACAAAACAGAAGAGTTGACTAAAACCAATAAAAAGTAGTCTTGAGCAAACCGGTAAAACTCGGACCACAATGAAGAACTGTATAAGAATAGTGAAATGCAATTACAGACTTTCAGCAATAAAGGTGGCCTTTCATCAACATTAATGAGTCTGTGGGGTTATCACATATTCTCTAAACTTCAAAATCCACATTTATTATGGAAGTGTGTGTGAATGCCTGCATTTACATAAATTACACCGCAAACGTCTGAAAACAGTTACTCTTGGGAGATACATATGCTTCAATTTTAATATAGTATAGGTAAAACTACAGCAATTTTCACATGCCCTTCATATGAAACAGTTTTTATCTTCCCCTACTCCCCATTGTTCCTTCCCTTTCCTTTCCCCAGTTTTCAGTCCTCTGGGCTGTATTACAGCTGCAGGTTTGCCAGAGAAGTCACATAAAGACTTCAGAAACTTCTGAATCAATTCAGAATAGAAAAACAGACTGGAAAAGCAATGCAACTGAAGTCAAACTCTCACTATGATTCAGGTATTATTAGATTGTAAATTACACTAATAAGTGTGATATTTGAATGCTAAGCAAAGGATGTTTCAATAAATTTTCACATTTTCTCCAAGTTTAGGCACCAGCTGCACATTTTTCATTTCAGTTCATGCCCCATGGGCAGGTGCTCACCCTAAAGAAAACATCATGACATTTTCTACATGCCTCAATAGAAGCGTTATGCTACTATTTACTTAGTGGGAACTATTTTGGGTCAAGAAGATTATAGTTTAGCTCAAGACCTAGCACAGATTTGCAAATAAAGCCTACATGAATAAGGGTCTTCAGCTCAGTTAGGTGGTGTCCTGGTCATGCAGAAGGTGCAATATTGTGAGTACAGAAAAAAAGTTTAGTTACAAAAAAATTTTTGGAGAACAGAGAAATTATAGTAATAACATCAGGAACCAGAGAGGAGAGACCAGCACTGGCATTCTGCAAGTAAAAATATGTAAGAAAAGAAGCTGCATTTCAGGAACCTTCATTTTTACTTCTATGAAGGGAACAAAATTGCTCAAAGCACCAATCTGAATGTGATAACTCTGCTAACTCTGAAAGAAGGATCAAATATAAGCTAATATCCCCCAAATCCTGCTAGGTTTTGCTGCTGATTTACCAACAGTCTGCCAAGAAAATAAAGATGGACATGGGAGAAATAGTACATTCACAGAAACACTATGCTACATGTGTTTCTGTGTGTGAACAGTAAATATGTATCTCTGCCTGTGAGCCTCAGAAAGTGAGATCCAAGAGAAAGAAGAACAGAATGACAGCATCACTTCCCAGACCAAGAAGACATCAGCAGAGGGCTGGTGAAGGAAAGGCTCCACCTACACAGGACTGCTGACTATCAGCTTACAGTCTGCAGATACCCACAGGCCTGAGAAATTGTCTTCTTATCAGTGTGCTTATTTCCTTTAGAAGGTCTGATAAAACAGGTCTTCTCTATTCTTTTAAATACTCAGAAAAAAGATCTTTCTATTGCAGCTCCAGGAGAAACTAAGGATACTGTCCTTACTAAGCAAAAATGAGCCACTGTTGCCTCCTCCAGAAATGCAAATTTAGGAAAATTTCTTTATAAAAAGGTAGTCCATTAATCAAAGAATGTTCTATCTTACTCTTCTGAAAGAAAAGATTACAGAAAAGATTATATTAAATATCAACCACCATTCTGAAAAAGATTCCTAGGGATATAACATAAGATTATAAAATCAGTGTTCCAGAAAATGCTTTATGAAAACCATAAACCTTGGCTGAAATAAGAAGGGAGTTAAACAGAGGGGTAGTGTTGCAAAATAAATAATTTTAAAAATAGATAATTTTACTGTTTCCCAGGATCTTTTTTATGAGCTGAACTGTACAGCTTTACCACTGTACTATACCATTGTGAGGAGAAGTAGTTTTGAAAAGGAAAGCTTTGATATAAATATGACATCTGCTTTGGGCTTGGAGCATCTGTCATTTAAGGGGAGGCTCAAAGGAATCTTACCATGGTGCAAAATTACCCAATTTGGAAGTGGGGCAGGCATTCAGAAATGGAATCAGACTCTTCTCACTCATGCCCAGTGACAAGATAAGAAGCAATAGGCACAAACTGAAGCACAGAAATTTCTGTTTAAGCATATCTCCATCACTGGAGATACTCAAAACTCAACTCACAACATCCTGAGCAATTCACTGTAGTTGACCCTACTTCAAGCAGGAGCCAGAGTAGAAAATCTTGGGTTCACGAGGATTTTATGACACTAAGATATTAGCAAAATCAGTGATCATGACTTATGGTATTATTATCTCTTGGCTAAATAAAAACCAATTTTAAGCAAAACATAAACTGACAAAAAATAGATCCATTAATTTTTAGATCTCTGGAATGGCTATGAAAATTTATCTATTGTAGTAATAAAGTCACAGAATTCTAATAATGCACACAACCTGTTTTTAATAGGTTATGAAAACAGTATTTCCAGAAAAATTAAAACCCTTATGTATACGTTTATTATAACTAAGCACCTAAACAGTAATACAAAGCATTGTTAAGATAAGACTATAATACTTTGAAGAATTCTACTTGTAGAATTCCTGTTACGTGGGTACCCAGACACGGCATACTTATCTACCCAGTGATTTCAGCCAAGTAGTATACTTCACTACAAAAAACTATTTTACAGTTACAATCAGAATTTAATTAGCATTTGCTCTTCTTTATTGCAAAGCTTGAAAAAGAAATAAACTACTGACAACGGGATACATCTGGAATGGCTTCAGGACAAAAGACCTGATAGATTTAGACATTTTTTATTTAACAGGCCATGAAATCCCATAGCTCCAGTACCCCTAAAGTACTGGAACTGCTCTCTTTAGATGTGTTCCTGACCATCTGGGAGCTGCAGAAACTTGGCACTTTTTTTACAGCTTGCCAAACTTTTGAAACAAATATCTCGTGCTTACACTTCACTTTTTCAACACCACTCCTGGGAAAAACAATATCTCTTGAACTCTTAAATAAGATCATTAAAACAGATTAAAAAAAGTGTTTGAGGCTTCTTGGTAAAAAACCTATCATTCAGATTACACAGAGATCAATTTTTGAATCACATACATAAATGGTAAAAAGCAGCACCACAGTTCATGAAGGATTTAGAGTTCTATATTTTTACTCTCAGGCTTGCTACAGGCTGATGCTTCAGGAACAGAGTGAGACAGGGCATAAACAGAACGACACTGAAAATATCTGCAAATTAAGTAAAAAGAAGAGATGGTATCAAATTCAGATAAAGTGAGACATATCCGCAGGAGAGAGGCAGAGTACAGGAATACAGTGTCAGGGGAAGACATGAAGACATCTAAGACCTGGGATTTCTTTTAGACTTGGACAGATAGTCCCACAATCAAACGTTACAGGATAATGAGGAAAAATGCAGACAAAGCTAAAAAAGGGACAGCAAATTTTAAAAAGAATATGCCTAATTGTCAAATGATCACAGAGGAGGAACATGAATGGTCTGCAGGGTCAAATTCAGAATTTGTTGGAAACCAGAGGAAAAGAACACTAGTAAGTAATTATACAGACTACACAAAACCAGAAATGAAAATTAAAGCAGAAGTTGATTACAGGAATAAACTTCCCTTTTTAAGCTGGGAGAGTGATGCAGGCCTAGACTCTGGGAGGAAAGATATAAACAGGTAAATGTGGAAACTAAGAAGGAAAAAGGAGAATGAACGTAACATGGCTTTTTTGTTTAACATGGTTTAAAAACTTAATATTTCTCTAACACAGATTTTCACAGTAAAGTACTTCCTCTGCTGGGGATGAGGAGGGAGATGTACAGCACTTAGTAGAATCATTTACAGAAGAACAGTTCATAAATGAGCAACAAGAAGTTGTTTGCTTAAACACATATAGAAAATTTATTTCCACAGCACATATAGCCTGATAACAGTCGTAGGATTAGTACTCCTTACTACCTTGCTTCATCTGAAGTTTTAGCAACTTCCCAATTTTTTGTCAGGCAATTCTGACAACTATTGGTGAAACATGCTCACTGCAGCACAAAAGCATGGCCATTTTGTGATAAAGTGTCAAAGGCCACTTGTGATTATGTATGAAAAAACCAGCGGTTTTATTATCCACTAAACCTTTCAACAAAATGTTTTAATTTAACAGTCTCAGTTAGATGTGGCTACACAAGAGGTGCATGCAATTCTTCAAAGGCCATACATGTAGGCCTTACCCCACAGTAAAGGAGACATAAACAAACTCACTGCAGCTACCCTTTGAGAAGATAAACTCTTCTGAATTGACAGTGGGGCAAAACAGCATGAACATACCTGAAACACATAATTTGAAATCCCACATATTGAGAGTTACTATTCTTGCACACATTAGACCATTTAAAATCAGGACATTAACACCTGGACACTTGCTGTGTTCAAAATGAAAATACATCTGGTTTACATAGTGAGCACAGAACTCTGTTACATGTGAATCAGCTGAACATACCATAAAATTAAATAGCTACACAAGTATTTCAGACACTTCTCTCTCCCAATGACTTCCACAGAAGAGCAGATAGGAATTATCATTTCATCATGTGCCAAAAGTAATTACCATCCACCATGACAATGAACTACAAGATCAAATTTTTCATGGAAGCTCCGCTCACCAGTTTCCTAATTTTAATTCCAGCCACAAATGTAAATATGGCTCATTTCTATCACTGTATCTCATAGGCAAATGCAGTTTGGAAACTACCTCTGTCAAATAAAAATTGTGAAATACAATACTGGAGAAAGATAAACAAGTTAATATAAAAAAATCAAGTACCCTAAAGCAAAAGCCATAGAATCAGGATTCTGGTACAATCTCTGACACATGGCCTCACTCACAGGAATAACACTGAATTTCCTCAAACATGACATGAAAAAGTAAATCTCAAAAAAATTACTCTTTACTTTTTCACAATCACTTTCTTGAGACACAGGAATGGAGTACATTACAGTAAATAATTAAAGCAACAAATACAGACAAGATGGGGAGTGAGCAAACATCTCTTTCACAAGTACATTCTACATTGAATTGTGAGCCGAGGGCTCTGCTGCCTTTGACTTACTTTATCCCATTCTTTACAACCTGGTCAATCACTATTTCATGCTCCACCCCACTCAGATACCTCGCTTATCTGTAAGCAGACAAGAAAATTTGCAACACAAATGCAAATTTTCATTCCCAGGCCATCAGTGTGTGCAATTTCAGGGCTTTGCTCCCAAGGGAGGCTTTGGGAAGCATGCATGCATGTGCCTACACTTGTCTTTAGTCTTCAAAAATGACACCATTACTTAAGCTCTGATTGAAGAGAATTATATAGTTGGTTAACAAGCAAGTTCAAAGCACGTGTTTTTTCTTTAAAAAACCCTTTTTATTCTGGGAAACAGAACAAGTAAGTTGCATATTACTGAAAAAAATCTTAGTTAAAAGACACCAGTCATATGCAAAGCTCTATATACGGGACATTCTACAGCTTTGTTTCTGACCTTGCTGCAGATCCAGGACTTGGCACTGCTACCTCATATTTTTCTCTCAAAATATGGCTTTAATAGAGAACTTATATAACACAGAGGAATTTACTTACCTGCAATAAGATTACATCATGCTGACTGTCAGAAGGGCTACAAATACACTGCTAATCATTTGCAGTAGTCCTGAGAACTTGATACTGTACTTTTTAAGTGAGAATAGTATCTCAAGGTCTTGCTGGAAGCTGTTAACTCAGACATCAGAGCATTATTCAGAGTGTAGGACAGCAACTCCAAGAAATCACACTTCTTTTAGTTAAGTAGTGGTTTTTCTGGTTTAGTTTTGCCATGGAAACCACAAGTTTTCAATCAGAAGTGACTACTGTCATTGACTGGATACCTGCTTAACTATAGAATTATTAACAGACAGACTGTGGTGAGAAGTATTTAGGTTTTTACCATGTAAAAATCTGAAGGTGCAGTATGGATAAATGTTTGACCTTCAGGACAAGACAAAAGAAATAATCCATTTCTGCCTGTATTCTATCAACGCTAAAATGTCATTTACAAAATAGAACACAAAGATGTGTAAAAATCACAAGGAAATATCTTAATCCACCAGATAGCAAGCAACATTCAAGAACTTCTCCATACACAGGCAAACCTTTTACCTGTATTTCTCCAATATCTATAGCTGCAAGTTAGGTACATATCTGTTTTCTATTTAGAAAGGCAGTGCTAAGAACAGATTTGTTGATACAGGGAAAACAACAGCTATATGCACATACTGGAAGTCATATTAGAGTGTTTAAGAACAGCAATCGTCAAGACATTCCACACCACTGAGAAATATTCTCATACAGTTAGTTCATTGTATAAATAGTGTTCATTTACAAACATTAAAAAGGATAAATATTAATTACATTCATATCGTTAAAATTCAGTTACAAATGCTTTTATGTTCAACATTAGTATCAGATTAGACCACAGCTAGTAAAAAAGACAACACCTAAGAATCCCTCTACAGGGTCTAAAAGCTGTATGCTTTCCCACCATCCATAAACATGTGGAGTGCTTTGTTAAAGACCAAACTTGCAATTTAATGTAATTAATATTGGGTATTGAAAGTCATTTCACAGATTAGAGCTCTGTAGGAAGCCCAAATTCACAGGGACAAACAGGAGCAGCATGAAAATATAAGAAGGAAATAAATTTTTATTACACCTCAACCTGCTATTTTCATTATCTAAGCAGTAAGAACTGACTATCCTAACCCTGCAAGCTCCAAACTAGTATCAATTGTATTGTTTCAGTAAAATCAGTTCACCATTGTAGTATTTTAAACAGAAGCTGCAAATTAATATAAATCAAGTATTAGACATTGCAATAGCTGTAGTATTTTAACTATTCACAGAGAAGTAACACATTTCTATAGCTGGAATGAAATTCTAAATAGAAAGCTTTAGTTCTTCAAAATATCTTCAACAGCAGTTCCTCTGAAAGCAGCAAGAAGGAAAAAACTTGTTATGCTGCCTTTGAAGCAATATTCTGGTCTTGAGAATTACTTGTTCAGACACCCTTTAGACACACACTAGTAGATGCCAAAATGATAGGTGTCAACTCTTTTGCTGTTAGCTGTGAGGATATTTATTCCTTTTAAGCTTTTAATTATTTGTCCACAGATAGCAGGCAGTTCTCACTTACTTAACATTATGATCCTAACACTTCTCAGAAATCTGACATAGAAACTTAACATTATGATCCTAACACTTCTCAGAAATCTGACATAGAAATTAAGGCTTCAAGTCAATAAACCAAAAGAATTTATTAAATGCTGGGCTTAAAACACCAGCATTCCTCTATCTTTCGCAAAATTGTTTACTGCCAAATTATGATGTTCAACATAGTGTATTAACATTACAAAGTATTTTGGGAGAGATGATTCAAGAAAACAACAGTCTGTTCATATTTTAATCTGATTAGTTCCATCTCACCTAATTGACATGCTTTTGTTATCTGTGTTAAATAATGTAATTTTGCTTCATTTTCTTTCTTTCCATTACTTACAGCCACTTTACAGTATTTTCTGATGAATAATAAAGACAAGAAGTTATAGACAAAAACAGACAAAAATACAAAGATAAGGGAAATGTATACTTCTCTAATGTATTTTCATACTTGAAAGGCAATTTTATTTTTTCATTAAAATTCCACGAAGTTAAGTAGGCAGGTGGTCTATACACCTCCCACACAGCTGAAACTACTAGACAGTACTGATTTTAAATGACTATAAAGTACTAGTCAGCAATAGCCATGAAGTCTCCTGAAATAAGTAAAATATAGATGTCTAATGAACAGAACAATCTATCTGCAAGGACATAATATACATAGATATACAGACTGTATGGAGACTGGGTGTCATTACCTAGAATTAAGGAAACTATCACAGTTCTAAATCTCACAATAACCAAGAACTCATCCACATGAAAGTGGCAAGAAGAGCAGCAACTTTTCACTACCAGGACTACCACAGCAAGGAGTGGTGGCCTTCAGTGTCACTAGACACAAACGCTCTACAGAGGGTCAGATGAGTCACGTTGTGACTTGTGCTTCAAGATCCATGGCAGAGCTGACTAATCACTTACAATGCTGTTCCTACTGAAATGCAACCTCACAGGAACCATTCAGGCTGATGGTTTTGGATGGCACTGGCATTTTGCAAAATAAAGCAAGACCTGTCAAAAGAGGAACAGCAAGAACTGTTGGAACTGTCTATTTCAATGTTTTTTCCACACTACAGCATGCAATGCAAAATAAAACATTAAAGATTCAACAGAAGATTAACTATCAGATGTTTTTATTTGTGCCGACTACTGGATAGGAATACTTCAGTACAAGTGTCTTGTTCAGATTATCCCATGCTTCTGAATTCTAACTTGTAAAATCCATTCTCCCTCTTAGTCTTAATTTATGACTCAAATCCTATGTTCCACCTAGCAGGAAACATCTACAAGGAATATTTTGAGTTCTGAAAGATAGTAGCACCAAGAGATTCACAAGACAGTTTCAAGAAAGCAAACAGGGCAACAGACAAAAGATTGTTGTGAAAATGGTTTTTTTCCCTTCTGGGTAAAAAAAAACCACCAAAAAGGAAGCAAAGCTTCATAGCTTCCTGCATTCTGGACAACAGACCTGTGTCTCAATTATAAAAATATGCCCTTTAACATATACTCTTTACACGTGAGGTTGATTGCACTGATAAAATGAACATACTTAAGTCTGACTTACAAAAGACTATCTCTACAATTCCTTTTCCTGAATTTATGACTCTACAAACTCTAACAGCACCAATGAATGTTCTTTAACTGAAACATATACGACCTCACCTTGGTGGTTTTTTCCCAGTTTTCCTCAATATTTATGATTTTTTTCTCTCAATCTCAATTCATTATCAGAATAACGACCAAAACTAACCCTCCCAATCAGTTAAATTAAATAAAAACCAACAAATTACGCAGAAAAAAAGGACCGGGTTAAAGATTTTTCATACTTACACAATGTTTAATGTAATAATACCATTAATTTGTATAAAACTTCCTTAGTTTTTATTACAGCAATTCCGCAAATTAATTAGGACATTTTAATTATCTTTGTTCAATTTTTAGTATCAATTTCCTTTTTTCTTTACACCAACAGCACTTCTAAATTTTTCCCAATATTGCTTGCAATTCCCTTCTCACTTTGGAAAAGGGAGAAAAATAATCTCTTTTCTTTTCTCACAAAAGAAATCAGTTACAAAAATAAGTAATTTCTGAAATCTTATTCAGTTCCACCCACAATATCAAGAATTATCAGAATTCTGCCATATTTCTGAAAGGCAAATGTTTTCCAACAACTCTGCAACCTTCTGGTAAGTCCTTAAAAGTTGTTCTGCACTCTCCTCACCTACCTCAGTTGACTTTCCTGTCCCTGCTTTGCACCAGTTTAAAAGCTCTGGTTCCTTGAAGCAAATCAACAGCCTAATCAAGGTAATGACCTGTCCAACAGTTTGTTTTAAAGTACCAGGCAGCTCCCTGGTGTAGTTCTCCATTTGGAGAACTGCACTGGAGAGTGTTATACTGGAATCACACGGCAGAATTACTTCATCAATCAAAACAGCTGTTGTGATAGTAATGAAACTCAATGCATTACAAAAAAATGCATTTTAGGAAACAGCATCCTATCACCTTCATACTCAGAGCTCTGCAAAAAAACTTTCTAATTTGACAGCAACAGGAAGATGGTGTAGCAGGCACTGACTAAAACAAAATTTATTTTCTGGACTAGAAAATTTTCATTTCAATCTCAGCATGTGATCCTACCCCTAGAATGTTATATGTACACCTTTTCGTTATCAAGCCCCTATTTCAGTTCGAGGTCTCAGTAAATATTAATCAAATTCAAATCAGAAATGCTCTTTGAGGACTGGAAATTGGAACACTTAACTGAATGACACTTAACTGAATGACAGTTTAAATCTATTTTAAAATATACAATATTTCAAATATATCCAGGAAAATAAATTATGTGAGCAACACCAGGAAAGGTTAACCTTCTGGCAAACAGACGACTTTCACTCACAGCCTAGAATAAAACCAACATAAAACATCCATGTCAACATCCAAATTCACTGAAGGCGGATTTATCATCACAAGAGCCAATTCCCAGGAAAAGAAAAGTTTGTATTAAATCTTCCAGACAAATACAGCTTACTGCAGAGAAGTCCAGGCTGCAGACTCCTTTCATAAGTCTATGCTATTCAACATATTTAACAGGTGTCTCCTATTTTTAACAGTAAAAACAGGACTGTGGAGCCAGCTGAATACAATCCATTATTCATTTCCAAGATCTCTTATCCAAAGACTGTTGCTGAAAAAAACCCACAACTATGAAGTGCATTTTGTTTAAATGTAGTTTCCTAATTTTTGCCCAAGACAAAAAGCTTAAGCCATGCATGGTCTACTACATTGGACTTCTATTGCCAGATGTCAGGTCAAAGACAAAACATAATAAAATTTGGTTTTATTATGTTTTTATTATTTGCTTTAATAAAATGTATTAAAGCAAAAAATTGCTTTAATACTTGTCATTTAGTTGCTAGAGCCAGTAAAACTCCAGAGACTGGCACGAAAATATATCCAATTCGTTATAAGAATGGCAGCCTGTAAAAATTATTAATTAGTTTGAACTGACTGCAAAATAGCAAACTTCACTTCTTCATAAAAACAAAAGGAATAAAAAGAAAGAGAGGAGGCTTGCATTACCTCTTTCACTATATGTTATGAGTGTACTGGGCAGCATTCATAGGTGGAAAGGTCTGGTTCCTATCTAAAACATCTGAATTGCAGTATTTAAAAACAACAGTATAAAACTGAGGATGATACTGTAAATACTGAGTCTTCTCTATGAGACCAGGACAAATGTACTGGTCACCCAAATTACCACTAAGAAAAAAACACAATGTCTATCACCAATTTCATACGGGTCAGATGATTTACCAGAGTACTTGACAATGTATTTTAACACATTGTCATGTTAGGACTCTCTCTGCACCCACCCCACATCAAAAAAGTGTACTTTAGTTTGTACTGCTAAAATTGTACAAAACTGCTAGTAAAATCCCTATTTAGGGACTTTAGGGAATTAGAAGTAGTTTGTTCACAATCTAACGTTGGAAGTGAGACAAAAAGGCTCATTTGAAAACAGATGAGTGTTTTGTAAGTGTAACAAGTGCAAACAAATTCACAGATAACAATTACAAATTTTATGGGCAATACAGCAACGTAACACAGACAACAGCTAGACAACATAATAGCATAAATGAAATAACTTCTCTCCTCTTCCCCTGCTGTTTGGCCACTCACTCCCATTTTTCTGGCTATTTTGTCAAAAGCATTTAGGAACCAGATCAGAAGCAGCAACCAGAAAGAGACTGTTTTCCAGCCAGGCTTCCTCTGCAGTGCTGTGACTAACTGGTACTTTGAGTTGGCTTCCCCCAGGGTAAAAACAAAAAAAAGTGGGACCATAGCAAAGTAGTGGAAACGAAAGAGCAGCAGAACTGGGTCACACTGACCCCCAAGTCAGATCAATTTATCCAGTGGTAGAACTGCAATCTTTGACCAGGTACTTCCAAACAACCAAAGCCAGGGAGAAGGCACACACCACCCTGGCTTTCAATTAGCTCAGCCCTGACATTATTTAACAACTGTCTACAAAATTACTGCATTGTTAACTGCCACATAAATAAATCAATGGGACAAAAAACAATAGAGGAAGTCAAGATACACAATAAATTATATTTCTATAAATTTGATGTCCACATGTTACTTTACAGGACCCTTCCAAGCAGTCATTCCTGGGGTAGTAGTTAATGTTATGAAGTCAACTCATTAACAACATCAAATATTTCTACAATGTAAACTGAGAATACACTACTCTCAATTTTCCCCATTTGCTTTTTGAGTGAGTTAACCCTTCAAAAGACTTGGCTGAACAAGATGTTGATAGAGAGTTTTGATTCTAAGTCTTTACTGCCAAGCTTCATTTTTAGTTTAGGGATACTTTCACAACATGCCACAGGATATGGAGGGCATTTAGGGAACTATAAGACAAGCTGACATGTGTACAGGAACCAAGACCTTATAACAAAGTACACTGCAATATCCTGCTTCTGTAGAAAAACACTGAACCAAATGGGCAATTATAATCCTTTAAAATCAGTACATTTTAATTTTGGAAGATACTGACAATGAGTACACATCATGTTCAGTAAGGACTGAGCAAGAGATACTAAATTACTATTTCAAAATTAAATTCCAAGAATGACAGAGACAGTTAAAACAAGGGCAGTGGAGGGGTATATTATCTTTGTCAGCAACAATAACTAGACTTAAAGAGCAACTGGCCAAAGTTATTAAATTAGGAAACCACTTAATTTTTTTCCCTACTGCTTCCCCTATGAAGAGAAATAATATTAAGAAAAAAAAATTTCTAAACACAAAAGTCTCATTATTCAAGTAAAACCAATTTCATGTATTTAACACTAGATCTGAACAAAAAGCCAAACAACAAAACCATCACTTAAAAAAAAGATATGACCACATTTTACAGTATCCATGTTATAATACATGATATAATTAATACAGGGGACCATATGAAGGAAGTGTAAAACGCCCCAGTTTGTATTTCTCTATAAAAACTACTTAGATTATTAATGTAAATTATTAGGTTTTGCTAAATTGTACTATGCTAGGCATATAAATAATACAAATGCCTACATTTAAAAGCTGCATTATTAGAATTCCTAACTGAGGTTAAAGGCAAAATCTCTAAGCTCAAACATGTTGTTTAACCTGACAGGTAGACTTTTGCATCCAAGAATTCACATGAACCTCTGTTTGCCATCTACCAACACCGACCTGCTAGCAGAAATTGATTTTTGCAAGATGGCAGTAGTGCTGGCTTTACTCTCACCAAGTCTCCCATTTTAAAATACAATCCCTGTCTCTGGCAGTTTATCCCACTAACATGCAGGAAGAGAAAAGGAATGAAGACAGTTTCAGAAATAGAGCCAGCAGTCAGATACACTCACACTGAAGCACTTCACCCCAACACAGCACTTGGGAAGAGAAAAAAAATTGCGCCAGTAGCGCTCTGCTAGGTACACTCACTGTCCCTCATATGTAGCAGAAGGTTGTAAAAGTTCATGGGGCAAAACACCTCAAAAACTGGCAGGTGGATATAAACATGAGATTCAACAAAAATCAGACTGCCAGACAAATTAAGTAAAAAACTGTAGAGTTAATTACTCCACTTTTGTATACTGTACAAGGCTAGAAATATGCCAGCCCATGTGCATTCACACATTTTAATTTTTCAAGCACAGCTATGATGTGAGTGATAAAAATTAAATGCAGAATATTATCATAATGAGTAATGAAAATAAAAGTAATGCAATATCAATATTTATATTTTTATGTAATTTATTTACAGTCCAGTGTGTGATATAGTTAAGAAGTACCACAGAGATATTATGGGATTAGATGCAACTGTCCTACTGGGTCATAAACAAAAGGAAAGCATGCTAGGAATGGGACAAAACAAGAGGACCAGCAAGTAATGTTAAAATCTAGAAACTATTAGTTACTGCCTATAAAAATCTGAGACAAGTATTCATTTGTATATATAAAGAAAGGATAGAAAACAGAATGAATACTCTACACAGAGACATTAACATATACATGAAAAATTAATACATACTGATGAAACATGTAAGAACCTTTTTTTATGCTTCTCTGGTTCCAGCAGCATTTTCTACATATTTAAGCATAAGGAGAAATGTTAAGTAAACAGACATATTTTTGAAGAATTTCCTTTAAAAAAACACTGCACAAGACATATCCAGTGAAAAAACATAGCTTTTCATTTATAAAATTCTGTAAATTACATTTCATGCATAGAAGGAACAGACCCTCTAGACAAAGCCAGGTAACACAAATTACCCTTCCTTCCCCTCCAAAAAAGCACTGATAAGCCCAATTCCTTTCACACCTTCATCTGTGTTTAGGTACCTCACCTGAGGTGTTTACAGTCACCACACAGGCTGTACCTCTTTCTCCTCACACTGTAAGGAGACCTAGAATGAATACTGATTCTTGTCCTGGCTGACAACAACTGCCTAAGCTATACAGGATCATACATAGGCTCCAAATAAATTATACTTTCTCTGAATAAAAATATAAATATATCTATAAGACATATATAAATGATTCTACAGTCTATAGCTGGAATATTCCTTCTGCTTCTGTTTACAAATACACACATAGAGAAATATGCACACATTGAAATACAGATGGCTAGTATGGTGTCACATTTCAATATCCTCAAGGAACAACAATTCTAACAAAAAAATACTCTCAAAACTCTTCAAACTCTGGGTACAGCTTAAATAATCTACAATTCTTGCACTCACTCTCAGAAAAATCTGCACTAAATTAGTAATAATTTCATAACTGAACTCCTGCTTTGACAAATAATAACCAGATGTTGGAAAATAACATTTCCCAGAACGAAAAGAAAATAGCTAATTTAAAGACAAATTACAACTTAAACACGAATAACTACTCAGGCAGTCTGCAAAGAACTTCCTTCTCAATGAAAGGGGCCAGCTAAATGCATCACCAGGATGCAGCAACTCTATCAGTAAGTGATGAACAAAATAAAGCTAGCAATAAAAATTAACTTATACAAAATAATGAATGTCTTACTTTACACAACAGCTTACAGGACGGTTTTATACACTGCAAAACACTCTCTGCACTTTTTTAATTCTGTAGAAAGGTTATGAGGCCTGAAAAAAAATCCATACATTCTGACTAATAAGAGAGAAGCTGTAACATGCTTTCTCCAAAAAACAAAGGTACAAAGTCTGTACTTGTTCAGTCTTTTCTGTTTCAGCTCATGTGTTCTGCACCCAGGACTTCCAGCTTACACACCCTTTGTCTCTTTAGTGAGCATATGATGTGTACAGCATTTCCAAGGAAGTTTTATATAGACACAATATAGACACTAATGCTAAACACAGAAAAACTTTAAAAAGTGACCAAGTACTTTGACTAGAACTCCTGATAGTTTTAATCAAGCCCCCATTTGCAGTGTATAATTTGACTTACAGTGTGAAACCTACTTATGTTCTCTGCACTTTTGCATGACTGACCCAAGAAAACTCTCAATCAAATAATTACTGATGTTAAAACTTTTCATTTTGTCTGCAGAACACTGGAATTGGTAATTCACTCTGAAGGATGTAAGCATTACATATAATAGCTATTTGTACCTGGTATGCAAATTACATCCAAACTCATACTAAACAGTTATTTTCAGCCTACAAGGAATAGTAGGCATGAGTACTTACTACATACTTCAGGTTTCATTATAAGCATTTTCCAGCAATTTCTCCTACACCTAATCATAAAAATCCAAACTCTGTAGGGCTTTTAGATTACTCTGATGAAAGAGTCAACACTGCCAATATACTGTAACAGCAGCCAAACAGAAACTTAAGACTTTATTCTTGAATCCAGACACTAAAGTTCATAGACTCTTAGACTATCTACTGAACCAATCCTTTTAATTTTTTAAATTTAAAACACATATTTGCTTTAAATGAGATCAGTTAGCAGAGATGGTAAGAAGGCAGTCCAGTTTTTTAATTTGTTTCCTCACCAAAAGTATTCCTCCACAGATACCTGTACTGGTGAATCAAAATTTAAAAAGCCACAGGAACTACCTTCTGTGTTCTAAATTCTGAAGTTTTAATGGGATATACCTACAAAAAGGCCAAGGTTGGAATGAAACCAGAAATCATCTAATCCAATCAGCTCCTCAAAGCACAGTATCAACACCACTCTCCATCAGTCTGCCAGCTCCCAGGAACCATGCCCTGTTGTCAAAACCTTTCAAGTACAGTTGCAGATTCTTTGTGATGACACCAACCAGCTCCTGCAGTACTCTGAGATGGACCCCATCAGGTACCATGAACTTCTATACATCAAGTTTATCTAAACATTTTAGTCTGACTCACAAAGGGTAAGTCTTCCTTGATCCAGACTTTCCCTGTCATCAGTTGGACGTGGGGCTCCTGAACGAAAAACAGCAAGGACCAAGGCAAAGCAGACAGCGAGTGCTTGCTCTGCATCCTCTGTCACTAGATTCTCCACCCCCGCCAGCAGAAGACCTAGATTCTTCCTTGTTTTCCTTCTGTTGCTGATACATCTGTACAAGCCTTTCCTCTTGCTGCCCTTCACATCCCTCCCCAGACTCAACTGCACACAGGCTGTGGTTTCATCCCTGCCCCTGCATACTCAGACACACAAGTGGCACACACAGCTCTGCCCTCGCCTCTTGTAAATTTCCATTTTAGATCTGGATTTTGTCAGGGGCTGCCTACATATCCACATAGCACTCTTATTTACCTTTTCATGATTTCATCAGGAAAAACTCCTATTGAGTTTAGAGAGAAAACTTGAAACAAATGCTACCTGCTCTCCCTGGATTCCTCTTCTCTCAAACACAACCTCTTTTTTCTACGCTACTCTGTAACGTAACTCAGCTGATTAAACTGATGAAATGTTTTTGCCAAAAACAGCTGCTGGGATCTTCTGGGAAACCTCTTCATTAACACGGTATTATGTAAGTACCATCAGTTTTATTGACTGAAACTTGAAAGGCAATTTCAACACAATGATGTCTATCCTTTGCCATCTTAGTTGCATCAAAATGAATCAGTAATATAATCTGAAAACAATTTTATTATTCATAACTAATTTTTAATCAAGTACTTACCATAATCTAAACCAAAAACACATGGGAAAATGGAACAAATGCAACTGCTAAAATCTGCTCCACCTGACAGACATATTTTTTCAGTAAATACTTAAATTACCACTACACTAAGCATACTTTCTAAAGGTGTGTGCCTCATCATCTGACAACCTACAATGTCTAGTGAGAAAAACAAACTCAATTATAGTGTATATAGCTAAAGAATCACTAACTACATATCTGGGAGTCATGCTGGCATTCACATCAGAGAAAAATCTCAGCTGCTAAAATGTGGGAAAAATGACCCTTCAGAAAAGTTCCGTTCTTTTCAAGATTAGAAAACGAAGCAATTCTAAAAAAATTAATCCCTCTAGAAAAATAAACAGTTTCATGAAAACTGGCCTGCTACCTGGTCTAGTCACTGCACTTTGACTAGTCCTTGTTTAATTTGCTATTGCAAAAGCTAAGGGAAATAAAAAGTAAAATACTATTAATCAGTCTAATCTAGGCACCAAAAAACTAAGTGAAAGAAGTTTTTTTAATATAGAGGAAGCTCTAATGTAGGAATGTTCCAGCTGAAAACATGACCTTCCCAATCAAGATGGAAATTTTTACTTTTTTAGCACAATAAACATCATCAGAAGCGAGAGCAGTATTAACCCGTATTTAATAAAACTGAAAAAAAAACCCCACAAAACATTGAGAATTTTAATCCGGCAGCATCTATTTCCAACAGAAATCCTGCACCTCTTCAGGGCACTGGAGAAGAGTTCTATCGCCACTTGCTGGGCAGCTACAGAAGTCTGAGGCTTGAGAACAGCACAGGGACATTTGCAGAGCCACTGCACAGACAGGCAACGCAGGACACAAGTCTGACACAAGTTTTTCTTCCTGCTTTTAGCTTCCACATGCCATGTGTTTAAGGACATCATACTTCACTGTTTACCTGCACCTCAACCATTTCTTAACCGCGTGGCCAGAGCCTAAGGCTTTCCTCCCTCCCAGTCAAATAACACTGCAATTGCAAGTTCCTGTGTTCAAAATACTAAGGCAGAACGTGTGAACTTGCATTGGATATCAAACAGTGTAGGACTACCAATACCAAAAAAAAAAACCCAAAAATTCGATTGGGGTTGCTGGGTTTTGGTATTGCTTTCAGTTGTCTTTTTTTTTAACTCCAGTGTATGTGAGCACATCCATACTTGGTGTCTCAAGATGGATAATTCACCAGTATTTCAAGTTTCCTATAAGGAAAAAAATTGTCCTCTAGAATATACTCCATACTTTCCACCAACAGACAATACTCTGTTTATAGAAATCACAGAATACCCTGTTGGAAGGGATCCACAGGGATCATCAAAGGCCGCCTCTCTGCCCTGCACATGACAGCCTAAAGAATAGCCCCATGTGCCTGTTCCCAAAAGACTGTGTGTATGTTTGTATATATTTGTTTCCCTGCTCCTTCTCACACATCAAAAGAGCATACAAATGTGATACTTCTTCCACACATCTGCCTTTTCTTGCTGCTCTGAATAGAGAATCAATTTACAAGCCGCCTTCAACACTGCCTACTTACCAAATTTCTAGGTCAAAATCTCCTTAGCAGTGTTTTTCACAGTAACACCCCCACTGTGATGATCAACTTAGTTTAACACATTTTTCTGGTAGACTCTTAATCTTTCTTCCATCTCAAAAAAAATGCAAAATATGGATCAGAAACTGTCGTCTTCATCACTGTTTTTCTTCTGTTTGTCTGTCTCAGCTTACCAGGTTCATGCACACACACATTACAGCAGGTACAAATACTTCTCAAACAGTTCCATGAAAGCTGAAAACCCACAGAGGGTTTTCACCACTTCCCAAACATACCCCCACTGCTACTCCCAACTTTGACAGCAAATAACACAGGCTGCATGAATTCTGGTGCATGAGAATCTCATTCATTATTCCCTCCCCCAGAGAAGCACTGAGAACCCAGTGAAACACCAAACTGAGATCTCACTTTTCCACACAAACAGGCTTATGGTGTACACAGACAATAACAAAACCATGGTGGAGCTTGGAACACCATCACTGCCTCCCCTTACCCAAAAAGTAAGCTGAGCAGACTAATAAAACATAAATGTGGTAATGACTATTCTAGCTAAATAATAGTGGGTCTGCTTATAAAATTCATTATATTAATTTCTGCCATGCACGTTACCTCAGAGTCTCTCCACCGTAGGAAATTAATTTATTACTTTCATTCTTTCTTTTTTTCCGTCCCCTGCTTCTTCACAAGTTTTTCTTCTAGGATCCCCTTCACTCCACAAGTAACACCAACCAAGAACCAACCTTTGTTACTTTCTGGTGCTAGGTCTTTGCTTTTCTTCTAGAACGCTACACAGTCCAACCCAGATATTTTTTTAACTATTAGCACACTCTGATATTTCAGGACACAATCCACCTGAAGTATATAATTATTTACATGAGTCTGCTTTTGCTGTACAAATGCGTATTTCAAGAAATAAACCTACGTGATCTAGGCCTGAACACAATCACAGCAACCACTTTCTGCCAGAAAGAGTAAAACCTATGTGATTTTTTTTAAAAGAGAAAATCTGTCTGAAGGTTATGTACCCCAACAGCACCATCACTGCCTGAACTGTAGGGTGTGCTGGAGTAACAGATGGAAACTCTAAGTTCAAGTGGGAATTTCTGTTGAGCCTCAGTTATGAATGGTAATTTCCTTAGCATACCTGTTGTAAGCCATTGAGACTTTCTCAGCAGTTCTTATAAGCACTTCTGATGAGAGACAGTCCTCCCCAAATTCACAGAAAATGCTTACATTGCTATTTACGGATGGTGAAGCTTTTGTATTGTTTTCTAGCTGACATGTAATGGAAAACTCAGTTTTTAAGACCAAGTGAAGATATCAAAAGCACCAAAAATTACCTGCTGTTCAGTATCCCCCCAACCTAAACCACATCTACAACAGAATATCTGCCACTCTCTCTGTCAAGAGACTTACTGCACTTTAAAAAATACACCAAAAAAAAACGAAAAAGAACATAGAGAAAAGATAGACAACATCCAAAGTTAAATACAAGGAAGGCATATGTATAACTGAAGAATAACTGAAGACAGAAATTTAAAAAAAATCAATCTGTTTTATATACGTAAGTACAGGATGTACTAAGGATTCAAGATTAGATAAACATATTTAGCAATCTCTGTATTCCTAACAAGATAGATTAGATCTATCTTATGTAGACCAATCTGTGATTTATTTCTGGTGTTAAAAACAGAGATGTTAATTGACTACTAATTTGTACATTCTGAGTTTTCAATTATTAACATTAATGTAACCCACTTATGCAACTACTGCATGAAATCTATTGATTAATACAATGGCAGGATGCTTAAAACTTATTAAGTTTAACTTGGTTTTAATTTAAACTCAACTTTAAAAGGCTTCAAAATTTTATTCAGAAATTACATGCCTCAGGAACACAAAAGAATCAACTGAAGTCACTCACTGAACAGTGTCACTATTTAAAAGAGGAAACTGTATTTAAATATTTGAAAATAAGCCTTTTCTCAAAGAGGTTTTGTATTTCTTTATTACTTTTCTTAAAATCAGACCCAATCATACTCACAGTATGTTTATTATGATATATAAACTTGCCTGCATTAAACTTCCAAGTTGTTTTCTCTTCCACATCACCCAGGAAACACTTTTTTTAGCATGATACTTCTTAAGACAAAAAGTTTAGCAGCACAGGAGCAACTACTGACATCTTGGTAATATTTCTACCAGAAAAATAATATCTCTGACCTGGGACAATAAAGATGCTCTTAAAAGTAAAAGAAGGATAAAAATTCACATGTCAAAGAACCCTGAAGATTTTAAAGGGACTGTTCTCAGAACTGTTTCTTCCCCCTCCAGTGAAGATCTGGCCAAATTATCTAGCTGATGCGCAATTTACAGTCCACCTCTCCCTCTTCTAACACACCTCAACTCCAAAAGGACTTTATGCTTGAAGCAAAAGAAGACAATGGAATCACTCTTGCAATATCCTTCCAGAACTAGCAAACTCCCAGTACTCAGAGGGCACTCACAGCAGTTCCCTGTACCCGACTTCACAAAGCACTCGGCAGATTAGCAGTGCATTAGCTGCTTGGCAGTATTGGCCTGGGCACTGTGCTAGGCTTACTAGGCTTACTCTCAGTAACGGAAAAAAACATTTTCCAGAGTGGCTAAAGTGTTACTTATGGTATGGCTTACTATCCTGCATCCTATTTACCCTTTCAGCTTTCAGATCCAGTCAGTTTTTCATCTTTCAACCTCTGTAATCACAGAATCACTGGGTTGGAAGAGACCTTCAAGATCATCGAGTCCAACCCATGCCCCAACACCTGAACTAAACCATGCCACCAAGTGCCACATCCAGTCCTTTTTTAAATACATGCAGGGATGGTGACTCCACCACCTCCCTGGGCAGACCATTTCAGTACTTTATCACTCTTTCCATAAAAAACTTTCTCCTAATATTGAACCTACATTTCCCTTGGTGCAGCTTAAGACTGTCCTCTGGTTCTGTCAGTGCTGCCTGGAGAAAGAGACCAAACCCCCACCTGACTGCAGCCACCTTTCAGGGAGTGGTAGAGAGTGATAAGGTCACCATCGGTCTCTGGGCTCATCCAGCCAGTTTGAACTCAGCAGAGAGTGCTCCTGTCCAAGCTGTGGGCTCCCAGCTTTTCCAGGACTGTGCTGTGGGAAACAGTGTCAAAGGCCTTGCTGAAGTCCAAATAGACAACATCCACAGCCTTTCCTGCATCCACCAGGCAGGTCACCTGGCCATAAAAGGAGACCAGGTTGGTCAAACACAACCTACCCCTCCTAAACCCATGCTGGCTGGTCTGATGCGTAAGTGCTGCATGATCACACTCAATATAAACTGCTCCATCACCTTACCAGCTACTGAGGGGAGGCTAACAGGTCTATAATTACCAGGATCCTCCTTCAAACTCTTTTTTTGTGAATGGGCATCACTCTGTCCAGCTTCCAGATATTTGGAACCTCACCAGTGAGGCAGGACTGTTGGTAAATTAGGGAGAGCAGCTTTGCAAGCTCATCTGCCAGCTCCCACATCACCCTGGGATGGATCCCATCTGGTCTCATAGATTTATGAACATCCAAGCAGCTCAGCAGTTCTCTGACCGCCTCCTCCTGGATAAAGGAGGACCATTCTGCTCCCTGACACCATCCACCAGCCCAGGAGGACAGCTGTCCTGAGGACAAGCCGTCTTCCCACTAAAGACTGAGGCAAAGAAGGTGCTAAGCACCTCTGCCTTCTTCTCACCTGCAGTAACAAAGTTCCCTCCCACATCCAGTGGAGAACAAAGGATGGCCTTACCCTTCCTTTTTGCCATTAATATATTTGTTAAAACTTTTTTTATTATCCTTTACAAAAGCTGCCAAATTAAGTTCAAACTGAGCTTTGACCTGCCTGTTTTTTTTTTTCTACACGCCCTAGCAAGCCCCTTAAATACTTCCTGAGAGAGAGACTTGACCCACCTTTCAAAGATGATATTTTCATTTTCCTAGGAATATTATTAATTCTAATTCCTAAGTTCCCATCCAGCCTGGATGTCTGCCTCAACGACTCATCTTTCAGCACACAGGGACAGCCTGTTCCTGTGTCCTCAAGATCTCTGTTTTGAAGCATGCTCACCTTTCCTGGGCTCCTTTGTTTTTAAGGGATTCTTCCCAAGGAACTCTCTGATAAGTCTCCTAAAGAGGCCAAACTTTGCGCTAAAGAAGTCCAATGTAATAGTCTTATTGATGTTCCCCCTAATTTCACCAAATATAGAGAACTCCATAATCTCATGATCACTACGCCCCAAGTGGCAATCTTTGCTGTTGCTGTTATGAGAACATGCAAAAATAAGACTGGAATATATACTTTGTTTCACAGCTGATAACACCACCAAAAACAAAAACTTATTTAGTACCAGACAGTAAGGGCAGAATGAAAGAAATTGTCACTTTTCAAATTATGGAAACTATCAATGCAGATACTAGGAAATTACTAGTGTTTAGAGAAAGGATTAAAATATCATGAAGCAGCTTTTCAGTCAATGAAAAAAGAGTAAGACAACATTAGTACCTCCTATTTTCAGCCAAATTTGCACCTTCATCCTTGAGCTCCTTACTTTTCCTTACACAATCTTCTAAGAGAACTTCCTTTCTCCTCTTAGCTGCGAGCACCCAGGTAGCATCATCATCGTCACCCAGATCCTTGTCATCCGCAGCTTCTGCTTCGAACTGCTGAGAAGTAGCTTTTGAGACCTTCTCACCAATCTTTCTCATCCACCCAAAAGAAGCCATCTGGAGAACTAGGAAGAATGCATTTTAAATAGTTAGGTAATTTTGCTTTAAGTACACAGCAGGACAATCACCCCTCGCTCATCTCGAAGCTAAAGCAGTAGCACAGCGCGGCACTCCCCCACACAGATCTGACCCGACCGGCTGCACTGAGCTGTCCCTGCGGCACGCAGGGCCCGGAGGCCCGCGGCGGTACCTGGCCCTGACGCCGGCCGCCCCTCCCGGCTGGAAGCGCCGCGCCAGGAAGCGGAAAGGCGGGGCGGCACGGCAGGAACCGGGCAGGAGCAGGAAGGAGCGAGGCCAGCGGCGGTGCCCGTGGCCCCGGCAGGGACAGCCGGGAGCCGTAGTTCTCCTAGGCCGTGTGGATGCCGTGAGGCGCCCGGCGGCCGCCCCGCTCCTGTGCGTAGGCGGCAGCGGTGAAGAGCGGGGCCGGAGGGGACAAAACAGCCGGGCCTGGGAGTGTCACCGCCCGCGGTGCTCGAGTGTCACCTGTCACCCGGGGACAGGTATGGGACGGCGGGAACGTCCCTCGCCTGTGCCGACCGCCCTGGGACAGCAGCCACGCACCACGGAGGCGGCTCCGGCCGGGAAGGCCCGTAAGGAGCAGTGAGCCAGGCTCACAAGCACGGCTTTTTACACGGGGAAAAAACCGCCACCACAACTAAACACACACGCACACATACACACACACAAAAAAAAAACCAAAAACAAGTCCCACCACCCTCCAAAAACCCGAAATGCATTAAAAAGCCCAATACAAAACAACAAAAACCCAAACAAATAAAAAAAACACCTCAATCCCTAAACAAAAAGAGAAGACAGGGTTTAGAACTGCAGGGCGGCAGTGTTTAAAACTGGTCCCTGCTTGCGGGGACCAATACCGAGCGAAAAGCCCCATCCGTGGTGGGAGGGAAAGGCTGAGTGAAGATGCGAGAGGAGGCGCATCACCACAGGGGCACAAAAAACGCGATCAGGGTTTGTTCCATCTCGAATTCCTTTTCTGCCGCAAGAGTTCACAAGATCGAGGGGGAAAGGGTCAGTCGGATCAGGCGAGCACAGCTGGTGCACCGGCCTGGCCAGCTGGGAAATCTGCTGACATTTTTGTCACGCTGCTGCTTTTTCTATAATTGTAATAGCCGTTGCTTTTAAAACGAGCGTAACAGTTCTTGTCCACTTACGTATAACACTAGAAAACAGCAAACACACAGTTTCAAACAAGATGGTTCAGTATTTTATGTTTACTTCGTTTTTAGTTTTGAAAGGTTAAAAAGTTATACAGTTAGAAACAAGCATTTTTGCCATTCAGCTTTGTCAAAAGAAATTAACAGGAAGTAGGCACATCTTTGTTAAAGAACAGGACTTCGTATCTTACAATGGTAATCAACTGGTAAAACAAAATTTAGCTCGAAGTTTGTATTAAACACTCACATCAAGACAAACATGAAAGGATTTTTTTTTTCTTCATATTGCACCACCAAGATGAACTTTTATCCATTACCTATTGATTTATATTGCACATGGACAGCCCAGATTCATCCATGTTACTGAAAAAATTACAATACAAAGACAAGGTAACTCATTGTACTCCATCAGGAGTAAGCTTGGGAATACGGAGTAACACACTTTACCAGTTTGTGTATCTGCATAAGCTGCTTTACAACTCTGGCAGCTCTCTCAGTGAAGTTTCATTTCACAGCCTGTTGGCAGCTTCTAGGGCAATCCTAAAGGTCTGCAAGATCAGTAGGAACATGTGAAGAAAGCAATTTCAACAGCAAGATCTACAAAGCATAAGAAAATGACACAACAGGCAACTGGGTTCAATTGGGTTGTTAGTGCCCCTTTCTACTCTTCCCCTTCCCTATAAAAATCTCAATTCAATCAGAAAACCTTTGGCCATCAAAATTGATCTACCATAAAAATGCACTTTTATTTACAACTACATATATTGTACACTTCTGCCAGAAACTTGCTTTAACTTCCTGATACCAAAACTAAGGACAAACCAGGGTTGTCTTAAAGCACAAGAGGGCTGAAAAGGTATATAAAATTAAGAACTATTTTGCATCTTTACACCTTGCATGTGTTGTCAGCATTAGAAGGAGCAGATAACATTTATAAATAGTTCAATACATGCAAGTGATCCCAAAACCAATTCCAGATGAGGAATTGCTACAATTTAAAAACCTGTGCGTTTGTATGTTTATACAAGTGCAGTACTTAATTCCAAAATAAAGGGTAACAAAAATGAACACACTAATTTATTCAGTACATCAGTACCAATTCATACCAGACAAAAGACAGGACTTCTTTGTAGGATTTGCAACTGGTCCCTCACATTGGCATCCTAAAATTTTGGGGCTCAACTTCTGATACTAACTTCCACTTTGGAAAATCTTCCAAAGACTTAAAGTACAGTGATACAGCCAATGTCCCTACAGGGACCATCTGTGACACGTGAGGATAAAAAAATGAAGTTGTAAACTTGTACCCACCTCTGAGACAGACCTCACTATCACCCAGTTCAAAATACAACAGTTCAGGGGCTTCAAAACAGCATTATGTTTCTTCATATTCTGTGCATGCAAATTTCTGAGCTGCAGCCAGCTGGCCAGAATTTAACTGTTCCTACATCCGTAGCTAGCAGTTTCCCATGGATAAAATCTCTGCCATTGGCAAGAATTTCCACCCATGTGAAGAGTCCAGGTTTCACTGCTCAGTAATGCCTGGAAGTTCCAGCCTCTTCCTGGGGGAGCAACCTTTGAAACTATGTAGGTCATGAATATTATTTTGAAGAAAGCATTAAGTCTTGAATGCAAACCTAAGTATTTTATGATTGCTTATGTCTAAGTGTCAGATGAAAATGGAACCATGGCTAATTATATCCAATTTAAAGAGACTAAAGATATTCATGCAAGTACTACCTGTGATTTTAACATACAAAGTTCAGGTTTTTTCCTGAACTGCTGCAAAAACCATAAATGCAGAATGACTTTTATTATGGATAATTGCAATCTATAATTAAAAACTCTAGCACTCAAGTTGTCATGATAAGTTTTCAATGTTCAACTGAAAAGTTAGACTGTTTGATTCAGTTAAATAGCTAAGTTTCCTACAGAGGCTGCCTGGGAAATATTAAAACTGTGTATGTGGTTTTCACTTCATACTGAATACTATATAATATAATATAAGTTAAGGTGATAACCAGCTGTATCAAAGTATAAACACATATGTTAAAACCCTGTAAATTTCAGATTCTGGAATAGCATGAAACAGCCCTCAGGCTCTGCTCTTAACTCCAGGGACATGTTTCTAAGGAAAAGGATTCTTGGTCTGCAGTTACAGAGGGGAGCTGCTCTGCTGCTACCACACTAAGATAATGTGTACAGACAAGGAGGAGCTCCCTGACCGGTTCTCCACAAAGCAACATTTTGGTTTAGCCCATGGGATGCCACATTTTCTCAGCATTAAGTTTCCTGCCACTGTTCTGGACTCAATCATTCTACTCATTCTACTGTCCACACTTTTCACCCTCAATTACAGAGCACCTACACATTTCCAACTGGCCAGATTTGCATGCATTTAATAACACTTTTTGTTAGAAGTAGTACATTGTAACACATCATCGCATTCTTTATTATTTTTGTCAAATAAGGGGGAAGAAACAGTTTTAATACATTAACATCTGTCAGGAGATGCTGATACTTCTGTATCAGTCACAACTGTAGAGGGTGACCAACAAATCATACTAAGATCACTGAACTAGGACGTGTATGTTAACTTACAGTGCATCAGATATATGTATAACTAGATAAAAAAACAAGGAGGTCCATCTAGCTTAAATGTTATAGGCAGCCTATTTTGCACTCCAGGTAAAATGTTACAAACACTACCCAAAGGGCATCTTATTTCCTGTACCTGTGTTATGCTATTGGACAGCAGGCAATCAGAATTCACTCCAGCTTCAAAATAATACATGTTAACTGCCCATAATAAGTTTTATCCCCATGCAAGTTGCATTCTGTGGCTAGCTTTTTCAGCGCCTTAGTTAATTTCACTTGATTATAATTGGAAGCATCTGACTATGATTTAGGCATGCTTATTGCTCTAAAAGAAATAAGCCCATCTTCAAAATTACTGTGCAAGTATTTTAATAAGATTTGCACACATCTCAAAAAACTCAATTGTATGACTCCCTGGTCTTGGAGTTACGTCAGCTGTAGAAGAGTCAAGCGAAGAGTTGACTGATGAGGTAAGGGATGTATCCGCAGATTTTCCTTGAGCATCAGCATCTGAATCTTTTTGACAAGATTTATAGTTGCTCACAGAACCTGATCTCTGTGGAGTTGCAGTCCCAGACTTCGCTTCAGCAATTTCATCTGGAAACAAGGGAAGAGAAGAGAAAAATTTGGTTAAAAAAAAAATTCAGTTCTAGGAAGAGCAAATATCGTCCCTTCTCACAATTCAAAATCTTGTCTTTTAAAATCTTGATTAATAACTGAACAGCTTTTGCAAATAGCATTTGATACAAAATAAAAGCTTGTATACATAGTAGCACAATAGCAAATGTTCTTATGCTAATTCTTTCTGTGCTCTGAACTGTACTTCAGAACTATTTACACCCACTTTAGACTAGAACTAGATACTAATTGTATTTTTCATGAACTGATTTCAGCAGCCAACTGTTCAATTTAGGTTACTCAAAACAAAACCAGGTCAGCATCATAAGATTAAGTTCAATAGCAGTTTGTAGATGTTTTTTCTACAATCTACTTTATTTTTATTCTATTTTTGTTCTCTTTTGGGTATTTATATATTATTATTTGTATTTTATGATAATTCATTACAACATTACACTTGTTAGCATCTGCACTCATTTATTCTTCTCTTTTGAAAGTTTTTTACCATAGAATGTATATTTAGGCTGCAGCAACTGATCTCTACCTTCAGTATGAAGAGAAAATAGTTTCATTTTAATAGTAGTGTTCTGATGAAGCATCTCTATTCTTATTTTAAATACTGAACATTAACCTGGCTCTAAGCTGGCTCCTGAAAATTATTTCAGGAGAAATTGGTGAAAAGGCAATACCTCTTGTTTACACAAAGCTACTTAAATTTACAAATTGTTAAAAGAACAAAGAACCATTAACTATGGCAGAGAGAAGGAATGTCAGATCGGTTTAACTACTGGAAGGGATACAACCCAAGGGCACAGATTTGTTCTATTTCCTCAAAAGTGGAAACCAGAATTGTAGCAGGCTGCCCTCCCAGAGCTGCACGGCTCTAAGCAGTCAAAAAAAAAAAAATTCCTTTTTTCCATGCAATGTTTTCCTAGGCATGTCATCTACACCAGTGGCTATAGGTAACTATCATTTAGTCTATTATGCCCATAAACAAGTGTTCAGTCTCTTTTAGCTCCTATGCTCACTTCATCTAACCAGGCTTTGTATACTGTGTTACTGTCACTCCATAAAATATATTTTTGTACAGGTTAAACTATATGCTTTCAAGATTTTAGTTCCTTCGAGCACAAAATTCCTACCTCAAATTTTACCTATTAGTAGAACTGGTGGGTTAACTTTGCCTTGCAGCTGATATCTCAGAGCAAAAGGGAAGAAAATTGGAAGGGCAAAAGTGAGAAAACTCACAGGTAGAAATCAAGAGTTTTAAGTAAGGTGTTGGGGGGGAAAGTGATGCAAAGGCAACCTCTCACTATCTCCAAGCAGGCTGATGCCCAGCCAGTCTCACTGTTACCTTCCCCAAAAGCCCTTTCTTTGCTAGGCATAACATAATATGGCATTGAACATCCATTCATTCAATGTTGTAGTGTGCTGTTAAGTTCCTTGTGTTATTCCCCCAATTTATGTATTGTTCTCCCCTATTATGTGTAAAATGGTTTTGTTCCCCCAGTTTTTCCTGCTACTGCCACCCTGTCAGCTAAGTTGCTCTATTCATAGTTGCCGATATGTAATTGCTCCTCCCCTAGTTTCCCTTATAAGTGAAAGCTGTCTCCTCCCTAGGCCCAGTCAATCACTCCCTTCTCCTCCCAAGTTTCGAGAACCTTCTCCTCTCTGGAAGTAGTAGTTAGCTGGAAACCCAGGACACCTTCCTTACCTTTTGATTATTAGTCTCCATAGAGTGTCAGTTCTGTGAAGTTCATCCCATCACCTTTCCCGACTGGTTCCGCCTGTACCCACCCCCCTCCTTTATAATCCTGTTTCACCCCCTATTGAAAAAAACTTTTTCCCAGTTAGTTTTCCTGCGTTTGCATCCTGCTACACCTTCAATAAACCAATGTTTAACCCCCAGAAAATAGTCAGCTCCATTCCTCCCCAATACCAGCAGTGTAAGCCAGTCCGCAGCCAGCGCAGCCCGAAGCCATCAGACACCGAAGAGTGCTAGCCAAGAATTGCAGAAAGGCGTCGGCCTTTCACCCTCAGCTAGTCAGACTCTAAACTTTGGGCCACGTACGCCCCCCTCTGCAAGAGTTCAATATGGCTCAGCTCTGCAGAGCTGTTGCTCCCCTCCCAACACAGTAGTGTGGAAAAAGAAAGGCTGGATACTATGCCAGTGCTGCTGAGCAACACTCAGCAGCAGTGTGTTTTCAGTACTGTTTTAGTCACAGATCCAAAACAGCACCATGTAGGCTGCTAGGAAGAAAATTAACGCCATCTCAGTCAGACCCAGTACAATGAGGTACAGTCCAAGTGAAATTTAAATGCCTAGATGTCACACTTATCTTCATGGAAAACACTGTTCACATGCTTACTTCAGATCTAAATTAATATTTAAATTTGGGGTAAGGCTCCAAAGGCAGCCTAAGTTGCTTCTCCTCCAACAATACTGTCCCCTTTTGCACTACTGGTTTTAGTTCTGATGCAGACAAAAAGTAGAGCTCCTCAGGAGCTGACATTGCAAAAAAGCAAATGAGATGCAGCAGCTAAGCACATATCACAGGGACACTAGTCCTTGAAGGAATAAGGAAACACTAATACATGTTAGATTGATTTAAAATTAAAAAAGGGCAACACTTACTTCACTTCTAAATAAGTAAATGATGACATTTGCAAGTAGAATGATTTCACCTACAACTCAATTAACTTAAGTAACTCTTCACATACCATCAATACTACGGAAGTCCAGTAAGTACGTTCTGCTGTCCACCTGGTACAGCTGCAGACTCATTTTGGAATATGCACTTGTTACTGGATTCTTCCTCCGAACACGCAGATAGTATGGATTTACAACCTAGTATGGAAGAGATTTGAGTCAGTTAACCAGAACTGCTTGAAAATCACTGCATACTGTTTTTGTCCTTTCAATTCACTAGTGTTTATCAAGTGATTTCAGACTTCATCACCTGTTGGACTTGGGGGTTATTGGGATTTTTTTTAGCCAAGAGAAATATATTCCTGCATCCACAAGAGAAAATTTTAGCTTTTTTTTCCCTGTCAGCATGTACATTCTCCCCCCAACACCCTTCTGGCACAGCAAACATCGACAGCACAGGCACATGAGATTAATGCCAGAATATGAGAACAGTTTCAGATGTCTGGGAGATGTAACTACACAGCTCAAACAAAAATGCATTGTTGTTTGCTGTAAAGGTCATTTATTTTGTTACCTTCCATTCATAATCCAGTTGTTTAATTGCTCTACAAACTTCAGCCATGATATCATTTGGTCGACTCTGACTCCGTATCCCCAGGTGCCATTTAGCCCGCCTTACACCCTGGTGCTTTGACTTCTGTGGATTCAGCTCATCAAGGGTGTGGCGAGGGCGTGGTGCTTCAGCTACTAAAAATGGCACTCGTTCAGGGTGAGGGCGAGACAGGTGGTGATCATCCAGAAAAGAATCTGGTGGACTTGTGGCCAAGTAGAAGTCTTTGGCCTCGTTCATTATTCTTCTGTTATCTATAATGAGGTGATAAGCAACAGCCAGAGGATCCTGATGATTTCTGCTGTACAGACAACTTAGCACTTCCTCTTCCGTGCACTCAAACTTCTCACACACTTCTTTTAAGGCTTCATCATCAATCATGGTAGAGCTATATGATGGATCTTCAGGAAACAAGTATTTTGGAAGATCCTGCTTAAACCATTCATGTTCCCTAGATTTAAAAATAAAAAACATCTGAGTATACATAAGTAAAGAAAACATGTTTAACAGGAAATTCCTTTAAAATATAAAATTAATTTTAGTCTATGCTGGAAGAAAGAATAATGGTTGCCAATCTAAGACCCTTGTAGCACAGACAATGAAATAAGCACTGCCTGCACAAGATTTTACTAGACATTTTGCAGGAAACTGAGAAAAATGTTTTTGTTATCTCACAAATTGCTTAGTGATAGGAATCAGGTGGTTACTTTCTCATTTATAATTTCAGTACCTTCCTCCTCCTGTTCTTGTGACTGTTTTGCTGCACAAAGAGCTGATCCTTCTGATTCCCTCTCCTGTTCCCTTCTAGAAGCTTCTTCATTCCTGACCAAACAAGATTACTTTTTCTTTGGGTGTTTACTTTTAGTTATAGGAGCAAGTGATATAGTTGAAAGCTGGGTTTCTGTCCTAGCCAAAGTGTCTGTTGGTATGTTTTCAGACTCAAAAATCCCATCTTGTCCTTGAGGGTGCTGGTTAGTATTGAGCAGTGTTCAACAGGAGCAGGCCATGTCCCAGCACAGTGTTAATTAGCCGGGCCTGTTTGCAACAGCATCATTCTTTCAAACGTTCTATCACTTCGTGACAAAATGCCATTTCTATCATGTCCTACCTGCACATTTTCTCCCACGTGCCTTACCACACATAACCACACTGCTATGAGGCCTGGGAGATGTTCCAAATTAACTTGTCAATCTTCCAAAAAAAGTCTAAATTATGCTCCTAAGAAATACCAGTACAAATATTTTGACTGCCCAAGGTTTTCAAGATACTGAAATTATGGCAATGAGGGAGAAAACATCACAGAAGAATGTAGCGAAGAATGTAGCGAAGGTGCCATTCTGTATTTGCTGCACAAAAAAAAAAATCTTGGACAAAGATATGTAATTGTTAATTGTCTCCCTAAGATGGTACTCAAAGGACAGTCACAGCTTCAGTAGAGAGCCCAAATACCAGATGAAGCTCAAGGCCAATGTTCTAATTAAAAAAAAAAAAAAAAACACAGAAAACAAAACAAAACCACCTCCCCAAAAAGTCACAAAGCACTACATAGCACAGCAAATTGCAAAAAGTCTCCTAAATCTTCAACACGTACAGCAAAAAATGGAACATGGAAGAGATCCTATAAATCAATATTGAGAACAGAGAAATCAATAGTCTTACAAAGAACCATTATACAGACAGAATTTATAATTATTTTATCTAATATGCTCTGTTCAAATCTGTTTTTAACTCAACACCTTCAAGCCCCATACTAGGTATCAAACAGGATGGTTACAACTGGCTTAACCCCAGCCAGCAACTAAGCACCACACAGCCACTTGCTTGGTCCTCTCCAGTGACATGAGGGGCAGAACCAGAAGAGTAGAAGTGCAAATAATTTGAGGGTTGAGATAAAAACCAGTTTCATCATTAGAATTAAAAAAAAAAATTCTAAGCAGAAAAAAAAATCCAAAAACACAAGAGAGGTGAAAAGGAAACCCAAGAAAGACAAGTAATGCAGATAAAAACAACTGCTCATCACAAAATGTCTGATGACCAGCAGACCAGCCCCATCAGCCTTCCTCTTATTTTCACTGCAGACTATGACCCTATATGGTTTGGAAAATGCCTGTGCTCAGCTGGGGTCAGCTGCTCCAGCAGTGTCCCCTCACAATTCCTTGTGCACCCCCTGGCTGCTCTGTTAGGACCATGTAAGAAGCAGAAAAGCCTTTGTCTCTGTGCAGGCCCTGCTCTGCAGTAACTACAACATCCATCTGTTACCAAGACTAAATTCAAAACACAGTTACTGTGAAAAATTCAATTCTATTCCAGCCCAAACCAGCACAGTGAACTAAACTCCACTCAGTGTGATCCTGAGAGCACTGTGCCTCAGCATGAACGTGCTGAGCAAAATATAGTTTAATCAGAAAAACAGTTCATTTGGAAGCAGAAGAATATTTTTCCCATATCACAACAGCCATAGACTCAGCCATAGCTGGGATGACTGAACCCAGAGGAATACTGTTACTGTTCACGGCACTAGGCCTTTCCCCTTGCATGAACATACATACAACCCCTAGAAGAATTAAGGTATTCAAACAAACTCAGTTTGTCCTTTAAACTGTGAGGTGACATGTCATATGGGTAATAGGACAGAGCTGTTCCAGATTCAAATTCCAGCCATGCTCTGTAACCAACATTTTTCAACATCTGTTTCACACCACTCCTTTACCACAAACTATTTATTTAACACAACTGAGGTTGCTCATTTCCTAACTTCCAACCCTAAAAGGAGCAGCTTTTTCACTATGGTAGTATAGCAACACTCTTTCCTTAGAGCTTCTTGCGAAGAAAATTAAGCTGCTGCATAAAGTACATTTGTCCCAGCTACCTTTTTTTAATTTGATCCAGCGCACATTTGTCAACACAATCAGCTGCTCCAGAATTATCTCTTGGAATCTGGAGCCCATGATGCCTCTAACTACAAACATTAACTTATCAGTATTTGGTGAAGTATTTACCATTCATACACAAATTAATGCCAGTGCTTTGAACCTAGAAATTGTTGCCTTACATGTGGCATATTCACAGTTTTAACAAATAACTTTTCAGACCCTGAAGAAATATGAATAAAACCAGTAGTTATCAGATTAAAGAGACATTTACAGTAGAGAGCACTAGTTCCTAACAGCAAAGACAATCTTCTTCCCCTAGAGAAGTCTATATACCATAATTTTTGCAAACCATTATGCAAGTAAACACCTTTGCTATGGCAGTCTTAAACCTAAAGTATCTCAGAATTTCCATATATAGTATAAATAATTTGTTTTACTATGATCTCCAATAGATACTTAATTGTCTAATGCAGATCAGCACTATCAGAGCTAAAACCAAGCCATCACAACCTGAATTTTTCATCTCAGTCTAGAAAATATGGACAAGCTCTATGAATAACTTCTTTGTTCTGCATATTTGTGCTACTGTAATTCCAGCATGCTGCGATCAGACATCAGCGTTTTACCTAATGTCTCTGATTGTTGCTCTTTTCATTGGATCCACTTGCAGCATATGCTTCAAAAGACTAATTACAGATGGATTCAGGTACTGAGGGGTATAGAAGATACCATCACATATCTTCTTAAAAAGGGTTGGCACATGATCATCATCAAATGGAAGTGTTCCGCATAACAAAGCATAGAGAATAACCCCACTGCTCCAAATATCTACTTCTGGACCTGCATATAACCTGTGAAAAAAAATAATTATTATTACTGATTTGTGTTTAATACATTTAGATATGTTTTCTGTCATTTTTCCATTGTCTCACAGTAATTAAAAGCATGTGAACTCATGACAACCGATTTTGCAAGCACTATATCATTTTAGTTCTATTCTGTAGCTCCCTTGAACCTCAGTACTCTTCCCTTTCTAATAAGAGAGCCCAAGTAAAGTTTTCCTGTTTAATGCATAACAATAATCCATAATGCAATTCTGCACAATGGCAAATTGAAAGAAACATGCATCTACTACTAAGAAAGCCCATGTTATATATTGCTATCAATGTTATAGAGGAATCTGTGCAAAGTCAGTTATCCCCCAAATCGTGGCTGAAAAGTTTAAGACAAGTCCACATAGTGAACATGACACATATTCTGTGCCCCTGCCAGAGTAGAAGAGACATCTGGCCTCCAGTCAACAAGAGGCAATGTTAGAGTACATAGCTGAAAGCAGATTTGACAATTATGGTTTACAAAAAGGGAAGTTACCTCCAAAATTAGTATCTACTCTGCAGCATGCATTTCACTGATACTCAACTTCACAGCAGACTCTGCCTGAAACTCTGCACCTCAGCTTCCAAGATCTGAGCTCTACATGAGATTTTTACAGCAATTCAGGCAGAGCGTACACAACGCATTTGGGCCATTAGACATCTCACCTCTACCTTACAGGAACTATTCAAAGCTAGTTCACAGAAGCTTTAAACATTTTAAAAATTATCAATACCACTATCAGCCCTCAGTTTCTCAGTATAAAGCTTGTCAACTGAACTACTTTTGTACCCTTTAAAATCAAGCAGCAATATGACTGAAGTACATGCATACGTGTATCCAATATAAAAGAAACTACCTTCCAGAAATTACTTCTGGTGCAGCATAGTTAGGGGAACCACAGCTTGTTCTTAAAAATTCTCCATCTGACATCATATTTGATAGACCTGAAAGTGTATAAGAGTAACTACTAAAAATTGAGGGAGCAAAATTATTTCACACTGCATATAGCACCTAGAACAAACCACTAGTGATTCAAATTAGAAAACTAACAGATTTATTCCAGTTAAGAAATAGCGTTGTTTGGAATTATGGAATTTTTATTTGAGCATGCCACATAATCCTCCATGTATTT
Organism: Zonotrichia albicollis; assembly: GCF_047830755.1. Lineage (NCBI taxonomy): Eukaryota > Metazoa > Chordata > Aves > Passeriformes > Passerellidae > Zonotrichia > Zonotrichia albicollis. The sequence continues at coordinate 19,961,895 of NC_133860.1, forward strand.
TATCAGAAATCCGAGTAACATCAATCCATTACTGCCCACAGCCTAGAGATATTTGAGAACATATTTAGCCCTAGACTCGAACAGCTAAATTTGGATGACACAGGCATGACAGAGAAAAAAGTTGCTCAAAGGGAGATGAAGCAGTATAGCAAGACAGGATTTTGGTCATTAACAAGAAAGTACTAAAATTCTTATTTGCTTCTAAAATGCCAAAGTGGGAAATGCTACCAGAGAATTCCCTAAAATTCTGTTAGAGGTTACACAGAAGAAAGGAGTAAACATGAGGAGTAAACGTCACTGAGGAGTAAACATGAATTTACTACAATTTACACCCATATATTATGCACCTGGTTCCTGCATCATGGCAGTTTAGTAATTTGCTTTTCAGATACTCTGTAAGTGCCTTAGAACAAGGCCACCTGCATTCACCAGCACTCAGTATAGTCTAACAGCTGTAGAAAATTTCTCCTTGTTTCCTCAGGGAGGCTGCATGATCAGGACTACCATAAACCAAAGATCTCAAGAACAAATTACGCCCTTTTATGGGTCAGCAGGGAATGTGGAGGGGAAAGAGTACAGCTTGGCTAGCTTTCATATTCTAACAAACAAAAACTTTTATTAAGCTCTTGTTTAATACATCGTTCATGAATAAATGAGTGCTACAGTTTTGCTGACACTAAGTTACAGGAAAATGTTTTTGTAAGTTACTGTACGTCATTTCTTTACTATGTGAGCCATTTCACCCAAATAATTTCTTCACATGAGAAACCAGTATGATTCCCAGGGCCCACACAGTTGAACATCATACTTTTAAAACATAGTTTGCATACTCAGCATTACCTAACACCTTTCACAATGTCTACAGAGATCTGTCATGACACATCAGTATGGATACCTTACTACGCCTATATGTGATGAGTCAGGTGAGGTTTCCTGACTCAGATGGTTCCAAGGCCCAGCTTCAAGGCTTCTCTGCAGCTGTGACATGAAAAGCTGGCATAAACAAATCAGGAAGACTAGTGTATTTTTCTATATCACTGTAGCTTCTTGAAGATGATGAATTGCCCCTGCACTGTTCTTCCAGGAGAACTAAGCATCTCATTTTACAGATGGTGAAACAGAAAAGGAGTGAGTTTTGAAGAAGGTCAGAAACTAAGTTCACTTAGCATTTCAGATAAAATATTGTTAGTGAAACCAAACTAATCAGTTCACAATTTCAGCCAGTCACAGAAAATACCTCAAGAGAAAGCAAGAAAGCTTGAAATGAAAACAAGTTCAATAAATGTGCAAGAACATTATTTTGCTTTACATCTATTTTCTTTATGTTCCTCTGTTGTATCCCACCACACAGATATTAAACTATACATACTTTGTTTAACATTTCCTTTTGTTATTAACAAGATCTAACACCATAAATGCAATCAGATAGAAAAATAAAGCAATACTTACCAAAGTCAGCTATCTTAGCATTCATGTGTGCATCAAGAAGCACATTTTCAGGCTTCAGATCTCTATGCACTACCATGTGCCTGTGACAGTAATCCACACCAGAAAGGATTTGCTGAAACAGACGTCTACTTTCCTTCTCATCAAGCTACAACAGACAAAGATTTTAAATAATTAAGAGGCAGTGGAAGTTAACTTGTTTTTCATTTTTACTAGCCAGCGAAAACTTTCCCATTACCTAAACTATGTATAACTATATATAACTCTAAATTATACTTATCATTTGATAATTTATATAGCTTTATAGATACTTTGTCAGAACTAGTAGCAAGCAGATTCATATCTTATACCATGTTTGTTTGCACCACAGCTGTAAATTGACTCAAACAAAACATACCCACTTACTCAGAAAGTCACTGGAAGTTCTTATTGACACTTTTGAAATTGGGTTTGGCAGATGTTACATGCTCACTAAATAGAAACATTAGCACTGAAACATTTAGCTTTGTATAACTGGAATCATCAGTTTGATATTTAAGCACAGTGCAAGACTTAAGCTGGCAAAAGCTGCTGAAATGCAAAATGCTACAGAAATTATTAACTTCAGATGCTATTTATGCTCTCAGCATCTGGTCACAAACAGCAGACTTAGGAGGGTATTTCCTACAGAGACCCACAATCCATATCAGTTTGTCCCAGCAACTCTAGTATTCTATGTATCTAGTCTGTAAAAAGGGACTTCAGATTTTTCACACAAGCTGTTCTAATAGTAGAAGACAGTAATAAGGGGACAATGGTCGCTTTCTAATAATGGGATATATAAAGAAACAATTTTCAGCTCCTCCAATTGGGTACATATTCATCTAGTTTATTCCCAGCCACTGTAAATCAACAGATTAGTAGAAAGGAACAATGCTATGACAAAGTCACACAGGAAGATTTTTAATGTGTTAACATATAACCATTTCTACTTTCAAAAAAAAAAACAAAACATAGTCATAAAATATATTTTAATTGATAGCAGCAAAATTGAAACTGAATACAAGAAAACACACCCACATTTAACAAGGTGTAACCAATACCCCTTGCTCCCAGCCCATGACAATGTGGTTAGCTTAATTAATGCCACTTAGTGAGGCAAGCAGCCATTCTGTGACCATGCAAGTCATGTGTTCATCCCCTCTGCCTCATTATCAGGTCCTGGAGGTCCTGTGAAGCAAATAAACCCATTTTCTTCTACCCCCCCCTACCAGCCTCAAGATTCCCAGGTGCCAGGCTGATTATCTGCTGCATATAATCAGGATACTGAGGACCAGCATAGTGAGGACCAGCCTTTAGTCCTCAGGCACAGAGCCATGGATGATTGTCATGGCATACGGAACTGCAACGGCAGCCAGAGTTTGATGTCTTTACCACCAGCTATGAGTCCTAAATGGGAATGAAACCTGGGACTTCTCAGTGGCCACAGACATGTCCAGCACCCTCTGCTTCCTCTGAACTTGAGTTCATCTGTAGACTTTCTAGACTTTCAAGGCTAGACTGTGACTGTTATATGAATACAGCAAAATATGCATTAAGATTGGACCAGATGTACAGAGGGTCTAGGGGAATAGACATCCCAAATTAGGTTGTGTAAAACTTCTGTACTACACTATTTATAAATTATAGTATATTCATTCTGCTCATAGAAATCTTGCGCTACTCTAATTACAAATACTGTACTACATTAATCATAATATTCTTTTGAGAAAAGAAAACTTTTTATTGTATCATTCTGATAAAGATACCCAAAAAGATGCCCAAAAATCTATCCCCTCAGTGTAGAGTGACACAGGAACATTGCAAATGCAATAACAGAACGCAAGTCCGTGATTTACAGAGCTGGAATACTTCTTACCCTTCCATTTTTACAGATATAATCAAACAGTTCTCCTCCTGAAACATATTCCATCACCATGAAAATGTCAGTGGGTGTACTGATGACCTGGTACCTGATAAGAGAAGGTATCTATTAGTCTACACACTCAGTAAAACACTAAATACATTTGGTTAAAACCGAAGTCATACAAATAATCAGATAAAAAATACACTTTAAAACAGTTACAATCAATCTACAGCTACTGGAATGACAATATTTCTCAGAAGCTTTTTACCTTCCTTTCACTATGTGACACCATCTTTGCAAAGACTAGCAAAAAATCTGTAATCCATATTAGGAATATCTGTCCTTGCTCTTTCAGAGGGACAAGTGATTTCTTTAAGACTATAAGACTGTGTAAGACAGTGCTGCCTCATCAACAGCTTGATGCAGTGAAAAGGGACTTCAAAAGGACTTTGCCAGTATTGCAAAAATACACACTTTTCAGCATTAACATGCAAAAAAATTTATTTGCCATAAATGAAAAAGTGTACTTCGAGACTGGGAAAAAATTCCTCTCAATAATTATGAATATTAAGAGTACTGATCTCTGGTTGTTATATTTTTATCATTCTACTTCATTCTAAAAACACAACTTTGAAGCTTTGAAATAACAAGTTTAAGGATAAAATAAAAATTTAAGAAATTTTTATTTTTTCTAATATCCTTACCTAAAAATTATTTCATATACTCTCTTTACAGCATTCCACATGCAAAAGAAAAAATTTTCCCAGTGATTCCTTGAGAAAGAAACGGTCATCTCAAATCTGCTAAACTGTCTTCAGTTTATATGTAGGAATGTGTAACAAGCACACATTCCTCTTTCACCTTGGTATGTCACGGTGCACTGACACTCCCTATTCTGTTCTGGCTATGGGTATGCCCTTTGGACCCATTCACAGATTAACTGAAAGCACTATCAATTCTGCTGACAAATCAGCTCAACAGCCTTCTGAAAACTAGCTCACTGACGAAGTGGGTGAGTTGACCTTACACAGTGTAATTTAGCTTCAGTGTAACAGCTGTTGCTCAATTAAAGGGAGTGCAGAAATGTGGCATCTGCCAGCGACAGTGGGGTAGACAAAATTCTACCAACAAAACAACCACCCACATCATGACTAAGACAGCAGAAGTCACCCACACTCTGAAAGTGCAGAATATTTCAAGAGGAAATTAGAGTCAAAGAAAATCAATGTTACTTATAATTTATTACCACAGACAAGACATGAGGGGTCTACTCTAGGACACAGTTTTACTCTGAAATCCACTGATGAACTACTGATCAACTAACAGATGTAATCAGGCATATTTTAAATACTACATTTAGACAAAGGGTAGCCACTACACTAAAGATTTCTGAAATAGCAATCATATTTATTAAACTTTACATCCTTAATTCAGAAAAATCTTGCAGAGCATCACCTACACTGAAAAAACATATCAATGACCAGCACATCACTAAAAACACTTTGAAAAGACACATACTTGCTATAGAAATGACCTTTACACTTTTGCTCTTAGTAACTCATTTCCCAAGCAGGGGGAAAGCAATCAAACATAAACAGAAAAAAAGAACTGAAGTAGCCACTAAATTCAGAGATGACTGCTACCAGAAATACCTGTCATGCCATTACCTTTCATACACCTGTCCAAAGAATGTCTAAGCAAAGATCTAATGGAAATTCTCCAGCCTGCAGTAAAACCCAGCTTTGTAAAAACACATTACAGAGGGCACAGTTGATACTTTGAAGCTGGTTACTTTTCTGACAAGATAAGAATCCTTATAATAATAAGTAATACTACTGTTTGTAGTATTGCCCTTCAAATGTGTTTCAGAGCAGTGACAGCAAAAAGAGATTACTGTCTAAGTAAGCTTGATTACAGTAAGCAAAACTTACAGCTTAATTATATGAGGATGCCTGAAGAGTTTGAGGTTCTGGATCTCCCTGCGGATTTTGCCTACAACATCAAGGCTGCGAATCTTCTGTCGATTCAGGATCTTCACAGCAACCTTGTGCCCAGTAAGTTCATGTTTTCCAACTGCAAGAAATAAGGAAGTATTTAGTCAAGGCTTTCAATTGCTCAGCTAAGACATTGTTTCTCCTTTTTGAATGTAGCCAAGTTAAGACACTAGCATTCCACCTATCCCCATTATATCTTTGGGAAGGTTGCAAAGCAGATGATATGGAATTTCTTCAGCCCTACTCCAATTTCTTCCACAATTCTATCATTAGAAGATGTATACATGTAAGAAATTCCTTAATCCTAACCAGCAAGAGTCTTGCAGCATAACATTTTTTTGCAATATTGGTTTAAAAAAAAAAAAAAAAAAGGCAAAGCATATCCCCAAACCCTGCCATCCTTGCTAATTAGAGAGCATTTCCACTCACTGTGTAAGTCACTCCAAGCTTTTGGCTTGCTTGGCAACCCACTCAAACATGTTTTCCTGTACCTCCTCTACTTCATCTGCAAGGATCACTCCTATCACTCCCTCAAGAAGCCTGCTTCAGCAATTGCTCTAAATTACCAGTGTAAGTACCTGATCAGTTTACTTATAAAAATCTATCTGTCCTTGGAGCAGTCTGACAGCTCCACATTCTGTGCAGTTAACACCAGAGCTTTATTCTATTTAAATAAGTAGTAAATGTGACGAGAAATGCACAAAAAATAGAACAGAAACAAGGAAAAACAATGGAAAAGATGCAACTAATGCATTCCTAGAAGTGGAAAAGAAACTAAGGATGGTTTCATTGTTCTTTAAACAGAGAAACTAAAGAGTCTAAACTATTTCACAGTTAGTTACCTCTCTTAAAGTCCTTAACTTTGCAAGTGCTAATGGGAGTAGACACAGCAAAATCCATGAGAATATTTTTCTTAAACCCAAAACACGATCACAGATGGAACACCAAGAAGCTAAGTATCTCTTTTACTAGAATGCTTCCCTGTCTGCATGGCTGCCACACACAGTGATTATAACATCACCATTTATTTGCCACTCTGACTTCTACCTTCCAAAGATAAGCCAGATTCTCCAGATACACACATGGCTCATCCTTGTCCACATGAATAAACATTTGTAACAGAACTTGCTGAACACAATACTCACTCATTTGGGTGCCTACCCTCACTTGGGAGTTTAAATAAGCCCCGGGCTTCAAGATTTATTTTTATATATCCATGAGAAGCTGTGATTAAACAGCAGTGATGCACAAAAATCTTTCTGTGTTCAACAGATAATTTGGATAGAATAAACAAACACCCATTGATCTGTAAGTCTCATTCCAGCACAATATACCTTCCTGCTGCCTTCTGCCTCTATATCAAGCTAAAAACCAATGCAAGTGAGAAGTTCTTAGCAGAGGCAGAAGATAATGACAAGCATCTGCATGCTTTTTCTTACAAGACAGCCACCTATAAAATTAAGCAGTCTGAATTCCTGTAGGGAACTAAACAGTGGATTACCCAAGACCCAGAATCATCACAATGCTGCACTGAGATACATTTAGCACATGGAAAAACAAAAGAGCTCTGATTAGGATGAAAAGACATCCCCTAAATTCAGAAGGGCCACAGTAAACAAAGCGCTGGCCAGGCATGTTTGCACTACTGAGGAATGCAGGACAAAGCTGGAATCCATAGCAAGTTCTGGAGAGACCACAAAGCAGTGGCAGGTGAATGCCTAGAAATGTATGAGAATTATTTGCTTTGAACCAGACTTGCAATCAAACCAGTTACATTCCCTTTATTTTCTTCAAATGTGATTGCAGTTTAAAGGTATTAAACAAATTATATCACCTACGTTCAAACACTCAGGAGTAAAGAATCATCATAAAAAATGATAAAAATTAGAAAAGCAACTACTCTAATTGTAAAGTCTTTGCCCATCTATAATGGGAACTGATGTACACCAAGATTATTTGAAAAAAAAAAAACCCCAAAAAACAAACAAAGCAAACAAACAAACAAATCACCAAAAAAACCTCCTACAACTTTAATCAGTAAGTTAAAATGTAACATTGGTTTTTGTTAGTACGAAACAACTTCATAGAAACCAAGCAAAAACCTTTTGGTCAAACACATGAATCTGCATCTTCTTTTGCTGTACAAAGTACATTTAAGATGGTGTGTATTACAGTAAGTAGCATACATATTTGACCAAGTCTACAGCTTAGGATATAAATACACAGTTCTGATATGCACTGGGTTATAAAATCTCCTTTTTAAGCTGCTTTGCTTCATTTCTGATTTGTCAGTCTACCTTAGACTGGAATTCCATTAGCACTCAGAAAAACATTAGAAAGTAATTCATTAGCTACAATCTATGCTCAATATGCAAGGCAAATAAGAAAGGAGCATTTCAAAACAATTTTCTTCAAAGTAATTAAACAGTAACATTTGCAATTGACTAAAACCAATTCTAGCTGTCACAGCCTTCAAAGCTGCGAGCCTCAAGCCTTAATTTTATTCACTGACTGGGGGAAAACAAGATTTTCTGCTTCTTCAACTCCACCAGCTCTGAATAAATTATTGTAATGTAAACATACTGTGGTTCGGTGCCAGTGCAGAAAGATCCCAAAAAGCCTATTCTCTTGCTTAAGACATTTCAAATTCAATCTCTATTTTCTTCAGAAACGTTTGGCTTATTTAAATTCAATTTGAAATTATAACAAAACTAGCCTTTTAAGATACATGTAGCTTCTCCTGGATACAGTTCAAGGTATCTGTTACCAGTAAAACAGCAGATACCAACTGGTAACAGACTGCGGACACTTTTGAATTCAACATTAGGATAGAAGTGAAAGCGTCACCCCAGATGATAACATCATGTAGAAACATAAGCAGACAGTGTTACCTTCCTGAAATCTACTTTGCATTACCACTTGATGGAAATTTTACCTATAAAAGGGAATGCACCCTAATCCTCAACTAGCTATCAGTCTTTCAAAATAATCTCTGGGGAAAAAAAAATTAACAGATCTAGTATATGCCTATATTTCTTTTTTTTCTGACAATACTAATTGCCTTCAAACTTCACTATGGCTTTGCATAGCATCAAGATTTTCACGACAGTGACAGAGTCTCAAAGCAGCAATGACTTATTATTAATTGTATAAGCACAGGAGGAAGGATATCTTGTTCAACAGTTCTTCAAATGAAAAAAAACTTATTTTGAGGCCATGCAGACAAATACAACATACTTATGAAATACAGGTATCAGTCATTAAGTTTTTAGAGAAAAAAAGTAATCTGAAGGCTATGTTGTATTTCATGAAACTATTTGCCGCAGGCCAAAAAGCCAATCCAAAGCTCAGATAGAAGCAGTTTTAAAGAGTATGATCTATATAAATATTTTCACTAACATGAGAAAAAATCCTAGAAAGCAATAGTTTGTGCTGTGCAAAGCCATCTTGCTGCACAACATTAGATACCATACTGACTTGCACTGTTTATTTCCAGGTGTGTCATTGCTGCCTTGACCCAGACCGCTTGGTTTGCAGTCTATACAGAACAGTGGTGATACTCTAGATATAGAGAGCTAGAATGACTTGTGTATTTAGAGCCTTAAGTAACATCCCTTACAGCCTCAGTAAGGACCACTGGGAGCCCTAGTACCCTTCCTTTTATCAAAGATAACTTTAAAAAAAAGTATCTGGAAATAAGTTTGCATCTAGTTTCAGCAGAAAACACTGGCAGTGCTAAAAAATTTGATGAAAATAGGAATAGATGAATTTACACTGAATCCTAGTGAAGTCTGAACATGAATGTGTCTCATACAATTGGTTTATATTCAGTATTCTGCCACCTCAGCTTTGCACTTTAGGGGCATTTTAGCTTTGTCTAGATGATGGCTAGGAACAGCATTTCTGCAACTGCCCATCTGCGGCACAGTCAGGTAAACTAACTCATTCAGAGTGGCACAGCCAGGTGAAAATGATAAAGTGGACAGAATCACACCAGTGACAGCTACCAGCAGCATGAATTCATCTGAAAGCGACAGCAGGAGACCTTTCACAATTGCCAAATAAAACACTGATCTTCCAGTTCGATTTTTTCAGGCTGCCACCACTGTTAGAATAAAACGTTCACTTAGCCATTTGCCTGACCCCAGAAATTACATGAATTCAAGGTATATCCTAATTGAATTTTAAGAAGTGAATGTTTTTCACCTTATGTCAATTGATTAAACCATATCACCAGAGAAGGAAATTATGAAAACGGAAAAACAATTGCAGATCCGGTATTAAATGATGAAAATGTGAGGTCAAGAGGAAAATCAGTGCATCATAGATAAAATGTTCTTTATTAAGCACAGCTGAAGCAAGACAACAGTACGTCATATGGAGACAAGAAAAGCAGCACTGCAACAGTGCTCTCCTAAACTGAGGGTCATACTAGAACATTGATGGTATGTCAATCCTAGTCTTCTGCAGTGTGCTGGATAAAAAAAAACACGGAACAGACACAGCTTTGACCCCTCCCCTCAAGCAGGCAGTCCTTCCATGAGGAAACAGAACCTAATGCTCCTCTGCTGCATTACTTTTTTTTCCCTCTACTCATGGAAGTACTAATTTCAGTACAGAAAAATTAATGGTACCCCAGCTGCCAGATGGGGCTGGGGGGATTTGTCTCTGCTCCCAAATGGCTGGGGCTGTCTCTTTTATAAGCTTCTCTTGAAAAAGAGACTCAAAGGGCTGTGCTTTTCAAGTATTTTTTCCTGCCTTCCTAGAGCAAAAATATTATCGTATTTGCTATACATTATTAATTTTTTTCAGGACATGTCAATAGCTAAAAGAGCTTGTGCAGAGCACATACAATGGATTATCTACACTGAAGAAAAAAAGCTGAGCTTTTAATGCACCTATTAAGTTAACAAAAAAAAAAAAACCCTCTAAAAAAACCCAAGCCCCCCCCCAAAAAAAATCCCAAAAACCCCAAAAAATGCACAACTCTTATGACGAATACAGCCTAAGCCTAGCTCTACTCATTTGAGAAAGGATGTTTTTGGATTTGCTTGTCCCAGTATTTGAAGTTCTCACGAACAACGTGGCAGGAACAGTCCTGCCATCTGCGGTGCATGGCACTATGGGGAAATTTAAATTCTACCTTATTTCTACTAGCCTTCAAACAAGCCGTATAGCATCCATAGCCCTACAGTGGAAAATGTTTAAATATGAGCTGAAAAAAACAAACTTTGCAAACCACTGGTCAAGCAGATTAAACATTAATTTCTTCCGTATCTGCACATCAGCTGTGTTACCAACTAATCCAACTATCCCAGACCCATCTTTTTAAACTTATTTCTCTGTAGAGAGAGAAAGCTTGCCTTCCTTACAAGGGCATCGAGAGTTCGTACTGGAGCATCAAAATGCAATATACGAAGCTCCGAGGATTTAGACTCACTGCGTTCGCTACATGCCCGGTGTTGTTCTGAACAGAGGCAGCCCTTGGCTCCCAGCGGTTGTTTCCGCAAGCACAGACGAGGAAGCTGTTTCTGCCCCAGCCGCTGCCTCCTCCCGCAGCGGGACCCGCCAGTCCCACCCCGGCGGCTCAGCCCGCGCAAGCCCCGCTCCGAGCGGCGCTCCCGGCCGCGCTGACGGGCCGCCAACGGCCCCGCGGCCTCGCTCACCCTTGACTTTGCCGAAGGTGCCGACACCCAGCGTGTCGCCCAAGATATAGTGCCCGATCTTCACCCGCCCGTGCTCGTGCTTCTGTTTATCCGCCACCGCCGCCATCTTGAGGCAAGGGCCGAGCCTGCGCATAGCCCCCGCGCGCGCCTGAACAGAGCGCTGGCGGGGAGGAGCAACCACAGAGCGCCAGCCCGCACCCGAACCCGGAAGCGAACGGCGCACCGCCCGCCCGTCCTGCCCCAGGACGAACCATTGAGGCTCTCGGGGGAGGCCGGGCCGGCCCACCGGCCCTGCCAGGGGGAGAGCGGGCCCTGCCCGGCTGCGGAGCGCGGACATGGCGGCGCGTACGGGGCTGCTGGTCAGGAGTGGTGGCCTTGCAGCGAGGCCGCTCGCATAAAAACGGACCTCCTAAATCTTCATTTGCAATAACCTTGTGTGAAAAGTACATATTATATGGCTCTGCGCAGATATTTACTATATGTATAATGTTGTATTGATTAGTACTGCTGTATTAACATTTTAATGGTATGATAAATGTAGTTTTGTAGTTAAAATGTAACTTTTGTAGTTAAAATAGAAACTATGTATGTGTTTTTTTTTTTTTTTTTTTAAAGAAAGGAATGAGGTGTTCGCACCAGATAGCAGCCACAGGACACGTAAATCTTTCAGAGAAAGATAATTTATTGCTCCATTATCAGAGAAACGAACTTCTTCCCCCCTCGCTCAGCTCTGAAGACGCCGTCAGGATTAAGAGGAAGAAGTTGACGATGACGAGACAGAATCCTTTGTTTGAATGGAATTTATGCATCATGTATGAGGTGTATGAATATGCAATAGGCTATTGCTTTTAAGAGTTAATCCTCTGTTAACGAGTGTCCTTTTTTGGGCTTATTTTGCCCAGAAAGAGGTACCCGTATAGTTCATAACTCTTTGTTTTTTATTGTCTCGTATTGTCCTAATCTCAATTGTTCAAATGTTTATTACTCTAAATATATTATTATTTTTATAACCATTTTATTACTTTTAAACTTTTAAAATTTTAAAAACAAGTGATTGATGTTTTTCACCGATTTATTTGTAAATTAAATCTGTTTGTTCTCCTCAGTTCCTCTTCCCACAACCAGATCTTATTATAGGAATACAAAGTAGGAGTCTCAACTCCACCTACCTTGACCATATATCTTGCCTTCTGGCTTGCCTTGCCAACCACTCATGCTGCTCATTCACTTTTCATTTAAACCACTAATTTGCCTTCCATTCGGTGCATTGGGTATTTTCTCTACACCAAAGACCATACTTCTTTTTTTGTTCACTATAAATGGATTAATTTTTTTATTCACATTCCAACTCTGCATTGAAAGAAACACATAAACCTGGAGAAGTGACTATTGGATGGGTATTTCCAAACAGATCATCAATTGAAGAGGAAGGTTATGGGCAACTCCCATGCCTTTACTTCCTTTCCCCAGTACTCCAGACTAAGACTAACTCCAGACTAACTGAATGATTAAATTTAAAACGGTCTCTCTTGCCTACCCTACACACGGCCCCTGAACATGTTTGCAAATAGATAAATACATCAGACAGCAAGAAATTTTGGACAATTTTATTATAGTAATGGTCTTCAATTCAGAGAGCCTTCAATATTACTTATGTTATAGTCATGAATTTAACAGTTGGAAACCAGAAATTCTGGTCTATGCAAAAATTGTATGTTTAATTAAATTGTATATTTAATTAAATTAATGCTTAAATTAAATTAATAATTAAATTGCATATTTAACTAACTAAATTCCTCTATGGTAATGGCATAAAAAATTTTGTAGGCAAGTAACCCTGAAGGGTGTTCCTACTCAAAGGAGAAATCTTCATACCCTCACTCTGGAAAGGGAAGGGATGTGTCAGAAGTGTGTCCATTAAACAGTGGGACTGAGCTCTAATAGTATATAAACCACACCTATAAAATGATTGTCAGTCAGATGTTTCTAGGTCACCTGTGTCAGCTCATCAGCCTTTAGCTCAGCAGCTTTAATTCAGTTATCATGATTTGTGGGTTCCTTTCTCGGGAACTCGGCCACATCCTCATCAGTGCCAATTTCTGGCAGGAAATACTGTTTTTCACATCCTCAGGATGTTTAATTTTGAACAGTTGAGTCAGGCTGGTCTCAGCATTCTTCAACACCAAAAGCAGTGTGACACCCCTCCTCCGTCCACCTCTGATAACTTTTGCTAACAAGAGAAAGTTTGAGCAATTTTACCCAACTTAGAGCATCCTGCTATACTACAATAGTAACATTACACTAAACTACAATAGAATTGTACAAGCTTTGAAGTGTAATTATAAAAATTATTTAGCCTCATGTTAGATCTTGGCCTCTAAAAATTTTGTACGTCACAACTAATTAAACATGCACACAAATCATAATGTACAAACCAGCATAGTTCATGATCAGAGACTTTGGGGAAAAAGTATTTATGGTGAGGCTATCAAATTTCAGGGTGGGATTGGATAGCAATCTAACATCAAAAAAAATCCCTTTTGTGATGCAAAAAGCATTACTTTAACCTTTTGGAAACATTCATTGTAGTATGAGGAGAAAATCATGTGTTGAATATCACACTGGGAAAAAAAAAGAATGGATTAAGCCATAGCTAGATGAAGAGGGAAAAATATTTGGGATGTGTGCCGACATCTTGCACGACACTTCTTAATGTCTTGATACCAAATGATTGCAAGCTATTTTTGGCTTCAACTCAAGCTGCTGTCCTGATCATGACAACACAATGAGAATTCAAAAAGCTCTACAGTTCTATACTACAAAATTATATAATTTCATTAATTACTAAGTAATCTCTTAATCACTTAGATACCAGAACATTTTAGAAAATTAAAATAAATGAGCTGTTAAAGTCAAGACAGGAAGTAAACTGTAGAAGTCATTCATTACTTTTATATTTGCAGACACAAGTGAGTATTACCAAAATATTTTGTCCATTTGTACTGTGACTTTTATGCTTATGTCACTGCATTCAGTTTTACTCAAAGTTCTTTGTTACACCTTGACCATTAACTTGCTTTTAAAAAAAGAATAAAAGCATAAAACCTACAAGAGATAAAGTCTCCCAGGCTGAGTCAAATCAAGCATAATCTAGGCCAAGCCTCATAGTAAGATCACAATGGATTCGTATTTTAATATTGTAAGATCACAATGGACTCATATTTTAATATTTTATATACTTATGTACAACACATAAGTATTGTACAAAATTAAACCTACACATCTTACTTGAGCTTTACTCAGTGTGAAGGTAGTGTTAAACACTTTATAACACTAATCAGCAGCGCTGCTTCCTCTTCGCCTTTTGTGTGTTAGACTCATATTAGAAGACTGAGCATTTTGGCCAACAGCCCAACTTTGAGTAATGTATTGTTAGGGTGTGGGCTGCAGACTGTCCTCTTAGAATAGCTGTAGGAACAAAATATACCAGAGGAATTCCTCCATGAGTCTTTGAGGCCAACTTACTTTCTGATAACCTCTCCATTACACTATTTATCTTGAAAAGAGCCCATGCACTACTTTAAAAACACTTTTTCTGTTTGTTTATTCACACTGGGCATGCCTCTACTTTTAAGACAGAATTTTAAAACAAAAAATGAACTCAAAGCTGACTTAATGATTTCTGTCAGTTATCTCCATAATCTTATTTTAAGAAAGAAAATTGCTGCTAAGTTCCCCTAGTACAGTTTATTTCTTTTAAATGTAAATTGTTTCTATTTTTTCAATAATTTATTCCACATATGTCGGAAGACTCAGGATACTCTAGTGTAAATAGAGCTGCTACTCTGTGGAAACACCCCCAGCACTGTTACCCAGGGCATTACAAGTGCCACCAGTGTGGAGAGCCAGCACGTGTGCCCTTTGTGACACACAGGGAGCCAGTGCTCCTGTGGTTCAGGGACACAGCCAGGCTTTCCTGACACGAGTCTGCCCAGACACTGCAATGCCATCAGGGCCCTGGACAGCTCAGGGCCAGCAAGGAGACCAACAGTGGTAGATGATGTAACAATAAGACAGTACAAGAAAACAACGGATTGAAGACAAAAGGGAAAACATTCTCAGCTTTACTAACAGTGTGAAAGGGGGAATGCTAATGCAGGTTGTTTCTACTAGCTGGCATTAAGACTTCCTTGGCATCATTGCTGCATTTTGCAAACACGCACATGCTTCTTGCCCTTTTCTCTTTGACTTCTGACTCTACATTACCACTGAATGTACATTTCTTCCAGAAGCACTCAGCACTATTTCCACTTTCCTTCTCCTCCCCCTAAAAGAGTATGTTTTGCCCAGCTCTATGCTTCTATTGCTGTTCTATTCTGCTGTTTCTAGCTTCTAAGTTGAAGACACTGCAGAAATCACACAATCACACAATGGTCTGAGTTGGAAGGCATCTGTAAAGATCCTCTAATCCAACCTGCCCTGCAGTCAGTCAGGACATCTTCAACTAGACCAAGCTGCTCAGAGCCCAGTCCAATCTCTCCTGAAACACTCCCAGGGATTGGAAGTATTATAGCTCCTCTGGGCAGCCTGTTCGAATGTCTCAGCAGCCTCAAAGAAAAAGACTTCTTCCTTTTACATAGCCTGAATCCACTCTCCTTTAGTTTAAAACCATTACCCCTTGTCCTGTAACTGCAGGCCCTACGAATAGGTCTGTCCCCATCTTTCTTCCAGGTCTCCTGAAAGTTTTGAGTGGCTTCCTGGAGCCTTCTGTTCTCTAGGCTGGACAATCCCACCTCTCTGGGTTCATAGGAGACATGCTGCAGCCCCCGGCATCTTCTTTGTGGCCCTTCTCAGGGCATGGTCCAACAGAAATATGTCTTTCCTGTTCTGGAGACCCCAGAGCTGAATGCAGCACTCAGGGGTGAAGTCTCTCTATAGATGGAAGGACAGAGGGGCAGAATCACTTCGCTTGACCTGCTGGCCACACTGCTCTGGATACAGCCCAGGATGTGGTTGGCTTCCTGGTTTCTGGGCTGCAAGTGCACATTGCTCTCTCATGTCCAGCTTTTCAAGCACCATTACCCTCAATCCTTCTTCATAGAGCATCTCTCAATCCCTTCATCTCTCAGCTGGCATTTGCCTTGAGTGCAGGACCTTACATTTGGCCTTGCCGAGCATCTTTAAATTCACATGGGCCAGCTTGATCGTGTCTGTGTCCTGCACAGCGTCCTGTCCCTTGGACGTGTCACAGCTCAGATAGTGCAAATTCTCAGAGGGTGCACTCAATCCTACTATGTCACTGATGCCATGTTCACTGTGGGGGAAGTTACACTTTCACCTTCTCTTATGGCTCACATGCCTACAGAAGCCCTTCCTCTTCCATCCCTTGCCAGGTTTGCTTTAGCCACACCTTGCCTTCCCAACCCTATCTTGTCACAACTGAGCTATGCCCCCCATGCTCTTTCCAGGATACCTCCTCCTGCTTCCCTGCCTTTTTATTTCCTTCTTGCCCTTCAGTTTGGCAAGCAGGTCATGACTCAGCCATGCTGTTGGCTTTCCTTTCCTGGTTTCTTACAGATGGAGATTGAGAGCTCCTGCTCCCTGTGGAATGCACACTTCAAGATCTGCCAGCTCTGTTCCATTCCCACGCTGAGGGCAGTGGGTTCCATGGACTAGTTCCTAGAACCTAAGAATTGCTGAACTCTCCTGCAGGGAGATGCTCATGCAGCCTGCTGTTGTGCCAGGGAGCTCTAAAGGCCTCACTTAGGACCACTCCTTTCAGAGATGCAAGATGACTGACTTTAGTCCTCAGGCAGTTTCCATATTGGCTGCCATCCAAGGTAGTAATTACTGGAAATTTTCCAAAGTCTGTAACCACAACGTTGTTCCTCTCAGGCTATGTTTCAGGCAAGTAACATTCCTAGGCTGTCAGGGGATGATTTACTGTCTCTTGTCACCCGCCTTGGTTAGGCAACAAAGGCCCTGCTATGGCCAGAGTTTCTGCTAAGTTCAAGGGCAGTTTTGGTGGGGGAGTGGGGGTGGAATCCACCACACAAGGATTTTTAACCAAAGGCAATCCATCTTTCACCACTGTAGTCACTTGAACTCCTCTCTGCCTTTAAGAAACCTTCATCCAATACACTTTTTATTAAAAAGTGGGACTTGTACACTGAACAATAGGAAATGTAATTGTGGAGAGCTTTAATGTGGAGAGCTTTATTAATAGTTGGTTAGCTGAGAAAGGCCATGCTGACATATTGCCACTGGTCAAGCTGAGAAATCAGCAGTCAGCAAGCTGAAAGGAGATGTCAGCAGCTTGCAATCAAATGGTGGAGAATGCGGGCAACAACGCTGCGGGCAACGATGCGGCAACGTTGAATCCCTGTCCTTTTTTCTCGGATTACAAAGAAAAAAGGGAACTCGCCACGGTCCGGAAGTTGGGTGAGAGTCCTTGCAGCGGGACGGTGCCGGATTATTTACAAAGACTGGATTATTTATAAAAAGCACCCTTGAGGATTGCTCAAGTCTCTACGTGCCGCCGAAGTCTGGAAGCTGCTAAACAGTGCGCACTGAATAGGTATGGATAGGCAAGCGGCATATGATTTATTCTCCTCAAATTTAGAAAAGCGAGGGGTAAAAGAGATAGATTTAAAAAAGGAATTACCGGGGTTGTTAGCTTATGGTCATTCTATAGGTATGTTTACTAACCCACATACAGTACATGAGCTTTCAGAGTGGAAAAATTTTGGAGAGGTGTTAATGGTCTCTGTGTTAGATGGGGATAAATCAGCTAAAAAGTTTGGGAAATTATGGCGGGTGGTGTATAATGCATTGCTTCAGCAGGTCTCTGAGAGAAAGGCAGCAGAAAGGGCTACAGAAGCTCATAAGAGGAATATAGGATATGGTCGTGAGGATGACCCTTTAGCACCTTCTGTAACTAAGATACTTATGCCTAAAAATCCCCAGCATAGTGGTGTTGAGGACATGCCTTTAGAAAGTGCGGAACCGTCTGCGCCTCCCTTGTCTGAGGGGGAAGGCGAGCCGGGTGGGGGAGGTAAAAGCAAGCCAGCTTTGCCTCCACTGCCGGCTTCAGGCGGGTCGGATGGTGGGGGGGGCAAGCCAGCTCTGCCTCCGCCGCCGGCTTTGCCTCCGCCGCTACCCCCGGGCAGGCCGGCTCCGGTTACAGCTCCAGCGGGGGGGCCCCTTCCCCCGCGCGAGCCGGCTCTGCTCGAGCGTGCTCCGGTTTCAGCTTCGGCGGGAGGGGGGCTCCTTCCCCCGCGCGCGCCGGCTTTGCCTGAGCAAACTCCGGTTGCAGCTGCGGGGGGGTCGCTTCCCCCGCGCGAGCCAGCCTCTGCTTTACTGCCTTCCCAATGCGAAAACTCGGCGCCTGCACCAAAATGCCAGCAGCATAGCACCTCCAAAGAGCCAGCTCCCATCCCAGGGGCACACCGTGATCTATGGGGGGAAATGGCTAAACAAAGGAGGGAAGCTTGGTCTGCTTTGGCAAAAGAGGCGATGCAAATAGGAGATGGTGAAGCCGTAGAAATTGCTTCTAGTCTTGCATGTCCTGTTACTTATACACCACAATATGATGCACAGGGGAATTTAATGCATAATGTGGCAGCATATTCTGCCTTAGATTGGAAGTTGTTAGCTCAGCTACGTTCTACAGTTAGTCAGTTTGGTGTAAAAAGTGAACCTGTTAAGCAAATGTTAGATTATCTCTTTAACACTCAGATTTTATGCCCAAATGATTTAAAAGGGATAGTGCGTTTAATATTTACTCAGCATCAACAATTATTGTTTAATGCACATTGGCAAGCATTAGTAAATGAGTCAGTTGCTGTACAACGGGCTCCGGGAGATCCATTGCATGGAGTGACAGTGGATGAACTTATGGGATTAGGAGCATTTCTGCGTACAGAGGCACAGATGATATTGGGACCAGATAAGCCTAGAGAGGCTATGAGATTGGTGCGTACAGCGATAGATATGGTTAAAGAGCCAGGGGGATTACCAATTTATATGGGTATTAAGCAAAGTAGAGAAGAATCATTTGGAAATTTTATCGATAGGGCGGCTGCTGCTATAGACCGGGCCGGTGTGGCAGACTACTTTAAGGGGGTGATATTGAAGCAGTGTATCCTTCAAAATAGTAATCCAGCAACCCAAAGGGTATTATCTGCTTTGGGAGCAAATTGGACCATTGAGGAAGCATTAGAGCGAATGGCATTAATGCCAACTGCTTCGCAGGCATTTCTAGTAGATGCTATAAAGGAGTTAGGATTGGGGTTACAAAAGCAGGCAGAGTCTACCCAGAATCAGGTGTTAGCTGCTCAGAATCAGGTGTTAGCTGCTCTTGCTCCTCTCCGAAGTGGCTCACTGCCGATCCAGCTCCCACAACACCACAGCTTGTAGACGGCGGTCAGGAAACTGTCAGCAGAGCGCGTTTCACGGGGGCCGCGCCCAGACACAAGTAGCTGCCGTGACATCAGAGACACCAGCACCAGCTGCCGCGACATCGCAGCCACCTCTTGTCTGCAACCCGCAACAACAGGGAGCAAATACCAACTGGAGTAAAGGGTCCTCTTATATTAAATGGACAAATATGTGGAACATTATTATTAGGACACTCTTCTACAACTATGTTGGGATTATTTGTTTTGCCTGGAGTTATTGATGCAGACTTTACAGGGGAAATACAAATCATGGCTTACACCCTCTATCCTCCAATTAAAATTACAAAAGGACAACGTATTGCACAATTGATACCGCTATCACAAATGACCTCTGGAATACAACCATTTACTGAACAAGCACGGGATGAAAAAGGTTTTGGCTCCACTGGTGTTACACTTTTAACTGTGGATTTACAAAACAGACCAAAGCAAAAGGTCACAGTTACTTATGGGCATCAAAGCATAACCCTTTATGGATTATTGGATACAGGAGCAGATACCAGCATTATTTCTCCAGAGGCATGGCCACAGCATTGGCCTCTATTCCCATCAGCAAACATGCTCACCGGAGTAGGAGGATTTACATTGGCAAGCAGGTCACCTTCTTTGTCTGTGTCCATTGAAGATCAACAAATATCTGCTGTGTTTTCAATTGTGCAACTGCCTCCTACAGTCTCCTGCCTAATTGGAAGGGACATTTTAACACAACTGGGAGTGGTGTTAACTAATCAGCACCCTTTGGGGTAATTGCCATTGCTTGGACTTTCCCCATTCCACTCACCTGGAAAACAGATACACCGGTGATGGTTAAGCAATGGCCTCTAAAAGGGGATAGCCTTATGCATGCTCATGATCTTGTTTGCACAGCAACAACCATTTTCCTCTTTGCAGATTGACATTATTAGAAATACCCTTGCTTCATATTCACTTGATATTGCTTCAGAGAAAATTCAAACTACAAAGCCTTGGAAATATTTGGGATGGACTTTGATGGATCAAAAAGTGATACCTCAAAAATTGGAGTTACAACTGGACATTAAGACTCTACATGATGCACAGAAATTACTGGGGGACTTACAATGGCTAAAGCCTATTGTGGGAATACCGAATCATTTGTTAGAAACCCTGCGGCCTTTGTTAAAGGGTGTTGACCCTACTACTCCTGTATGCCTGACACAGGAGCATCGTCTTGCCTTGCAACAAATCAGTGACTGTGTACAACAGGGGTACGTGTCTCGTCGACAACTCGACCACCCTATTGACCTTACTATCTGGAATAGCCCTTGCCACCTGCTTGGTGCTCTCTCTCAACAACAGGAGAAAACGGGGGAGATACAGGTGTTGGAATGGTTGTCTCCACCATTACAGCATAAGAAAACAATATGTTCAAAAATTGAACAATTGGCTGCATTAATCAAAAAGGGGCGTCTCAGAATTCTTGAAGTGGATGGTAGAGAACCTGCTACCATTAGACTGCCTATGGAAAAAGAAACCTTGGACTGGTACCTGATTAATTCAAAGGATTTACAGGAAGCATTATTGACATCATCTGCAAAAGTGGATACCAGCAAATTAGTGCCTAGAGTTTTGCAATGGATGACAGAATGGAACTGGATTACTCGACCCTTGAGAGAAGAACGCCCTATAGAAGGAGCTATTACAGCCTTTACCGATGCAGGAAAGAAGTCAAGGCGTGCTGCTGTCACTTGGCAAGAAAAAGGACAATGGAAACATCAAATCATCACAGCAGACCCTGCGGATAGTTTACAAACTTTGGAATTGTTGGCAGTAGTATGGGCAGTATCCAACTTACAGGGACCTTTAAATGTGGTTACAGAGTCTATGTATGTTGCAGGAGTAGTCAAACGAATAGAGGAAGCAGCAATTAAGGAAGTGAATAATAAATGATTGTATGAGTTGTTGGTACAATTAAGGAAAGCTCTACGGGAAAGAAATGCAGCGTATTCTGTGCTTTGCACTCTCCTCCTGAGGAATTGGACCTTTTTGGCAGTACAAACGCCAGTTTGTCTAACACTACAGCTGGTGGATGGTTTAGCTTTAAGTCTTCAAACCGACCACAAGAAACATGGGCCACCCTAGATTCATTCCTGAATGTGAGTGAAATCTCTCCGCAGCATTACAGTAAATGTAACAGCACAAAAATCACTGCACCAATGAAATTACCCACGGGAATATTTTTAATTTGCGGAGACAGGGCGTGGAATGGCATACCAGCTAGACCACAGGGTGGACCCTGTTATTTGGGTAAACTGTCATTGTTTCATCCTAATGTGTCCTTGCTAATGCAGCTGAGTCAAAATTCAAACAGAAAGAGACGTACATGACTTAGACTGCAGCTCGATAGGAGATCCACAATTTTGGGGCACATTCAAACAAGTGGTTGTTTCAACTATCTTGCCGGGAGGATCTGCCAATAAGGCTATGAATTTAGCAAAACAATTAGGGTGCTGGGCAAAGAGTGAACTGAACAAGACATCACAAATCCTAGACATGCTAACCACAGATGTGCAGAGTGTTAACCATGCTGTTTTGCAAAATAGAGCTGCCATAGATTTTTTGCTTTTAGCACAAGGACATGGATGTGAAGAATTTGAGGGAATGTGTTGCATGAATCTGTCTGACCATTCGGTGTCCATTCACAGTAAGATAAAAGAACTACAACAGGGACTTCACAATCTGAAGGAAGAAGAAGGTTTAGGAATTGACGAATGGCTTAAAAGCTTAGGACTTGGACCGTGGCTAAGAAACCTTGTGATCTATGCTATAGGACTGCTGGGTGTAATTTTACTGTTTTTGCTGATTTTGCCTTGTGTTTTTAATTGCATTCAAAACATGGTCAGCCGTACAATAGCAAAAACCTGGCAAGCTAATTTCCTTGCACAAGAAGAAAACGGGGGAAATGTGGAGAGCTTTAATGTGGAGAGCTTTATTAATAGTTGGTTAGCTGAGAAAGGCCATGCTGACATATTGCCACTGGTCAAGCTGAGAAATCAGCAGTCAGCAAGCTGAAAGGAGATGTCAGCAGCTTGCAATCAGTGGCCTTGCTGCAACATGGAGAAAGGGAGTAGAGATTAGTCCTGAATATCTCCTAAGAATATGTAGAAAGTATCAAAAGTAGGACCATAGGAATGTAAAAGTAGGTGTAACTGCTGATATGTAACTAACCAATCCTGAGCTCAACTTTTGCAATATGCATGAAGTTAATTACGAACTGTATTTAACCCGCTGTGCTGATCAATAAAATTGGGCCTGTGATGATCAACCTGATGTCCTGGTCTCCTTCCGTCGACATGTAATTTCTGAAGTAATTTGGACTACACCACCTATCAGCCTGAAGGATGCAAAAATCATACTTTACAGATGGGGTATGACAATATTACTGTATACATAAAGTATACAGTAAGCATTATGTAGAGGTTCAATAGATATAACTCAAGTTAAAATGCTTAATGAGATTTCAACAAAAGATTATACACTGGGCAACCAGCAAAGCAGCCTTTCAATATTTAACAACACACTACAAAGAACAGAAGAGCATCAAAATCTACTTCCTGTACAATGCAAATATAACTAACACAAGTACACAATCCTTTCTGAACAGGACAAAAAAACCCACAAAAAACTGATTTCCTGCCCCTCACCAAGAATTTTAAAACAATTAAAAACAGCTGTCAAAATTCTTGTCCATAAAATTCATTCTTGATGAAAGCAAAATTCTTTCTGAAATAAAGGGTTTCAGTTACTTCAAGTCTTTGGAAATTTCAATCACTGCTACCATGGTGTATTGCTTGTTATACTAATGGTCATTTTCCAGGAGCACAACTCATGAGAAGCTAATAGGTAACAGCAAGCAGCTAAGCACTTGCCCTTACAGTGCTTTATCATGTCTGCAGGTCAAACAGGTTGTTCAGAGCACAACCCCACGCTACAGAAAGATCACCTAAGACCTGTCAAGCAAAGGTTTTCACTCCCACCCATAGTTGGAATACCTGCCATACCACCAATCCAACATCACTGAAAAGAGCCTTTCCTTAGAATCCTGTGGCCTGCTTTTATAATGGTCTTGAGTTTATTCTCAGAGAATGAGGACAATTATGATTACTTCCTCCCTACATGTATTTCCCTAACATCACCAAAAACATTTCAGGGGCACTCCTTAGCCCTGGGAACACATGGCCAGTACTGTGCACTGTGTATTTTAAGAGTATCACTACCACTTAACATTCCAACTTTCTCAAATGGACCAGTTGAATCTAGAGCAAGTAGAGTCTATTTGTTACATGCTACAGAACAGCAGCAAATTATTTCTGGTTTAGAAACAGCCAAAGTTGATAAGCTGGATTATTCAAAAATTCTAACTCCATTTTAAAACATAGGAAAATGCAGTCAGGCACTCCAACTTCACCTGGCTGAAACTTTCTGTGATTTTGAAGGTGATATAGTAACTGCTGATCATACAGAGACAAAGCAATACTCTGCTTCGTGAAGTTCATGACAAAACTAAGAGCAGTGAGAACAGCCTCAGAAGCTTAAAGCATCTCAAGCTTTTTAGTTTCTAGTATTGTCTCTGTGAGGCAATCTGAAAGTCCTCTAAACCCTGACAGTAACTACTGCAATTCCCCAAACTGGCATAGCAGCACCTT
Organism: Zonotrichia albicollis; assembly: GCF_047830755.1. Taxonomy (NCBI): domain Eukaryota; kingdom Metazoa; phylum Chordata; class Aves; order Passeriformes; family Passerellidae; genus Zonotrichia; species Zonotrichia albicollis. The sequence continues at coordinate 19,986,009 of NC_133860.1, forward strand.
ATAATCTCTTTCTCAGTGCAAGTTTGAATGCCAGTAACACACAATGCAGGGTACAAATTAATTTATCTATAATCTTTATGTAAGTCAAAGCGACTCACTGTCTGGTATTACTATTTACAAAACACTATTAACTCAGATCTGTGTATCAAGCTTTCCATACCAACCCCATCAGGCCATTCAGGCAATTTTGTCCTACTCACAGCAGATCGCCAAACCCCTGTATCTGCAGTACACAAGCTCCACACTTGTGAGTTTCTTTTTGCCCAAGCAGTAGCGATGCACACAGTAAGTAATACCTCTGTAGGCTTTCAAGTACCACAGAGCAGTGAGAAAAGAACAGCACTGAAAATCCCTCTCTAACGCCTCCCAGCACAGCACATAACTATAGTTACACAGTAACTACTATTATAGTTACTATCTTCAAAACAAAATTCGGGCTCTCTGTGCTACAGCATACTGAGATCAGAAGAACACAGGGCAAATCCACAGTACCAATATTCCACCTCTCTACCTGCAGACCTCCTTTGAGTAATACATACAAGCTTTTTTTTCAGTTCAGTGCAGAGATTATGGTCGTTTTCAAGACAAAGATACTACCTAATGAAGACTCAATTAAAGGATTGTTTTAAATGAATCAGTTCAGAATTTGTGTTAAAAGTAATTATGTATTTTCATGAATACTACATTGCAGTGAGTATGTAAAAGTATGTAAAAAAAGGTGACAGATTTTCTGGTTAAGACCATTTATTTTAACAAATAGATGAGTCTTTAAGATGAACTGGAGGCTGCAACAGCTGCTCTCTTGGGCTTCGGTGTGGTTCCCTCACGGAATCCATTCCTGCAAATAGAAATATGGTTACTACTTTTTAAAAAGTTGATTCCTGCTCCAGATTATTTTCTGACACTCATGTTTTACATGAAGCTCACTAGCTTTTTTCAATTTATCTCAGTAATGCACTGAAATCACAACAGAGTTCACCCGTTCAGACCTTTTTTAAAAAAAACACATTATTAAAAATTGTTTTGAATAAGCTGTATGGTTTTCATTCTTGTCTGCTGAAGTAAATCTGACCTCTTGAAACTGGAAGATTTCATTACCTCAGTGAACCCTGCAAATATAGCTCATCTACTGAAAGCACATCTTAGTACACACTCCTAATGTGGCTAAAGAGGTCCTGTTTCTGAAGTCTATTTCTTACAAAAATCCTCTATGACTCCAACCACACTCTTCAGCCCTGAGCTTGATTTTGGATGACATTTCTCACTGAGCAACACTCAGGTGGAAAGCAAGCAACAGCTGCAAACTGGAAGGTGTTTTATGGCTGCAACTGGAAAAGAATGAGCCAACCAAAACAAATTGATCCCTCAACCACACCCACAACTGAGACTTAAAAATCTCTTACCTTTTGCTAATAAAACCAATCTACATTTTGATGACATCACTCCTGAATTACATGATACCTTTAATATAGCATGCTTGTGCCGTGGACCAGAAGCTACAGAATTCCATGGGATTCATAGTAAATGGGAATCATATAACACCCCCAATACCTCCCAAGTACAACTCACCTTAACTCAACTTGCAACTCAAGATCTGATGTAATAACTAATTAATGCTGACTGAACTCTAAATAAAGAGGGACGAGACGTTATTCCTGTCCTGAACTTTTTTCTGAGTGAGCAAATGGGGACTGGAGTGCATTTTGAGACTTATCTCAATAAACCTTTTGGTGTAACCATCTATTTAAATGAATCACAAATGAACAAAATACCACACAAATAATTTTTAAAAGTGAGCTTCTTACTACAATAACATATACGTCCTATACTACCTTCATTCACTATAAACACTGGAACTTTTTGCACATCTTTTGTCTTACCAGAAAAGTTTTTTTCTCCTCAAGGGAGGATAAAATGCAGACAACTATACAATGCACATTATTTCATGACATATTTAAGAAGACTGTACTCCATTAAGTGGTACTAAAACAAAATTAAAATGTTAACTTCGAGTGGCGAATTTTGTCATTAAATAGTGTCTATGCAGGATTTCACAGCATGCTAGATGGCAATAAAGCGTTATACCTGAACCGACGGTAGACCTTTTTCAGGTGCCTCATGCGACCAGTACCAGTGGTGTTGCGTCTTTTGGCCTTTGCACTCCAGTTATCTAAAATACGTAAGTCACTGTTATTTAACTGTACCAAATAATTTTGGTTGCATCTTACATTTGTATGGTACAATTATTCAAGCTGACAAAAAAACCCCAAAAACTATAATTTAAATCATTTTCTATGGAGTAATACTGCAGATTAGCTGGCATATAGTTAAATCATCGTTAACTTCAACAAAGCTCCAAAATGCAAAATGAAACTGCAAAAAGTTTTCCTCCTTGACTGGAAAACAAGTCCAACTACTGAAGAAGAAACACGATTTTTTAAACTAGAGCCAGTTAAAAGTTTGTTACTTACACTTTCTCTTACGCTTAGCAGGGTAACCACATTTCCCACAGGTCGACTTTTGCAGATGGTATGCCTTGGACCCACATCGACGACACAGGGTATGTGTCTTATTTCGTCGCTTACCAAACGACGAGGTACCCTTCGTCTAAAAAGCATTTCAAGACATGGAAATATCACTAACACGTCCGAGTCACAAAACTAAAAGAACAAGCCTTAAAAAACCGAGCGCAAACCGAGTCATATAAACACGTCGGAGGAACATTCAGCTCTTAAGCCACAACTCAGTTTGAACTACGAGCAGCCTCCATTTTCAGGACCCGTTGCCGCCATTCCTTATGTGCCCCCGCCCCTGTGCTGATATAGAACGGAGCCACAGCGCGCTTACATGGGCTCCCCCCTCCCCACACCCATCACCCTAAAGCAGCAAGCTGCTCTCTCCCGACGAAAAGTGACTCTCTTCACATGTAGCAGCCGCACACTCACCCTTGGGGAGCGAAACCCCCCCTGCTACTTTACCGCCCGGCTGCTCGGCCACGGCGGCAGCAGGTACGAAGCCGGAGTCGCCGGAGCGTTCGCGGCCCCACACCGCACCACGGCCTCCCTGCCCTGCCCGGCAGCCGCGCCCGCCGCCAGCCCCCAGCCCCCAGCCCCCGGCCCCGGCCCCGGCCCCAGCCCCAGCCCCAGCCCCGCCGCCCAGCCCGGCCGCGGCACAGCGCGGGGCCTCTCCTCGCGGCCCGGCCTGCCCCCGCGGCGCCCCCGGCCCGGCGCGGCGGCGGATGACGGCGGATGGCGGCCGATGTCCCGAGAGCGAGCGCAGCACTCACCATCTTCGCCGGCCGCCAGCACCAAAGAGGCCGCGCTCCTCCCCGCTTCCGCCACGGCCCCGCGACCGCTTCCGGGGGCGGCCCCTTGGGCGGGCCCGGCCCGGGTGTGGTGTGCGGGGCGCCTGGCGAGCAGAGCCCGGGCCTGCTCTGCGGAGTGGCGGGCGAGCACGGACCGGGCCCGGTGTGAAGGGCGGCTGGCGAGCACGGACCGGGCCCGGTGTGAAGGGCGGCTGGCGAGCACGGACCGGGCCCGGTGTGAAGGGCGGCTGGCGAGCACGGACTCGGCCCGGTGTGAGGGGCGCCTGGCGGGCCGGGCCGGATCTGGTGTGAGGGGCGCCTGGCGGGCCCGGGCCGGGTCCCGTGTCGGAGGCGCTTGGCGGGCGCAGAGCCCGGCCGGGCACCGCCGGCACTGCGGGCACGGAGCGGGGCACCTCGGGGGTGCAGCTCTGTAGCAGCGGTCGCGGTGCCACGCGAGTGGCTCAGCTCCAAGTCCTGACCCTGCTCGCAGCCACAGTTGGAGTTACTTTTACAGAATCACAGACTCACCGATTTTGGAGATCTACAAAGCCATACAGTCCACTCGTCCGCCCAGCGCTATGCCTGTAACCCTAAGCCCGTAAACTACATCACCCAATGCCAAACACAGACGCCTATTGAACCCCTCCAGGGACAGCGATTCCACCACCTTCCTGGTAACCAATTTCTGGCAACCCGAGCAGTGACAAAATTTTTAACATGAATCTCCCATCTCTCAGTTTCACACCATTTTTTGTTCTCCTCTGTGTAAGCACAGAAGAGACCAGCCTTCACCTCACTACACCTTCCTTTCAGTAGTTGTAGAGAGCAATAAGGTCTAATGGGTGAGTTTTTATGAGTAAAATTCAGGCACAGGGTACTCCTGCCTGTAATACACGACTTTCAAAGTAAGCTGCCTTGAAGAACGGGCTGTCCTGCACTCTCTGTTTGTCCATGCCCTCCCCCAGACCCCTCCATGGAGCTACACAGTCTGCCTGAGATCAAGTGTTACAATGGACATCGTGGGCACAGAAGAGGGACATGGTCACCGTATCTAGGCCGAGTCCCAGAAATATTTGGACATTGGCATCAGGACAATGCTCTAGACACATTGTGTGAGGTAGTCTTGTGCAGGGCCAAGAATTGGTTGATAATTCCTGTGGGTCCCTTCCAAATCAACAGGTTCTGTTATTCTCTGAAAATCTGCTATTTAAATTCTCACATGCCTGCCTACTATGCTTCTTCAGTAGACTTACAGTCTATACACAATTTTATCTTGAGAGAGTTCATTTCAGGGGAAATTGGAGAAATTTATGTGTACCTTATTACCAGATCATTACCTTGTCATCCCAAACAGAGCCAGATATTGATGCTATAGCCAGTTTATTTGTCTTTGATGGTAGAATTATGTAACTTGTCTTACAGTACTTGATGAAAGAATATCTTTTTCTGGTAGGCTAGATTTCAATCCTTGTTTACTGACTAAAAATGCAGCTTTTCCCAATCACAGCTGGCTGGGCCCATCATAAGCCAACAAACTGTGAGCCACCCTCCCACTATGAATGAGTTGAACCCCTGTGACATGGAGCTCATTGATCAGAAAAAGGGGTAGTCCCACAGCACAGTCCCCCAATTAGTAAAGCTGTGTCTGACCTGCTGCATTTTCACTCCTGGACAAATCATGTTCTTATGGTTGTCTAAATAGTGATTTGTCCTCATTTCTTTTGGAGTCCAGCCCCTTGTTGAATTCTTTTGGTGCTAATTTATGTAGTGGGAGGCCTTTGACCTCTGGTAAGGTTGGGGGATGGGGGAAAAAGCCATTTTGACTTCAGCAGCATGGCTTCCAGACCCAAAAACGTGTGGCTCAGGCTATTCACTCAGTTCTCTCATTTTTGGGTGGCAATTTCTCTTTCTGAAATAACAGAAGTCCTTGCCTGTATTAATTTTACCTCACATGAAATCCAGACATTTACTCTATCCATGGTCCTGCAGTAGTTAAAAAGGAGAGATGGGTTCCAAATGGTAAATCATCCCATATTAAATTAGGTGTCTGAAGGAGGGTGAAGAAATGATCCTTGGGAGGAACCCTTCTTCCATGAATTCTAAGAGAGAACTAGGCAGGCCCATTAGGCTGGGCACATAGGTAGCTGAATTTAGGTAAAATTAACTTTACTCTGACTTGACTCAATTAAGATATTTTATAGCAATTCCATCCTCCTTACCAGAAATCAGAATAGAAATCACTGTGTTCTGTGGATGAAATACCATTCAGGAAAAAAAAAAAAAAAAAACAAAACAAACCACTTAAATAGTATGAATACATTGTACAGGCTTAACTGAAGACATATTTCTCCCAGCATCCTTGCTGTGTGCCTTTTATCTAGTGCGTCCTTTGCTCTTTCTTTCTCACTAAATCCCAGAAATCTGGAAGATGGCATGGACATTGGACAGGTGCCATGGCAACAGCCTCTAAAGGAAGTCTGTTGGTTTGGCTGCTTGCAAGAATGTGCAGGAATTATTCCTGTCCTTTGTGGGATAAAAATAATCTTATTCACTTACATGTCTTCAAACCTATTCAGAAAGAAAGACTGTTGGTATTGTCATGCATTTCTCTTTAGTATTCAGGAATACTTTTAGGGTAGGGAATGGGCAGAGCTGTGGCTGACCCAGTACTGCTCCAGAAGGTCTTAAGGTCTTCTTAGCCTGTGTGAAGTTCACAGGGGAGCACAGAGTTCGTTGCTTATTGCTCAGAACCCACAGGCTCATGCACTGGCAGCTGCTGAATGGCACCAGTCTAAATTCAGCACTGACTAATTCGTGCTGTTTCTTTGTTGCATAGGAAGTAATCAAAAATTTAGAAGGTGACATGTCTGGATTTCAGAACTGTCTTTTTGATGTAGGAAACGGGAGTCTGTCGCTGCAGCTGATAACCCGTCACAGCTTCCGTACAGCAATTTTGGTCCAGACAGGTCTGTTGATGGAAAAAATCCTTTATTGTGCCAGCAAACAGTGATCCTATTAATCTTCTAGGCTAGGGTTTATTAAATACCATATTCTGCACCATGTTCCACAGCCTGGCTGATCTGGTTGGAGTTAAAACACTAAAGTAAAAAATAGATATGCTTTTAGAAATAAGCCTTAGAGTTAAGTCTAGTTCAAGGACAGGGAGACCAGAACCAGGGCTGGCTAGGTATTATAGAGGAAGGGGTGTGTGAGCCACAAGTTGTCGGATCTCAAGATCTCAGTCCTGAGATGCTGAGCCACCGAGACCACCTTGGGGGGTTCGGGAGTCCTGGAATGTTGCCAGAAGTGTCTGGTGGCTGGACTTTGGTCCTACACAGGAGACGACAAGGATGAGGGCTTCACCAGGGTGAATGGCAAAGAGATTAGTTAATTAGAGGGTGAGACACAGGGTTTAGGATTTATGTACAGGGGGGTTTAGAGGAGTAAGATGGAGGAATTGGGGTGTGTCCTGTCCTTCTTCTTCTTCCTCTTCTCCTCCATCTTCTTTGGCCACGGTGGCACTCTTGGATTGGTTATTACTGAGAGTGCACCCAGTTATAAGAATAAATGGTATTGGGGAAAAATGATAAATATTGTACACGTAACAATGGGTATAAAGATACGTGGCTGCCCGGGAGGGCAGACAGTGTGCTCATGGCTGACTGCTGAGCAGATCTCTGTTCGGCTGAAAGAACATCTTTTAGATAAACAATTAATAAACATAAAAACCGAAAGAAGAACTGAAGCCTCTTCTCGTTCTTCGATACGCGGGCTGCCCCAAGGCCACCTCGGGCCTTCACAGGCCCCTCAAACAGCCGAGATAAACCGGACAACAAGTAACCTCAGTGGCATTTGTTTTGCTCAGGTTTGATATCATGGTACTACATCACACCATCAGTGGGGTGCAGTACAGCCACACCCTGTGATGTGACACAAAACAGAGGAGTTGAACTGGTTTTACTGAACTTGAACTGCTGAAAGGACTAGTGTGTAACAAATGAGCAGCTTATATCCAAGCAAGTTCTGTCTAATGTCTTCATGTGGTATCACTCGTTTGTGCACGTGTAGCACCCTTTGCTCAAGCAGGGACAAGTTAAAGAGATGGGAATAGTGACAATGCAACCTTCAAATATAGATGTTTGAAGCTAGTCAGCCCTAAATATTATCTTCAATTATCATCTATGGTGCAGTCAAACTGAAGTCTTTTTCTTAGTGTGGTCTCATAGATCAAAGCCATGTCTTTTGGTATCCTCCTGAATATCAAACACTTTAATATATGTAACAGCATCTCAGGAATGCCACAAGAAAACTGAGGAATTCAAGGAAAACATTTTCATGAGGGTTGGTTTGGTTGCCTTTGTGTCTGGTTATCATTCTAATTTGCAGAGGTAAATGTCTTGGTTGGAATTTATGGAGAAGACACGAATTATTTGTTTCCTAGCAGGCAGAAGCAGCTAGGATATCCAGATTCTTCAGTTTGAAAACTTTTGTATGTGAGTTTGAACCAGAAACATTGGTCACCACAAGATGACAGTAGAGTTCAAGTTAAACCTTTCTACTAAAAAACTCTCAAACAGTAACAGTATATTAGGTTAATAAATTGAAATATTAATGAATATTATCTGTACAATTCTTACATCTTTATGACAATAACAAAAAAATTTAGCAAACAGTGCTTATGAATAAGTCTGTTGTATCCTGCTAAGAAACTAATAAGCATAATAGAAAAGTCTTTATTTTTTTTTAGGATGAAAAGGAATACAAGAAAATTAAACAGCTGACATTAACTTCTGAAATTGCTTGTTAAAATACTGGAAGTGATAAAAAATTTTAACAACTCATTATTTTTTACTTACAATTCTATGGTTGTACCTAAAGGGTACTTACAAGTAGGATGAAGGGAGACTTTTTACAAGGGCATGTAGTGGTAGGACAAGGAGGGATAGCCTTAAGCTGAAGAAAGGCAGGTTAAGATTAGGTATTAGTAAGATATTATTTACTGTCAGAGCAGAGATACGCTGGGACAGGTACCTTGCCCAGAGAAGCTGTGTGTGCCCCATCCATGCAAGTGTTCAATACTATGGGGCTGATCTAGTGGAACGTGTCCATGCCCGTAGCAGGTGGGTGGAACTAGATGATCTTTAAGGTCCCTTCCAACCCAAACCATTCTGTTATTCTATTGCCACTCCTCAGCCTCAGAGAGAGAGAGACTAGGAAATAGCCTTCAGACCACCTTGGGAGTAGCACTAATACTTGTAGATCGTGGCAAAAGCCATTTGTGATGGCAACTACCATCACAAACACAGCAGGAGGAGCTCCCTGCTCATTTCCTCAGCTGCCTTTAACCTTTATCTTAGAGTCGTTGCAGGGGGAGATCCTGGTTTCTTCCCCACTAGAAACCACACTAGAATCTTTCCTGTTCCATCTGTCTAGGGGAACAGGGAGAGCATATCTCTTCTCAGCAGAGGTAGGAACAAGCCTGGGACATGCTTGCTACACAGTGCAACAGAATTCAGAAAATCCAGAATTTTAAAATGACCCTATTTTTTGTTTGTTTGTTTGGTTGTTTTGGTTCTGTTTTTGTTTAGTTTTGAATTTTTTTGCTTTCTGTTTAATCTTATGCTTAGATACACTACAAGGTTGTGGGGCTTTGTTGCACCAAATTCTCAGAGGGAGTTTCCCTGTTTATAGAGGTGGTTGGATGGCAGTTCAGGCTGAGCACCAAACAGGGTGCATGGGAGAAAGCCAGAAGTTCCTTTTCAAGGTGACAGCCATTTATTTATCAGTTCTATAGCAACAAAATGTTCTTGTTGGTACTATTTTGATTAAAAACAACCTTTCTTGATCTTGCTTTGCTTGACACTGTTGTCTTAAAACTTTGTTGCATTATTCATGCAAAAATGTATGCACACACAAGACTGGAGCAAAATTTTCATTGAGGAGGTACAAAAAGCATTTGAGCAACCACCATCTGGTATTGTAGTCTGAATCACATTCCAGGTGGAAATGCCTAGCTTCGAACCACATGCCTTTTGCATTGCAGCACAAAATATTTCAGTGAGTTGTGAGGAAAATGTTTGTTCCAGTACAGACTGCAAAGTACGGGACTTAATTTTCCTTCAGATGGTTCTGGAATTTTTGAGAAAAGGCTGGTCAAATGGTTGTCTGAAATGGCATCAATTTGGTGGATCTTTTCGTGGGAAGGCAAATAAGCTGGATGACCTTCTGAGGTTTCTTCCAGCTGTACTTCTGTCATGCTGTGATTTCATAAAAGGCCTCTAACTATAGAGACATAACTGTATCTCTAACCTCTAAGGCTGTAATTTTCTCAGAAAAATGCATTTGACCAATTTTATACTTGGGAAAAAAAGGTCAGATCTTCATTAATTCTACTTTCAAACTGTGTCTACTTTTCTCGTAGTGGTAGTTTTTTTCTTGTGGTGGCTGACCAAATAAGTGCTATGTCCCCTTTCTTACATGTCCAGTGACAGACCTTCATTTTAAACATCCATCCTTTTCCTGTGTTATATAAGTCTCTGAATTGCATTTTTGGAGTTATTCTATTAAACCCAAAAGACTTATTTATTGAAAATGAATACTAATTATATAACTGAAAAGCAAATGTTACCTAGTCATGATCCTGAGATTAGCTCAGTAGCTCAGAGCATTGTGCTAATAACACCAAAGTTGTGGTTTTGATCCCTGTATGGGATAAGAGCTGGGCTTAATCATCGTTGTGGGTCCTTTCCAACTCAGAATAATCTGTGGTACTTGTGTGTGTCTTTCTGTGCAGACACATACACAGATGGTACACACTTAGCTGTTCTAAAAATGTTTTCTTTCCTTTCTTTTCCTACTAAAAAATATCAAAACTTGTCTCACTTATAGCTAGACACAGCCTATACCTAAGCCCAGGCATTATGGTTGAAATTTGCTAACTTGGAAGCCGAATGTCTAAACATAACTTACAATGTCAATTCTTTTATATTTCCAAATGTTCTGTATGAATGACACATGGGCATAATCTTTGGGAAAATACAGTCTCAACTGGTTGGGAAAAAAACTTCTCTTTCCTGCAGAAGTGTTGGGAGTAAAAGTCTTCAGCTATTTTACTCTCCCAATTTTCTCACTTTTTACATGGATTTAAATGCTTGGCTCGGTATGTATTTGGTATTACATTCCCTTCTTGTGTTTCTCAGCTATGCTCTAAGTGCATATGTGAATGACTATCTTTCATAATAGTCTTGATTTTACTAAACGTGAATGAATTTACTTCTCATCACCCATTCCTTAGAACATGACTTGATATTATCTTCCTGGAAATGCTGGAGAAATACAGAGACATGCCTTTTTACAATGCTTTCTGTCTCCCAAGGTAAATAGATAATTTAGTTTTACAGGACTCATCCCGGTTTGGCACGTATTAGTGTTAAAGGAACTGCTACAGCAACCACATGGTAAATTTTCAAGTTTTCCATGTATATTGCAGTTAGAAGTGTCCACCTATGTGAGTAAATGCAAAGCTGTCCACAAAATATAAGGTATCTGATTGTCTTTTGGAAAAAATTCATTTCTCACAAATATTTATTGTTTATAAGTTTCAAGTTTTACTTTAGATCTAATACTCGAGAATAAGCTCACTTTAAAGTATAAAAATCTGTCACTTTTTTAACACTCTTTACCTTGTATGAATTTGTGGGGGTTGCTTTTCATTTCTGGATGTGAGACACAAGCTGTAAAAAAAAAAAAGGCTTTGCAGTGGAACAGACAAATTTGAGTTTTATGTTTACTGAAGATAAAGGCTTATTCCTAAGTTCACTTTCCTTTTTCAAAATCACTGTTGCATTTTATTATTTTCACTGGCTGAGAACCTTCCCTAAGTACAAATGAATTGCTAACAAAGGTCAGCTCAACTTTGCAGTTACAAATACTATCTTCTGTTTATTCTGGAATATTTTCCCTGGATCAGGCATTTTCAGCTTTGCATTTACTGGAACTGAGGCATACTGGCTCCACCAGGGAATTCCCCTAATGCCCATGTACAATTTCCCTCTTACACTAATTCACTTTACCAAAAATAGAAGACAAAATAGTGCCTAACCTTATTAATGTGTGTAAAGAGGACACAGAAAAGAAATGGAGCTTTTTGAACTTTTTCCTTTTTGATCACAAAATAGAACTTTCAATCCTGTGGCCACAAGACCTAGATTAGACTAACAAACACATATACAGTCTTCCAGATGACGCAGGGCAAACTCAACTTCTCTGGCAGATGGTGGAGAATACACCAATATGTACAGTTTCAGATTTGGGTTATCCATTTAGTTAGTCCTTGTTAACTAATTGCACAGTTTTGAGCAGAGCTTGAATATACATTAGGAAGATATGTAGCCAAAAAAGTGTCTGCCCAAATAGGAAAAAATGTCTGAATGTTGCACTGTGTAAAGGTCACAAAACTGTGACAAGTCTAAGCCTACTTATTATATTTTAACAGCAGAATAAATATGGTAGTTCTCCCAGTAACAATATCAGTAATTTACTTTTTCTGCTCCATGTCTCGACCATTTTACAAGTTTGTAATTGACCTCAGTGCAAAACTGACCACCAACCTTTCTCAGGGTACCTTTCTCATGGACGACGCATGCTTTTACATGGAAGTGTTTCCCTGTCCCAGCTTAAAGCCCAGCTGGCAACTAAGCCCCATGCAGCTGCTTTCTCACCCTACAGCAGTGGGACTGAAGAGAGAATTTGAAGGGTGGAAGCCTGCAGTCTCATGGGCTGAGATAAAGAGGGTTTAACTGGGGAAATGCTGTGCAAACAAGCAAAGCTAAATAAGGAATACTTTCATAGCTACTCATGATCAGGCCGGTGTTCAGCCATCTCCAGGAGAGAAGAGCCCCCTCACACATAATGGCTATGTCTTGTGAAGACAAACATCATCACTCCAAATGTTCCCCAGTACCACCTCCTTCTCCCCTCTTTATGTACTGAGCATGATGTCATATGGTCTGGAATATTCCTTGGCTCAGCTGTTCCAGCTGTGCCTCTTCCCAGCCTCCCACAAGCCCCAGCGACCTTGCCAGCATGTCAGTAGGAAAAGCAGAAAGGGCCTTGGCTGTATGCACTCCCTGCTCAGCACTAATACAAACATCTTTGTATTGTCAACCCTGTGTTCAGCACAAATCCAAAACAGCCCTGTACTAGCCACTGAGAAAAGATTAACTCTACCCCAGCAAAAAACAGAGCACCTGCTTTCACTACTGTCTCAGAAGACCAAGTATCTATTCAGCAATAAATGAGCAGAATTGTGTACCTCTCTGGCCATGAGGCCCTACAAAGGATGAATTAAGAGGCTTCCTTGTCTGTTGCTATCAGAAAACTTATAATTTACATTCTCTCATTGAAATTATTAATATTTATCTCTTTTTAAAAAATAATTTATAAAAATCTCAAAAGTTATTTGCTAGCTCTGAAAAGTTTGGAGATTGCTGTTTGCTGAATACTTTTTTATAGCTATTAGAAGTTCTACAGAGCCCCCACCTATATTAAAAACACCATATTTTTTATTACTTTCATGATGGTCTTTCAGCCAAATAAGCACAAAATGGGATGTCTTCTCAGGCTAAGTAGGGACAAGTCTAATCCCCAGAAATGAAGTTTCTTTGAGGGATGTTTACTGACATGGTCTCCACTCTCAGATAAAGCATTTTCTATTTTATATAACTCCAACTAATCAAAACTGTTACATAAAAAATTACTTTTAAAAAAATTTTTAAAAAATTACGAATGGCTGGATGGGAAGAAGTTTTCTGAGAATTTCATATCTGGAAATAAAAAAGTACATCGGTAATATGGTCACAGTGACCCTGTGCTTCAGTCTTGCTCCTTTTAACTGAACTGCCAGTACAGAGAGAAACCAGAATAATTCACTACGCTTATAAGCTTGTTCTCAAAAAAATAGCAAATGTTGAGCACATCTAAACTTCGCTGGGCTCAGGTGAATCTCTGCAACAGCATTATCCCTTTCTTATTACTGGTACATGTTTTCAATTATCACAGTCTGATGGTGGTTGTATGCACAGCCAGTCCAGAATGAGGGAGAGCTGGAGTCAAGGCTGTGTCGCTTCTGTTTCTACACAAAGCGCTGCATCTCTGTTGCCTCTATGAAAGTCTGCAAAACCTTACTTTATCTGTTGAACTTTGTTTCCAGGTGGAAGATATCCACCAAAGCTTATTCCAGGAAGTTTCACAGTAGCATTTAGGGTTAATTAGTGACTTCTCAAGTAAGGTGAGAAAATGAAAATGAATTTCAGCTGGTCCTAAAAATGCTGTAGTTCAAAAACATATCCTAATAAGATCTGTTTCTTTGAAGTCCTGCCTTCCTTTTGTTCCCCAACTCTCCTTTATAGGAAAGGAGACTTTGTTCTGCTTATTGGAAAACATTATAAAGGTTTTAATTTCAAGATACTTGGAAATTTTCAGAGGGAGACTAATGGACTTTGATGAAAGATTTTGTTCAAGGTTTGGTGCTTGAGGGATTTTAGCTTTTCAGCTAGTTACAATAATAAGTCTAGAATATATTCACTGATTCAGAAAGAACTAGAAATATAAAAGCATGGGCAAGGTTGCTAATGGTTGATATTTGACATTCTATTCACTCTACAGAGAAACCAGAAAGAGATGATATTTTAAAAAGCACAAAGACCTCAGGCCAGAAGAGATCTGGGTTATCAGTGTGAGATACTGCTCTCTCAGGCAGTCATATAGAGCACCTTATGAATTTATTAAACTGTAGGAATTAAACTTAGGGTAAACAATGTAGAAAAATACAAGAAAAAAACAGTCAAAATTGAAATCATTGGATTCTTTTGAAAAATTTGCTTTGTTTGGGCCTGAGGAGCAATTGCTTAGAACAGTGTCTGCAGTCCTCCCTGTAGTTTAACCTCTAATGCATACTTTTATATGCTGTGTGTGGTTCTGTGTCACTATTAGCACAGATGGAATAATACCTTCGCTCTAGTCTGTTTCATTTTACTCGTTCTGTGTTAGCATATTTTAAGTACTAAAATCATGATATCAGCCCTCTGGTTCAATAAATTCACCTGTTTTATGTAGGTGTGGTGTTGCTGGACACACAAGAGCATGCAGCTCTGCTGCAGACACAGCACTGCTGCTTCTGCACACAGCTGGCAGGTGAGTTCTCAGAAGAGCTTGTGCAGAAGCCCTTGACCCCTGTGAGCTCTGTGGACAAGATTTTCAGGCTGAGAAGAACTCAGAGCGCATCCAGTCTTTCTCCCAACCCTTGGTGATGAAGACCATTGAAAAATCCCTCTCATGTTTATTAGCTATACTTTGTTTGCTGTCGTCTCCCCAGACAGATGATCTGAATCTGAAGTTTTTGTCAGCCTGAAGGTAGAATGTCTCAGGAGGGAGTATCAGTAACAGTAGCAATGAAAGATAAATGTTCACCTTCAATGAACAGCTAAATCAGGCATGTCTAGGCAACTGGTTGCTAAGATAATATGGTGCATTTGAATGCCACAGTCCTGTCCAGGGGAGCCCTTTGAAGCAGTGAGCACTATCTGCTAGTCTAGGATGAAGAGAAACCAGAAGAGTCTGGGCAAGGGGGTGGTTCACTGGCTCTTGAGCAGATGCAGTGGCTAGCTGCATCTGCAAACAGAAAGTTCTCCCCTTGCCCTCCTTATTTTCCCACTTTCCACCTCTTTTGCCCCATCTCTCTTTTCTGTCACTGTGTATGTTTTACCCTCTTTGTGGCTCTGTTGCTCACCAGACCTTTCTGGGAGAAGACCTGACTCATAAAAACAGTCAAACCCACACAGACTTTCCCCCCCCCCGGATTTATTTTCTGCTCTTATGATAAATTAAACTGGCTCAGAGAGGACTGAAGTGTGCCAAAGCCAGCACCAGACATGCAGAAGAAGCAAGCACATGCTGGTGATTGGGAATAAAAGCAGGCAAAGATGTGGAAAAAACAGAACAGTAACTCAACTTTGGGCAGATTCAAGCTGCAGAATTTATTCACCATGCCTTTTGTTTTAAGATCAGAACACAACTTTAAAGAATAGTAATTATTTGTTTGCCCAGGCATGACCTTTGTGTATATACAGCCTGAAATGTCTGTGCTCTGGACAAATCTCATGTATTGCCAGTATACCACTAAAGCTCTCTGTGTTTTGAATCCTAATAACTTGGGCTCTTTTGTTCTAACCCAGCTCTTTCAAACCAGAACCCTGACAGCCCTTATTTGTTTGGTGTAGTTTCTGCGGCATACAAATTCCAGTATCTAAGGCAATATCCTTCTACAAGGTCCCCTGAGAGAGAATCATTTGCATTAAAGTTAGCACAGCAGTAATGCTATTTGACATATTTCATGGAGATACATCCTAAGGCATTGTCATTAATCCCTGAAACACGGCAAATACATTAAAAGCAAAATAGGCAATTAAAAAGCTTTAAAAAAAGTGAGATTGCCTTAGCATACAGAAACAAATACAAAAACTCTCCCAAGTCAATTTCACAATTCAAAACCATAATAACAGGATGTTCTTGCTCCACTCAGTTGTCATTGGAACCTTGGCATTTGCAGTAGTCACAGAGCACAGACTGTCTTTAAGGCTGTAATACATAATGAACTTGGACAATGAAGACACGAGACTATTTAAAGCTTGGTAAACTATTGAGTAACCTTGGCATCAATCCTATAAAAGGCCAGAAGTCTACAGGGAAATATCATTGATATAATTATATTCTGGCTGACCTTAGTGTGAAGTAGAATACAGACAATACCATTTCAGACTGTCTGTAGACCAGGCAGGATATCATTAACCCAGCAAATGAAGCATTGCATTAATCACTCCTGTGCTAGGACTATCATTTGATGCAAGACAAAAAGTGCCCTGGCTTATGGCTAACCCTTTGTGTATCTCAAACTACTCCACTTTTAATCCCCTAAAACATCATTTTTGATTCTAAAGAATTTATTAATTTTATTAATTCTAAAGGTTTATTTATGAATAACACAGTACAAAGGTTTAGCAAGAGTAAAAGTTGCTGATGAGACAGTAAAATGGTTACTAGATTGTTGCCATTTTCACAAACAGTAAGGGAAAAATCAGATTCCACTTCTCTGTAAGTTGCACTCTGACCTTTGCTACTCTGCCATCAGGGGAAGTCATTAGGGAGCTCCCCAGTTAAGCCTCTTATTATAATTGATGTTATTGTAGAATCACATGTCAGTCAACCTGAGACTGTACTAGGTGTTGCACAGTCACAAAATTCAAGTGTAAGTAGATGTTTACGCTACTGCATATTGCCTTAAGTGTCAATAACACACACAAAAATGTAGGAAACTATATAACTGGTTCAGAGCTTAAATGCTAAGTAGAAAAAAGCTGCTGTAAGTACCCTATGAAATGAAATAAGAATCAGCCATTCCCAGTCCCACTGCTCTAGAGACACTAAACACCCATCCACTGCAAAGAAGTGAAATGCCATTTTTGCAGTCCTAGGAAGAGCAAAAATCCAGCTCTGCCCTCGCTCTGGTTTGCACCATATTGCTTCAGTTTCTTTGCCTTTGTTACTCTGAAGACAGGGTCAGGAAAAATCAGGGTCCTGTTCCCAAAGAAAAGAAGATAAAATCCTTAGGTTGAAGTACCTGAAGATACAGCATCTGCCAGAGTAACATTTTTGTCTTGCTGAAATACTTTTTGTAGGAAGACAGTCTATCAATATAAACTCATTTGAATATGATAGCAGTATAGTAATGATTTGACTACCTATTAATTGAGACCAGATCCCTGCCAACACACACACTTTCTTTGCTAGCTCTACATGTCCTTTTTTATATTTACTTGCATGTTTTATTTGGGAACCAAATTACAGTATATCTTGGTCTTGAGGGTCATTATAGCTAATGATATACTTACAAATAGTTAAATTGCTATCTAAGCCATTAAAACAGCTGACTGAAATATTAAGACATATGTCTGGATGGATAAAATATTTTTTGCATTTCCTGTATTCTGGGCCAGCTATTAAAGGTCTTAATTCAGTTTTAATAATTTCATTCATAGGCAAATGATCACAGTCAGTGTTGCACAAATTGGTCATAAACTAAATGAGAGCATGAGGATTTTGATGAAAAGCAATAAAATATGTACAGAAGTGTCAAAAGCCTGTGAATTACATTATCAAAGAGATTCATAGTTGCTAAACCTAAAAAGTCCTAAAGACAGGTTCTGGCTCATCAAAATTGGCTCTGAAACATGGACATAGTGTGATCCAAGATCTAGGCATCTTCTTAAGAAAAGCAGAGCATGCCAACAGAGTGCAGGGCTTAGAGCTCACCATATTGTGATGCTATGACACGAAGCATTTAGTTTTCTGAGGACTGTGTAGACAGTTCAAAATTGGTGTAGTAGCTGAGATCTAGTATATAAGACATCCTCATATAGGGGTGCTACTCTTCTGTGAGGGCTTTATCTGGGGTCCACTAGGATAAATTAAGGCAAATTTCCCCAGCATTTTCTTTGGCCTTTTCATGCCATAACTGCAGTGGATCAGCTCTGAAAAGAGGGAAAAAAAATCAAAACTAAAAATAAGAGGACATGGCAGGATAGGAAAGGGAAAATTAAAGTGTTCTTATTTCTTTATGTGTCTCATATCTCCACAAAAAGCATGCAGAACCAGGCTAGAATTGACCAAAACTTGCATTCAGATCCATAAGCTGATTTTCACTGTGAAATTTGATACACAAAAATCAGCATGACTTTGGAAGTGGAGAATGAATATTTGTGCTTAAAATAAAACCTTAGCAACATCAACTTCATCCTAGAGCAGTTCTTCCTGCCGCAGCCATGAATTCAGCTGTGATGTAGTGCATGCAGCCTGGGATCTCTCAAAGGTCTTGTTCAGAGGAAAGAAACTATGAGAAGATAAAGAAAAGATGATTCTTCTTTCAGTAAGTGCTCATAATTTTCTGCCAGCCCCTGTTAATATATCCAAGCCTTGATTTATATGTCTTAAAAATACTGAGCAACTCCCAAAGCAGGCTGTGTCCCTGGAGAGAACTAGATGGGTTAAGGTTAAAATTCCTTGGCAATATTCAACCCTTTTAGGGAAAGAAAAGCAGGGTAGCAAGACAGAATGAGGAGATGAACAGCAACAGACAGACTGACTGACTCCTTTGGTTTCCAAATTGAAAATGCTAGAAGTGCATTTTCCCTGGTAATTGCTGTATATCTGAGTATTTTATCTAACATGAAGGTAAGAAAATTGCTTACTTAATTTGTACTGATGAAGTGAATATGAAAAGTGCAATGAAATATTAATTTATATGGAGCTGAAAAAGTTAGCTGAAAAAGTAATTGGACAGCATTGCAAGAAAGAACAAAATTTAAAATCAAGCTTGCACAACAAAGCTGAAAAATCTGTGTGATATTTTCCTTTTATTTCTAAAGCTGACTAGTGTATAGATTGCAGAAACCTTGAACAACTGCATGACCTAAAAAAGGAAGGAAAAAGTAGAAAAGCAAAGCAAATTTGCTTTTACTTCCTTATTTTTTTTCAGGTGCTGAGGATTTTTCTGTTCCTGGAAGTTTCAGGCTTCTTTCCTATTCTTTCCAGGTGAATATTTGTTTAATAAAATACATGCTGAAAGTTAAGCATACATAATTGTGGTGTGTGAGGTGAGGCAGTGTTTCAAGGAGTCATCAGCTATATTTGCTGGGAGAAATTCACACTGTTTGGTGTCAGCTCTGGTGCTGCCACCAGTGACAACAACAGTGAGGCATTATGGTGTCCTTTAACTTCTACCCAGAGGAGTCAGCCATCCTTGGGGAGAAGGGTACACGGTGGTGGTGTGAGGGACAGCAACCCATGCCTGTGGAACACAGCACAGCTTACCCCAGGCCAGCCCCATCCCAGGGACAGGTTGCTCCCCCAAAACCTCCCATGGGAACTGGCAGTTTGTTTTGTTTCTGATCTTTAGGCTAGGTGAATGTGTCTAGTTTCTTCTTTCCAATAGCCAGAAAGGCCAGGCTGGGATTGATTTAATTCTTACACATGAAAAGCAAAGCCAAGGGGTTTTATACATAGCCCTAATTATTATTGAAGGTTTGCTTTGCCTTTTAGAAAAGTTTTGCACTCATGCTTATGGATGGAAATCCCTCATGATTTTCCTCTCTTTTCTTTTGTTTCTTGGTTTGTGTTTTGGTTTTTGGGTTTTTTTTCTTTTTTTTTGGGGGGGGTGTTGTTGTTTGGTTTTTCTTTTGTTGTGTTTTGTTTGGTTTTTGTTTGTTTGTTTTTTAATGCAAAAACCAATACCGGAACAGCCCTTCTCCCGTCCATTGCCGCTGGAATTCTTTTGGCCCTTGGTCCGAGTGCAATGGCTGTACTCAAAAACAGGTATAGATGGACAAATTTTTTCTGTATTCAGAACCTCATTAGCATATACTTTTCCCCCCAGTAATTAAGAAGCCACTCTAACATTAAACTCCCAGATCAGATTCTCAGACAAAATCCCCAGCACAACAAGAAGCTGAAGAGCAAAGAACTAAGATAAATCTTCCAGTCTGTCCCAATATGTTTTTTATCAAAGCTATGATGTTCATGTTGTAAAATAATTTGTGCTCTTTTTATTTTGGTGATAGTTTCAAAAAGCTCAGCTGAGCTGTCAGTAAACACAGATATTCCTCCACTGAGGGTTTGTACCAATTCCACTGATTTTTCATTAGTGGCATCATGCCAAGGGAAGAAAACTTGGTTGCAAAGTGTTACTACCTTCAATGAAAATAAGTTGATGATTTTTCTACTGCAACTCTATAGATGTACAAGACACTTGCCTTTGATTTTTCTTCTCATTTACTTTGATGTTGCACCAATTAAGGGAGGATTAGTCAAAATTAAAGATGTGCGATGAGACAATACTTACTTTTTTTAGAAACAAAAACTAGCCCACTGGATCTAAGATTTTATTATCTTGCTTAATGATGCTGTTTACCTTGAAAAACATCAAGAAATTCGTATCAGGCATGGTTATTCCTATTAAAAATTTTTTAAAAACCCACCTAAATTTCTTAGCAGCTTTCTCGTGACTTCAGTTACATATTAGATTTTTGATTAAACCATGCACCAGGCTAAAGATATTAGAGACAGAAGTGTTGTCTTTCTATTAACTTGAGAGTTTGCTGCCATATGGTGGTAATACCAGGTGTGTCTGTTCTCAGAAAAAATAGTGAATGTCTAGAGTAGTGGCAGTGTCTTCACAGTAGCAAACTATTCTGGCTTTTCATTTTTATTTCTAAGATATCCTTTGATTTGCATTCAGATTAGGAGACGGACAGTGGCAGTTTATGGGCAATATGGGGGAAACCCCTGCTCTGGGCATTCCTTTGAAACAAGACCATGCACCCCCACAAGAGGATGCCCAACAGAAGATGGCTGTGGTGATCGGTTCAGGTGTTTCTCAGGTACCACCCAAGATAATTTTTAATATTTTCTGCTTATGAAGTTAAGAAAATAACCTTGCTATCTTTCACGTTCAGTAAATGGGTAATGTATTTGCAGTGTTCTTGATCTACAGATGAATTTGACTTAGGTGAATGTTTCCTTTGTTTCCAGCCTCGACTATGCATGCTTTTACTTTAATCTGGAGTATTGCAGAGCATCGAAGATAATATGCTGTAGCCCTGGTACCCTCTCTAACTCATTCTGCCTTACTTGTTTGCCCCAGAGAACAGGTTTTTTTCATTATACAGAGGTAGTTAAGGAATGCAACCTTACATTGATGTGTTGCTGCTGTTCTAGGCTATTTCCAAATATGAAATTACCTGGATCATGAAAACTAATGCTCCATAAAATGTATCCTAGCATCTCCCATTACCTTCACAGAGGAGCTAGATATTTATCAGAGAGGACTATGATAAGCAGGTTTTGGTGCTACTAGAGAGACAATCACAGTTAATCACCAAAGGGATTTGGGTCAAAGGGTGAGAGCTTAGGAAGCAGATCTAGAAGTCAACTGTTTCACTGATATATCATCAGCCTTGAATAGCTATGGCTCTCTCGAGTGTGCTATGCACTATTTCTTTATGTCTACATTTAATGTTCATAAGCCCTCATGGGCACGGTCTATTCATCATGGGAGTGAATATGCTAATTAATGTAGTAGATTAGTTGGACTTCTGCTTTGATTTTAGGTGATCTATTTTTAAACTAACAAATACTTCTTTTTTCCATGCACGTTTGTCCTGATTTAGGTCAGTGCATTAGCAGATCCTTAGTGTGCAATGGTGATCAGGACTGTGAGGATGATGGTGCAGATGAAGATAGATGTGAAGAGAGGAAAACTGTATGTGATATTGACAAAACACCTCTGAATTCAGAACTTACAGGAGCAGGGTAATGTTCTGTGCCAGACTCAGTAGTACTGGTTCCAAATGCACTTACATTTTGATGTATTTGCAAGCTCTGGGTGTACAGATAGATTTTCTGGGCTTATGGTAAAATATCTTATATGCAAAAGTGTTCAGTACAACTGCTTCCACCATGCCAGCGGTTCAGTGCAGGATGTACAAGTCCTTTGACCTGAAGCATTGAATAAAGCTTTTAGTGTTTTGTTCCTGCCATTGAAAGACAGCTACTAAGATATTAAATCAAATTTCAACTAATAGCACAAGATCTTCAGCGTGGAAAAAATGAGCCAGCAAGCAATGTTTATTCTTTTTGTTCATTGCTGTCGAATTTAGCACTCTAGATTCAAATGGATTTCTAATCTGCAACCTGTCAAAACAATTGTTTTAAGTTTCTTTGGTGTTGATTTATTACTTGTTATGCTACACCTCAGGTATGATAACCCTCCCTCTCTCCAGCTCCCTTTTGGAATGGATGCCCTGTATTCCTGTGTTGCAGTAATTGTTCAAACAATAAAACTTAAAATCAGTTGAGTTAGATATAACCGTCTTAATCTATAGAGATAATAATGTGTTAATTTTTGCTGACAAATCAAGACCAACATTTCCCTTTCAATGCTGTAACATGCTATGCATACTGCAGTTCTGCAGATACAGCACTCAGTTATAATTGCTCTGTAATTTTTGTCTCTGTCTTAATGACGTATTTTTTCTTCTTATAGCTTTGATATTATTACTGGTGAGACTAAGGGAAGAGTCATTCATACAAAAAGCTTTGGAGGGCAATGCAGAAAGGTCTTCAGTGGTGATAGGAGAGAATACTACAGGCTGAGTGAAAGTGTTCTTGCTTATAATTTTCAGGTATGTTTCCATTAAGAATAACTTTGTTTTTACCTTCAGGATTAAAACTGGGAGAATGATGCAAATCTTGCAGGGGCCTTTGGCAGGTACACTTCCCTAAACACAGCTCACTAACACCTGTATCCTCTCTGCAGCTGCTTATTATTTTGAAATATAAATTGGTGTGTATCTTACTAAAATAAAAGGGAAAAAAAGAGATTAATTTCTTAGATGTGATTTCTAAATCTTTCACAGTTTGAATGCAAAGCTAATCTCCTTAGCATAAGCTGTGACCTGAATCACCCTCAGAAATTCTTTTTGGAGGTGAAATACAGGGCTTTGGCATGCTTTGTGTAGATCTTCCAGAAATGTTTTGGTTTTTGTTTGAAGTCAGTCTCAGTGATTTTGTTTGCCTCACATTTATCAGAAGCATGCCAAACAATCCATACTGCATTTACTGCATAGCATAAATACTTGAGATTATATATATACATATGAATGGATTTCCATGCTTTTCCAATAGTGTGCAGTACTTTTTATGAAATCTAAAATGGATTCAGTCTGAAAAACACATCAGCTTATTTTGTATCAGAAAAGTATTTTGCTCTATTCTATATGTTATAGTTTTTAAATCCTACATTAAGTTCTTCATGCAGATGTCTGTCTTTCACCTTCTAGGTTAAAGTTCAAAATGATTTTAGTTATGAGTTTTTCAACAGCACCTGGTCATACATGAAACACATAGAGAAGTATGAAAATTCAAACAAATATAAGCAGACAGAGAATAAAAATCTGCAAAAGGTATGTATAACTTCTCACTGTAGGTTAGTACTTTGCATAAATATTTTCATTGTTTTACACGTGTTTTTGTAGTAAGATGAAAATGCTTGTTTTATAAAGACATTTTGTTACAAAGTGCATGACAGTAAATATCCCATAAAACCTTTAAAACGAGATCACTGGTTTGCTTATCAATCCAGAGGGAGCTGGCTGCTATTTCTACTTCCTCCCTATTACCTATTTAGTAGTGTCCAGGTTTAGAGCAAGTTTGGGGAAGAATCCCCCCAAAGGAGCTCCGGTGGGAAAAGCAGATCCAATCGGCCCCTCCCCCCTCAACTGGTCCGGGAGGAAAGAAAAATACCTCCTTGGAGAAAGGTGGAAAAAACCCCCTGTTTATTAAACAATACGACCAAAACAGTATCAAAACAATGAGACCCCTTGCCACTCTAAAAGAGATGACAAACTGAGAAAACCCTGGGTTCAAGCAGCAGCTCACTCAGTCTCTGATCAGTCTCTCAGTGCTGGAATTGTCGCAGGCCAGGGTCGGCCCGGTGGGCCACAGCTGCAGCTGCCGGTGCTCTCCTGGGTGTTCAGTCCAGAGCAGTTCCAAGAGGTCCAAAGAAAAAGGGAAAAAACAGTCCAGGGAACTTCTTTGCCTCAGCTAGCTAACACTAACTAAAAAGCAAAAGAAGAGCTCTCTGTCCCGCTGTCTGTCCGCAGACAACACAGTCAGGAGCAGGAATGTGGAGGAGTGAGTGCAGTGTCTGAAAACAAACTGCGCGCTTCTTCTCTCTCCCCCTTCACTCTCTGTAACACTCTTAAAGGTACAAAACTTATTATTATTCAACATAAACAGAATGAGACGATTGGGGATAAAAGCATCATATAGTCAACCCAGGACATTCCACCCCTTATCCCCATATCGTCTGCTTACTACTAAAACTAATATAAATTCTAACTCTACAAGTACATACATGATACATCCATTATACAACTATACACAGACAATGGTAATAACATTCAGGAAACAGTGATATTTATACAGGTTTTATCCAACAATCAGGTCTCCCTGAGGTACACATCGTGTTCTTCCATCTTTTTGCATTATCCACCACGTGCAACCTGGTCCCTGAGCAAAGACAACCCCACGAATGGGTTTGTCTGTACTCAAGGCAGAATTGATCCACACAGTCTTCCCTAACAAACCTCTGATATGTACCACTGGGACTTTGTCCCCTTCTATTACATTCAAGGACTCAGACTAGGCAGGACCTGCTCGGTTGGTGGAACCTCGGGTGTTAACTAACCAGGTGGCCTTTGCCAGATGCTGCTCCCAATTCTTGAAAGATCCCCTACCCAAAGCTTTCAACTGGGTTTTTAGTAGTCCATTGTACCTCTCCACTTTCCCTGCAGCTGGTGCATGGTAGGGAATATGGTACACCCACTCAATGCCATGTTCCCTAGCCCAGGTGTTGATAAGGCTGTTCTTGAAATGAGTCCCATTGTCTGACTCGATCCTCTCAGGGGTGCCATGTCTCCACAGAACTTGCTTTTCCAGGCCCAGGATGGTGTTCCGGGCTGTAGCATGAGACACAGGGTAGGTTTCCAACCATCCAGTGGTGGCCTCCACCATGGTCAGCACGTAGCGCTTGCCCTGGCGTGTCTGGGGCAGTGTGATGTAGTCAATCTGCCAGGCCTCCCCATACTTGTACTTGGACCACCGCCCACCGTACCAGAGGGGTTTCAGTCGCTTGGCCTGCTTGATGGCAGCACACGTCTCACAGTCATGGATAACCCGAGAAATACTGTCCATGGTTAGATCCACCCCTCGGTCTCGTGCCCACTTATAGGTGGCATCTCTGCCCTGGTGGCCTGAGGCATCATGGGCCCATCGAGCTAGGAATAACTCTCCCTTATATTCCCAATCTAGGTCTATTTTGGACACCCCTATCTTTGCAGCTTGGTCTACCTGCTCATTGTTTTGGTGCTCCTCAGTGGCCCTACTCTTGGGTACATGGGCATCTACATGGCGGACTTTCACAGGTAGCCTCCCTACCCTGGTAGCAATGTCTTTCCACTCATCAGCAGCCCAAATTGGTTTCCCTCTACGTTGCCAGTTAGCCTTTTTCCACCTCTCCAGCCATCCCCACAGAGCATTGGCTACCATCCATGAATCAGTGTAGAGGTAGAGCTTTGGCCACTTCTCTCTCTCAGCAATGTCTAGGGCCAGTTGAACAGCCTTGAGTTCAGCAAATTGGCTTGATCCACCTTCTCCTTTGGTAGCTTGTGCAACCTGTCGTGTGGGGCTCCATACGGCTGCTTTCCACTTCCGGTTCATCCCTACGATGCGACAGGAACCGTCAGTGAAAAGAGCGTAGCGTGTTTCCTCTGGGGGCAGTTGGTTATAGGGAGGAGCCTCTTCAGCACGTGTCACTGGTTCTTGTTCCTCTTCATCTGTGACACCAAAATTCTCACCTTCGGGCCAATTTGTAATGACCTCCAAAATCCCAGGGCGATTCAGTTTACCTATATGGGCGCGCTGAGTGATGAGAGCAATCCACTTGCTCCATGTAGCACTGGTGGCATGGTGAGTGGAAGGAACCTTGCCTTTGAACATCCACCCCAGCACGGGTAGTCGGGGTGCCAGGAGGAGTTGTGCTTCAGTGCCTATTACCTCCGAAGCAGCCTGGACTCCTTCATAGGCAGCCAGGATTTCTTTCTCTGTTGGAGTATAGTTGGCTTCAGACCCTCTGTAGCTTCGACTCCAAAATCCCAGTGGTCGACCCCGAGTCTCCTCAGGCACCTTCTGCCAAAGGCTCCAGGACAAGCCATGGTTCCCGGCTGCAGAGTAGAGCACATTCTTCACCTCTGGTCCTGTCCTGACTGGGCCAAGGGCTACTGCATGAGCAATCTCCTGCTTGATCTGGACAAAGGCCTGTTGCTGCTCAGGGCCCCACTGGAAATTGTTCTTCTTGTGGGTGACCAGGTAGAGAGGGCTCACGATCTGACTGTACTCAGGAATATGCATCCTCCAAAAACCTATTGCACCCAAGAAAGCTTGTGTCTCTTTCTTATTGGTGGGTGGAGACATTGCTGTGATCTTGTTGATGACATCTGTAGGAATCTGACGCCGTCCATCTTGCCACTTCACTCCCAGGAATTGAATCTCATGAGCTGGTCCCTTTACTTTGCTCTTTTTAATGGCGAAACCAGCTCCCAGGAGGATCTGGATGATTTCCTTCCCTTTCTCAAACACTTCCGCAGCTGTGTTCCCCCACACAATGATGTCATCAATATACTGCAGATGTTCTGGAGCCCCACCCTTTTCCAGTGCAGTCTGGATCAGTCCATGGCAGATGGTGGGGCTGTGCTTCCACCCCTGGGGCAATCGGTTCCAGGTGTACTGCACTCCCCTCCATGTGAAGGCAAACTGAGGCCTGCATTCTGCTGCCAGAGGAATGGAGAAAAATGCATTGGCTATGTCTATAGTGGCGTACCACCTTGCTGCTTTGGACTCAAGCTCATACTGGAGCTCTAATATGTCTGGCACGGCAGCACTCAGTGGTGGAGTCACTTCATTCAATGCACGATAATCCACAGTCAATCTCCATTCTCCTTCAGATTTTCGCACAGGCCAAATGGGGCTGTTGAAGGGTGAGTGGGTCTTGCTGACCACCCCTTGGCTCTCCAGCTCTCTGATCATCTTATGGATGGGGATCACAGCATCCCGAGTGGTTCTATACTGCCGTCGATGCACTATGGAAGTGGCAATTGGCACTCGTTGCTCTTCTCCCGTCAGGCATCCTACTGCAGATGGATTCTCAGACAACCCAGGCAAGGTGTTCAATTGCTGGATGCCCTCTGTCTCTACAGCAGCTATTCCAAATGCCCATCTGAGTCCTTTTGGGTCTTTGAAGTATCCACTTCGAAGGTAGTCTATGCCCAAAATACATGGGGCCTCTGGGCCAGTCACAATAGGATGCTTCTTCCACTCATTTCCCGTTAGGCTCACATCAGCTTCCACCAAAGTGAAATCCTGGGATCCCTCTGTCACACCAGCAATAGAAACAGACTCTGTCCCCACGTGTCTTGATGGGATTAACGTGCACTGCGCACCAGTATCAACCAAAGCTTTGTATTCTTGTGGTTCAGATGTGCCAGGCCAACGAATCCACACAGTCCAAAAAACACGGTTTTCCCCAGCCTCTACCTGGCTAGAGGCAGGGCCCCTCTAAGCCTGGTTATCCTTCTTTCCCTGGGCATATGTCTTGGAGGTTCCTTCAAGGGGATCAAAAATATTGTCATTATCATCATATGTGACAGTTCGGTTACTGGCCACTGGAGCTGCTTCCCTTTTGGAACTTCCTCTCTGAATCTTCAGTTGTCTCACCCGTTGTGCCAGAGCAGAGGTAGGTTGTCTATGCCATCTCCTCATGTCTTCTCCACAATCACACAAATAGAACCACAGCTCAGCTCGTGGGATGTACCTTTTCTCGCCGTCTGGGGAACGTCTGCGTTGGGTACCAGAACCTCTGATCTGCACTGCCGAGATTTGGAGAAAGCTCTCTTTAATCTCCTCCCTCAGTTTCTTGTGACCCTCCTCTATCTTGTCCTCTAATTTTTGAAGACGTGTTTCCACCGCTGCGATTCTGGCATGTGTTGGGCCATGTACAGCATCTGCATATGCTCGGAGCTTCCTTGCCATGTCAAGCACAGTCTCACCCCTCTCATCCCTCTTCATGATGGCTAAGGCAGAGGCATATTCTTGTGGCCCGAGTCGTACGAGTTTTCGCCACATCACAGACGTGCATGGTACTAAGTCTGGGTTCCTAGTTGTTACATCATCTGAGAAGATAATCTCAACCACGGCCATTTCTCTCAGGCGTTGGATCCCTTGCTCTATTGTCTTCCACTGAGTCTGCTGCATATAGAGATCGTCTGCACACAGGTATCTTTCTGCTACACTTCTTAGGACCCGTTCCCAGAGGCTCTGAGAGTTAGCCCCCCTCATCATTCCTTGGTCTATGACAGTATCCTGTGACAGGGATCCCAAATGCCTGGCTTCAGTGCCATCCAAAACGGTAGCCTCGCCTGCAGCATCCCAGAGACGGACCAGCCAACTAATTATGGATTCATCAGACCTTCGAGTGTAATCCTTCCGTAGGCCACGAAGGTCCTTCAGGGAGAAGGACTCAGTATTGGCATCTGATCTTGCATCTGCTGCTTTGACTCCTGACTTTACGTCAGGGGGCACTGAGGTTCCTTCTCCTTCATCATCATCATCATCATCATCCACTGGTCGATTGGTCTTGGCTGTGCATTTCCCACTTCTAGTGCTGGTAGCAACAGCCATGGGTTTGGCTGCTGGCTTCGAGCCTGGAGTGTTAGCTGCAGCCTGAGTCACCGGGACAGTTGCTGATTTATCTCCCTGCCCCCCTGCCTCTGTCTGCTGCCCTAGAGTATCTAGCAGTGTGCGATAAGCATATGCCAGGGCCCAGCTCACTGCAATGACCTTCCTCTCCTTAGGCTCATCCTGGTACTTCTCTTTCAGATATTTCCCCACCTCAGCTGGGTTCTGAATTTGTTCATGGGGAAAATCCCACACTATAGGGTCAGAGAATTCCTTCAGGATTTCGCCCATATCCTCCCATTTCCCACACCACTTAGGATTTTCCACACCAGGGTTTACTCCTGAGTCAGGGGTCTCATCAGCCCGTCTAGAAATCTCAGCCCTCAATCTAGAGAAGCTGCAGACCATATAGAGGAGACTTACCAAATTAAATACCAGAAAGATGGTCTCTTTAACATTCAGGGGAAACGGAACATTCTCAAAAAGTGACATAACCGATCCAAAGGAGAAGAGGGAAAGGGAAGGCTGGAAAGTCTCATTCTTAGCTCCTCCTCTAACAGACTGAGTGTAGTTACTAATAAATTCCCAAAACATACCACTGGAATTGGGATGCAGGGTAGGATGAAGAAACCATAAACCATACATGCTGTAAACAGAGGTCAGTATCTTTTTGAATGCTTTATAAATCATTATCACCAGGGCCAGCACAACAGCTATTCCAATCCGTACCCCTCTACCGTAAAAATTACTTGTTAAGGACAATAATCCTAATGACCAGAAAGGTATTGAAACCTCAAAAAGGTCTAGAGCCCAGAGCCATACAGAGGTTTCACAACCAGAGACATCAGGGGTCCAAGCATCATGTCTACTAACTGCTTTAGCAACAACAGACACACAATTAATAGGGCTTTTTTCCACATTTCCCAGCCGCGCGTTGGGCGCCAATTCATGTATTTGTCCAGGTTTAGAGCAAGTTTGGGGAAGAATCCCCCCAAAGGAGCTCCGGTGGGAAAAGCAGATCCAATCGGCCCCTCCCCCCTCAACTGGTCCGGGAGGAAAGAAAAATACCTCCTTGGAGAAAGGTGGAAAAAACCCCCTGTTTATTAAACAATACGACCAAAACAGTATCAAAACAATGAGACCCCTTGCCACTCTAAAAGAGATGACAAACTGAGAAAACCCCGGGTTCAAGCAGCAGCTCACTCAGTCTCTGATCAGTCTCTCAGTGCTGGAATTGTCGCAGGCCAGGGTCGGCCCGGTGGGCCACAGCTGCAGCTGCCGGTGCTCTCCTGGGTGTTCAGTCCAGAGCAGTTCCAAGAGGTCCAAAGAAAAAGGGAAAAAACAGTCCAGGGAACTTCTTTGCCTCAGCTAGCTAACACTAACTAAAAAGCAAAAGAAGAGCTCTCTGTCCCGCTGTCTGTCCGCAGACAACACAGTCAGGAGCAGGAATGTGGAGGAGTGAGTGCAGTGTCTGAAAACAAACTGCGCGCTTCTTCTCTCTCCCCCTTCACTCTCTGTAACACTCTTAAAGGTACAAAACTTATTATTATTCAACATAAACAGAATGAGACGATTGGGGATAAAAGCATCATATAGTCAACCCAGGACAAGTAGTAATATATTTATTTATTTACTATCTGTTTTTCTTCCTATTTAAGGAAGAAATCAGTGGCTTCTTCTCATAATTGATTTATCTTTTTGGTTTTTTCAAGTGGTTCATTGTCCCCTTTTTTCGGCTACATCTTGGTCAGTATAGTGGAGCAAAAAGATTGAAATACTTCTGTGGTTAAAATTAACTTATAATGCATTTTCCATTAGCAGAACTCCATTAAGAGAGAAATCTGGTGTCTTTAACAGCCAGAAGGTCACAGTGCTTATGCCTTTAACTTATTTTAAAAAAAGCATTAGGTAAATAATTTGAGAGTAATTTTCAGTTATGAAGTACAACCTCTGTTTTAGAGAAAATAAAATCAAGTAACAAATGTGTGCAGTTTAGAGCCCCCAAGCAGACACTTATAATGACATATTTTGAGACTCAGCATAACCCAGTTCAAAAGCAACTTTGAGAATCTAAAGTTAACAGTATTGTACAGGCATATTGGATTTTATAATTAAGCAGCATCCTCGAAATGGCCAGAGCATCTTACAACAAACGCCTTACCTAGTTGAAACAGGGTGCAAAGAACAACTGCACTGCCTGTGGTTTGCTTTCAGACATAGCTTGTTAACCTTCTTCTGCCAGGCTTCTGAAAGCCTTCTGGAAGCCACCATTATCTTTGAAGAGTGAGATCTCACTTGTCCTTATGCTAGTTTTCAAGTACACAGGAGGAAAAGAAAGATGTTACAGCAATTATAAATAAAGGTGCAACCATATTTCAGGACTTCAGGGTGTTCTTTTTGCATTTACTGTGTTGCTTAGGCATGTCTATAAAGCTGTTGGTTAGTTGCCAATAGAAAGTGTGTGCCATCTGGCTATTAGGAGACACTCTGATAGTCACATGGAGCATGACTGATGGCTTTTCCCTCCCCCAGAGTAAGCAGCTGATGGTTGTTGAGAACAGTGTGGAAGTTGCTCAGTTTATTAACAACCACCCAGACTTTCTCACTCTTGCGGAGCCCTTCTGGAAGGAACTGTTCAACCTTCCAGTCGTCTATGAGTACAGCGTCTACAGAAGACTTATTGAACATTTTGGGACACACTTCTTACACTCTGGGTCTCTAGGAGGACACTACAAAGTTATTTTTTATATGGATACTGACAAAATGAAATCAGAAGGTAGAGTACTAGAGTGTTGGTTACAGAAAGCAAAGTCAATAATCAAGAATAAAAATTTATATGTATGTTTTTCCAGTTAATGTCTAAAATCACGTAACAGACTTCTACTACATTCTGCAGAAAGTTACTACATTCTCTTCATTGTCAAAAGAAAGAAGACTAAAAATCTGCTCAAATCATAACATTTAATTCTAGATCCATGTTTGTGACCTGCAGTGCGCTGGGTATATGTATAAAAAATCATAGTCAGTTTAAGACCTCCTCAGGCTGAACTTGAATATAAATCTCAAACAATGTTGAAGTTTAAAGGTTACATGGAGATCAAGGTGGAGTACTACAGTTTTGTGTAGAGCAGAAAAAATTACAGAGTAAACACCAAAATGGCACCTATAATGGTAATCAGTTGGAGCTGAGGTGAGAAAATAAATGAGACTGTAAACTATTCCCAGATACACCTCACACCTCTGAACATTCATCCCTAAGCTTTAGCAGTGTATGGATCCTCCTTCAGCACACAAAAACTAATTAGTTACCTGCTAGTTTAAGTGTAGTAAACTAGGAGGTAACTAACTAGCATTTGTGTTAGAGGGAAGATCCACACAGTGCTAAAGCTTATGGATGATAAGCTTTATGATCTCTCATAAAGAGAGATCATGACCTCTCTAGCCAGTGGAAAACTTGGAAATGAATCCAACCCATTTTCTGTGTACAGTATTGTTAATGGATGGATTATCTGCAGGTGTCAGCATAACAGACTTGTACAAGTGTACCTCATCAGGCTGGAATGCACTCATTGTGAAAAAGAAGAAGACAGAATGCACCAAACTGGATGAACTGCTACGGACTTCTTCAGGTAAATATTCAGTGGTGACTCACACAGTTGTCATGTATCCATCTCTCATCTCATCCTAAATTGCTGTCAAAATGAGGAGCAGGTGTTGATAACTTTGATGAATTCTGTCCTAATATGCTAACCCAGACATCAAGTGTCTGGTTTAAAAGGCTCTCTGGCACTTGTCAATTATTGCTAATGCTTTCCCAGAAAATAGCACTTTTCTGAATACTCAAAGTTAGAGCTGCCAAGACACCTGGAAAAACAGATACCACCTATATATGATCATTGTAGGCACAGGTGGTTGAATTGCACCAGTGAGTCCTTTCACTACTTGCTAGCAGAGTTTTTGTGTGCATTGTTTCTATTTCCATTTGTAAACATAGCAACGCCTACATTTTATCTATTTCCCGTCCTGAATCTGCAGGAAGCACTGGCAATAAAATTAAAGGAGACCCTTACATAGAAGGAGGAAGCCCAGGTGCTGTTGCTGGCCTTAGTTATCTAGACCTGGGCAATCCTGCTGGGAACAGTCGGATGTACACCTTGTGGGCTGCATCAGTGACAGACTATCCCAGAGTAATTAAAAAAAAGGTAAGGCTATTTTCCTGAAGCAGAGGTGAGTAGATGGGATCACCTCAAGGGGAGAAATTAATAAGCTACAGTTGGTGATTAATCATGCCATGGTCTACACTCATTTTGTTTTCAGATCACTTTGTAAAACAAGGAAAGTGCTCGGGAAGAAAATGCTGTGAAGCTAATATGATCAGGTGCATGACAAATTGACCTTTGGCAGGTCAATACCTGTCTTCAGTGACTTAAATGGAGTTCTAATTAGGAATAGAGGGTCATGTTTGTGTTGGAGAAAGACCCAATTGGAGATAGCCCCTTTCCCAAAATGCATATGGGCATGTCTGTGTTGCTTCCACTTCACTTGCCAACTTCTGCATATTTCTTTTACTTCTCCTCCTTCACTTTGAATCCAGAAGTTTAGCATAACTGGAGATTCTCCAAGTCAGACACTTCAGAGCTGGGCATGGCCCTATTCACTGTTACCTTGTCTATGTCCCTTTTGGGGAACACCTACATATTCAAGAATGGTATGAGCCCCAAATATTTCTATTGGGAAGTTTTAGCTAGATGTAAAAGCATATAATATCATAAAGTATTCAATTCAAAGGCAAAATAGTTTCAATTTCTGTTACCTTTGATCACTGGCCAATGAAATGCCATAGTGGGCTCTTTAAATGTGTTTATTTTTTATGCTGGGAACATCTGGGAGAATTCAAGAATTCAAGTTCATTGGTGGTCTGTGTTGTACTTTTATGTCAGCTGCATCCTCATAGCTCAGATATGTTTAAACATGACTGACATACCAGTAGCTTTAAAGGATGCTTTTAAGCAGGACTGGCTTTTCCTAAAAAGGCTAATATTAAATACTGAGATAAGATTTTAGCTAATTAGCAAATTAGAGCATCTAATGTACTAACTCCCATGTGCAGAAGCAAATGTCACAAAATATTTTGCATGATGAAATGTGCTTATAAACTCTTATATTACAGTAATAACGATTTAATATGAATGTTTTCCTACTGTGTGTAGCTAACACCATTATATGAGCTGGTAAAGGAAGTGCCCTGCTCCTCAGTCAAAAAACACTACTTAAAACAAGCCATTGAAGAATATATGGCTGAAAATGATCCCTGCAAATGTCAGCCTTGCCAGAATGGTGGTGAGGCGGCCGTGGAAGGAACACAGTGTGTGTGTTATTGCAAGCCTTACACCTTTGGAGTGGCTTGTGAGCTGGGAACCCTCGTGCAAGATCAGCCAGGTCAGCACTCTTTAGACCCATGAGAATTCAGAAGTGGCACAATATGCTCTGCTGCTCCCAGAGTCTGTCTGTCACACTGCACACCCCTGCAGTGGCTGCTGGGGTGAGACATCACTGCAAACAAACAGCATGGGGAGGGTCGTGCCAAGCCTGAGTCTTTGTTTAGCATGTCTAAACAGTCCTCAGCCAAGAGCTGGTTTGTTATTAGTGTTAAATACAGTGGACAATACTAACTGCTCAATGCAACCACCTATAAGTAAGTACATGTCCTAAATTAATTATCAATGACTTAAAAAAAAAATTCCTTTTTAATTTTATACTTAGTAGTAGCTGGTAGCTATTTTTATTTTCTGTCAGGCACTGATAACACGTAGCCTCTGTGGAATAATACCTATGTCAAAGCTGGGTAAAGATGGAAAATTGGATTATTACAATCTGGAATTTTCTGTAAGGGCACAGTTGGAGCCACCACTAGCTTTGAGCAGCGTGTGCCTTTAAAACCTCTCAGAGAGAATGCTTTAATGAGAGAGTGGTTTAAAGAGAGTGGTTTTCACATTAAACCAAACATTGCCACAGGCGTTGTTGATGGACACTGGAGCTGCTGGTCCTCTTGGAGTCCTTGTTCAGGGGGAAGGAAATCAAGGAGTAGAACCTGCAACAACCCCTCCCCACATGGTGGTGGGAAGGCCTGCCTGGGAGAGCAGCATGAAAGCAAAGCGTGTGAAGATGAAGAGTTGCAGCATCTTCGGTAAGTAATAAAAAATACTTGGAGATAACTGCTGAAAGATTTAAAAATTTGTTTCAGAGGGGTGCATAAACTATTGAATTCAAGGAGATCATGTACTGAGCTTTAACATTTAAGTTGAAAGAAAATGAAATTCAGAAGCTGTGAATGTCATAGAAGATAAGGCTAGAAAATGGGGTAAGAGCCAGTAAACTTGACAGCATTCTATTTACCACTCTCTTGGATAGCCTGGCAGTGCCTGATTTCAATATAATCATGATGTAAATGTACGCATAATAGTCTTGAAAATGGGCTTCACTGAGGAGTGTAGCATTTTGAAAGGAAAGAAAACTAAATTCAACTAAACTGTACTTTTGTTTGCTTCACAGCTTGATTGAACCACACTGTTTTGATTTATCCATAAATCCTACAGAATTTTGTTCACCTCCTCCTCTCTTAGAAAATGGATTTGTTCAAGTGAGTTATTTCTATTGCTCTGTTATCTGTTCTATCCCTACCTACAATGTCTTTTCTACAGTTAATATAGATGTTCACTTGCAAATTTGTATTTCTCTTGGCAAGCTTAGTTCTGACCAAGTGAATAGCCACTCTTGCAGCATTTTTCACTCTCTGATGTTTACATGACAGTATCCAAAACTATTCAAACTAAAAGTTAGATAAAACCAAAAATGCCCCACCCTCAAAACCAGAACAAGATCTTTGCTTCTCTGGACCATGATACCTATACAGAAATGTCATCTACTTGTCCTTTATTCCATATATGTATTAAAAATTACTGAGCCACATGTATTACACATAAAATCACAACAAACTAGAGAGAAAAATGCTCAGTCATTCATGAAGTCCATAACAAAATCATAAACAGATTTTAGGAATCTTCCCTCTGTAACTCACTATTCTGCTTTTTCTGGTGAAGACCTGGCAAGGTACTTGGTTCACCACAGCTTAGGCCTATTTTGACAAGGGGGACTAATTCCTCCCTTAGAGGAATGGATTATGCCTTCTTCATGTTATCAGGCTGTCATAAGTCTCTTTGCTCAATAAATAGATAAAAGGATTAGTTCAAAATTCATTAGTTGTCTCTGCACAACTGCAACATACAGCAAGATCCAAAATCTTGCCCTACTTCTTTTGCTAGCAATTTTTTTTTTCAATGAATAGTTGTCTCCTACATTGATATTTTTGGTTCACAAACTAAAGGTAAAACCCTGCAATAGTCTCAGTTTTTCGTAAGATCTCTCCTTAGAGGACAGTGTAATATAAAATGAGAAAAAAATTGTATCTTCAAGTCCATGTTAACTTTTAGAAAGCTGATAACATGCCATCCTAAAAATTTGCAAAACCAGCTCGTTCACTATGACCTCCCCCCAGGCCAAGGCTGTTCAAGATCTTATCCTGCCCTGCTAACGTTTGGTAACAGCCATTATTGGAGTTTGTTTATACATCATCAGGAGAGCACTGTTCCATACCCCTTTTGATCACATTTGGTGACTTGATAGCCAGGATTGCCCCCAATATTCCAGACTCTCTCATCACTGCATTGTACAGTAGCAATACTACTTCTCACTGTCCTCAACTACTGCATTCCAGAGTCAAAGAGTGCTGCTGGTAGTTCTTATATTTTATAACCAAAATTTCACCTGTTCATTTTCTTTCAGAATGCTGAAAACTCATATCCAGTTGGGAAAAACATTGTTTATGCATGCAAACATGGATATTCTCTTGTTGGTGATCCTGTTGCTAAGTGTAGCAGTAATTTACAGTGGCAAGTTGGAGAGAGATATTGCCAGGGTATGTCTAACTGATTCTTGTTTTGAACTACAACTCCATTTCTGAATTCCAATGGAACATCTCAAAGCATCTGCTTTCCAGCTACAATGAGGAGAAAAGACACACCTGTATTTCCAATTTCCCTAGACGTTATCAGGTCTAAATTGACTTCTAGTGTGAATCCAGGTATTGTAATGCTGGTTTAGAAACACACCCATAAAATCTAGTTTTAAGGCTATCTCTGTATGTAGCAGGACATGTTCTTCCAGGGTGATATCCCTCTACTAGAAATCTGTTGCCTAGTGGGAACTGTCAACAGAAACATGGGTCCTAGGAGACCCATGGAAGGAAGGAGGAGAGGGAAGCCCTCATAAAGCTAGACTGCACCTGCAGGCAGTTGGAGAATATATTGTCTGTGTGTTCCTAGTTTTGCATGTTTGACTGGTGTGATGAGTCAATATCCTGAGAGATACGTTTCTACAGGAAAGTCAGCTTCACCATTCAAATTTTTAACGGAATTTTTGAGAAAATAAAATATGTGACTGCTTTATGCAATCAGCTGATTTTCTGTGGCTGTCTCAAATGCCTCCATCCACAGAAACCGCTTGTCTCCTGCCTGAGCTGGAGGGGGGTTTGCAAGGAGAGCCATGGAAACCTGTGTACGAGATTGGTGAGAGAATAATTCTGTCTTGTCCACATGACATGCACTTGGAAGGGGCACGCTCCATTTTGTGTGAGCCCAGTCTCAAGTGGTCTCCTGATGTGAAGACTATCCAATGCAAGACACCAGGTAAGCCACTGCAGTCCTCAAGTACAATGCAGGAGTTTCTTTCCTAAGCTTAATGCAGGTTAGACATATAAAGAGCTATTGCTGAGATAGTCATAGAGAAGCCATACTTACATTACCAGCAAGAAGCACAGAAAACATGGGAGTGTGTTTTCTGTGGTCTGTTCAAAAAAGATGCCTGAAGGCATTTCATTGAAGTTTCGTTAAGGCTTTTTGCTTCCCACTCCTCTATTGCTATCTAGTGTTATCGCTAACTGTTTTAAGAGATTGTCTGGGATTTATGCTGTCTATTCTGCCACCCAAATATATTTCACTTTTCACACATTGTGTAACACTCCCACCATATGAACTACATCTTAGAGTTTTTCTATCTGGAAGCTGTTCAGTGCACCAGAGCCTCTTGTGAAAGAGGATGACAGGGCTGGGTGACTGCTTTTGCTGATCTGGCACTCAGACAGCTGATACAAAGGAACTGGAAGCAATGGGAAAATGCTGCTTTAAGTTCATGCTGTCTAAGCTCTAGTTTAATATGGGCAGGTAGTGGCAGAAAGGGAAATAGGTTATAGCTTCAAGCAGCTATAAGATATCTTTTCCAGCTGTGGAAGACAGACAAAAATTTCTCTTGAGCACTGTTGTGATGCTGATCAGTGACACAGAGGCACCCAAGCAGCTTGTGCTTCCAGCATACCACATCTTCACCTGAGGCCCTACATATTCACCTGGGGAGACCCTTGACTGGGGACTACAGGCACTGCTGCAGCAGACTCGGCACATCTACATTTTTTTCTGTCCTCTCCTTATCAGCCAATGCTGTTGACATTGCCTCAGTTGCAAAAAAGGAAGGTGACAGTCAGGCTTAGACTTCAAAAGGCAGCAGTCCTGTGAGATTCCTGGTGTAAGTCATTTGCTGTCATAAACACATCGACAGAAGGGTAGTGATTTCTGAAGGAATGGCATAGCTGTACATAAATGACTTGCTGCTGCTAAACCGCCAGAGCACCAGTGCTGTTACCAGTTACTTAGGCTTAGCCTCAGTGACTGATTTTCATTTGGTTTTTGGTTTTTTGCTAACATCAGGTTATCAAATTCCAGCAATAATTGGAAAGTTTCAAATGCTTCCATCAGAAAGAAAAACAGCTTCTGCTTGGCTGTAGGGAAGCACTGTATTAGTTAAATAAATAAATAAATAAATAAAGAATAAATAAAATAAATAGAGAACAACAATTGGATTAATAACAGTTAAAAACTCAAGGAGTATGAGATAAGAAGGGTAAAAATTATGAAGATAAGTACTCATAGACACAATGGCGTACATATGTTTGGATGGTAGTGCTTAGTCACTATGCAACAAACTGCCCAGGGGATAAAGAAAATGCAGTGATTTTTGGTAAAAATTTTCCCTCTACAGGAAGATAGGGTTATGCTTGCTGTCTGTATCATAATGCACTGAAATTCTTACTTTTTCTTTTTTTTTTTTTCTTTTTCTCTGATAATTTTTCTGTTTTGCTTAGCAAGTCTTAATCTCTAAGGGAGCTATTTTTTTAGGAAAGGAAATCTGTAGTACTAAATTTTCATGTTAGCAGACACACAATCTGAAAAAAAATCAGGATAAAACCTCCTTGGAAGCTGTGTGGATATGGATTTAGCAAAGTCTTGCTGTTAACATGCTACAGAAACCTACAAAGAAATGTTTAGCAAAATTTGGAGTACAACTCTCTACTTAAAGAATGGTACACCTGTGATCATGAAAATTTCACAGTAATTTCTATTATTTTTATTTTTAAAACAAACTGAGGACTGATGATGGAACTTGTAATTTTGATTACCATCAGTGTATAGAGGTATTTGGGTTCACATAGGGTTTTGGATCCTTAGCTTTTCTAGTGAAGTCAATAATTCTGAAACCCAATGACAAAACTGTTCCCAGCTATGATTCAGCAGTGCTAAATTTAGTAGAAACAAATAACTGCTGCAGAAATGAGATTAATGTTTAAGTTTTAGTATAATACCTGTCTCTTTCCATCTGGCTGGTGACCCACGGATAAATTACTGAACAGTAAATTTGCAAAGTGTATCATATCTTTTCAATATTGTTGATTACTTCCCTGTAGTAGATAGTTTTAATGACCATGTAGGATGTGACTTTATGTCATGACTATATAATTCAGTGCCTTTTAAACTCAGCTAATAATTTCACAGCTGATCTTGTTTTTCTGACCCTTTATATCTGTGTGTTCTTCTACTTCAGTGACCAGTGTGAAAACAGAGGTGACAGAGCCTAAATGTCAGCCATGGGAGAAAGTACATCAGTCACAATGTGTGTGCAAAATGCCCTATGAGTGTGGGTAAGTTCAGGCTCCATTTGGCTATTAGATTCTCACTTCATTCAAGACCAATTATATTTCTTAAGTTTTCAGTCTATGATAGAGGAGAAAACTTTACTTACATGAGGAAGAGACATACTTGGTTTGCTTTACACCTCAATCAATATCCTCTTCATCACTTACCTGCCTTGTCAGAACTGTCAGTGGGTTTTAGCAGTGCTAAAATTTGGTTGGATGACAGAAAGTGAAGGCATAATTTTGCTTGATCTGTGAAGCAGATGAAAAAAGATAAAATTATATTTTCAAGATTTAGAAGATTAAGGAAAAGTTACAACAGAGGCCCTTAGGACACAAACCATCAAAGCAATAAACTAGTGAAATAAAGCATATTTATTTTCACTGCTGAGAGACTAGGGGGTTATGAAAGACACAATAATCTAATTCATCTCACATTTACACAGCAGTTTGCACAGACCAGTCATGTCACTTTTCCTGACTTTATAACTTGCAGATTAGAGTTTGCTGTTTCCTGTTTAATCTAAGCCTATATTCTGCAATAAGCAATGCAGAAGAAATAATGTAAGGGAATGAGTAAGTCTCTCAATTCTTTGAAAGACACAAAAGGAAGAGTACAAAAATGGAGGAATAACAAGAAGACACCTGAGACCAAATAGTGCTGATGAACAGATGAGCCAATGAGTTCAGCACTCCAGCATCTGGGCTGGTTTGCATAGACTGGATGATGTTTCCTATCAAGTCACTCCTATAAAGTGGGTGTGGGCTCTAGATATGAAATCTGGCCAGATTTATGTGACTGAGTTGAGTGTTTGGAAGCTTCAGGATAACACACCAAATATGTGTTACCCATAAGTAATAAGAGGAAGAAACTGTGAAAATGTTTCAAGTGATTTCAAGGTAGAGCTTTCAGTGGAGCATGGGTACTTCCCATCAGGCACATAGACCAAGAGTGCTCTCCATGATGATTCTGATTTTAAGAGAAGATTAGCACTCTGAACATCTCAAAATTAAAATTGGTGAGCTTAGTTCGGATGCAGATGCGCTGCATAGTTCCCTAGGGTCAGAGGCCATTGACCTGTGTGCAAAGGTAAGTGCCAGGTTTATAATAACTCTGCAATCTAATGCTATTCCTCTGCTTAAACACCTAAATGCTTCAAGTAATCTGGTCTTGCTCTTTTCTCTCAACAGTTATTTAAAAGAATCAGCAACTCCTTTTGTGGTTTATGTATGTGTTGAGGTCAGTTACACAGAATACAGGGGAGTCAGAGCTAGGGAAGGCCCTGGGCAGAGTCACAATAACCTTGGTGGTTTAAATGAATTACATTTAGCTACACACTGAAGTTTCATTTGTAATTAATCTACTACTTGCCTATTTCCATTTTTTTATAATTGTGTTTAAAATGGCAAGAATATAGATAACAGTCATTTTTGTTACCTCATGCCCTCTTTTCACTGTCTTGAAATAATGCATCTGATGATGGAGGGATAAATCATCAGCTGTCAAAGCAGACTAATCTTCCAGCCTGTTATAAGGCTGTAGGAGTACAGCATGTAAGCAGATCTTGGTCCAATCTTTCCTCAGAGAGCAGAATTAACTTGCTTTGTTTTGGCAGTGACTTTCAGCAGTAGCCTCTTCTCTGAGGAGTGTTTGGAGCAAGAAGAGTTCATGTGGTAATTCAGGAACACCACAGTTTCAGACCTCTCCTCCATCCTTTCACTTTCCAAGAGACTAGCTACAGAGACTGCCCATAACAGCACAAAACAGCCTAGAACAGGCTGGTGATTTGTCCCTCTTGGTGGGGTGCCTTAGGCTACATCTGTCCTCATCAGTGAGAGCAAGGCAATGATCCCTAGGCACCAGAGCAGCTAAATTGGTATAGCAATTCTTGGCAGACCTTTGACAAGAGCTAGTTCCTGTATAATTCCCAGGCTCAGGAGTAACCAGGATGAGAGACCATTCCAGTTCTGATGTAGTCCCCATCCTCTGGGGCAAAGAGGGACACCAGCTACTCTTTGTAAATTGTCCCTAACACATGGAAGGAACCAGACCATGGTGTGTTAATACAGGCAGAACCTCAGTCTGCAGTAGCTGAGACCTATCTGCACAGTGAAACATG
Source organism: Zonotrichia albicollis (assembly GCF_047830755.1). Lineage (NCBI taxonomy): Eukaryota > Metazoa > Chordata > Aves > Passeriformes > Passerellidae > Zonotrichia > Zonotrichia albicollis. The sequence goes on from NC_133860.1 coordinate 20,027,914, forward strand.
AGATTTGATAATTTTGAAGTACTATCCTCTCTTTTTTTCTTCAAATTTGTTTGCAAAACATCTATGTCTCTCCTGTGTTACATTAAAACTTCTCATCTCAAATGTAATTCCAGGAAGTTAAAATCATTCCCAGCATGATGAATTTTTCACCAAAAGTTTCCTACCTCTTATTGCAGGTGAAAGGTAGTAAAGGTAATTAGGGACTTAACAGATATTATTTAATTTCTCACAATATGTGTTTTAGTAAAATATTGTTCTTAACCTTATTTTTTCAGGTAAAAAGTATTGAATTTCTCACATTCACTTTACACAAGGATTATTCCTTGCCTCTAAAAAATTTTTATTGCAATGATGTGATATTCTCAGCCTTGGGAAATATCCTTTCTCAGCAATGAGTGCAAATTATTAATTTCTCTTATGAGTGAAGATTCTCCATCCTTTGTCGTATGCATCTTAACATGTTGATTTCCACTGTCTTTCTTCTGCCTGCACAGCTGCAGTAAATATGTAAATCACTCTCAAGACAGTATGAGGCATTGAACTCTAGTGAGAGTTTGGCAACATGGTCCCTGAATTCCTGGATTCAAACTTTGGCAGCTGGTTAAATCATCTCCGGTTCCTCTTTTGGGTGTTTCTAAAGTGGTGCAAAGCAGACAGATTAGTGCAGATGTCTGATATTAATTAAACTGCCTTCTCTGCAAGATTTTGATCTTAAGACTCAGATATTAAGATTTATCACTTAGGCAAGTGAAAAAGACATCTGAACAATTTTAAATATAATAAAAAATTTAATTACAGATTAAATACAATTGCTTCCCCTGGAACTCACTTTGTTCTTTAAGATGATATATAAACAGGGATTTTTACTTCTGTCTGTAAAGAAAACTCTCACATAAAAATCAGGGCCCCACTATCTTAGAGATTGTGCTGCCAGATGACCAAAGAGTACAATGCATACAAGTGCACCTGTTTCCTTTATCAGGTGCCTCCTGCTGTATATCCCTTGGTCTGTTCTCTTGTGCCTCAAAATAAGAGGGTTAACCTCATTCTTTCTATTAAAAAAAGAGGATTAAGGAAAATTCATGCAACAAACTTCACTAGGGATTTAGTAGTTGTCATTTTGACCCAGCGCAGCAGTTAAGGGACCTCAGCCTGTGTTTGAGGATGCTAACCTAAGTGGAAGATATAATACAGTTCATAAAAATATTTGGTCACAGGTAGATGCACCAAACTTTTCAGACTCAGCTAATGTACTCCATGCTATTTTTTAAATACCTTAAAGATGCACTATGCCACAGGTATTTTAATTTTTTTTGTAAATCTAGCTCTTCTACAAGGCTTCAAATTCATCTTTTTAAGAACAATTCCCAAAGGTTGGAGAAGGCTCTTTACCTTAGTGCCTTACTTATAGATCAAAACCCACTTCCTAATTCACAGGAAAAAAAAAAAAAAGAAGAAAGAAAAAAGGAAAAGAAAAAGAAAAGTTATCTTAATTCCTGACCATTAAGTCAGCAAGGTTTGAGTTCTGGGATTCTTACTAGGCTTTTCTCTTCCCTCCTCCTACAGGCATTCCCCTTCCCTTCAGTGAGCCCCATGAAGCTCGTTAGGGCCATTTGCTTGTACCTTATCAGCCTCTTCTCCCCACCAAGCCCCTGTTTAGCTGAGGTTTATGTTCTGAACCGGCCTATTAGACACCAAAGGTTTCAGTGGAAGTGTTTGTGAGCGTAAAATGAGGAGCTGTGCTGAAAATTGGGCTTTGGGTCTGAATTTCAAAGCTCTCCATCCCCTGGGAGCCTATCTCTGCTCTCTGGTACCCTGTGAAGGGTACATCCCTTCCCCATGGCTGTAAAGTGTGTGCAGGAGAGCACAGGCATGCTCTGCTCCAGATGGTCACTCTTTTGTTCATTCCACACAAATACTGCTGATTGCGTTGAGAACAAGGGGAGAAGCTAGGAGTTCGAGATTAAAAGTCAGAAGTAATGGAAAGGGGTTTTTTCCTCCTCTCCTACACTTGGAACATGAAACACAAATAATGACAGCTTCTTGGAATTGAAGTAATGAAAGGGTTTTTTTATTCTCCTCCTACACTTGGAGCATGAAACACAAATGGTGGCAACTTCCTGGAACTGTCCCCAAGCAAACACCATTTAAGATTGCCCAAGAATTGTTATTACCATTTTTAAAAGCTCATTTATGTGGGTGTTAAAACTCTACCTGCATTTCAAGAAATAAGCAATTTTTTGGGTAATTTTTTTTCTTAAGATTTCTGTGGAGATGTATGTGTATTTCCAGAAATATCTTTGGTTTCTGATGGTGGATTATAAGGTATTATTTAGTAAAAGCTGAGCATTTTAAAAGATAACAGAATAAAAATCTTAAAGTATATTTGAACACCTTAAAATTAAGAAATACTTACAAAATATTGTATGTGCATGTTTGTATATGTCATATATGTATAAAAAATGCTTTCTGTGTGTGTACTTATGATCATGCATGTGTCATAAATTAGAGAGTAATTGAGATCTGAAATACTTTTAACTAAAGTCTCTCTCTCTGCTGCTGAGGTCAATGGCAAAAAGATGGTAATATCCCTGTCCTTCAGATGGGACAGATCTTGACTCTGCTGAGCATACTGAGTAGAAAAGGAAAAAGTCTGGACTGTCTGTCTATGTTTTGAGTTCTTTGCTGCACTCTTAGGAGCTACTTAAGTGAACAAAGAAGTTACTACTAGACTCTGAATGTTTTCCAGTCTCTCCGCTGTTTTTAAGTTACCAAGATAAAGCACATTTAAATAGTGCAATTCCTGCTTTTGTTTTCAGTCCTTCTCTGGACACTTGTGCTACTGATCAAAGAACCAAGAGAAACACACCTTTAACTGTTTGCAAGATGCATGCCTTGGAGTGCATGGGCAGAAAATACTCTCTGACTAATGCAGAAAACTGCAAAGTACCCCAGGCAGGTGAAATACCATGTGGATTGTGCCGCTCATGGGAAAAATGTAATGGTAAGAGAACTTAAAAACTGTAAGCAAAATTGTTCATATGCCCAAAAGGATATGTTTATCGCTACTTACTCATTAGTAGTTGGGCAGTTGGTCTGTCCTGGTATGGCATCTGCAGTCCCTCCCAGAAGCACCAGGCACTGCTAAGCTAGCTCAAATCATTAGCCAGGTCTTTGGTATCCAAACATGGCAGGAGTCTCCACCAGGGAAAGAGACCTCTGCAGGATATTGTAAAAAAATATACTATGTACAGGAAAAGCTTATTCCTAGTCCCTGTTAAGTGAATCATCATTTTGGTCCACTTTGTCCTCTGGATGAAACCCCTGCCGTACTCTTTTTCACTGTATCTACCTGTTCATATTCCTTAAAACAGCAATTGCAGGAGCCCTAACTGCACACGGGAGTAAATAATCCTCTCCTGAAATTTGCCAAGCAGTCTCCCCAGCAGGATCCTGTGGTTAGGAATTAAAAGTCTCATTGTATGGTAGCTGGGAAAGCCAGTTACTGCTGTAGGTTTGTACAGTTTTGTTTACTGTCTGTCCCCAGTTTCTCATATGATGATTAAAGGTGAGGTCTCTTCCCTCAGAGGAAATAGTTCCTGTTTTTTGTAATCAGTCTGCAGTGGAAGTTTTCAAATCCCTGATTTATTTTCCTTGAGTGTTCTACGCTGCATTGCATTTAATGAAGTTTGCCAGGAATGGAAATGTGAACTAATAAATTAGGGTTTTAGAAGTGCCCAAGCTAGAGGCATGGTTATTGTCATAATTTGAAAAGAAAAAGGATTATTAGATAGGAGTTAATCTGTTTTGTCTAGCAGGGTTGAACAGACAAAAATAATAACAACAACAAAGTCAAAACTGTAGCTTCAGCAAAGACAAACACAGGCAAAAAATTGCATACAACACCAAAAAAAGGGCACATTTACGAAAAATAAATATCAGGTGGAATCTTCTTACCTGAATGTCACTGATATAGCTACACATATTTATTTATAAGAGTAGATCCTTTGATCTTCATGAAACTGTCTGTATGAAAATATAGATACCAGTTGTAAGGGTTTGCATTATCAGCTTGTTAATGTCCAAAGACAGATCTCTCGTGTTACAAGTTATCTGAGCTCTAGAGTAGTAGATCCATGGACCAGTTCAAGAAGTAACATCAGAGAAGGCTTTGAGTACAGCATCTGAGATAGCTTGAGTAAGCTTTTCCCACAAGCATGATCAGACTCTCCAAGCAGAGGAAGCCCCAGCAGTGCACAATTCGTTTCCACTTCTAGTTTTTTTCACTGAACCTGAATATCAGCTAATGTTACTGAAAGAATTAGGGAATTAGGTTAAGGAAAGAATGTCAGGAAGCTTTGGGTTGGAAGGGACCAGTAAAGATCCTCTAGTCCAACCCCCTTGCAATCACCCAGGCTGTCTTCAACGGGACCAGGTTGCTTAGAGCCCTGTCCAACATGGTCCTGAATGTTTCTGGGATGGGCCTTAGCCATCTCCCTAGCCACATTGATCCTGTGTTTCACCACCTTCATCCTAAAAAATTTCTTCTTCCTATCTAGTCTGAATAATGGTCCCTTTTAGATCAAACCCATTATCCCTTGTCCTAGCATTGCAGTCCCTATTAAAATGTCTGTCCCTATCTTTCTTATAAGCCTCCTTTAGGTACTGGAAGGTTTTATAAGGTCTCCCCAAAGCCCTCTATTCTCCAGGCTGAACAATGGCAAGTCTCTCAGCCAGTCTGCGTAGGAGAGGTGGTCCAGCCCTCTGATGATCTTTGTGTTTGCCTCTGATCCTGTTTCAATAGGTCCATGTCTTTCTTGTGAAAGCTGACCACTCTCCAGAAAATTGCTTTCAGTCTTACAGATTTCCTAGAAATGTTTTAGTCCGGGATTTTTTTTTTTTTGGTAACTTGGTTGCTATCCTGAGTGTTTTTCCTCTGTGCTTTTGCTTAGTGCCATCCAACACCTGTGTTTGTGATGAAGATGGGCTGTGTGAGGAGGGAGGTGCCCAGGTCTGTGCTGAAGTGAGTGGCTCTGCTGCCCGTCGGACCATGACCGAGTGCGAGGTTGGGCTGCTCAGGTGCCGGGGGGAGACTGTCACCCTTGTCAGCATAAGGCCCTGTGACACGCAGAGTAAATAAGATATGTTACGCTTTATTTTGCTTATTGCTGGAGGATATGTCAAAATGTGTCAGCTCTTGGTCAGGACATACTTTGAACCTTGCTCTGCCAAATGTAAGCTCTGCTGTGAAATCCATCACAGCTGATGAGACTGTGCATCTGGTCAGCTCTGAATCAAGGCCTGAGGCTCTTTGTTAGACCGAGATGCACTTGCCACGACTGGTCACAGCAGAGCTCTTGCTTAGGCACCAGCCTTTCCACTGGCAGATTTACTTTGTATTTCCATCAGAATTAAAAAGTATTGCTGAAGTGTGATTGCCAAAGTAGCTATTTTAGTGATGGATGGCTATGTCTGACACTGTCAATATGTTTTTCTTAAAGCCACACAAGAATATGGTTACGATGAGTAGATTTAGATTAGCAAAACATACAGACTAAGCTTTACAGAGTAAGTGGCATGTTCCTTCTCTTTTAATAAAGCAGCTTCTTTCCACCATACGCTACTCAGTTGAGCAAACAATCTGCACAGAACTGAACATGTTGTTGAGCCTGATGCACTCATACACCAAAACAATATGCATTAATAGTAAAGCCATATTAAAGTAATGAGAATACATCTATGCTTGAAGATTCTTATACACAGAACCACTTCATGAAAAATCACCATTTCATGTTGTCATTATCAATATTATTATTGTAATGAGCTACACCTGTAAGCACAGGTAACTCAGTTATATTTGTCACATGCATTTTTGTTCGTGCCAAGGCTAGTTTCTTTACAGACACTTGCACAAAGAGGCCTTCTGCCTTAGCAAAACTTTCTCAAAGGCAACTATAAGAGAATCTTTACAGCAATGAAGATGTTCTGCATGCAGTCCCCTCAGAGATACCACTGGATAATCTTCAAAGACTACTCCTGAATAAAAGAAGTCTCCTACACTCTTTTCTTACAGAGCTAAACATTCTCTCTGGCATAGTTGGACCATAACAATTTTGCTTACATATTTCAAGTCCATTCAGGTATCCATGCTAGCAGTCCTATCCCTTCTGACTATTCCTGGATGCAAACAAGGATAAAGGGCTGGATAGCAAGTGGGTGTTCAACCAAGGGCAGTACTATCAGCATGTATGATATGTATGTACGCTTTCAAAGCAACAGATTTTATTTCTTACTATCAGTAATATAGTAAGATTAAACATCTCTCTTTTTATCATGTTTCTACCAGTAGTTTCCTTGCATAAACCTTACCATCAGCTGGATAAAGTTTTGCTTTCTTTAATGCTGTCAATAAAGAGTGAGCCAGAACAGGAGTGGCTTTCCTTGGAGACTCTCTCTTGTGGAACCATCCATGTTGGAGGGGAAGGTTGCCACACACTAACTGAAAGGACCTCCTGGCCTTTATAACCTTTTACAGCTGTCTGGAAAATAATATCAGGTTGTGGGTTTTGGTTATTTTTTCATCTTGAGCAAATAATAAATTTTTGTGAATAGCATACAGATGAAAATTAGTAGAATAAAATCCAAATAAATGTAGTCATCTGTTTTGTCTTTATAATTTGCTCTGGAGTAGTAAGTAATGGTTTGTAGAGCACCCAAATGTTTGCTTACTTGATTACTCTCAAGTCTCTTGTCCACAATTTCTAACCTTTTTCTTGTGGCATTTGGCACAACATGTGATTGGACCATGAGTCTACTGGGTAGCAATAGCTTCCATATCTGCTCAAGGCGAGAAAAAAATCACCTGGAAATTTCCTGATAGATAGCACAGAGATATAGTGACTTGGTGATTCATGTCTTCAAACATAGGGGAAGGGGGAAAACCAGCACAGCACAAGAAACATTGAGAATTCCTCTTTCAAAAAACAATAAAGTTGCCTGATAATCATCTCAATACATCAGCAGGAACAGCTCTCCATGTCCATAAAATAAATTAGTCTGAGATAAGGCAGCCAAAATATTAATGAAGCCTGCATTTCAGATGTGGTCCCTGACATCTCACTGTTTATCTGACCCATCTGAATACTTTTTCTCTCTCCTTTTTCTTTCTAATTACCCACTTCATCTTTCCCCCTCCTACCTCTAAGCCCAGTCAGCTCCTTCTCTGTGGGCTCCTCACAGACACATTTCCTCCTCCTGCTAGGCTGAAGGTGTCCAGCAAGGATCTGCTCTCCATCCTACTGTGGTACCACATTCCTTTCCCTGCCTGACTTGTGATTTCCCTGACACATCAGGGGCATTTCAGTTCCATCACCCCTCCTGAAAACCTGAATACATCTTACAGTGTTTTAGAATAGATATTATGGGCTTTCATTTGTTTGTTTTTAACCAACTAGCTAGCTGCCTAGTGTTGCATGAGAGGAAAAGTAAGATGAATTGGTAGAAGTTTTCTTCAAAGGAATATAACTATTCATTGAAAGAAAAACAAGTCCATGTTTTGTTTTGGACACTGTCTAGTCACACAGTCTGTCCAGTGACACAGTCATTCATTCCTATGGTATGTGTGTCTGCTGGCCACACTTTGTCCCTTACCGTACAGAAGCATCTCCAGTCACTGTGGTCCACCGTACTGATATTAAACTGACGGATAAATGCAGGACATTTTTTCTTGGTAAGAAACCAAAATTGGATGAATGAGTGTCAGATGAGGGGAACAACAGGGGTTGTTCCATGGTACCATGGAATACATAAGCTTAGCAAAATTACCTTGCAGAGAGTGATAAACCTCTTTGTTTTACCTGAATTAAATGACCATGCATTTTCCCTGTGACCATGTATCAGGATACTTGGGAGGAGGAGTTTGATGTTAGATGGCCTGAGCTTTGAACAGCTGTGACTGATTAAATTTAACTCAGATCAAGGTAAGCTAAACAGACCTAGGTAGGTAGGGTAAGCTTGTTATCCACACTGCTAAGATAATCTGAGACCAGTGATTTGGAAGATATCACAAACTGCTCAGTAAAAAGACTTTAGAAAGCAGTAGGTACAAGATCAGAATGGAGGGATCTCTATAAAACAGGAATGCTGAAAAAATTCCTCCTAGTTATCACTATTTGGTAAACATTATCAGAATGTGGGATGAAATTCAGCCTTTGTTGCTTTCTCACAAAAAAGTGATCCACTAAACTGCAGCACTATTAAACCTTGGTTTTCTAGGAATTTATTTTTGGTGCAGATAATCAGAGTAATAGGAAATAAGTCTGTGTTGTGTCTGTCCCCTTGGGGCAGATATAGGAGACATCTTCCTCTCCCCACCTGCCTATTTTCATGAAAGATAATGAAGAATCCATACCTTTCAGATCTAATCATGCTTTACCTGTTTTTAAAAGATGAACTGCAGATTCATATACTGTTGAAGGGACCACAAAACTAGACTTCTGCTCAAATAACCATGTGACAGGCTCCCTTTGTGAAAAATGACAAGCTGCAAAAGGAAGGGGGTGCCCTAGAAGTGAAGGTGGGAAGGATACATCAGGACTATCACACAGCAGTAGTGTCTGCAGGTTAAGCATAAGATGTGGAATATTTCCAGGCAGAACAGCCAAAAAGCTAACAGAAACCTAAGAAGGAATAAAACTCTTCTGATACATTTTTTTCCTAACCTGGGAGCAGAAAATAGCATCTGCAGAGTTATAGGAAATTTGTCTACCTGTACATGGGAGACATGGGAGAATCTTCCCAAATTCCTGCCAGATAGGAGTTCACCTGCACAGACAAGATTTGGGACCAGTGTATATCTGGAGACTAACTAAAGGATAGAATTTTGTGTGTACCACTCTGCTGTTGTTAAAGTAGTAATAGTAGCACCAGTAGAGTGAGGTATCCTTTGCAAATCTCTTTTTCACTAGAGACTATATTTCCTCAGTGTGCCTCTCGTGGCTCCTTGGGCTCATCCCCTGAGACCCATAGGCATCCTTTACCTTACAGAATGACAGATGCGTGAAGCAGGATGCTGTGATTCCCAAAGCACTCTCTGATTTGCAGCCCTGGGCCAGACCCTCCCAGGTGAAAACAGATCAGCAGTTTAGTGCCCTGCCAAAAGCAAAACACCATTAGCTGAAAGGAAAATGTTTTGAGGTAGAACATAACTTGGAAACATGAAAAAGCTGTCAAAAATAACATTTACAAGATGTATTTTCCCCCACCATTGAGAAGTCCCCTTTCTCCCTGTTCTCTTAATATCTTCTTTAGACAGCTTTTGCCAGTGCACTTTCACTCTTCCATCTCTTCTTGCAGGGCTTAACTTGCTGTTTCCCCTTGCTTGCCAGTCATAACCTGACAAAACACCATCGCAATTTCTTTATACCTGACGATTTTGCCAATTGCTTTCAGTCTGAGAGCTGTTGTATCACTTCCTTGTTCGTTCTCTCTCCAGCCCAAATTGAATCTTATTCAATAACCTCCTGCCCTGGTCTTGCTACCACCTAAAGCCATTGCATCACCACGTTCATAATCCTGTTACAGATCACCTCCTTTTCCAGCACACTCTGGCTCTGCCGCATTGCTCACTATGATGAGCTGCCACTGTAAGTAACAGCAGAGACATTACTGTATTTGACAGGGGGCACAGGAACATAAACTGCTATTGATTTCTTTCTCTCTCTACTGCAAAACACAAAGGAGTTGTTTCTGACCAGCAGAAGGATGCTGTTGGCACACTGGATCTCCTGACTTGCCTCAGGAGACGTGCTGATTGCTCAGAGCTCAGCATCAGGGACCTCTCCTGCATGCGTTCCTTAGGTGGCTCCTTTCACTTCTTGTGGTCAGGGGCCCATGAGCAGAGTTCTATGCCACAGCACGCAAGAGAAAACTATCAACTCACTTTAGCACTTCTCTAAATGGACTTTTATTATGCAGCCTCAAAGAACTGTATTGTGTGAATATGCAAAATGAACTTCAGCAAGAGATAAGCAGTGGCAAACAGCTGCCAGTAGTGCTTTTGGTCAGTGATTGTTTAACAAGACTTGATCAGTAGCTTCTGGTAAAGCAAAGCCATGGTTTTACGATTTACTGTTGACAACAATTACGCTGAGACTTTTAAAGTGATTGTGTTATTTGCTTTCTGAATAATTAAGCTATTTATGTTGATAGCTGAACTTGCTCATACTACAGGCATTACTGATTCCCACAGACAGCTAACCAACACAAGCAATGTTCTTTTCTTTTGGGAACTAATGCTCTGGTTATCAAATCTTATGATGAGGAGAGCTGTGTAAGTACTGGGATGTACATAAAGCTGGCTGTAGTATTCTACTTGTACAGTTAGTCCAGGCACATATAGAAGAAAAGGCTGCTGCGAATCATCTCCAAACAGAAAACGATGCCAAAGCTGGCATTTCTTGAGTGAGAGTGAATTTATTTACATCATCTCCCAGGACACATACATGTTGATACAGACCTGAAAACAGGATTTTCATCTTTATTTCACTATATACCATTGTTCCCAGAACACACATACTGGATATTGTCTTTCTCAGTATGCAAAGCTCCCACCAAGATGCAGTCAAACTACTCCTGGTCCTTTGAACACTGGCTGTAGCAAGAGGAAGAGGTATTGTGTCTCTCAGATGGAAAATTTAGGAACATTATCTACAGAATAATTGGGCTTTTATTCTTTTTCTCTCACTACATTGTTTCTTCTACCAGATTTTATGGAAACTCACCAATAAAGTCTCATTCTGAGACAACTGGATCTGTGGGAATCCCAAAGACTGTTTTAGGCTATGCATACCAACTATTCCTGCTCTTTACACTGTCTAGACAAGACAGCCTGGTCTGGAGACCATGTAGCTGCATGGGGGAAACACATTGGCTACCTAATAAGCACTGAGGAGGTTGGAATGGATTAACATGAACACTGGGCAGTGCTTTGCAACTTCAGCCATCTTTAAAGCTGTTAAGAGGTGGCACAAATAAAGAGCTGAGGCCAGGACTAACTGCAAGGAATAACAAGGACTGATAGCCTGTGCTGTTTTGCTGCTGCACTCAAGGTTTTTCTCAGGTTTCATTGATTTTACGATGATATGACAAATATCATAAGGCTAAAAACTAAGCCAAGACACTGAGACATGTACTGGTGTTGGCCAGTGCTAAGGTGTTTCCAGTGCCTCCAGTAAATGTGCAGTTTTGCACCTGTGGGCACACCCATCAAACCAGTAAGGAATGCAGCCACTACCCAGATGTTTTTAGCAGAGCCCTGCAAGTTGTGTCAGCCAAGAAAAAATTTACATTTACGGGAAAACTCACTGCTGGTCTCACCCTGTTACAACAAATAAAAGCATTGCACAACAAATGTTGACAGTAACTCTCAGAGGAATTTCACAGACAAAACAACCATGTGTTCACAGATGCTAATCCAATAACCCAGGATTTCACATGTATTTATTAAGAAATTATTCCCTAGCAAACAAAACCAAGGATATGAGGTGATTATAATCTGATACCATCAGCTATTGTACCAGCAGGTTTTACTTAAAAGAGCTTGAAGACACATAGGGAATATTGCTTGAGGATTTGGTCAATACTGAGAAGACATTGTGGTTTCTTAAAATTTCTCAGCCCCTTTTAGACGTCTCAGATGACTGAAACACTATGTCATGTTTAATTTATACTCCAGAACCTGGAACATTTCTCTGGCCCTGAACTCTGACCCTTTGGACTGTTGTTTGTCCCTAATGGACTGTTGTCCATCCTTAATGCATGCTAGGGAATTTCATAACAGATATGGGCATGTGGATAAAGTAAATCAAGTCTAGGAATTCCTGGGAAAGAGAAAATAACCAGTGATTGAACAGTAAATAAAACTGGACAGGCCTCATTTTGCAGTCCCAGAGGCAAAGGGATGTAGGTCTGTTCACATCCAGCCAGCAAACCCCACAAAAACTGTTGTATTGCTGGAAACAGTCCCTGGCCCATGTGAGTGGTTTAGTTGGCCTCAAATGCTCTTTTGGGAGAGAACCAGCTAGTACAGACCAAAATCACATTAAATAATTCAACAGGAAGGATAATCATGTGCCACTTTCTGGACCCCATGGCCTGGTCCTCTTTCGTTTTAGCAGCACAGATACTACCAGGCTGCTTGACAGAAGAGAGAAATGGCTGCAATGTTATGGTGACCCTTCTCTGCTGCTTCTGGGAACACAGAACAAAACCCACTTCTCTATAAAAGTATCCTGAACTTAAACAAGCAATAAAATCTTAACTGCTACTGCTTTATAAAGTAACTGCTCTGAAATACTTTCAGGAAATTAGGCCATTGCTGAAGTCCAACTCTGAAGTGCTATTTATTTGCTCAATACTTTTTTAGCTCCCAAATTGATTTCATGAGAGGTACTTATTTGTCAGGCTCATTTCTACCTTTCAAACCTTTGCAAATGAAATCAGCAGGTCATTACATGCAGTACAAAGCTTTGTAACCAGAAATCATAGAACTTTTGTTAATCCAAGGACTGGCCATCAAATTTGAAAATGAAGCATTGAAAATGTGGACCTAAATCAAGGCATTTGATAGTTATACAGAATCCATTTCCCAGTGGTAGTGGGTCTCCATCCAATCTTCACTAAGTCTTTCTCTTTTCAATAGCCAATTCATGTCAATGTCACAATTACCAGGACCAAGATGGAGAAAGAGAGGTTGTGGGTCATTGAGACATTTTCAATCAAGTATTGGGCACCTGGCTTCATTATCTTCTATTCTACAGCCCTGACAAGGATACAAGTGACGCTAGAGCTCTGTACTCCCCAAACCTGAGAGAAGGCCAACTTATTTTTACCTTCTAAAATCTGAATACCTGTTGAATCCAGCAGCCTGGCTGGTGTGGGTCATGGTTCTTTGTCCCTATAGTCCTTGGACAAGATGTGTTTTCCTAATAGATCTTTTTCCTGGTAAACCAAGATCACCACCTTTCTGTAATCTTCTCTAGCTGTGCTGGGGGAAGCACTGATGGGCCTCAATGAGGTCAGGGCCTTCGTCAGTCCTGCGCCCCCCAGAGTGGCTGGTGGTGTGTTCAGTGACTCAGTTCTGGAAAAAGGCTTTGACAGTGACACATATGCCACCTCCTTAATATAACCTGGATCTTCCTGATTAGATGTGCCTCATATACAGCAATTGTGGAAATTGAAATTAACAAAAAATTAAGTGCTTTCAACTAGTCATGGTTGATTCTGCTATAAGTTTCAATTGCCTCTAGCTGAGCTGATTTCCAGGAACAGATCTCATTTCTGTTTATTGCAGCTCTCTCTCGGGACTGGTAATATGAAGCTACAGATCGGTTGCTTTACAGTGCTGTGTCAGAAAGCCTTCCTGAGATACACATAAACAGCCAGTGAACTGAGGAAACTGCAGATAATCAGCTTTATTTTCTCCCTGAATGGGCTTTAACACATGGGTCACATTGACCTTAACACATGGGCCTGAAATTCACACTTGGTGCCCAGTTACCCACAATCACTTGTGTGACGATTTTTCGTAGTTGATTTCTCTGAAAATTGAAGTATCACATAAAAGCTAAGGCTCTTCTATCAGCCGCACAATTACACTGTACTCACAGAAGAATCTAATAAAAGAGGAAGACTGATTCTATTATTTAGCAAGGTCTCAGCAGTAGAGAACATGAGAGGAAGAAAGTCACTGGTAACCAGGTTATATGTCCAGTAAAGAAAATATCATTGTAAGTTTGGTCTTGCTGACATGTTTTGGATTTACAGATAAATGTGCACTTCTTCATCTTGCTGTGTGCCATAGGGGCCGTGTTCCCCTAGGGACCCCCAGGGCAGCAAGCAATACCTGGTGGCTCAAACCAATCATGAAATCATAAAACCCTTGTGGTTGGAAGGCCCTTTAAAGATCTTTTAATCCAGTCTCCATTACGTGGGCAAGGATATCTTTCACTAGACCAGGCTGCTCAAAGTCCCATCCAGCCTGAGGTATCCACAGTTTCTCTGGGCAACCTGTTCCAGTGCCCCACCATATTCACAGTAAAGAATGTCTTCCTAACATCTAACCTAAATCTGCCCTCTTTCAACTTGAAGTCATTTCCCCTTGTCCTACCACTACATGCGCTTGTAAGAAGTCCCTCTCCAGCTCACCTGTGGGCCCCATTTAGATGCTGGAAGGTGCTATAAAGTCTCTCAGGGGTCTTCTCCAGGCTGAACAGCCCCAACTCAGTCTTTCCTCATAGGAGAGATGTTCCAGGACCTGATCACCTTTGTGGCCTCCTCTGGGTTCATTCCAACAGGTCCACTCCCCACCCCACACCCTGACAGCCAGACAGCCCCAACCCTAGGCACCTTCCAGAGGATGGGGACAAGCCAAGGCCAGCCTGGTTTATTGGTCCATGGGCAGGGATCCCAACCAGCAAGGTCAATGACCAGGAGGACCAGGACCTGATGGCCTTGAGAGGCTGAAACAATTTGTGACGGTGGTCACAGGGGTCTTATGTTGAAGGAAGAGAGGAGGATTTGACTCCATATTTCAGAAGGCTTAATTTATTATTTTATGATATATATTACATTAAAACTATACTAATAGAATAGAAGAAAAGGTTTAATCTCAGAAGGTTAGCTAAGCTAAGAATGGAAAGGAATGAATAACAAAGGTTTGTGGCTCGGACAGAGAGAGAGCCAGCTGTGCCGTGATTGGCCATTAATTACAAACAAGCACATGAGACCAATCACAGATCCACCTGTTGCATTCCACAGCAGCAGATAACCATTATTTACATTTTGTCCCTGAGGCCTCGCAGCTTCTCAGGAGGAAAAATATTCCAAGAAAAGGATTTTCATGAAAAGATGTCTGTGACAACAGTTTCCCGGGCCATGGATAGATGGGGAATTCCCATGAGAAGCTGATGTGGGCCATAAGTGTGCCTGCAACCCTCATGTCCTAATGCTGGAGATACCATATGTGCTCTGGGTAAATTATTTCCCCAGATAAGGATGATGCTGGGTGAAAGACTCTGCTATCCTACAAATTATGGGAGTAATAGCTTCCAAAGATAAAATGGGAATTTTTGGCAACAAGGCTTAATTGAAAAATGAACAAAGTTTAATATCAATTTCTGTCTGCTCTGGGTTTGGTTATTGCAGGTCCAGGAACCCAGGGCTCTCTGGGTGATGAGCTGGGCAGGATGCACAACAGCAACCCATCTCCCATCCCTGTTCTGCTCATGGCTGGCTGCGTGTCATACAGACACCTTCATCTCTTCCACCCATGTACAAATAACTCTGGCTGGTTTCTGGCCGACAGAACATGTGAAGGGAAGGATGCACAGGCACCTCGTTTGGTGCTCAGCACCCTTTCAGGAGCCAGCCTTAAGTTATCACATTGCTGAACCCCACAGCAGCTTTGGTTTTTTTGTGGATGGAGCCAGTTATTCCTGAAAAGTGATAATAAAAACAGTGCTAATCTGGAAGACAAATAATTTGGTGCTGGAAATAAGGTATAAATTAAATATCTTAAACATATACTCTTTCAAATACAGGAGTAGGAAAGTTTTATCCAGTGTTGGAAATCTATAGCATAAATATTTGTATTTGTCCTCGTCACCCCCTACCTTCCTTCAAAGTCAGCACAGGAAGACGGGCATCACTAGGGCATGACTCACCCAGCTTGAGATGTCTAAGACAGAAAGGGTCTTTTTCTCCGATCAACTGACTAAAAGTAGAGCCAGAGATGATTAACTTGGGTGCAGCCATACACCTTTTGGGGCCGTCTCATTTGTGATAATCAAGGAATGAAAATCAGCTTGTTCAGATCTTATCTGCGTTGGAAATCTTCATGGCAACCCACATATGAACACAGCCTAGGGAGCTGTTCAAACCCCCCACCACCCTTGTAGTAAAATTGACATCTGTGAGCAAAAGTTTCAATAATTTAGTTAAGTTTTGGTTCCAAAAACATGCTGTTTGTGGCATCTTTATTCCATAAACCTTCATCAGTGAAACAAAATTGTTTCTGTTACAGATAGAGTTGAAGCTTCACTTTTCTGAAAAAAATAGTCAAAGCTTACTGCTCAAGGACATCTGGGTGAGGAGAAATGTGAGGGACTTTTGCTCCCTCTGAATACACAACTGAGAATGTTGAGCTGGAGCTATCATGAATGCCACAATTTATACTGATGCTGGAGATGCATCCCTGCCCTTTTCTGGAGTGCAAACCTGAGAGTGCAAACTTGAGCGTGCACTGGACAGCAATGGCATCTGCCAGAATTTACTGGAAAAACACTGGCTGAGACAGTCTCTGTTTTATCATTCACTGAGAAATTGTTACTAGCAAAACCACTGGTGCCTATTTTCTACTGTGTTTACAATGTCTAGCAATTTTGCATTTAATAGTTTTATTTTGCAGCAAAATCTTAAATCAAGAGATAATTACCACTCTCACAGCATCTGAAATATAAAGCCACCAGGATACAAACATTTAATACCAGATGTTTTCATATTTGCAAGAAGGAACAACAATTGCTATAACTAAGCCGTGGGTCATTAGCAAAAGTTTGGCAGTTGATATTTAAACATATATATTTGATTTACCTTCAAGCCTTTGAAGAAAACTCTGGATTAGCCCCGTCTGAGGTTGCATAAGGATAAACATTATAACAGACATTATTCAGTTCTCTTCTATGTTTTCTCAAATTTTGCATTCTACATTACAGTAAGTATTTATACAGAAGCTGGGGTGAGACAAACAGCAGTGCTAATTGTCCAGCCATTGAATCATGCCTCAGCCGTCTCAGTCCCTGGTAAGTGTAATCTATATTCATTACATACACTCTTGTGCTAGTGAAAAATTAGGTATGTTGGAATTTGTATGGAAAATTGTGTGGAAAGACTCATTATATTTATTTTGAATGATGCTTCCTCTCTAATGTTAAGACCAAATAGATGGGTTTTTTCTGTGCAGTTAAGAAGCTGCATTACCAAGAAAGATGTCCTTTGAGAACTAGCAAGGTCTCTGTGACCTAGGTTACTCTGACAGATGCACTTCAGGTTTGCTGTATCTTCTGCAATTATAAGTTATGGCCCCAGGAAATGGTACATCAAGCCAGGTATGTTACTTGGAACTTGCAGTGGCAAAGGAGGGATGGTTCACAGTGAACCAGAAAACTATCATTACCTGATATAAGTCATCACTTCTAAGAAAAAGACAGATACTGCAGGAAATATTAAAGAACTTCAGTCCTTGATCTAAGGATTGGGGACCCCTGTGACAGAGCACAAGAGCAAACCCCAAGTCCTTGTGAAGTGCAATCGTGACCCTACTGAAGCCAACAGTAAAAATCCCACTTGCTTCAGCATGCTGAAAATCCTCTGATTTGGCAGAATCATCCCCTTTTTAGTGAGGGGCAGGTGATGTCTCCATTCTGTGCTGCAATGCTCAACTGCAAAACAGAAATTATGGGAATAATCCCCATCAGCAAGAGAGAACAAAGCAAATCTCACTGCAAGCACTTGCACAGCACACCACCACTCTGAGACCAGAGGTGATGGAGAAATGGAGGCAGTCAGAGAGGACCTGGCTGCCTTCTGTTTACCAGAAAATAACTTCATCTGACAATTTATCACGGTGAAAAATATCAGGGATAAAAAATTCCCTTTATCAGAAACTTTGCTAGACAAACTGGAATCAGAAGCCTGTAATGAAAAGTTAGTATTAAGGTTAGAGGATCAGGAGCAAGAAATCTTCATTGTTTGTTGGTGGTGCAGAGAACATACGCAACCATTCTGAATTACTCTTTCTCCACAGAATGCAACCAGCAGGAAGAAACAAGGGCACTAAAAACCAATCTAAACATAATCGAATTTGCAACTCACTCCTAGGTCACCACTATGGTATTATTATAGATTTTCAGCTGGAAGAAAGAGCTATAGAACTGCAAAGAAAAGACTATCTCAGGCTTTTATAATAATTTTTACTATAAATTTTAAGCAAGAAAGCATAAATTTATTGTATTTAGCATCAGGATTAATTTCTTCTTTTTCTGAATTAATTTCTTCTTTTTTCCATCAAGTTGAGACTAGCTGCTGCTTTAGGGAGCTTGACAACATCCCAAATATGTTTCTTTGTAGGGAAAGATAACCACTTCACATCCAGCTCTGTCCCAGCTCCCAGGTGACTTTGTCCAGCCCCTGGCAAGGTGTGACACTTACACATAGGGCAGGTTGTTCAGTAATGGGCACTTCTTGGGCATCGTGCACCGGGTGAGCAACTGGCTGATGTGTCAGATATAAAGGATTGTAGTGAATAGAGTCACATCAGAGTGGCAACTGGTCACCTATGGGGTTCTTCAGGGCTCCATCATGGGCCCGGTCCATCTTCAAAAGCAACTTTGGATGCAGGACTGGAAGGGATACTACATCTGTAGATGATACTAATTTAGGAGGAGAAATCCTTGTTGAAAGGGCTGGTCAATCACCAACACTATGAAGTTCAACAAGGAAAAATGTTCGATTCTGCACCTGAGACAGGGCAATCCTGAATGTATGGACAGACTGGGGAAGGAGATGCTGGAAAACAGTGCCATGGAAAGGGACCTGGGGCTCCTGGTCAATGGTGAGCTGAACAGGAGCCAGCAGTGCCCTGGCAGCCAGGAGGGCCAGCCCTGTCCTGGGGCATCAGGCACAGCATCACCAGCCGGGCAAGGGAGGGGATTGTCTTGCTCTGCTCTGCACTGGGGCAGCCTCACCTCAAGTGCTGGGGCAGCTTTGGGTGTCACAACATAAAAAAGACATGAAACTATGAGAGTGTCCAAAGGAGGATCATGAGGATGGTGAAGGGTCTGGAGGGGAGGCTGTACAAGGAATAGCTGAGGGCACTTGGTCTGTTCAGCCTGGAGAAGGCTGAGGGGAGTCCTCATTGCAGCTACAACTCCCTCATGAGGGAAAGAGGGGGCACACACTTGTCTCTTTGTTGTGACCAGTGACAGGACCAGAGGGAATGGCCTGGAGTTGTGCCTGGGGAGGTTCAGGTTGGCTACTAGAAGGTTCTTCACCCAGATGGTGGTTGGGCACTGGAACAGTCTCCCCAGGGCAGTAGTCACAGCACAAAGCTGAGTCCAAGAAGCATTTTGACAATGCTCTCAGGCATATGGTGTGATTCTTGGGGTGTCCTGTGCAGGGCCAGTTGGACTTTGATGATCTATATGGGTCCTTTTCAGCTCAGCAAATTCTATGATTCTTTTCTATGGAGCTTTTTTCCTGATTGTCATTGTTCTAATGTCTGTTGGTAAAGAAAGAAGTGGAGTTCAGTTTTCCCCTTCTTAAAATGCAGATTTATACTCATATTTGTGAAATTCTGCATGCTGAAGAGAAAGTTCTAGTTTCTGAGCAACTGCTCAGAAATAATTATTTGTGACCAAGGAATGCCGGGGGCATGGACTATGGCAGGGCTGGGGTGCCCCATACAATTGCTCTCAGGTTTGATGCTGATGCAGGTATATGCAAAGAATCTGACTGTGATGTATTTCTGCAGACTCCAAGTACAACCACTCCAAGTAGAACCACATATTGCAGTAGGACTCTGCCCAGTGCATTGCTCATTAAATATTTATTTTATATTTAAAGTACAAACATTCTTAATTCATGCTGAGGGGTACTATAGAAATTCTCCAAGCTTTAGGCTTCAGGCTTTCTGCCTAAAGCTGAAACCCAGTGAACAAACACAGAAAGCAAACACCTCCTCCTTTCAGCCACTCCAATTAAAAATCACATCATTTTGATAACTTCACTCAGTCATTGTGTAATTGCGGTTTTCAGTGTCTGGTTTTGCTCCTTCCATTTGTACCGTGACTGCAGGCAGCTTCCTGCTACCCCTTTCCCATTTGATGTCAGAAGTGGTGCTGAAGTGCTTGCTCTGTCTGCCTGTGTGATACAGCAGGTACTCAGCCAGTGAGACAAGAGTGAACAGCAGTCACAAGCACAAGGACAAAGCAACAAATGGCTGAGGAAAGGAAAAGTCTCATCCAGCTCTAGGGGAGACCAAAGGCAATATTTCTTTTTCTGCCTTTCCATTTGTTCCCCTCCCTTCCTCTGTACATTCCCAGAGGTGCCAGCAATGATAAGTTACACCCTTATAGCCCTGAGCCAGGTCATTTTCACACAGAAAACGTCACTGCCATCCTTCT
Source organism: Zonotrichia albicollis (assembly GCF_047830755.1). NCBI lineage: Eukaryota > Metazoa > Chordata > Aves > Passeriformes > Passerellidae > Zonotrichia > Zonotrichia albicollis. The sequence goes on from NC_133860.1 coordinate 20,048,154, forward strand.
CCCAAAAAGCTGTTAAACGAGCTGGATTTTTTTTTCCTCATCCTTTTGTTTTGATCCACTTCACTTATCCTTTTGTAACCAACCAAGCTTTTCCATGGGTGGCTCAGTTTGCATTTGATGCAATGATCATGGTGTGTGCAGAGAGCAAATGGGTTATTGCAGGCAGCTCCCCTGCTCCAGCACCTTCAGTTTGACGCCAGCACACTTCATGGCTGCCAGCATGCAGTGACTGACCGTCCTCCTCCTTCCTGTCGTCTCCATTTGGATGCAGTGAGGGCGGATCTCTCCTTTGGGGCACTGGTAAGGCATCAGGCAGGAGCACTGGGTCTTTGTATCTGGGAACAAATGTGTGGAAATATAGCAGCAAATATGATGACCAAAGATAGATTTTATGCTTTGATGACATTTCAAAGTCTAACAGGGAAAAAACACTAGTGGATGTTTGTGATATATTAGTTATGAAAAGCCTGTAGTGCACTCACTAGATGGTTGGATATCAGGAATAGAGGCATAATCAGCTTTTCATAACTGTTTTTTCAGCAATGGCCCATACAAAAGGAGAATCGATCTAACTATTTTTACCCACTGGCTTTCCTTGACTTTTCTTCTAAACAAAGATATATTAAGTTGACTTTCTTTTCCCAATTATCCTTGAACACAATCTTGCTATGAAATGGAGTCTTAAGGTCCATATTGTGTCAGCTCCCATTTCATTAAAGCTCTCTTTATGAATACTAAGCTACCTACTGCTGGCCTGTGGTAAAGCTCTGTCCTGCTGGTTATTTCATTACCTATTTCTGATCTAATCAGGTTCTGACTCTTTATATTCTTTCCCAGAAAGTCCCTAGGCAGAGTTTCTGCCTTCAGTTTTTTAAAGCATGAAAAATGTGTGCTTTCCTCCATTTAGCTTCTTTCATGGTACTGCAGTATCTTCTCTGCAGCATGTTCTGTCCCTGTATTGATACCAACTACTCATTTTCAGGAAAAACAAAATATTAATTTCCTAGATATTTGTGCACACTCATGAAAAGTGGACTTCTGTGGAGATGGTAAAGAGTCCAGTTCTAATCTCTTGAGCACCACACTGGCAACTAATCTTATTTCTTTTTCTTCCCCTTCTCTTATTTTTCTGAACGGAGCCACTCTATAAGCTTTCCAGAGAAAAACACTGAAGTGCTGGCACAAGATCCAGCTTGAAGACACTTGCACAGTGGAAGCAGAACTAGGCCTCTAAGAGGCTCTGGAATAAGTAATTTTTTTTTAAAAAACCCACCTTTTCCCCAGGAGCACATAGAACCTAGAGGTTCCACCAGAGCATGTCCATTGATGGACACACCTGGTCATGTCCTCTGCTTGAGCCCACAGGGGACAGCAGGCCATGCAGTAATTTTACAGCCATATTTACTTCAAATTCTCTGCTTCAGAAATCTTGCATCTTCAAAACAGAGGGTTAGGATTGCTGCACACTGCTGTTGCTTTGTTTGTCATTAAGCAGACCAGGTGTGATAAGAATCAGATTTGTCTCTGGCAGCAAGGGACAGAGTGAGTGTGTCTGTCACTCAGCCTTTGCCTGGCAAACATTTGATATGAGCAGAGCCAGTCAGCTCCTCAGATAATTACAGAAAAACCTACTGCTCATATCACCTGGTTACATAGTAAATAGCCAAGATGCACAATATTGTTTAGAAAATAATCCTCTTAGGTTTTTTTACCAGCTTAGCTAGTTCATTAAAACTCTTGATAACCACAGTTTTCACATGTGAGTGTTTGCAAATTTTGCCATTAAAATCCCATTAGCCTGATGGCCCCAGTCTTGCTTTTGAAGTAGTCTCATGATTTAATTTCCCAATTTAATTATATATTATAGAGGGTGTGGCCCCAAATTAATTCCTGAAGTACAAGCTAGGAGCTAGTAGCCTTATAAGGAATGGGTGAAAATGTTACAAACTACATTTTTTGTGATTAAAGATTCAAATATTAATTCTCCTGAAAAAGTTCTCTTAATTCCCAAGTTCCTCTAGTGCCTTTCTAATGGGAAGTAACAATGCTACTAGTTGTGAGTAAAGGGAAAAGGTACATGTCTAAGTGTAACCCTAGGTAGCAGGGACACAGGACTGACCACACTTTCACACTCTGTGTGCCCAGAAGGGCTATGACATCTGTAAATCCTGTTCTTGGAGCAGTGAAAGTCAGCACATTTTACTTTTAGATCCAAAGGGATGGCTGAATCTCACCCATTCAGAAGACATACCTTGACAATCCTCCCAGTCATAGCAGGTGTCATAGCCACAGGGCTCTTTCTTCAAGCTATTTGCAGAGAGCTTTGCCCTCTCAATAGCCCAGTCTAGGTTGGAATTTCCATGGCAAGGGCCAGAATGCAAGAAATGAAATGACTGCACTCCAAGGCACATTTCAGCTGAGTACTGACAGCTGGGCTTGGTCACATTCTGTTCAGAAACAGCATGTAGCACACAGATGTCTTCTGAGTAGTGGCTGCCCAAAGGAAGAAAAGAAAAATTATTTTAGGAGGCTATGGAACAAGTCCATACTTTTAAACAGTACATCAGCATTGGATGAAACACAGCAAAGCCATGGCCAGGCTGGAGATTCACCTAAAGACCTAAGGCTGCCCTAGCACTGCAGGACCTGGATCTGATAAAACAAGTGCTGTGAGATGAGGAAGCTTTGGTCCTATCCAGCCATTGGGACGTGAAGGACATGTGTCTGAATGGGAAAAAGGAGAGGCTGTTAACTCCACAAGGATGCGAAATTTCCGCTGGCCTGGGTGGCTTTTCTGAGTTAAGGCATCCCTGCAGCTGTGTGTGCAACTCTCTGCGACACACACGTGTCTTGGGACCAGGGCAGGCAAAACCAGTCTTGTGGCTTGTCGTTTCCTTTTGTTCTGTATTGCTCTCAGTTACTGAGTGAATTCATTCCTTGAAGGTGCATGCATTTCCAAGCAGCATCATTTTATGGAACTTAATCATTTTGCAAAAAGAGGATCATAAAATCATAGAATGGTTTGGATTGGAAGGAACCTTAGAGATCATAGTTCTTGCATGCTCCTAGTGTATGGTTATAACATTGGAGAAATAGAGAAGAAGAGTTTCCAGGAGTTTCCAGGAGTCTGTTTCCAGAGGTCTCCACGAGCAGAGAGCTGTGTAGATTAAAAGGATGAGCTGTGGTGTCTCATTACAGTAATGTAATTGAGCTCATTAGAGAGAGCATTGCCCACAGATCGTGGGAGGTGACCCTGCATATGAACTCGCCATGGTGAGGCTCATGTGGAGAGAGCTGTGTCCAGTTCTGGGCTCCTCAGCAAAAGAGAGGCATGGAACTCCTGGAGCAGGTCCAGTGGAGGGTTACAAAGATGATCAAGGGACTGGAGTACCTCTATTATGGGAATAAGCTGTGCAAGCTGTCCCTGTTCAGCCTTGAGAAGAGACAACTGAGAGGGGACCCCATCAGCGTCTGTCAGTGTCTGCAGGGAGGGGACAGAGCAGGGGCTGGGCTCTGCTTGGTGCTGCCCAGCAAAAGAACAAGAGACAACGGGCAGTGAGAGGTGCACAGAAAATTCCACCTGAACATGAGGAAGAAGTGGATTACTGTGGGTGGAACATGGGTGCACAGAGAGGTCGTGGAGTCTCCCTCACTGGAGACACCCAAGCACCATCTGGACACAATCTTGTGCTGTGTGGTCTGGGATGGCCCTGCTTGAGCAGGGAGGTTGGGCCAGGAGACCACTGGGGACCCCTCCAACCTCACCCATTCTGGGATTCTGTGATTTTTTATTTATTTCATAGGCTACAAACATGACTGTAATTTGAATACAGAGGAACAGCTAGCTAGCTAATATCTGAATAGAGAGCAGTCTTGATTTGCAGTTGTCTTTTCCTGCTTTTCCTGTTCAGTGTCACAAAGGCCTCTTGGTCTATCATTAGAGAAATTTTGATTTCTAATTACAGCACTTACCCACAATCTTCTTCTGGAGACATACAAACACATTGAGATCCAATCTGCTTTTGTCCTGGACTGCAAATACCTCTAATTTTGGTTAGCAAATCTGAAAAAACGAGTGAGAACTACTGTAACTAGTAAAGAGTGAACAGAAATATCTTACACTCTTACCATAGAAGCTAAAATGGATTTATTTCTATTTGTCCTAAGTTTCTCTTTTCAAAAGCTTCCTGGTTGGCATGCTACAAGTATTTTCATCAGTCTTTGTAAAAATCACTGGAAAATAACATGAGCAGGTAAAGTTTCAATAGAATGCATTTTCCTACTTTGCTTTCATAAAGCCTTGTTAATGCAGTTGGGGTTTGGTTTGATTTGGTTTTGATTTTAAGCAAACTGTTGCAGTGTCTCAATTTCATTATTAAAGTTTACAGTACATTGCATCCAAAAATTCTGAAGAACGCAGAAGTTTAGAGCAGAAATTCTGTCACCATGGGAGACACAAAGGAAAACTAAAATTAATGAACAGCTGCTATATGTCTTAAACCCAGTCATCAGCCTTCTAGCTCTAGCTAGCTGAAATAAACAGCACTGTTAATACCAGCAATATGGAAGCAGTAAGTGTCTGCAGGCATACTAACCTTTTTCACATGTAGTAGACATCATAACAGGAGGTGTCCAGGACAGGTCTTTCCCACAGGTATACTCTGTGTGACCAGTGACTATAAACCCAGCTGGGCAGCTCAGCTTCATTGTTTCACCAATGTTGTACTGCTGCTTAAATGGGGAAATTGTGACACTCTCAGATATTGGTGGCCTGAGGCATACTGAGACTGTAACAAACAATAAAAAAAAGCATAATTCTAGTTAGTTTAATGCTCTGTGGATATTTACAGAAAGTCATAATGCTTTATCTGAAGAACCATATAAGGACACCCAGTAATACTGAACATTTGTCTGACATACAAAACTAATAAAAATGTAACATAATCAAGTCTAGAAATTTTCAGTGCACTGTCATAGTCTTTAAAATATTTTTCAAGTAACAACTAAATAATGACAAAATGTTTCTAATGTATGCCAATATAAAAATAGTAAGAAAATGGCATTTAACAACATATTTTAATTTTTCATTTGTAAATGGAAGATAGTCAATGGCAATAGAAAGCTCATAAGTATATTCAGGTACTTATTTTTGTTAAAATGAAGAATAAGTCAATGAAATTATACCAAGGCTTAGAAAACTTCTGAAATCTCTCTTGTTAGCAAACACAAACCAATTTGATCCTTAATTCTTAACTGACCTATAAATCCTTCAAGGCATTGATTTATAGTAGAGATTTTCAAGGCAGCCTGGGAGGTCATGTTTAGAAACATATCATCCATTTAATATAAAAGATAGTAGACAAGTTTCTGTAGGAATGATTTCTTCTTCATAACTATATCAGCCTAAAGATATCTATGTAAGTCTGAAAACAAAAGGTGAGTCCTTTTGTTAAAGCTATTTAAAACTAGAAAAGAGAAGGATCTTGCAGCATCCATTTGAGGATTTTCTAATGCACTGCATATTAAATTTCCTTACAAAGCACATACTAGTAACACTTCTAAATTGAAAGAGGAGTGATGTAGTGACTCACAATGTTTTTACCATGTCTACATTAAATACCTTCTTAAAATGTTATCTTTTCAGATATGTTAGAGATTTGTTTTTAAAAGACCTTTATTAAAATCTTTTTTGTATGTTTTCTTCCCCTTCTATTTTGTTGGTGTGCATTTTGTTCATTTTCTCTTTCTTACGTTGGCACTCAACATGTTGCTGTGTCCAGGTTTGATCTGGCAGGCACCGAAGGTATTGGTAGCCAATGAGGCTATATCCACTCACACAAGCAATTTCAACTTCCTCCCCAACAGCATAATGGTTCTTTTCACTCTTAAAAAAAAAAATTAAAAAAAAAATTAAGAAACCCACACCAAAAAGCTCTGCAAGGATCTATGGTAACAAGACTGGGCATTGTCAAAGGAAACAATAGCAAAATCCTGATAAGATGTAATGAATGCATGCATTTCCTACTCTGAAATATGAGTCATCCACTCACCAATATAACGATAACTTTTTCCAGTTGCAGTAACTGATGTCATGGTTACCAAACAAGGATTCAAGGACCACTTGAAATGAATTTTACCTTGACTTTTCTTCAGTTGCTGGTGCAGTGTGGTGGGCTAGAGTCCTGCAGCATTCTTTAGACACAGTGCTTTCACTAGCACAGTAGCTAGACTGGATATCAGGCACATACAGCAGAGAAGCTGCAAAATTTCCAATCTCTGCAACTACTACACTTTTCTTCTGTATCATTTTTCATGCTCACCCTGATAAAGCCATATTCTGGTGGGCCTGGTCTAAAGCATCCAGACTGAGGTTCACCGATCAAGACATTCTCCTCTCTCCTGGCTTCATCATCATTTATACAAGGAGCACCTCTGAAAAGTGAAAATTTGCTGTAAGGCTGTGTCTTAAGCATTCATGTCACCATGTAACCATGGCAGAATGCCACGAGAATTGCAAGTGGGTCATGTCACCCTCCCCCTTTAGTTTTATTCTGTTAAATTAAAGATGGTGGATAAAACTGCAGGTTGACATGGGGGAGAGCAAGAGAGCAGTAAAAAAGTGCCAAATACATCTATCAACATAATTAATTAAAGATTTTTTTACAGCAAGAACAAGAGGCAGCAGAGAACAACATAACAGGAAATCTCTTGATAATCCTTGTAATTCCTGTTGCCCCCAAGCAGTGGTTGAATGTGGCTGGTCTCTCATGTGTCTAACTTGGTAACAAAGAACTGTGGAGCCCATTGCTTGTAATTCTCTCCTGTTCACTGCAGAGAGGAAAAAACCTGAAGCTTTGGGCTTGAAGATGAAAAAAACTGAGCCAGTTTGGGGCTAGGATTTGAAGTTGAAACCATGCTAAAAAGGTACATCAGGCATACTTGAAACTGAAATATGAGAAACTTGGTAGCTTCATCCAAACTCTCTCTGTGACTGAGTTCAGATCTAAACCTCTAAGAAAAGAGGGGATAGGGATAAAAACAGAAACAGTGAACTCCAATGAAGACAAGAAAAATATTTTCCTTGGTTTTGGAAAAGAAGCCACGCAAAGTATCAAACAAGATCTACAGGCATACTTTAGTATGTAATTCATCAGCAATTTTCTAGAAATAAAAAATTATTAAATCCAAATGTGAAGCAAATTGCAGAGATTTTCAGTTTTCCTTTTCTATGCTCCACCAAAGAAATTGAGAGGGGAAAGTTGTCTGCAATTTCTCCTTGGCAGTCACAGAGCCACTGTGGAGCACTTCTTAACCATCCCATGACTAAGGAGATCTTTTGACCTTCTCACCTGTCTGTGAACACAGAGATATAACAGTCCTCCTCTTCTTCCCGCTGCCCTTCACACGGCTTCCCACCGTTCATTGGGGAGGGGTTATTGCATTCCCGGGTCCTTCTTCTTTTGAATGAAGCATCACACGGACTCCATTCAGACCAGCAACCCCATCGGCCATCAACAGCAACTGCAAGGAACAAAAGAGACACCATCTTTTATTGGCAGGCCAGTACCATACACAATATTTATTTTAAAGCCACATATGAGAGGGATGATGGTAAATTCATATTAGCCATTTTCAGAAAATTTAAAATTGTTAAGTTTAAAGGAATAGATTGCATCTAGAACATAAAATTTTCGAAAAGATGTCCAGTCAAATTCCAGCTGCTTCATAAAACACAAAAATACATTTACCTTTCTATTTTTGGTTGCAAGTAACATTAAAACTCAGAAGCAGCATATTTTATACTTTTATTGCACTCAGAGATGTGTGTGTTTTCATGGTACCTACAAGTTTCTTAGATAGGTCATTATTTAATGAGTTTTCAAATAAATCTGAGTTTTAACACCATGTCTAAACCTGAAATCTACAACCTATGCCACTTACATTTAAAGATTACTATTACTCTTTTCTCTTAACCCCTGGTATCTATTACCTGTACCACCATGCACACCCTTTCTTTCTCTGCATGCAATAGACTGTCTGTATCCATCTCTGTCTTCAGTTGTTTATTTCTTTCAAAATATTCCTCAATTAGGGTCAGATAATGAGAACTGTACCTGCCTGCGTGACTTTAACTTATGTTTCCTTTTGATTGGGGAATATAAATATATATAATGTCTCCTTTGTTTCCCTTAGGTATGGCACTAGTGCAAATTTAATTCAAAAATGTTTTTGCATTAAATTGCTCTTTAAATTTTCCAGAATAATTATAGTCTCTCTCCTTATGACAACTGAGTTTTCCTTCTAAACTGTAATCAACAATTTTTATGTTCATTAGCCATTCAGTCTTTAAGCATAATAGGCAACAGGGAAAACTAGCAATGTTAAGCAATGAGTTTCTTAATTTTTTGCATCAATTATCTTTGATCTCAGCTTCACCCTTATTGCCAAACAGCTCATTTCAGGTTACCTTAATTCTGTAGCTAAGGAATATTTTACCATGCCTTACACTGTCTTTGGAGTCATGGCCATTTTTCATTTGTAATCCCCACATTTATCCTTATGCTTTTTGGACATCACCATGTGGTGCTGCGGATTTATAAAGGGCAGGCTATGGCCGAGCAGCCCCCATGAGGAGGCTCCGGAAGGCCCCGGTTTGCAGGCCGCCGCCTCGGCCCAGTACCTGCGGTGTAGCCAGGAGCCTGCGTCTCGCAGTTGGCGCCGTAGGTGCCGGGCGGGCACAGGCAGAGGCACCGCGTCCCCAGGAGCACGGCCCGGCCGTTGTTGGGGCACGGGGCGCAGCGGCACGGGTCCAACATTCCCGCCAGCTCCCGCAGGGCCCTCCGCAGGTGGCGGCGCTTGGTCACCGCGCACGGCACGTTCCTCACCAGCTCCACGATGGGCGACACCTAGCAGAGAGCTGTTCCGTCAGCGGGAGCCGAAACACAGCAGGGCCCTCACCGGGAAAGCCAGAGCTTTAAAAGGAGCTAGAGCTTACATATGAAGCTGTATCACACAGGAATTGGGGATGTTTTAAATGAGCACAGCAGGGTTATATACATATGAAGGTTATCGTGTTCATAATGCTTTTATCTCCCCAGTTTAGGACTCTGTGCGCCAGGGCAGAATCAACCAAGTGGAATATTATGTCTTAAAATTCAGGACACTCTCAGCCACACATCACATGTATGTACATGTACATGCTCTGTAGGGTTTGTCTGCATCCAGTCCCTGTCGTGTCAGACATCCCTATGTTGCCTTCAGGAGTTCAGCAGCTGCAGCAGGATGTGGTCAGCTGATCCCTCATGGATCCCATCCCTCAGTGGATGCTGCTTTCAGGCAGGTTTTGCTGTGTGCCTCAAGTGCTGCTGAACAGCTGCTGTACCAGCTGGGGAGGGAGACAGCTCAGTGCACCCACAGCAGCACCAGCACGCTGCGCTAAGGGAGCAGGACTGAGACAGACTAAGGGAGCAGGACAGAGACAGAGAGCCTTGCTGTTTTATTTCAGTTTAGCTGTGTGACACACTTTGCAACATAGGCCCGACAAGGGAATGATGCCATGAGGTGTTTTCCTGCACAGTAACCAACCCATGCCTATGCCTGAGTTCCTGCTGGTGCCAGAGCAAGTAATTCACATTCCTCACTCTTAATCCCGCTGTCCATGGACAATGCAAAACTGGTGTGCCTTATAAACCAACATGCATAAGAAGCTATCCTAATAAAAGTTCTGTATGTTTATATTATGCTCATATTTATGTACATTCATATGAGACACATCATCATCCCTGTTTACAGGAAAAACATATCTGCACAGCTCTATGAGGAGCAGTTAGTCTTTGCTATCTCAGTGTTTTTCTTGTTCTTCTCTTACCTCAAAATCAATCACCACAGGATTGTCCTTTGTTGATTCCAGCCAGTCTGTGAAGACTCTGTGTCCTGGAAAAGCCCCCTTTTTCTCCCAGGCCAGAGCTGCTGCATACTCTGACCTGCCACCTTTTACCAGGGAAATTGATCGTTCAGCTGACTCCAAAATGGAACCTGAAAGACGATTTCATTACCATATTTTCAGACAAAGTCTTCCAAAGACAGCATATGTGACAACACAACTATAAGAAAAAGTGTAAAAGGATATTAAACAATATACTAAGATTAATTTTCTGGAACTATCCTTGAAAAGATGAAGTCAAAGCTCAGAAGAGCTTTGACTTCAGCCTGTGATAATATTCCAAATGAAATTGCTTGAGACCTGAACCATGGGGAAATCCAGAGTGTAAGACAGTAGAGGAAAATGCAGAGGATGCAACAGCCTCCTCTAGAGCACACAGCATAGTAGGAGGATACCTCTAGAACACACAGAATGGCAGGTTTAGTCCTGGCTGCAAACATCCAAGACACTAATCAATTACTGAGGACAAAAACATGGTGGAAGTGATGAAATTCCTATCCTTAGTGGTGCAGAACATGACTCTTGCCATTCTCATGGAAAATGCACCAGCCTTCTGCAGTTCTGAGACACATTTCTGGAACCCTGGTACCTAAAATGTCTGCTTGGCATGAGGAAGGTGGGAAGGGAAAGCCAGGGACTGTGTTATTCCAGCCCAACTCTCTCAATGAGGTCTGAGCAATCCTTAAAGATCAGGGACTGAGTCATAGACACAAATTTCTAGCATCGCTCATTTATCAGTTCAGCATTTCTGGCCCGGGACTCAGGGTGAGGGGTGGTGTTTAGCAGATCTGTGACCAGCTAGAGAGCCAGTGACACCAGATCCCCAGTGATGGCACAGCAGAGCAGACAAATAGCACACCTATATCATAATTTCTTTCGCAAATGAGAATGTGATTTCAGTGCTTGTATCAGAACCAGACACCAAAACACTGGCTGCTCTGTTTCTTTGTTCAACAAAGCTAAGAGGTCACCTGGGGCAGCTGAGGGAAATGATATCTCTCAGGGTAAGTAACAGGACATGGCCCTGTTCTCATCATGGTCACCTTCGTGGGTCACAGTCATCCTGTTTGTGGTGCATCTGGTACTGACTTTCTTTTTCTTCCAGAAGAGCACACGCCGGGTTGTTTCTGTGCGGACACACTCTGTTGATTCCTCAACTGACAGGCCTGGAAACACCACACAGCAGCATCTTTATCAGCACAACCATGACACATGGCAGGCACCATGCCCCGCTGAGGGGAGCCAGCAGCTTCTCATGCTCCTCACCCGCCCCTGGAGCCCTCACTGCGGCAGGCACGTGCTGCCTCTCATGCAGTGCTGGACAGAGGCGTGCTTCAGCTACCCTCCCATGCCCCTGCAAGTTACAGCAGTGCCATTAAAGATCACAGCTTTTAACTTTAGATTCCTGTTTTTGTGGTGTTGTCTTTTCATTTTGAGAATCCAGCAGTTATGGGAAAATGTTAAAGTAATTTCTAATCCAAACCATCAATTTTGTTGACTGCATCTGAAAAGTACCCCTTATACCTCTCAGACCTCAGTCCTATGCTATAGGAACAACTTTTCCTGGTGGCACCTGGTCTTGGTCTGAAGATCTTAAGTGGTTTCACTGAACACAGTGACATTTACCAAATAGGAATCTCCTGAACTTTTCAAATACGGTGTAGAGCAAAAATTTCTTCTTGCTCTATATATAAGCAATGTGAGTAATTAATGAGTCTTTGAAAGTCTAAAGAATTTTTTGCTGTTGGAGATCTTACTCTGTGGTGTAAGACCTAAAAAGAGGGATAAGAAAAGCTGTTAAACAAATAATTATATTTTCTTGTTAAAGATTACGTACCCGAGTTTTGCAGTTCCTCAGAGCTATACTGGTAAAGAATATCATAGGAACCACCCATCTTCCCAGAAGTGTAGTAATGAGTGCCAAAGTCATCAAATATTCTGCTGTATAAAGCATAGTTGTACTCCAGGGGCAGGTGGTTAAGTGCTTTTAGAAAGACGTCTGATAGCTGCAGATCTGACTGTTTCATTGTGAAGTTTGCAACAGAAATTACTTTATGGACTCTAATAAAGTTGGAATTCTAAAAATAAGAAAAGGGGAGTCTTAGCACCTTCAGCAGGAGGTGAGTGCAGAAACTAGAGAAGCCAAGAGTATTAATATCTTATTTATACATATTTTAACATATAGGTCTGAATGAGACGCCCCAAAGTGCAGGAAAATTCCTCTCTCCTCTTAAATGATCAGTATAGCTTTCTTTTTTCACTATATAAGGAAGTGTTGCAAATTTACTTGTAGGTCTCTCAAACATACACAAATACACATCTACCTACAAACACTCATTAATACAATTTATGGAGACAGAGATAAAAATAAAGGCTTCTTGTCTGATACAGTACATAACACAAGGAAGATCCAAGGTAATAATCCTGCTGTGGATTTATTAAGAAAGGACTTTAAACCATGTCATCTTCAGCCAACACCAGACTAAGTTATTGGTGGGTTTCTCTGGTTTCACAGAATCATGAACAGGTTTAGGTTAGAAGGGACCTTAAAGACCACCCAGGTTCAGCATCACTGCTGTGGGCAGAATCAACTTCCACTGGACCAGGTTGCTCAAAGCCCCATCAAACCCAGCCTTGAACACTCCCAGGGATGGGGCATCCACAGCTTGTCTGAGCACCCTGTTCCTGCACCTCACCACCTTCCGTGACAACAATGCTGAAAACCAGCATATACCCAGAATAACTTTGCTGTTGGAAGTTTAACCTAAATTAACATTTTCATGATTAGCTCTGATCTGAGCTTAAGCCAATAAGAAGCCACTGTTCCCCCAAAATAAACTTGCCAATTGTACAAGAGAGCTGCCTGATGTGTGTACATGGGCATGAAAGTGCACAAGTTTCCAGCAGCTGGAACTTCAGGATAGTTGTATTCAAACTAGAAGCAATGGACTGTTCAAGAAATCGAATTGCTTAACCATTAGGACAAGTGAGGAAGGCCTGCAGCAAACTTCCATCATAGGAAATCTTAATGTTAAGACTAATATTTCCACAAAAGTTTCACTGTAATTGCATTAGAACTCCTGGGTTTCAACAGGACTTATTTTAGTTCAGTCCTGTGGCCTTTCCCATGCAGAAGTGCAAACAATAGCCCATCATTTACTGCCATTAAGTTATAAAAATACATAATCTTTTACCCTACCAGTATTCATTTGCTTTCAAGGCACAGAATCTTATGGCAAAAATGTTATCTGTTCTGAGAAACTTTTCTGTGGGTGTGTTGTTTCTGAGATTATCTTTATGACCAAAATGCATCTTGGCATTTGAGACTTCAGCATGAGACTTCAATATGCAAGTCAGTTACCAATTAAAAGATAATGTAGATTCATACCCACTACGTGCATATGTATAACATTCTTGAGTGCACGTCCTTTATTTTTTGAGTTGTCTGCTGCTGTTAGATATTATGCCCTCTTAATCTGTAATTAGGATAGGGGAAGGAGTGGCTTACCCAACATGATAATGTCAAATCTATGCTTTTTAAAAATGGAATAAGCCTATGTTTTCTGTACTAAGTGCAGAAAACCATGATGCATTACAAAAGGTATGCTACAACCAGGAACAGGTTGTAATACAAGAAGAGGATTTTTTCAATAGCTAATTCTAGCAGGACAATGTCTTGATAGGGAAAGTAGCCTTTGGCAGCTCAGTTCTGAAATGAGCAGACACAAATCAACTGAGAGAAAGAAACTGAAAGCAACATTAAATTACCTTTTCATATGAGGCTTCAATAGCTTTCTTGAAGGAGGAAGAGCTTGTAACCTGGACCCGCGTCTTTTTTGAGAATAAAAATGGGATACCAGAATAACGTTTACCACTATGAGTGGATGAACCACTGTAAGAAGCAACGTGACTCAGGGGAGTTAAATCTTTGTAGAAATCTGTTGTTACATCATCCTCTTCATCTGTTACCTGGAAATTCAGTAAAGCAAAATGTGTTTGCATAAATGATAATATGAAATGGAAAACTATTAAGCAAAGAATTCTTGATTTTTTCATGTTTTTTAATGGAAAAAATACGCCTTGATTATTTGAAATGTGAAAGTAAGCTACACAAAAGATGAGACTGAGAAAGACTAAGAGGCAAAATGAATACAAGCTAAGAACTAGACTTACTAATAGTTGTTTATACAACCACAAAAAAGCATGTAGCACTTTCCTCTAAAGCTTCTCACCCCCGGGCCCTAAACCTTAGGAATATTTTTCAACAAGTTCCAACACACTTTTAAAAGAATTCCAGGCATACATGTTGTGTCCACATCATGACTACTTCCCAGCCCCACGGCTTTTATATTGTACAAGACAGAGTTTGGTGCTTCGTGTCTTCTCTTCTTAATTTCCAGCTAGAAGAATGAAAAGGATTTCACAGGAGAGTCTCAGCATGATGGATTGAAGGCAGATGAAGAGGAATTGTGATCAAACCTGCTGACTGAGCTGGTAAACCTCCAGTGGTGGTGTTGAGCAATGTACAAAGACAACCTCAGCATCAGATCAGAAATTATTTATTTCCCAAAATTTGAGAAAATCCCTGTGTCTTTTTGAAAAATTTGGAGGCTTTTTTACCTGTTTGCTTAATAGGGCTGCTAAGGATTTTGGGAAATGAGGCGGCCCATTCTCCTCCCTCACCTTCAATTTTTCAAGAAATCCTATGCTTTTGCAGGAAAATAGACTGGAGTTCCAAGAAGGCCCAATCCAGTGACCCTTCTATATGAGAAGCTGTTCTAAATGTTAAAAGCTAAAGATGCACTCCTAAAGGTGAGTTTCACAAACGCTTAACAGTTCTGCAAATAGACATCAGTAACTTAATGAACTTTACTGGCTATAAAAAGACCTGGGCAAACCAAAGGTTGGTTTTCCCATCTGAATATTTCTGCAGACAGTAATTTTTCACCATTATTGATAAATCCTACATGTCATGGCCAATACAATTGCACTTTCTGTGAAATGTAGCAGGGTGTCCTATTTTCAGTTGCCTCTGTTAAATTAATCCTAAAGTCTCACAACACCTGTGGCAAAAATAATCAGTTTTCATCCATTAGTTGAGCATTTTTTACATCCTGCATTCTTGTTTTCCCAATGCAGCATCTACTGCTTCAAACAGGGCCTGCTCATATATACACAGCCAGATGTTGTGCCCCAACCACAGTATTCAAAGCATTTTCTGAAGGCTAGTGTCCATAAAAGAGGTATTAGTGGTTCCTAGATTTTTTATTAGCATGTTCCAGGTTCATTTTGGCCATTCCGCATTTGGTCCTGTAAGCTTCCTCTCCAGGCTGTGTGTATTTTGTCCTCCTGCTTTCCAGACCCAGTGTCTGCCTGCTTTCCTTGCTGCCCTGTGGAGGGGCTGGGCAGAGAACAGGCAGGACTGAGGGGTTGAAATGGCTCAGGAAGGAACTGGATCCCAAGGCTGCAGGTGACAGGAAGGAAGCTGGAGTCAGAGCTGCAGCCATTGGCTCTTCAAGTACACAGAAGTGATGCTGGAATAAGCCTTGGAGTTGAACAAACCTCTGCCTAGATGATGTCTGGCTAGGAGAAGGCCCTCGGTACCAAGTTGGAACAAAATAAGGCCGCAGCCACTGGAAGCAGGGGAAGCTCAAATCAATCATAGTGATTCTGATACGTGGTGCAATGAGTTAATACAGATCTGAAAACAACGAGTGAAATGTGAACATTTATCCTCTTTCCACACACCAATTGAAGCACCAAGCCTCACCAGGTTGAGAAATTTTGTTCTAAAGCATACAGTACTACCTAACACTAATTTGGATTGTGATTACAGCAAGAGTTTTACTGCTGGGAGCTGCTGCTTGACAGTACCTGAAAGCTGACAGCCTCCAGATTTGCAGGGACACGATACAACTTCCTTGTGTCATTGCGCTTCACCGTTGTGCACCGCCCTCCGTTGAATGAGTTGCCAAGAACTTCCCCTCGGCTCTCTCCTGAGAAAATGTGAAATCTAAAAAAAATTTATTAAACAATTCCAGAAAAATGTATGGACTTGAAACATTTCATGATATACAGCTGAAGTGAGGTATTGTAGATTTGACTGAGGGCATGAGCATCTGGGTCTTGTTACTGCTTTGAAAGGAATTACAAGAACTTCTCATTCACACTGAATTCACCTGAAAAATGCAGTAGCATCAATCCAGTTTCCTGCTTTCCAGCAGTGCCTAACCTTACTGATAACCCCAAAGTCAGCATAAGGCACTCAGTCTTCAGTGGAGAGCTTAAAAATGTTCTAGAAAAATGAACTACTGGTTCTCTATTTCTACCATAAGTGATGTTACTGGACCACAGTGAGTTCAAAATTCAATTAAAAAATGCAAGTCTGCTAGGGACAGGCATCCCATGTTTAGGCTTTATATTGCTTTAATTAATAGTGTGGAAGTAGCTGGTATCCTGTGAAATGTCAAACAGACAAACAACATCTGTAGAGGAGCATCTTTAAAATCTCTGAAGCACTTGGCATGATATACAGCTAGGTAATTCCATGAGCTGGAAGTTGCTCATACATGCTCTGGTTGCTGTAGGACAAAACAGATCACCTGGGGACAGTGTTCCTCGACACCTCCTCATCTGGTCTACCAGCAGTGCAGAGCAGGACTGGAAGATGCAGCAGGCCAGTCCTAGTCTAATTTTTTTGTTGTATTTTTATAATTTCTTGCCAGTTTTAATTTGAGATATTATATGCTTTAATGAATGCTCTCACATGCTTACTGGGAATTATTTTGTTCATGCAAATTAGTGAGGTAACAACTAAAGCTTAGAAAAAGATTAGCAGAATTGGCTTACCCACTGCCTATTAATTGCACACCTGGGATGCTCTCATACTTTCGGTTACACACAGTCTTTTTCCTTCCACAGTTTCTTTCATCAGAGTTGTCCCCACAGTCATTTTCTCCATTACATTGCAGTGTTTTTGAAATACAGCGACCTGCACCAGAGAAACAACAGCAGCAAAGGTTCATCATGTCTAAATGCAGAAAAGGGCAATCTTTTTCCCTTGCAAAGGTGTGAGCTTGCCATAGATGTTAACACTGAATTAGTATAAAGTCAGGATTACCCCAATTAAGAAATTATTATTTCGATTCTGTGAGTTTTGCCTTGTTTCAAAGTTGCAAAGGCTTAATTTTAAGTTTGGCAAAAGGATATGTGGATAAAATTATTTAGTTTAATCAGGTATATTTAAATTGACACAAACAAGAAATAGTCACAAGCCTAATAAAAATAATGAGAATTTATGTTCAGACAAACTCTGAAGTTATATTTGCATATGAAAAATTTGTGCAAAGAAATATAATTGGAACAGTGCTACTGTCCAGCTATCATGATCATAGTGACACCCCAGGCTAGGGACTATATTTTAATTACTTATAGAAGAAACTGAAGAGATAAGCTGTTACTAATACATATAAAATCCTCACATAAGCTTTTCTCGCTGGTCCATTTTCCCTGGAATTTATGCACAGAATGTATCCATGTCTTTTGCCTCACCACCTAACATTTGACTAAATGGTAATGCTGCAGTTACACAATGGGGATTATCATTACCACTCTCACACCGAAACTTATTCTTGCAGTCAACTTCCACTATGTTGCAGAGCTTGGCTGGGAAACACGGACGGGACTCCACCAGTGGCTCGGTACAGTCCTGGCCCCCAAACTGGGATGGTCGCTGGAGTGGCCGGGTACGGAACTGAAAGGCAGAGGAAACAAGCCCAGGGCTGTTTTTGTGAGCTGTTTGTAGCTAAGTCCCACCCCAGGCAGAGCCACACACTTCAGTGCTGCTGAAGCTTTATCAGAACCAGAGCCCTAAAGGAAATAATCACTCATTCTTGTCCTTCCATTCTGCCGTGCCATCGTCCCAGGTGAGGCAGGCAGGGAACTGGTATCCAAGAGCCTCATTAGTCCTGATGGAGCATAAATTATTCAACTGCAGACTACTTGGTCTGCATGACCAAAGGAATCAGAAATTTCATCCCTGTATCTTCAAGATATACAGTAGGAAATGATGTGAGAACAGGTTTACAGAGACTTTTCCCCTTCTTTACCATCTCTGTTGAATTAGAAATACCCTGACAGTGACAACCCAGCTGGCTTGACTCCCACGTGTGGGACCACTTGTCTGAGTAGAACTGGATTACTTGAGAAGACAAAAAAGCTTTTCTTGAAAGTTTCTGGGAGCTCACTGAGCTTTCTTTCCCTGAGGCAGCACCCTCCACACGAAACAGTAAAGTTGGAGGGTGATAGATAAACCACTTCAGATGTATTTTCCACTCCACTTCACAGGACTTCCAGTGAGACCTGTCTGCGTGTGCCTGAACAGTTTCTCCTCTAAGAATTTTTCCCTGTAGTAGAAAAGTACAGTCCCTTGCAGACTTCCCTCCCTGTAGACAGACCCTGGAGACAAACAGGGCAGGAAGATTCTAGTGAAAATCAGTAACCAAGTGACTCTGAAGAGAGAGTGCAAAGAACAACACCAGAAAGTTTTCAAGCTTGTGAGAACCATTCCTTACACTCCATTTTGGTCCTGTAACACTCACTCATATTATTTGTCAGAGCTTCCACTTCTTTATGCCTCCCCATCGTTGGGAACTTGCTACACTAAGAGTCAACTCTTACACTGTAAGCCAGGTCCTCCATTCTGTTGGTTATTCCTATTTATAAATGATACAAGCAATGATCTTTATAGTTTGTAGGGGAAAATGGACCACAGTCCACAAAAGCCCCTTTTTGTTTTAAGAAGCAAATATGTTGCATCAATACTTAAAACTAGCAAAAATTAATACATTTATATAGTAATATAAGGTAAGAAACTTGGACTTATAAGAGCATATTGAAATCAGTTCAGTTGAGAGGAACACTCCCTTTCACCTCTTGAAGCTTTCTGTCTCCCAGTCTCTCATTGATTCTCCATATTTTGCTCTCATACTGCCCATCCTACTTGCAACCCCACAGGCTGGTTCACCTCTCACACATAGAACTGCTTTTTTATGTCTTTCTCACGCTATCTGGGCATCAGAAAGCTAGATATTTATGTAAAGATGTACTTATGATGTCTGGCAGATTTTTCAGGGCTGCTTTTCAGGCATGGATTTCTGAAACCAAGCGGTACATGCGGAGGGACATGGGCTGTGTCTGTACAGAACCTCAGAGCTGCTCTCATGGTCAGCTTCAAAGCTCATACCCACCAGCCATACAAACTACCCCACACAATCTGCTGTCACTTCCCTCTATCCTCTACAACCTCACATTTGACAGCCCTTGGTCTGTTTAGGTCAAATTCACTTTAACCTGATGTTTCATTTCTTCCCTCTCCACTGACTCACCTAAAAGTGTACCATCATAACAGAGAAAAGCCCAAGGGGAAAAACACCATCCTGGGTGTTTGTCCCACAGATACTGGCACATCTGCTTGTGGAGATGGGGGGATTTGTACATGCTAGGAAGGTTCAGGGAATGGGGCTCTGTATTTCTTAACAGCAATCTCAAACTATCCTGACAATCAGCGTAAGATACAGCCTGAGAATTTCTAGCCAACAGCACTTAGGATTTGTTGACTCTTTTCAAGAGATTATTTGATTCTATTTTTCTTGTCTTTAGAACTTAGAGAATGTTAAGCAAAGATTCTGTGACATTGTCCTGCTTAAGTCTACATGAACACTTTACAGTTTAGTTGATTCTTGGTGTGAAAAATTCACCTTTAAATATGGCAGTGTAAACTTTGAAGCAAGTTTATGATAAGCATCACAAGCAGTATCATAAATGGATTTACTCTAGTAAAACCCCTTTCTGGTTTGATCTGTTTATTTTAACTTGTTCTCTCCAGCTCCTACTGTATAATTCATAACCAATTTCCCTTGATAAGGTAAACTCTCATTTTCCAGATTAATTGCTGTAAAGCTGAAACAAAGAGATCTCTTTAGCATAATTTCTTGCATTTAGCCCATATAATGCACTTTCTACCTACTTGTTTTTTAACACATGGGTCACATTCTGACCAAGGGCCAAAGTCTCCAAGCTGACAGTTGATAGGACATGTTTGCTGGTTACATGTACGAGATTCTTGCTTTGTGCACAGCTGGTCGCAGAAGTTTTGGCTATAATATTCATCCATTCTTATTTGCCTAAAAAAAAAGTTAAAAAAATATGGTGGGAAAGAATGGACAGAGTGTAGGTGTTCTCTACTTGTGGGTGAAGGCTGACAAAATTATTTGAACCCAACTAAGAAACCCTGAGAGATAATATGCATTTGCAGAATGTTGATTACAAGAAAAATCCAAATATGCCTTAAGTTTAAAGCGCAATTCTTTTTGATTCATGTCACTTCAGATGTCCCAGAGGAAAGCTACAGACAGAGCCAGGAAGAAAAGAGGGGATTTCTCACAAGTTTAGATTACACCACAGTGCTGCATCAAATTTGATGCTGCTGAATCTTTATTTGACATCATCTGTTGTTGTATAACTAATGGTGCAGGGAGGAAATTTGGAGCTTGTTCCTGCTGTGGGGTTGTGCCAGTGCAGGGCCCCCAGAGCCTCCTGTGTCCACAGGGGCTGAGCACCCACAGCACTCTGCCAGCAAGGCCACTGCAGGACCTGGCTGTCCTCCCCTCATTACATCCATTAGCAGGTACAGGTTTGTTTGGAACCACTGCCTCCTAGGATTAGAATGGTCTGAGTTGGAAGGGATCTCAAGGATCATTGAATTCCAGCCCTCCCCTTCCCTCCCTGCCTCATGGGCAGTAATGTTCTAGATACTGAATTTTGTAATTTTAAAGCATTGCAATTAAAAGATGATCTATTTATCTGATAAACACTTGAGCATAACAATTTTTCTCAATATGTTGTCGAAGGTGGAGCTTTGGACATGGGTGCCACACTCCAGAAGTGTTGTTTTTCACAGAGAAGAAACACAGAAGCAGTGAGGTGGCTTGGCCCTACCTGTGCCTGGTCTGTGTGCCCAAATTGCAGGTCTGTGAGCAGGCAGACCACGAGCCCCATGGGTAATGCTCACAGTAGCACCCCTGGCTGCTCCCAATCACCAGGCTCAGCAGGACCAGGAGCGCTGGCACAGTCATGCCCATGCCGAAGGCGTCCGTCTGCAGAGACAAGCAACAAAAGCTCAGGAAACCATCACTTAGTTATGCCACAGTTCTTACAGAGATGCCTCTTGTAAAATGCAGAATCTATAAATCTGCTTCAAAATACAAAGCTGCTAAGCAGGGCACCTAGAAAGGGAGAATCATGCATGACAGACATAGCAGTAACTCAGTCAATACTTCAAGGACCAGAAGTCATGATGTGTTTTTTGGCCACTTATTTATCAGGAATACTAATAGAATTGTGTGTTATTTCTGTTTCAGAATTTGCTTATAAATTATTTTGAATGTGACAAATAAAGATCTGTTATTGTTCTTCATTGCTTAGAATATCCTCAAAAATATTTTCTAGAATAGGAATAAAAATATGAGAGTACATCTTATACAGTATGTAAAACAATAAACAAGAACATAAAACTAGGCAGCCACATCTATTAGCCTGTTACCTATTAATTTTCACATGCCTATAAACACCCTTTGTATAAGCATTTTATTGCAGTGAATTCTCCCTTCTCAAAGTTTTGACTAGCCTGCAAACAATCACTATTGCTCATCTGAATTTTCCACCAGAAAGAGAATATCTAGCCTGTTTCTCACTCCAGTGGTCAATCAAACTTTATTTGCTGGGACAGAGGGTTACAGCCAGTGTTTAGGAAGTAACAATACTTGGTAAACTAAAAAAAAATCCAGAAAAAATATGTATTAATTAAAAAATGCAAACCTCATAATGAGGTTGAATCAACACTAACTCTGATAGGCTGTTACAGTAGAGAATTATAAATTTGGTTTACCTCAAAAATCCCACCCCAAATTCAGCAGAACATTTAAAAAACAAAGTATTTGTTTCAAAACAATACTCCAAAATACTTTGTTTCCATAAATTTGAAATTAATTGTGCAATTGTTTTTTTCTTTAAGGTTTTTAGCCATGTATGCTATTATGATTTTTATACTTTGCCGAAAAAAAATGAAATTGCATCAAATCCAAACATTGCTTTCTCCCTTAGCAAAGAAAGGCAGTAGGTTTTCACACTGTTGTGCAATGAGAACTTGCATGACTTTTTACATGAAAAGCTTATGAATGAACAAACCTTTCAGAGAAATTTAAGTATAATTTAATAAAAAATAAGATAAGGCCGAGGAAGTAGCAGTCTTGCCAGTGAGAAGAGAACAGATATTTTCTTTTTCCTTACCTGACTTCCTGGCTTCTTGCACCCACAATGCCAGTTTGGAAAAGAGATGAATCCCTACACAACAATTACTGGCTTTATTCCTTCACTGTGCTGTTCATAGAAAAAACTCTTTATTCTTAGCAGTGAGCAAAACACCAACCCATCAGTGCATCAGAAGCCATATAAATACTAGCCCATGAGAGAGTAATTAACATTTTAAAGAAATAGAGCAAACCCCACAGAACACTTTTCCACAGGTCTTGTAGCCCATGTGCATTGAAGACAACAACAACCACAAAAAAGTCCTCCTTTCTCACTTACTGTAAGATTGTTACCTGAAAAGTCAGTGTACATTGCAGTCTCATGCCACCCTGGTGTGGTTTGCTGGAGTCTTTCAAAGGAAAGGCTGAGGCTTTGTTTGGTTTGGTTATGTTTTAATGAAGGCAAATTGATCTGGTGGGAGGAGTGCACAGAACGAGACGGCCTCTGCACCTGCACGCCCTGGGAGATGCGTTATGCAAAAGTGTGGAGAACCTCCTCTGTGCGCAAATGCAGCTGCTCAGGATGAGCCAAGAGGAATCCAAGCACATTTGCATCAGGCCACCACAGTGGCTCAATGCTCTGCAGGTCTCCTTGTGCTGCCCCAGGGAGCTGCACAACCTCTCTGCCATCAGTCTGACAGCAGGAGAGTGAGAATTTGGTAAGAAGGCTCATGCTTGTAACTCATTTCTGCTTTCACAAGGAAACAGAAGAAGAGTCCAGGATCAGGCAAGACGCTGTCTGCTGCTGCACCATCTCCACCAAAGGGAGGCTCCCAGACAAAGCAAAATACATTTGAGGTTATTTACAACTGTTTGCCTTTTGCCCTCCATGGCGAGATCTGTTCTCTGACCCCGAGCAAGTGCTGCCAGCAGACAAGGACTGTGAGCCTCTGTCCTGCAGGACAGGCACCACCTCACAACTGAGTACCAAGGCAGGGATTGGAGTGGTAAATGAGAGAATACACACATGCAAAACAGAAACAGCAATGGCAAGGACAAAACATGGAAGTCGTTTGCTCTAAAAAAATTATCACAATATGAAATATTGAATCCCTCACCTCCCAGATAACCACCAAGGATTCCATGCAGAGGGCAATCCTACATTGGGTCCCCTTGATTCCATTGGACTGGTGGAAATATGCCAAGATGTCAGAATCTTCAAAACATGTTTTCCAATTTGTTGGGATCCAAGGTCATCTATATACTTGAAAAAAAACCTCAGAGCTTCCTGCATAGCTTTATTTTCCAGTTGCCTTTGCAGATTTTTCTTTTAATTCTGAGCTTGCCAAGAATTGTTGTTGCACAACTTGAGCACAAAATTAGCAAAGTGATGTTCTGCCAGATCCTTATTACATTGTGTAAACTTGTCATAGGAAATCAAAATATTCATCACAGGCTCTATCATTGCTGCTGGGTGGGATTTTTAAAGTTATGTGAAAAATATTGTGTTCTACCCTCCAGAGAACATCTTCTAAACCTCAGCACTCACAGCTCACTGAGGGCAGCCCCTCCAGCCCCAGTGGGACCCCAGGAGATGTCTGGTTTCTCCCAGCCTTGCAGAAACAAACCACAGCTGAGCTGCAGTCAGTGTTCACAGTACATAATGCAGATGACTAAAACCTTCTAGTTGAGGAACTACTTCTTTCACTTGTTCATATCAGAATAAATAGGAGTTACTAAAGAATTATTAAATTTTAAAAGAATGCAAAGGAAAGACACATCACATAGTGTAAAAGCAGTCTTTTACAAAAGCAGTCTTATAAGAAAAGCCATTTGCAATTAGTGAACAAGCTCTGTTAATGCTAAGTGTGGTCTAGCACACTCAGCATTAACAGAAATGTTAGGTGGAGATGGGCACAGGTAGACCTCACACCACAGCCAGGCCTTGAGAACAGCATGGCTGCATCTGTATTGAATGCTTGGATGGGAGGTCATGTAAATCAGTTGCCTGAAGCTTAGAGGCCATGGAGCAGAGAGCACTGTGTGGGCTAACTCACTTTTTGCAGAGCTGCTGATGTGCCCCAGCAGGCTGTCAGCTCCTCTGCAGGCTGGCAAGGGGACGAGACCAATGAAGGGTCTGGGCCAGAACAACAAAGGAAGCACTCATGTTGTCACCAAGGGGACTAAAGAAAGGAGTTTTTCACAAGCATGGCGCCTCACTGCCTGTCACTGAAGGACTGCTCTCCGTTTTATACCTGTTTCTCTAAGATTTTGTCTACAGGGTATCCTCAAAACTACCTCACTCTCTGCCATAGATGGAGGTTAGCACTTGCATAAGTGCATCTTTCCCTTGAACCATGGGATGTTCAAGGGCATCTTAAACAGTGGACAGTACCCCAGTGCTTGTGTTCACCTTCTGTCCTGACAGTCAGTGAGAGATAAAAGCACTTAGAAATTCAGTCAGCAAATGGTAAATGATGGCTCCTACAAACCAGGCTACCTTCCAGAAATTATTTTCACACAGAAAAGTATCAACATGGAAAGATATTCCTGTGTCTGCTGTGCCTCACTGAGACTCTGGTCATAAGTTCTGGTGCAGTATTCCCTAAAGACCAAAGCACCAACACTGGAATGGAACTGGGAGCGGCCCAAAGAGGTCAGGTTATTGCCCCCAGACTTTGGAAATGTCTATGTACATATTCATGGCCTCAGTTTCATTATTCTACAAGAACTATTTATCCAGGAAAACAAACACATCTCTTCAACTCTGCTGCAATGTCTGAATAAAAGATCATTTTTCAAACAATCTGAAAATATTACCTCAAAGAAATTCAATGAGTATTCTGCCTGACCCTGTAGCATTTCTAGCTGGCTTTCACAAGGTCACATCTCATCTATTTCCTCCTATATCTAATTCCTCAAACTCAGAAAAACTGTGTAATTCTCCCAATTCAACTTCTAACTCCTCTCTTAGAGAAGCCCATGTTTCTACTGCAAACCTCCCTGAAGAAGAAAGTCTGGGACTGCAAAGGGGAAAGAACACAAGGGAACAGAAAGGACGGGGGAAACACCACAAGATCTTCTGAGAGATAAGAAAAACAAATCAAACAGATCTTCAATTTAAGTGACATCTCCTGGCGTTTTCCATATTTCCTATGTACAGGGAAAAGCTGTTCATCCTGTCCCCTAAAATTTGTATCTGTCACCAACAACCTTCAGTTCTTCAGAAAATGCATAGCAAGAGTTTAGTGCACTGCATCCCTCATCTCACACTGGTCTTAGCATCAGCTGTCTGTGTTCTGACAAAATCTGGAGTTATAAGAGCAAAAAGTGATACTATTCACTAGACATTTTTTCCCCTCAAAATCCTCCTGAAAACAAAGCACAAGAGAAATCTTCCACCACTACACAGCAGATGAAAATTTACTATCAGGATGGAGCAGGAGGAAAATACCCCTTGCAATTAATTTAATAATTCAGAGAGTTGTTTTTCCTCCATGTATGCCCCCCATGAGAAGGGATATTTTAAAAAGAAAAAGAAAAAGAAAAAAAGACAACTTTAAGCACAAAGGCTATCTGAATGGCTTCAATACTGACCTGTTCTGACACATCCTGTGGCAATAAGAAAAGTGACCCATAGAATATCCTATAGCCTCTGTCCCTCTCTGGGCTGTCTGAGGACAGGTGTGGCAGGTGTCATTGGCATGGCACAGCAGCGGCAGGCAGCCCTGCATGCAGCCTGACATCTGCCACTTGTGCTCTGCCTCACAGGGATCCCATGCCTCTGCCTCCGCCCTGGCTGCCTCTGCACAGCTGAGGGAGGTGTGGGGTTGAAGAGCAGGGTCCAGACCCAGAGAAGAGGGACTGAACCAGCTTGGAGGTTCAGGAACAGCAGCACCTGTGAAGAAAAACTATTTATGTCCAAGGATTGGACAAGCAGATTCAGGTTTTATGAGGCAGAGTTTGGAATCAGCTTCCCTCTTCAACTGCTTTGTTGAATGAACAAAGTCAGGCATTCTTTCTGTTATGCAGAATTTTCTGCTTCCCTGAGTTCAGTTAATAACCCAGAAGTATTGGGAGCACCAGCAGTAGGAATAAGGACTTCATCATGTTGGGGAGTGTGGGTGTGGGTGTGAGTCTGATGAAGGTAATTTCAGGACAGCAGGAAGCAGAACTAGCTACCACTTCTGAAATTATGTTCAGGATGTTTTGCTCTGGATTAGCCCCAGTTCAGGGTATTCAGCTCTGAAAAGCACATTCACTGCTTGCACCATCAGCAGGTGAGGCAAGCACAAATACTTTTTGCTGGGTTTCTGCCCTCTTGCTGGTACCCCATAGTAATGGTTGGCCTGGAGCTAAGGATGGAAACCCCAGCTCAGGACCACCCCTTGTTTTCAGAACACTGTCTCTTCACTTCTTTAGGCCACAGGATACCTGGAATTAACTTAAAGCATCTCACTTTTAAAAGCCACATTGGATTTTATCCCCATTGAGAGCCCAGCAATGGCTCAGGCAGACAGAAGCATGACTACAGGCCTGCCCCAGCCCAATAACAGCATAAACACATTCCCCTGAACAAAAAAACATCTCTTCTTCCAGGGCCTGAGATGCTTAAAAAGTGGATTTCATCTATCACACTGTGAAGGACCAAAATTATGGAGAAAGCAAATCCCAGGTTCCATGCTTGTAAGGCACCCTAGCAGCAGAAAAAGGGAGTGGAACCAACCAGAAATGCTGCAGAGAGGCATCCACCACTCAGTACTCAGCCCCCTCACTTCACCATGAAAGGTGGGTGGAAAGGCAGCCACCTTTGCACAGTAGCCTGCTTTGCAAACCAGCCTCCAAGGGAGAGGGAACCACCAGCTGGGGGAGAGTCTGAGCTGGTCTGTGCCAGGAGAGAGTCACTCATCCTCCATAGTACTGCCTGTAATGGAGAGCACCTCCTGCACCAAAGCAAGGAGCCTGCAGGAGCCACCACTGCGAGGCCACAGAGGGATGAATGCAGGGGAGGGATGGCAGCATTTTGGCCACATGTTCTTGTTCTGCTTCATCAGCCTGGCCCACAGTTCATGGCTGGACCATGAGCATCACTGCACATGAGCTGCCACCACCACTTTATCCTGAAGTGTCTGTCACATGGCAGTGTGGGACCGCAGCCTCCCATTTGCAGTTGCTGCCTAAATTACTTCCATCACTGTTGAAGTCGTTCAGCAAATTAACTCTCTCTTGGTACCCATAGGCACTGGAGCACTGGAGTGAGAGAGGGATGCTGAGGTCTAAGACAGGGAACAAGACCAGATTTGGAATCCCCAAAACATCCCCCAGCCAGACATGCTGGATGTTGCATCTGTGCTTAGCTCTCCTGTGAGAAATGGCACTTCTGGAGTGCTCACAACAGAGCCGTGAGGCACTGGTACCCCATAGCTTAACAGATATTCTAGATAAAACACAGGATAAAATCCCTGTCACTCCACACAACTAACTCAGCTGGACTCAGGTGTGGGATCCTGAGTACCTGCAGACATACCTGGAGTGCAGGAGGCAGCAGGCTGTGCCACAGCTGATTCCCCAATGTCATCTGCAATGTCTGTCAGCAGCAAGGAAGCTCATACTGCCTGTCTACAGGCTTTAGGTGCTCTCTGGGAGCCACTTCTCAGAAGCTGGGACAGGCTTTGTTCCAGGCCTCTGGAAATATGCCTCACTACTGCAGGGGCCATCTGCTGTGCTGGCCTTTCTTGCACGGGGACAGAAGGTCTAATAATGCGTCTATGTAAGGCAACTGCTAGAAACTGAAATTTCCCTTTACAGGTTCCACAGACTTATTTCAATTTACTTCTAGACAGTTTGCTGGTAGAGCTCAGCTTCCTGAAGGAGGTAATGTTGCTGAAAACACAGCAGATTGGAAGATAAGATCCTGCCTGACAGAAAAACAAAGGCACAGAAAGACTTCAAAAAGAACAGAGCAAAGCAATAAGGATCCTTGATAAACAGTGATAACTACCATCAAACAAGTCTGATAATTATCAGTCAAAGTAAGTCACCTTGTTTGATTAAAACAGCATCTGAAAGCTGCCTCACTGGGAAAAGGTGGAGGGAACTGGGCGCACCCCTAACCTGGGCTCCTTCCCAGTGCACCCATTCCTAGCTCAGACTGTGTGCAGAAAGTTGGGATTCTCTGGCTCTGCTGTTTTCTCCAGGACCTCTCCTGGAACAGACTTCCTATCTCTGCAGATCCTGAGCCAGTCAGCCTTGCCCAGGATTACAGCAGTTTCCATGAGGCACAGAGCTGTGGTTTGTGGCTCTGTACAGTTGTTTCACAGGAAACAGTTGACATGTGCAGTGCGGTTCCCTCTTCTCTTAGATAATTCTCAAATTTGTGAAGTTCTGCCCACGAGTGGGGCCAGTTTGGTATTCATCAAAGTCCTTTCCACAAGTGTTTGTCCCCAGCCTGGCACACCTACGGGAAGGCAGCCAGGCACACTGCATTGGTGCTGGATTTCTTTCAGACACAGTGAGAAAAAGAATAAGAATTGTATCTCATCTTATTTAGGACAGTAGCACATTATCACTAAGGACAGGAATGAACAAAGCCTGGGAGGGAAAAAGGATTTTCTTTGCTGCAATGTACATTTCTCACATCATAGAGGCCCTGTGCCGCATGAAAGCTCAACCCTGCACATCTGTAACGTGTGAATGACCTTACATCTCCAAAGAGACTTTTTGGGTGACTTGAATCAATTAAGATATGAAATTGCACAATAACTAGTGAAATTCCTCCAGCTCTACTGAAGGCAAACTTCACCGCTAGGGAGCACCAATAGACAAAGGTTTTTACAGCTTTTTTGTGTTGAAATCAAACCACGACTATAAACTACAAAATGCATTTAACAACGTTACAATAAATATTTTAAATTGCAATTTTTTATAACTACCCACTGAGAAACTAGATGAATCAGAATTAATGGGGCAAGAGATTTTAGTTCATTTGATCACTAGGCAAGTCCTGTAAATGGACACCTACTAAGAACTCTGCTGATTCATTTCTGCAATTCACGGGTAATTTTTTTGAAGTTTCAGTATGATTGGTAACTTTATCATCATAAAAAACCCACAAATACCAGGCAATGAAGGAATCTTTTTCTACCAGAGATGAACTTTCTAGGTCAAATCCAAAGTACATTACAGAGCCAAGAGAACAAACAGCTTGGTTTTTTCTGTGGCAAATCATGATCAGAGGTGCCTGTCTGTGTTTGGCAGTGACTCAGAGGCAGATAAAGAAAATTCAGAGCTGGAGCTGAAATCCCAGTTCACACAGCAGAACTGCCTGACCAGAGATGTTTGCTAACAGCTCACCCTGTACACCTCCAGTTCCTCTTCCTGGCACCACAAGCCCTCCTTATCCTCTCGGTCTCTCAGAGTTGGACACAGAACATCAGCATTGTTGTTGTAAGCCCCGGTGCAGAGTGGAGAGGCATTAAGGACCTGTCAGACTGTGCTCTGGCTGCTCTGGCTTTATCTGTATGCTCCATCAGCCAGGTGGCACCAGGGTGTTCAGGGGCCTCACAACAATGAAATGAAGACAAAGGCTCCAGTCAACAGAACTTTTTCTACTAAATGGCTTTGTGGATAGAGATCAAAGCATAAAATAAATTAATCATTAAGGTAATTTTTCAAATCTTATCTTCTGTTTCTGACACTAGAAGATGGGATTAGGCTTGATCATTCAGGGATTCAGGAACCACTCAAGTTGCCAGTCTTCCTAGTCTTCATTCTCCCCAAAAACCAGGATGTGCACCATTTGGGACACAGCCTTGGCATACCTCAGACCAATTCCCACAAAACAGAGGAGGCTCAAATGGAGGCTATTCTATGGCCACTGCTCAAAGGGAAAGTCCTCTGTGTTTGAAGGCATGGCTGCAAGGACATCATCCAAAGAAACATGCTTGTGCCATAGCTGTCAAAAGATGGGTGATGCAGAGCGCTACAGGCCTGATGCAGTGGATGATGGCACTCTGAGCACTCTTGTATAAGCTGTAGTGGTTATTTCATGGAAACTAGCCTGCATTCATCAAGTCTGCCAGGACAGCCCATCTTCAGTTGCATTAAGGCTCTCACCTTCATCAGTGGCCTTCATCATGCTATTTCTTACCTTGTCCTTGCCAACAGTCACATCACTGTAGTAAATGTGCACTAAATACCACAAGAAGGCGTAATTGAAATCAGTAGGAAAGCTCCTGCTCACTTGTATATTGCAATGACACTTAAGGTGACATTCATGATCACTTACAGAGGGACAGCTTCTGTGCTGTGGTGCTGCTGGGCTGGCCAGGGGTGCCTACCCCAGCTGAGGGTGCCTTAGTCCACCCGAGCACTGTGGGTTTGAGGCAAATGGGACTGGAAGAAGAAGTGGGGCAGCTGAGGGGAAATTAAACTGAGAACAGTAGTTGCATGCCTGATTTATGCTTGATACACTCTCCAAAACTGGATAGGAGAAACCATACAGAGGGTGAAAGCCTTGAAGGTTTCTGGGCATTGTATGGACTACAGAAAATAGAAATGAAACAATTTCTATTGTTTCATTCTATTCTATGTGCCCTATGTTGGTAGATAATGCTTCCCTTTTAATACAAGAACTACAACTAAATTCCTGTTTTAGGATCCTGATTTCTGACCTGCCTTTATAGCCATAGCACCCATGTAAAGGTCTGCTCCCCAAAGTTCTTGTGAGCCCCACTCTCAGTGGAACAGACAGACAAAATTTGGTGTCCGGCAGGAGTGCAGAAAGGAGCCCAGAGCTGTGAGGGGTCCCAAGGTCTCTGTTGCAACTCTGCTGTGATTTGACCAGTGGTATGTCTGAGCAGACCTAAAAATCAAACCACGGCTCTTGTCAGCTGAGGTGCAAATGCTTATCAGGCTTCATGAACACTCTTCTGGGAAGATGTTCCTCTGGCTGGTACATGTGTCACGCAGTCTGTAGACTGCAGGGCACTGCCAGCTACCAGAGAGCTGAAGATCAGCCTCAGCTTTGCACAGAGCCTGTGTCTGACAAGTCTGCCCTGCCCTGCAAGGTCCCAGAGCCAGCAAACACACAGGGGTGAACTGCCAGGGCACATGCAGGCTGCTGACCTCAGCTCGTTTGCCCTCATGTGCTGAAATAGCCCTGCGTGCACCAGCACACCGTTTGCAGGGCTGCTGACCATCAGCCACAGTGTCTGCTCACAGCTAGCCTTCTTCAAACAAAGCATTACACGGATCCTACTGCATTTTTCCAAGGATACGGATTCCCCTTCACTGCAGTCACCCCCAGGGGAAGAAGGGCAATGGAATAAGCTCTCTGCCAAAGCTTTCAGTTCTCCTGGACAACTCCAAGCTCCCATCCCAGCAGCAGGATCTGGTCCTGGAGACAGGCTGTGTTCCCAGACATCAGCTGCTGCAGGACAGTGCTGTTTGCCCAGGCTCCAGCCCTGCTGAACCTGCATTTTGAGAAAGGCCCAGGTGAACCCTGACCTGGTGCTAATGAACCCAGTCACAACTGCATCGATATAAAACTGCTTCAACACCATTCAGCTCAGATAAGATATTTTTGTTTCGTGCTGGTGCAAGTGGGAAATGTTGAACTCTAATGTGCCTGCAGTGATTGACAGGCTCACAAGGGGATCCAAAGATATCTCACTATCTGTCTGAGACAGCTTTTAAAATCAAGCTTACAGTAGTCAATCCCTCTTTAGAGACTTAATGAGTTTAACGATCATCCCAATAAACCAACACTCACTTTACAAAAATAAATCCAGAGGGCAGGGAGTGAATTCAGGTAGGTTTCAGCACCCTAAGCAAGCCCCACTGAAGATGAAAGATGGTTTATGGTGTACCTATTTTGCAGATATGCAGAAGACTTGAGATAATTCTATAATTACATGTGTGCCCTTCTCTGGAAGCTGTGGCTATTTTCATACCTCAGCCCAATAAAGGAAATGTGAGAGGCATCTGTGCTGTGTTTATAGCTCCATTAGCCTTTCTTGAACTGTAAATTACTTGGCAGTGGCTGAGACAAAAGGGAAAGGCAGGACTGGATTGCAAAGGAAAAGTTTGAAGTTCACAGCTAATTAAAATCTTTCAGATTTTACTGCCTAAAGTTATAGTTCCTTTGAAAATTTACTCCATAATTATAAAGCTCATTAGAAGAAATCAGCACATTTAGTATATGTTTAGTTGTAGAACAGACTACTGTAAACCACACTTTTGCATATATTTTCTTTATAACCTTTCAACTATGATAGTCTTCTGTGGTAATCTTAACTCTTCTCTCTTTCTCACTCTTCATCAGTCAGTGAATAAATGAATGAGTTCAGGCTGT
The DNA here is from genome assembly GCF_047830755.1 of Zonotrichia albicollis. Lineage (NCBI taxonomy): Eukaryota > Metazoa > Chordata > Aves > Passeriformes > Passerellidae > Zonotrichia > Zonotrichia albicollis. The sequence goes on from NC_133860.1 coordinate 20,080,759, forward strand.
GCCTGGCACAGTTGAAATTTTCAGAGTGAAGGGAGTTAGGAGCAATAAATTGTACTCCCATTTTCAGCTCCCTGGTTTAACCACAATGACAACACTAGGAGAGCATAAAGGCGCAGCCTGTGAGGGCCAGTAGCAGGAGGCACAGTGCTGTAATGGCGCCTGGAGCATTATCAGTAGCACAGTTGTGAGTAATTGCATTAATTGCCTTTAATTACACTCTGTGACCTGAAGCAGGCTGCTTCCAAGAAACATGACACAATACTAATCACGATGGGTTTAGAAAGTAACTTGAATAAGAATGTGGTTAGATCTTTGTAATGAAGCTGCAGCTGGAGCGACAGGCATCTGCATGCTGGGCTTGTGTGCCTGTTCTACAGGTCACCGCGACAGAAGTAGAGGATGAAGCAGAAGATTTTTCTTCATAGAGTGAAACCTATACAAAGGGCAAATCTGGAAATGATGCTTTGCTTTCCTTTTCATAAATGTGATCTCTTTCTTCTGCCATTAGTGTCCCTATCCCTATGGGAAATCTTCAGAGGTGATGGGTTTTGCCACAGCTCCTGCTGGGTAGTAATATCTTTGCCATGGGCACAATTCAAGTGGTAAATGACCACAGCTTTCCACAAATCCTGAAAGGATTCTTTTTCTTCAAGGATTTTTTTTTTTCCTCAAAGGATTCTTTTTCTCAGCTGTGTCCCCTTTGCAGTTGCAGTTTTGCAAAAGATGAATAAGTGTTTACATGTATGAATTTTAGCATTGAGGCTAATGCTGTTCAGTGCTGGACAGTTCAATGCTGGACAGAACTTCCTGATGAAAAACAAATGTCAGTGGAGGAATTGCATTAGAAAGGCATCCTCCAAGCTCTCCAGCCAAGCCTTGGGATGGCCCTAAACTCCCAGTCTGACATCCCATCAGAGCTGGGATGTCTGCCCTTGTACCTCAGCAGGCAGACAGCCTCTCGGGGTGGTGGAGCCAGCATCACTGTTTCTGTCACTCTCATGTTCTACAGCAGGAGGAAGCTGCTGGTGTTGCCATGCCACCTTTACATCACTCACCTGCAATTATGGGAGCTGCACTCTTCTCCGTGACTCAGAATGTTTTATTCATGATCCTTTTATGGTAAGACAAAGCACAGGGAACTCTGATGGTACTGGAACTCCTTTGCATGCTAATGGCAAGCGTTTCAGCTGTGAGTCCCTAATTCTCATGCCTTACACTGGCATTGCATGTTTGAAGGAGAGTTGCATTCTGAACCTGCTGTGTGTGCATTTTTCTGCTTGTGACCTGCATGCAGAATGCAACTGGCAGTGTAAATTTGGTGTGCACACCTCGGTATGAAGATGGAGGAAAAAATTATTCACTGTGTCTTATGGTTCAGGCAGTCACATTCCCACTCTTCCCATCCAGCTCCTTCAGAGTGGTGAGATCCCCAGGCTGACCCCCAGCTTGGCTTCTTCTGAGCTGTGCTGTACAGCCTCCCATAGCCAGGAAAATAAAGGGGGGGTCTGAATTATGCCTGCTCATGCTGCTTTTCCTCTGCAGAAGGCATAGGTGGAAACCCATAAGTTATACTGATGAAGAGAGAAAACCAGCTTCTGCCTTGCCCCTCATTGTGAATATTCCTGCAGTCACAGGCTGTCCTTTCTCCTGCCCAAGGTGTCAGTAGATCCTTGGTGAGTTCTTTTTGAGTTTCTGATATTCAGCCTTACCTGTATTTTGAGGTGTACATTTTGTTTTGAGGTGTACATTTTGAGGTGTTCAAGACATGGATCCAGTAGGACACACTGTGATTTTGTTTAAGTCTAGCCATCACATGATTCATAGTTCTACATTTATTTTTAGTTGTCTTAAAAATGTACTGCAGGTGGCATATGTATATATTTATAAAGGAACTCAGTGGTTATATGCAAGTGCCAACAAACGTAACAATCAACTGACAGCTTGACCAGGGTCCACATAAGTCTTCTTAACTCCTACTTTGGAAGCAGGAGGCAAATAAAGCAACTTCAAATCCCCAAAAACATCATTTACAAGTAACTGAAATCTTGACCTTTCTAATTGGTTTCAAAACCAAAAAAATCATTCCAGAAACTAGCAGCGAGTCTCTGACTCCCTCAACTGTCCCTGAAAACCCTAATCTAAGGCCTTGCTCTTATTGTCATCAAAGTAATTAAATTAATGGAATTGAAGATAGGGCAGCAGAGGGAAGTGTAGTCCAGACAACCAAACACTGGGTTAGGGACTGGAAATTACAACACCCAGTCCCACACCTCCTTTTCTATGTATTATGCCAAGTCACTCACTTTTCTTGCCCTTTTCTTCATCTATTTTTAGACTCGGGGGTTTATTCACCTACTCAAAAAAAGATCTGTTCATCTCTATGTCCCCTACATGATCTTCAAGTTATTAATTTTCTTTGATAAAGACATCACTGACAGCCAGGTCTGCCTCTCATCACGCGTTTTGGAACAGCCTTGACTTCCCTTTTCTCTGCCTGTACCTGCATAAACTCACACAAGAGACAGAGAAGACAGTGCTGTGCAGGAAAGGGGAGTATACCATGAAGGCTTTTGTTCTGTGCTTTTAAACCTCAGGGTGCAAGAAATCTGCTGGTGGAGGAAGCTGGTGAAGATCCAAGCCCACAGTGCCTCCGGGACTTAACCCCACGGGAAGGAGGCCTCATGACTAACACAGCACCCTCAGGCCCCTGGAGCACCATCAATGCTAACTGCAGGCATTTTGAGGCTTGCTTTCCCACCCACACCTCCTCCACTAAATCCACCTGTTCCCAGTGTTTGGGCACGGACAGCTCCCAGATCCCTGATACACTCACAGTGGATAACCAGCACAGCTGTAGCACCCATCTTTCCTTACCCAGAGGGTAACACAGCAATGGCTGCTGCCACTGCCCTCCTTTCTCCCCAGCCCTCGGTGCAGGCCCTCAATCCTCTCTGCACAGAGCCTTGGCACCACTCTGGGCTGCCCTGGCCAAGGGTTCTGCTTCCCAGGCTGCTCCACACTGCCATCGTGGCACCACAACTGCATGTGGGCCTGGTGGGAATGCCTGGAGAGGCTGCCCAGAGCAGAGCCTAGGCAGAGTTGGAAAATAAAGTAGGTATTTCTTGAAAGGCCTTCAAAGGGTACACTTTGGGCAGTGCAGGAGCCTTGTAGAGGCTACAAGGACAACAGTCATCGGTTTTCTCAGGCAGATAAAAGTTTGTTCCTCTTGCATATTGGGGGCTAATTGTCCAATTACAGCTTCAGGTAATTAGGTCACATTTCCCCAGCTTGCTTCCCACAGTTCACTTTTGTTTATACTTTTTGGGCCTGAGGCTGAGATGATGACCTTGATTCCTATCTGAGAGAGGATTGTTTTATCTGACCAAACTGTGAAGAGACCTTAGTAACACTATATACAAAGTTCAGAGTTATACACTAACGCAACACAGGATATGAAAAATATAAAAGCTAAAACTTAAGGCATCAATGGTGACTATGAAAGGGTGCTCCAAGATGGTGGGTTTGGCTATACAGGTTCCCATTTCAACATTTGAAGTCAGTCTTGGTGAAAACCTGGAAAAAGCTGAACAATTAATGCAGCATCAGCATATTGAAGTTGCCAGCCACAGAGAACATTACATGAACACTTGCTCAACACCACCTTTGCCCCTTAAAGATAGTCATAATGAGAGGGTTTTCAGCACTGCTAATGATGGTGAAGAAAGCTGACTGCATCACTGCAGTAATTTAGCCCAAGGGAACCTGTAGAAACAAATGAGGCAACACAAATCACAGATTTGGTTCTTTTTTCTGCTATTCACCCTGGCCAACAAGGTCATGCAAAATATCTTTCATTTCATTACAGGCAATTTGAGTCATTAACATCAAGCTGACACTGTAGTGTTAATTCTGTTCTGCAGAGGTAAGAAAATGGCCAGTGGCCTGAATTTTGCATAAACACAGTGAAATTGCAATGCTGCAGCCAAGGTCAGCTCCATCTCTGGGTATAAACAGGCTGTTCTTTCAGACAAGGATTAGAAAGGTCATGCTGTATTGGGTCTGACTGAAGTAAAGTTCACAGCCCTTACAATGCTGTGCTTTGTATTGGCAGCTGGGTGGGTGTTGATGAGAGATCAGGATTTTGGGTGCTGCTGGGCAGAGCTGACCCTCTGACATCCCTTTCCCCACCAGAGGGGATGGGAGTGGGCAAGGTCCTGGGAGGGGACACAACCAGGCCAGCTGACCCAAACTAGCCAAAAGGACCGTCCTTACCATATGACAACAGCTCAGATATCTAAGCTAAGGGAGAGAGGAGGAATGAGGGGGGCATTAGTGAGATTCCAGTGTTTGCCTTCTGGAGGAACTGTTACATGTGCTGAAGCCCTGATAAACGGGCAGTGTCCAAACATTACTGCTGATGGGAAGTAGAGACTGATCTTCTTCCTCTTTAGTTCCTGCATGTGCACATCTCCGCTTTTTTTGCCGTTTCTTTCTTTTTGCTGTAATAAAACTGCCTCACCTCACCCTGCTGGTTGTGCTCCATCTTATTCTCTCCCCTATCCCAGTGAGAGAGGGAGAGACAGAGCGACTGACTGGGCACCTGGCACCCAGCCAGGGTCAACCTGCCACACAGGCTTACAAGAAAGGCCATAAAATGACACTGGGAAGAACAGTAAAGGACTCTTCTTTTTAAAATTGTTTTGGAATTTTGTGAGTGTGCTGGCTGGATTTTTTTATTATTATTAAGAAAATAAGAGCAAATCAAATGAGAAGATTCTCTGTTTCTGTCAGACAGACTCAATGAGTGTAACAAAACACAACTATGAGGAGGAGGGATTAGTAAGAGCAAGTAGGAACTTGAAGTTTGGAGAAGCTTATGACAGCAAAGAGGAACACATTCTGTGTGACCAAGCTCATGAAGGAATTTTATTTATTTTTGAACAAGATACATAAATAAAAAGGCTTTGTATCACCACATTAATTCAGCTTCAATTTTCCTTGTGAATAAACTAGCTGACATTCAGCTTTACTGTCAGGAATTTGGTCTTCCTGTTCTGACGACCATAAAATCCTGGTGGGAGAATTAGAACAGTTGAGGAAAGGAAGGAGCTATGGCCTACAAAAAAAAAAAAAAAGATTACCCAAAATACAAGCTATCTATTTAAACATGAACCAGTTGATGTCTCATAGTAGCTGCACATATAGATTGCCCTTTCTAGAACCCTCACAGTCTGACTAAAATGAAAGATGATGTAATACAGAAGGAGTTTTAGGACTACAAGATTAAATAAAGCAAGATATCACCAAAACTGTATATGTTGCATTTGTAAGACACATTCAGCACAGTGCTGTACAAGAGGGAGCTTGTGCTGAATATCTTCCCTAGAGGAATCACAATTTTCTTGATACAAATATACCCTTGAGCATGCGTGCATGTTTATTATAGCCAGGTTCACTGTTTTCTGCCTAACACAGGACAAGAATGCTGAACATGTGCTGCTATGATATTCATTTCATTTCTTAAATGTCAGTTGAGGTCTCATTGCACTATTCACTTAAGAATTTATAAATATGAGCAATAACCAATCTTTTTCAAGTTGTCAGGGATAGCCATGAAAGACAGGTCTGTAAGAAGTCACATCAGAACCTTGTTATCTGCACTCAGGAGTGTGATTTGCAGACCCACCACCACTCCCTGATTCCCTAAGGGGAAGCAAACACTGCTATTTAGTGCCTTAGTACTCAGTGCTGAGTCCAGGGCTAACATATGGTCAGACTGTATGGATCAGTGTAAGCATTCTTGTGTTTTGTAGGACGTGGCAATATTACTTTTAGGTCACAACACGGCTGAATCAAGCAGCAGCTTACAAAACAAGTCATGCCACCCTTAACAGTGGGTGGCACTGGAAATAATGCAGTGAGAACTCGTAGAGCAAATTATGGACTACAGGACAAGACAAGCATGTCTGGTGTTTGGGTCCTTAATGCAAGATTTTGAGGGTTGCTGACTGCTGTAAAGCAGAAACGCTCCTTGATTTAAGTCTTGATTTGTTCAAAGTACGACACAAACAGGCTTCAATGTCTGGCTGGTGGCACTAAGGTAAATTGTGCCCACAGCCTCACAGCTGCTCACATCACACATTCCTTGTTTGTCAAAAGTCCCTTTTCACCTGATTTGATCCTTGAGCAACCCTGTGAAAGGAATTATCACAGACTGATGCAACCAAGATCCTCTAAATGCTATCAGAATTGAGTGCATTTTGGTTTCACAAGCACAGTTTTGGGTAGGGAAAGGACAGAAAAGGAGGGGATACTGTCCTGAAAGTAGATGTTTTCTTGTCCCTTCCCATGAAGAAAAAAGTCCATGCTAGTCTTTAGCAAAATATAATAAAATAGAAAATAGAAGAACGAGTAGAAATGTCTGAGGATGGCTCAGTTCACAATTAGCCACTGCAAAATTCCTGTAAAACTATCAATACCAGTGAAACAATCTTTTCATGGGAAATGCAAGTCAGTCTGACCTGAAGTATTTTGAACCACTGATGATTCCCAAGGGGATGGATTCAGTTTGATTAAACATAAGTGAGACATAAATACAGATGTGACCCAGACAATAAGCTAATACATGTGCTGCTTCAATAACAGCAGTAGGACCTCATGGATTTTGTAATTACTATGAAGTGGGTCCTTAAAGGATGAGATTTGCACAAGCTCCAGCTTAGTCTGAAGAATGAGCTCATTACAGAGTCAGACATCTCTCCTGAATTTCCTGAAAATTCTTTCAGTGACACGCAAATACGCTCAGAGTTGCACACTTATCACCTTCAAAGCAACAGGATCAGTGTAGCATGGAGACAGTGTTTCAAAGGAAGTATTCTTTCTGCCATCCGAACACACAGCAGCAGCAGCACAGGGGCACCTGGATGCGCTGTGGAGCCACGCTGACATCCTGACATGGCTGGGAGCCATCAGGAAGGTGCTACCCCGACAGGAGAGCCAGCTGCTCCTTTGAAGACAAACTTTGAGGTACAGTGAAGAAATACAAGAGCCTTTTCCATCAAATACAAGCAATTAACAGGATCTCAAATAACACAGCTTGGAGACAACAGTGAATCAAGGAAAATGATGCTTTTGAAAACAGCTCAAAGGCATAGAAACTGACAGTCATTTTGTACTTTAAAATGTACATAGTATCCTTTGCAAAATGATGCAAAACCTCCCCCAGCAGATGGGGAGGCTTCTTCTTTCCACCCTTGGGCAGCTGGGCATGTGAGGGACCACAAGCCTCTGCCACTGCTGTCCCCACCTGTTTGAAAATCCACAGAGAAGCTCCCACCCCCGAGGCTTTATGCTTTTTCCAAGTGAATGCAGAGTGTTTGCAAATTAAAACAGCCATATTATCTACGCACTTTGCAGAGGTATAAATGCCTATGAGGCAAGCTGCAAGACAAAAGGGGAGAGCCAGGGCACAACCCTGCACGAGAGATGCTGTAAGAGGCAAGCACAAGACAACTACCCACTAAAAAATTGCGCATGACCCCAGACAGGGTGTGCAAATACATATCAGCATCAGCATCTGCTTGCAGAGGGTTTTCTGTTTGGAAGGTCAGTGTGCTCTGAACCATCTGCCCCAGAGGTTTTGTACAGCAATTCAAGGAAAGATGAATGAGAAAAAAACAGTAGACCAATGTGTTTTGTCCTCTCTTGTCCGGTTTATCTCGGCTGTTTGAGGGGCCTGGAAAGGCCCGGGGTGGCCTTGGGGCAGCCCGCGTATCGAAGAACGAGAAGAGGCTTCAGTTCTTCTTTCGGTTTTTATGTTTATTAATTGTTTATCTAAAAGATGTTCTTTCAGCCGAACAAAGATCTGCTCAGCAGTCAGCCATGGGCACACTGTGCCGTCCCCCGGACCGCCACGTATCTTTATACCCATTGTTACGTATACAATATTTATCATTTTTCCCCAATACCATCTATTCTTATAACTCGGTGTACTCTCAGTAATAACCAATCCAAAGGTGCCACCGTGGCCAAAGAAGATGGAGGAGAGGAGGAAGAAGAAGGAGGGCAGGACACACCCCAATTCCTCCATCTTACTCCTCTAAACCCTCCTGTACATAAATCCTAAACCCTGTGTCTCACCCTCTAATTAGCTAATCTTTTCGCCATTCACCCCGGTGAAGCCCTCTTATCTTCATAAAGGTGTCGTCTCCCGTGTAGGGTCAAAGTCCTGCCACCAGACACTTCTGGCAACATTCCAGGACTCCCGGGCCCCCCAAGGGTGGTCTCGGGGGCCCGGCATCCCAGGACTCAGATCCTGAGATCCCACACTCTCTTCCCCTTTACTCATCTGAAGCTACCTATCCCCTTTGTAATCACAAAATAACAACATGAAAGTCCCCAAACCATTTTGTGCCATTACAACTTGTCCAGTTTTTAGGAGAGTATGGACTAGAATCAAGATATTCTATTTTCCACATCTATCAGCATTTAAGGGTTCCACACAACATAAAAGAGCCCCAGGAGGGGAGAACGGAAAAGCTTCAGACCAGTTGGCACACAGATCTGCTCATGGGGAGTTGCCTGGGGCTAAAGCCCAGTGATCATCTGGCATCACAAAAATAATTCTCTGACATGAGATATGTTAGCAAATTTGTGTTGAAATAGTGTGTGCTTCTGGAAACAAACTTCAAAACAGAAAAAAACCCCAAAACCAACCCCAAATTAATACATAATCTTGTAAATTATAAAAACACAGGACAATTCCTCTTTGAAGTAGGTCCTCTCTATCCTTTAAGTGCTTACACTTGTGGATGCATGATACTTAATGGGGCACAATCACGGTTTCTTATTTTCTGAGACAATAAAATATATTAAAAATAAAAATACATAGACTTGCAAAATGTTTGTAAATATAGTTTGGTTCAGGTCTTTAACATGGCTTTTCAAAAAAAATGAACCAAGTTATAGCAACTCAGCAGGATAAATTCCAAATGTACCAAAATGGCACTCAGATCATTAATGATACAGTATTTATGACTTGCCTTTAGGTAAGAGAGAACTTCTACAAACCTGTGAATAAATCCCATTTATATTTATTAATAAACAATTTCTGGACATGCACTGGGTCTCACCAGATAAAACAGAGTGAAAGTTAATGCTGATATTTTGCCCCCATATAATTCCACTGAAACACTTTCTTCCACTCATCTGATCTAAGCAATGCTAAAATGCCATAATAGGAGCTGCCAGACATTGCCATGACACACCACTGGTTAGCAGCATAAGGTTTTTGTCCTGGTTTTGTCCATCAGGCCCAAGAAAGAGAAGAAAATAGTGCCTTGCAGCAGTAGCAGGTCCATGCATTTTGTTTGATATGAAAAGTGAGACATTCCAATCCAATTCTCTGTTATTCTACGCAGAGCTATGCAACTAAGAGTTATTACAAAAATTGTGAACATAATTCTCCAAGGTACTTATTTTATTTTTCTTGAAGGTCAAGAGATTTCTTCTGAACATCTGTGAAAAGGACCAATTTTAAAAAAAAGTAGCAGGGGGTACACTGAATAATTTAGTAAAGTGTATGCAAGTTCTCAATATCAATAACTTGGTTTTTCAAATTAAGCTTCTTTTTTTTACTCTAAGAGTTGTATTTATTTAATCCAAAATCTTATCTTCATTGCACAAAGAGAACATCAGAGGAAAAGCTTCTCAAAGCTCTCCTTTGATAAACATTATGATTACAGGCAAATTAAAGCACTTTACATATACATATTTGCTAACTGCAGCCTTTGCACAACTGATGCTTTCAACGTACAGAAAGAACAGCCCTGAAAGCTGAAAAGCAGCTTCATCACAAATTGTTGATTTACATTTCTCTTTGTCACGTCCTTTAAGCCCTAATTGAGGACTCAAGGTTTAATTAAAACTAAAGCAGATAGAAAATGACAGGCATTTGAGAGCGGCAGCAATAGCAGCAGCCATGTTTCCCCCCTCACAAGCAAACAACCCAGAAATGCAAAAGCATTTGCATTTGCTTTATCTGCTTCTATTTTTGGTTTAAAATCACCAATTCCTCCTAATCAGGCTAAACTGCAGCCAAATTTTATGAAGTCAGAACCATTTAGCTGAACTCTTAGAAACTGGAGGTCCTGCCTGATGTGTGTTCCACTGGACAGAGTGTATGGGTAGCCCAGGGCACCAGCTCTTAATAAATTATTGCAAATAAAAGCCAAAAGCCTAAATTTCTTGTATCTTAAGTACTCTGTAATGGCTGGCTGTGTTTTTCATGCTCCTCTTCTGCAGTGAATGTAACTATTCTGAGTCCTTGCTGAAACATCAAGTGTACTTCAGCACTTGCTAGCAACATGTGGTATAACAGCCCCCATTAGCTTTCAGCAGCCTTGACATCCACAAGCTTGGCCTTGCTGCTTGCCAAAGAGGGGCAGCTAATGGCCCTACCCTGCACCTCCCACTCAGCTTCCAGCTTGCAGGCTCAAAATCACGATGTTCAAAATTACAATGTTCAAAATCACAATGTTCAGACTATGTGGTCAGTTCTTACAGTGGTACTGTCAGATTTTTGCGAGAAGATTTTTGCAAAAGCTTCTTCTTGCCTTCCCCAGTATACACACAGACCAATTATGCAGATGTACAAAGAGTTCCAGCCAGGTTTAGCTTGCTCATTTAACTGTTGTAGTAAGGAGAATATAGATTATGTGATTTTCTTGCAGGCTGTGTTGTCTGCACAAACAGATGTACAGAGTAATAATCCTCATATTATCAAAAGAGCACCTGATCTGACCATATTAGAGTTTTAGTGATGCAGTAATTCAAGTAGGCAACAAACTCATCTCCAAAATGTTTGATTAATTGCAGCACTGCTATTTTATGCAAGTCCATGAATTGTGGACATGATTACCTGTTTGCATAACTACATAGTTAATCACCCCAAAGCATTCCATGTGGAAGCTTGCTTTTGATCTGGAAAAGGCTTTCATAGTCCTTGTTTCCTTGAACACAGAGCAGGAAGACACAATAGCTAGTTGGATTGGACCGTGGGACAAGGCGTGGGGACGGGTTTGACACCAGGCCCTGTGACAAGCTGTGACTCCAGCTAATGAAGTGCTCCTGGCTCTCCATTCTGCTCTACACCATATGCACAAATATTTATCCCACAAAACTATTGTCACCCAAATGTGGACTGGGAAAATATCCAGGCAGTCTTATGAAAACCAGCACATCAAACAGATGAACGAAGACACAACAAAATCTTTTCCTCCCAGGAAGTGTTTTCAGCACCTGATAATCCCATCTAGCCAAGGGTATTAGGAAGGATTAAATATGGAAATAAGTGAAGCTGAAGTATTCTGTGACCCTATGATAATAAATCAGAAGGGTGCTCAAGGGGGCACTATCCAAGCAGAGCTTATCTTCATATGCAAATAATATGAATTAATTTTTTTTTATTCATCACTAAAAAGTGCTATCAGATTTTGATTTGTGTGAATCACCTTATTAACATTAAAAGTAGTATTTGTTTATTTCTGTTAGGAAAAAAACTGCTTCTAAGTACTCCCTCAGCACCAAACTATTCACAGCATAAGAATTTTGTGAGATGAATCTACTCTGTGTATTAGCAACCTTCAACAAGTGTGCTGTTCATGAATCTGCGTAATCTTCCTTTGGGCTGATGAAGACATTCAGCACCCATCCCAGCATCCTGTGGTAAGAAGTGTTGTGGTGTAACTACCCAGCAGGTGAAATTCTCTCCTTATGTCTCTCTGGACATTCCTCTGGAAAGATTCAGATGATGTCTCACCCTATTGTTTGTGGGACTGTGCCACTCATGGTTTGATAGCCAGCAATGATTCCTCCTCCTGCCAGCCTCATCTCCAGTCCAAGGAGTCCCGAATTCATCTTTCCTGAGCTGTAACTTTGCTGTAACTTTGCTCATCCCTGTTGCCCTGATGGAATCTTCTTAGGCTGCAACATGCTCCTTAATACTGGCTAACCAAACTGCGCTGGTATTGGTGGTAGCTGGATAAACACAGAATGATGTGCTCTACTTTGTTCCTATCTCTTTCCCCATGATCTCTACTGTGATTTGCTTTTTTGACTGCCAAAGCAAATGAAGTTTATTGCTTCATTATTTAAAGTCTGTTTCAGTGCTGATGGTAATGGTCAATAGAGGATTGAAAGGTAGACAGAGGGATGACAAATCCACATTTCTCAATAGCCTGGGAAATAGACTGCACACATTTGCTGTTTGTGTTCACTGTTAATTGCATATTTCATTTCAGTTAAAATATAAAATCAGACACTTACTCTTGAAGCAATCCAAATGGGATTATTAAAATGTTTTGGCCACTTTGGGAGCATGCAGTGACTCTGTATGACCAACAAGGTCTAAAGAAGGTGAAAGTACACTCAGAATGTTTTCTTTCCGACAGCTTTCACTCTTTCTATTTCTCAGTGCTTTAATTGGAGGAAAAGCAGAGATGTATTTTATAGGGTTGCAGATGCATGACACAATGGAAAAGAGGTTTGTTCAGATTTTGGGTTAAGTGTTTAATGAACGTGGGCAAATCTTCCCATTACTGCAGGAAAATAATTAGAAATTTTTTATTAAAAAACCAACCCTCTAAAACCTTTTACAAGATCTCTGATGGCATGTGTCAGATGACTGCCAGGTTGATGATTGAGCACAAGAGAAAGGTGAAAGTGGCAAACCCTGACTGCTTGGCCACAACAGGTCACATCTTCACTGGGACAGGCAGGGCTTGGAAATTTGGGAACAAGGAATTCATTCAGGTATCAGGCAGTAGCATGACTCCCTCTCCTCCTGGATTTGAATGCAAGCCGAGAGACAGGTTCCACATTTCTGAGTTTCTAGAAAAGCAAAGCCAGAGGACTTAGACTGCAGGCTTTTTTTTCTTTTTTTTTTGGTATTCCTAGGTAGGAACTATCCTGGCTGTTTCACCAGTGTGGCACTTGACATATCCAAAACACAACCCAGCTCACGCCCTCAAATTCTTCCTTGAAAACTTTACAAGCTTCAGAAATGTGATGGCTACTCAGGGAACAGAAGTGGTTTGTTCAGACAATAGTGTTGCTAATGAGGATGGTGTTTGCAACCCTGGAAACCGTACAGGAAAAAGGAAACAAAATGTATCTGCATAGATGGCACAACATTAATGAGAAAGGAGTATGTGTATCCTGTAAATCAAGCAGGAGATTTTAAAAACTTGCTTCCTTTTAATCAGAATGCTGTGAGGGAGCAATGGCTAGCAAGAAGCACTGCAAACTCCTATGTTCCTCCAGATTACTGTTCAGTCTTCAAGTTTCTTTATTTCCTTGGCTTCATCTGGCTCAAATATTTTTGTTTGAAGATGATGGTGCTCAGGTAGGTTCTTTCAGGCCATACTTTCAGGTTGGGATGAATCTGTGTGACTGTGATAGAGACAAAAGAGGGCTGGGTCTTCAAGTGCATCCTCTCCCTCTCCAATAAACCCCCTCTCCCTTTCCAAGGCCTCTGATGTTCAGTGTAGTTTGTCTAAGGTGGGAACACCAGGATGGGTGTTGCAGGAGGAATTGTCTGTGTGACTGCACAAGCAATATATTCCATGTATATATGGAATGGGGGAGCTGAGATGCTCGCATTGACTTTGGTGCACATTGGCCTGCTGAAGGGCGATGCCTGTGGAACTTAGATCAAATTTACAAGGTGCTTATATAGCTTGAGTTATAAGATATCAATATAACCTGATATATCTACATAACCTGATATCAGTATAACCTAAATAATGACTTTTTATATATCTATATAACCTGATACTTATATAACCTGAATCATAACTTTTTATACCTGTATAACCTGAATCATGACTTTCATACCTACCTAACCTGATATAAATAACTTTTTATGCAATGTAATGGCTAGTATAAGGTTAAATAGTTGCTTAATGCTGAATAGAGAAAAAAAAAAAAACAACTCACCAGGTGGATAGCTTTAGAAATAGAAAAGTGTGGTACTACTGAGAAATTGGCAAGTGCAAAGCCAACTAGCCACAAAACAAAGAATTTGGTTAGGGCCAGACAGACCGAGGAACAATGTAACTGCACATGCTCTGAAGACAAAGTTGAAAAGCTCAGATGTGAATATGACCTTGGAAGCCTTCATCAAAGGCCCCTGACAACCCCCCAAGTGGGGAGGCACAAGTGCAGTACAAAAGAACTATTTACAACCATGAGATCATACTATGTAAATTGGTTCTGGCACATATGTGATGATGTTGTAGTGACATAGTGACACTGAGCAACGCTTATTGTACAAACAAACCACAGCACAAGACAAAGGTGGGTGAGTTAGGAGCAGAAATCCCCCTCACCACCAGGGCTGCAATAAATGAATACCTGCTCTGTAGACCTCGGTCTGTGGGGATTTATTTCTATCCTTTTGGGCATCAAGGGTATGAAATGCTGCTGGAGTCTGGAACAACTGGGTCTTCCAAGATTGCAGGCAGCTTCTGTGGGGATATTCCTCTGCCAACCCCACCCCACATCCCCCTACCCCTTGCCAACAGGGATGTCTGTAGAATTCATCCAGACTGAACGCTTGCTATTGGATGTGTAGGGGAAAGCACTGAGAGCCATCATGCTAAAATCAACCCCATGTTTGACTGCCCTTCCAGCTGACCAGCTCCTGCTGCAATGTGTGCCATCCCTTACATGCTCTAGTCTGGTAACAGCACACTGTCAAGAGCTCCAGATTTTTATCCCTCTGTATCCATTTTGGCTAGCTTCTAATAACCATATGAAATTTTGGTATCACTTCCAACATTTTAAAGAAGAGATAGAAGTTTTGTTGATTGATACTGATCCAAAGTAACACCTACATTTACTGTTTAGTAACCACTTAAGCAATGGTGAAAATTTAGTCTGTGTACTGACCAATTAACATGGACCTGTTGGTAAGATGGTACCTATGGAGTAGAAAGAAGTAGGGAGACATTTTAAGCAGCAGGCAAATTTAATTCATGGGTTTCTGCAGGGAGACAATGAGACTTGCTCATCTTTCGTGGCCACTTCTACTGCAACCCTGCAGCCTTCACCTGGGCCAACTGAGAGGTCACAAAGAGTAGGAGGGCACTGTATTGGGGCTGCGTTTGCCTGTGACATGGTAGGAGAACTGAGCAACAGAAGCTGTCCTGGAAAACAAAATTTCTGGCCTTGTTAGGAAGAAAAAGTAACCCAAACCTTAAATTTCAAGCTTGTGCCATGCAGAAAGGTTTTAAGCTTTTAACATACCACACCCAACTATGGCTGGAAGATGAGCCGCTTGCTGCTCCTGTGTACAGAGCACTCTTGCAGGGAAGTTTTCTGCGCCCAGTTCTGAGGGGGGTCCCTGCACCCCACAGGAGACACCAGGGCAAAGTTGGAGGGACTCCCCTCCTCATTGCAGTGTCCTAGAGCCAGACTTGGGGCAGCAGTCAGTCTGCTCCACCGCTCCTGCAGGCCAGCTTGGGTTTGCTCAATGGTGGCTGTGCTGTGCTGCGCTATGCTGGGCAGCACTGTGGGATGGCCCAGGGCACAGCAAGACAGGCTGGCACTCCACAAGGGCAATTCCCACATTCCAGGCACCCCCAGGGGCATGAGCTGCACTGCGAGCTCTTGTGCTTTGCTGCCTGGGCACACTGGGGCTGGACAGCCCCACTGGGGAAAAGAGTAGCCAAGAGCCCACTGTGTCCCTGGCAGCATGGACACACCATGGACAGCATGGACACTCATGGCATGGACACACCATGGACAGCATGGACACACCATGGACAGCATGGACACTCACAGCATGGACACACCATGGACACCATGGACACACCATGGACACACCATGGACAGCATGGACACACCATGGACACACCATGGACAGCATGGACACACCATGCACCATGGACACACCATGGACACACCATGGACAGCATGGACACACCATGGACACACCATGGACACACCATGGACAGCATGGACACACCATGGACAGCATGGACACAGCAGGGACAGCATGGACACACCAGGGACACTCACAGCATGAACACACCATGGACATCATAGATACACCATAGACAGCATGGATTCTCACAGCAAGGACACACCATGGACAGCATGGACACAGCATGGACACACTAGGGACACACCATGGACACTCACAGCATCCCATGGTATTAAACATGGACACACCATGGACAGCATGGACACACCATGGACAGCATGGACACTCACAGCATGGACACACCATGGACATCATGGACACACCATGGACACACCATGGACAGCATGGACACTCACAGCATGGACACACCATGGACACACCATGGACAGCATGGACACACCATGGACACCATGGACACACCATGGACACGCCATGGACAGCATGGACACACCATGGACAGCATGGACACTCCCAGCATGGACACACCATGGACACACCATGGACACTCACAGCATCCCATGGTATTGCAGGGTCCCTACAATTAACAAGTCAAAAGGAGACTGCCAGTGCAATCCCCCATGGGACAGTCCATGTACACCCCTAACATAAGAGCACAGCCTGTGTCTAATATATGGCACCATGCCATGACCCCAAACTGTGCTTAAAAAGCCTCCCACATGAAAAGCCTTGAATGAAGCAATGAAGCCATAAAACAAGAATACAGGTACCAGAGCTTTATTAGATGTTTCACTGGATACAAAGAAACTGGATTTTATATTACTTTTTTTACTCTAAATACACATTCTTGTCATAAAAATTCACATTTGCTATACAGAACTGTAGGCATTTTTAACACAACATTTATTAAAGTACCATTGAACAGATCCTAAAACGAGAAGGTGCAGCTCTGTGAACCTTTGTGGGCACAACACACAGGGAGCTCCATGTTCTCAGTGTTACACAATCATCCTTCCCACCAAAACGGAGACAAGTCATTCAAATGCTTTAATGCTCGCTGGGAATAATAAGGCTTCTGTACAGAGACCCTGAACAGTGTCAGGAGGCAGTGTGGCAATAACATGCTAAAAATCATCACCTAGATGATACTAAACTACTGATGACTGAGGCAGTCAAAAACTTAACTGTCCTGGCAAGCCCATATAATTTTTCTTTTTCTTTTTAAAATTGTGTTTTTAACCACGTATTTTTATTTTCAATAACAGTAATTACAAATAACTCCAGGATTCTGCTTTAAGGATCCCTGCTTCACAGCAAAACTAATTGCAGCTACTTGAGGATTTTTTTCCAATCAAACTGACCTCTGTAGGACCAAAGGCTGAAGGAGAAATTAGTACATGCAATCTTGCTGCAGAAACAAAAACCTCTAAGTGCACCTCCCTCTTAGGAGATACTCATTGGCCAAGGTGATGCCTCTTCAAGGGGATGTGTGTACATAACTCGGAACGTGGAGATAAACCATCCTGGGACATCAGATGAGGCCCACTTCCAGCTTTTAGCCCCACACACTTAACATCTTTTACAACCATGTGGACTGCTGTGATGCACTGAGGTTGACAAATATCTAAGATTTACAGCTGGCAGGTAACGGGATGTTATGCACAAATCCAGATAAGCAGCACTGAGCAGAGGCAAAGGAGAGAAGTGGGAAGATGCTGCATTTTAACTGGACAACTGAAGAGGCTCTGAAATCAGACTTGTGCCTTCCCTCAGTCCCTGTTCACGTGGATCTGACTGAAGCTGACCTCATACCAAACGTGCTGCTGGAGGGCAGGCACCCTACTCCAACCAGCCAGGCACAAGGTGGGCACTCGCTGTGTTTAGTTAGTTCCTCTATCCTAATTGCTCTTGGCATCAGGCATCCTAAACACAAACCATGAAGGGAAAAAGCCAGGTCTAGCTGTGGGAATAGTACAGGAATTGTACCTGTAGGCAATGTAGAGATTCCTAAGTAGGCCCTGCAGGGATAAAGAATTATTAGAGTCTTTTTATTTAAAGCTGCCACAATTCCTGAAAGCAGAATGCTGTATACATGGGCAGGCCAGGCCATGCTGATCAGCCTATGGCATTCACAATTTTTACATAAGGATTTTTTTTTGATAGGTCCAACCTACACTGGAGCAAAGTTCAAAGCTCTTCCTGCAAATTTAAAGCTATGTTCCAACAGAGGACATGAGCAGTATTGCATAGCATCCAGGCACTTTCTTAAAGCCAGGATATCCCCATCCTCCTATCATGACTATGTTCCAGAAGATGAATTTGAGGCCACTCAATTACATGATCACAATTCCTGCTGAGATCAGCAGGGGCTGTGTGTGTGCAGAAGTGATTTGATCTGTAACACACTGGAAACCATGTCTTTGCCACCTCGTACAGTCAAGGCAGTTGATCAGGCAAACATCCTATTCTGTATTTACAAATCTGTAAGTGAGCTCCAAGTAACTTCAAGTTTAACTCCTTCGTGCCAGAAAGTGAGGGAGTCAGCTCTATGGACAACCCTTGGTAACATCTGAAACAGAACCGATAATTATGAGATTTAACAATATTATCCTAATGCATTAAGGCAGGTCACATAACTGCCCTTTTCCTTTAGGATTAATTATTATTTCCTCATACACTGCAGACAATCCATAATCCCATTTACACACATATCTACGAAACACCAGCACAGTAAAAACTAAATAGACCACTGAACTCCAAATACTTGTAATCAGTACATTACACATACTATACAGCGTATTTTAACCTCATCATTGGGTAAACATATACAATTCAGAACAACATTGACTGTATGTAACACAGAAGCTACCACTGAGACATGGCAAATACATCATACACTATTAGCTTTTACTTCACTGAAAAGGAATTTAGAAGTTTGAAATGGTGTTACCTGAACTCTTGAAATCACCAAATGGCCTAATCAGTTGCTAATAACTAGTGCTTCATATACTAAATTGAGGATAAACAGCACTGGAACTGTGTTTTCAGGGCACTCTGCTTTTTTTTTTTATTTTGTGGAGTTAAGCTCCACATTTTTAAATTTCATTTGCAACACAGCCTATCATTACTACACAGTGACTCTCTGCTCACTCTCATCTCAGGGTAAAGGCTTAGTAACTACTTTGAAGTTAGTAGAAACTGTCTAGATTTGTATGAGTATGACAGAAAGATTGAGCCCAGCCACAGGATCATACATTCCCTCTCAGCCATGCATGCATATATATTTTTATGTATATATATACATGCTTACATTTAAAATAATGTTTTGAAATAGCAGGACCTAGAAAACCAGTAATGTATCCAACAGCAAAAGAATTCAAATAACCCATTAATTCTAAAACTATGTTCCTGTGGTCTGATTCCGATTCTCCCCTCACCATACAAGGCAGTAATTGCACTCCAGGAACCACCTCCTGTTTGGACTGGATTTCTGCAGGTTGGATCAGTATGGAACAAAGATATCTCAGCATGTGTAAACTGAAAAACGGAGCCAGGTGGGTTTACACAGCTGAGACATTCTGTTTGTGCAGCACAGTTGCCATTTTCCAAGTATGGGTGAAAAGAAAGGATTAAGAAATCACATGAAACTGCCAGAAAACAAGAGCACTCGATGTATACATGATGAACATAGTGAGGGGGAAAATAAGCAGAAGAAGGAAAAAAATGTTTTGGCAGTGAGTGACATGACAGTTTGAGTAAGTAGATGCTTATACAGATCAATAGTGTAGACAGGTGTTTTTCCTTGATGGGCTGATTACAGTCAACTAATTTCCCATGCAAGATTCCTCATAATACATATGAAGAAACCTTCCAAGTTCATGGGATCAGAAGAAGACATCTGACCCAACTCTGCAAGCACATTTCTGGTTGAAATCAAAGACAATTTTAGCTGCATATGGGTGGCAAAACTGGGCTCTTGAACGGTCCAGTTGTGCTGCATAGTACTTTCTGGCTTGTTCTTTTTTGGCAAGATCCCCAAACAACATCAACAGGGAGTGCATCTCTATCAGGACTTAGAGTTTTAGGCCCTCTCAGATGAAATCTTCAGAAGAGCATGGATAGTATATCCCCACATGCACTTTTTTCTTTTAGTTATTAAGGCAAGTTTGTTTACCTGTTCCTACCATAAAGTGCTGTGCTTCTCCAATAGAAAGATCGACAGCTAAATGAAAACATATTTTTTCTGACCAGAATTTAAGATTTTGCTAGCATTCTTCCCCATTAATGGACAAATGATAAATTTTGTCTATTATTGTTTCTTGTCAGAGGATTCTTTTTTGCTTTGCTTTTACTTTTTATTTATTTCCAAATGAGAATTAGAATAAAATTGACACTAAGCAAACATTTCATAACAATACTAACAAACTCTAGATAGCTCTATACTTATTCATATATACAGGCACATACACATACACTTTTTAAAATACAGCAAAGCATTTGCCTTGAGTACACCTCTGAGCAAGCGAAAAGCCTGGTGTGTCTGGTGTGTGTTTCAGCAGGGGTACCACCAGCAACCTGGTGCTGGTGCTCTTAGATGAAACAGAATTTCAGCCAGAATCAAAAAAAAAAAAAAAAAAAAAAAAGAAAAAAGAAAAAAAAAGGAAAAAAAAAAAAAAGAAATCCAATTTTCACTCCACCCAATGATTTGGATCACTTTACTGTATTAAAATTATAGATTAACTCTTTTGGCTATATTTGAGCAGCTGAAGAATCACAGGAGGAATCTGGAAACAACCAACTCCAGCTAAATGGAAAAGAGAGCACTTTACACTACACTGTCATTAAATAAGCAAACATTTTCATATTTTTATGTAGGACGCCCACATAAAAGTGGGCTCAAAATTTATTTTCATGTTTTATTTTATATATCTGTTACATAAATTTTACTGGGAGAGCCTATGGAAACCAGAAACAAAGACTATCAAGCCACTCAATAACTTGCTTAGTTGTGGGTGAAAACATTAAAGTCATACCCTTTGTTCAGCAAAACCATGACTTGTGACTCTAGGTAAATTTTCGACATGGTCTGGATGAAGTTTAAATGCCATAAAAAACCTAACTAGCTTAGATCACAGATTTCATTTGGGATGACTTGTACAGTCCTAACATATACAGAAGAGAATGCTACTGAAAGAGCCATCATGACTTCATAACAGCTGCATGGTTTTTTTCAAACAGATTTATAGTAGTCCTGTCCACAACCCCGAAGATCATTATGCAAGTGTACAAGGATGCATGTGTTATACATACACATTTAAAAGTGTCATTATACTACACATACACCTAAATTATTCTTTATTCTACACTCACATGTGCATACTCTTTTTCCAAGTACAAAACAGCAGGAAGTGTTCTTTTTATTTCACTCCCTAAACTAAAGCCAAGAAACCCCCTATAATGCTTGTTGCCTATCTGTTCAATATGGCAATTTCTGAATTCCTAAACTCTGATGGGAGACAGTAGTCATTATCATCTGACATAAAAGAGCAATGGACTCTATGATGCAATTCTCTCTTCTCACTCAACCAAAAGTTCTAGTAATATCAAGTGAAATTTGACCTTAATTCTATCCCATAAATCCTTGCAATATTTCAAACATTTCCTTGTGAGATGTAATAGCATCTATTGTTTTGTACAGATGAGATGTTTTATTTTCCAAAGTCGTGTGAGCGTCTGTTGATGTGTCCGGGAGATGAGACTGCCTGTATTTTATCCAGTTAGGTGTCATACAGTTGCAATGTCATACAGTTGCTCTCATTTTATAAATTACTGAATTTTCCATTTACTTTTTATATATGTTTTTTTAAAGCTAGGATGATCAGTGATTTTGTTGCTGGAACAGTGCCATTCAGTAGATTTTCAACCTTGTGTTATGCAGTATTGTATCCCACAGACAATTTAAGGACTATAGAGTACTGTCATTAGCTAGAATTGAACTACTGCATTCTTCAGTACAGGAACTTTTCACTGATGAAACTGGCACTGATTTTTTGTAATCAGTGGAAAAGTGTTCTGCTCATAGCTGCCTTAAAGAGAAGCTTAGACTGCATCTACTTTTAAGTGCAGTTTCAGTCTTGCAGAAATCAGGTTTCCACCACAGGACAAAATACTGCACATGTTAGAGTATGCACAACTCATCTTTTGCTAATCCATGCTAAACAAAGTCATTTCCATATTCAGGGCACGGGATCAGGCTCTTACATAAGATTAATTCTGGGGAGAAGTGGCACTCAAAGCTGGCCTACCTGTGTTCCTGATGGAACCAGGGAAAATATGGACCAGCAGCTGTCCCTTAGAGGCTCATATTGTGACCAGTGTTATTTAATATCTTCATTAATGATGCAGATGAGGACTCAAGTGCACCCTCAGCATATTTACAGGTAACACTAAGCTGAGCGGTGCTATTGACACACCTTCAGGATGGGATACCATCCAGATGAATGTGGACAAGCTCAAGAAGTGTGTCCATGGGAATTTCACATGGTTTAACAAAACTGAGTGCAGGGGCAGCCCCTGGTGCCAGCCCAGGCTGGGCATGAGCAGCCCCAGAGCAGCCGTGCCCAGAAGGGCTTGGGGTGCTGTGGGTGAGAGGCTGCACATGGCCCAGCCATGGCACTCCCAGCCCAGAGAGCCAAACGTGTCCTGGGCTGCACCCAGAGCCCCGTGGGCAGCAGGGCAGGGAGGAGATTCTGCCCCTCTGCTCTGCTCTGCTGAGACCCACCTGGAGCACTGCATCCAGCCCTGGGCTCCCAGCACAGCAGGGACAGGGACCGGCTGGAGCCAGCCCAGAGGAGGCCATGAAGTTGATTAGAGGGATGGAACAACTCTCCTATGAGGAAAGGCTGAGAGAATTGGGATTGTTCCATCTGGAGAAGAGAAGGCTTTGGGGTGACCTAATTTTGGCCATCCAGTACCTGATGGGAGTCTACAAGAAAGGTAAAGAGAGACTTTTTACAAGGGCTTGTAGCAACAGACAAGGGGGAGTGGCTACTGAGAGGGGGTTTAGATTAGATATTAGGAAAAAATTCTTTGCTGTGAGGGTGATGAGGCACTAGAACATGTTGCCAAGAGAAGCTGTGGATGCCCATGCCTGAAAATGTGTAAAGCAAGGCTTTGGATGGAGCTTGGAGCAACCTGGTCTAGTGAAAAGTGTCCTGCCAATGGCCAGAGTGTTAGAACTAAATAATCTTTAAGGTTCCAACCAAGGCCTTTCTGTGATTACAGAGTTAGGCCAGTATCACATACCTGCTGGCTTGACCTGAGGCAGAGACATTGGAAAACCCCCTTTTGAGAATGAAAAACAAGCAGGATTCCATCTGTGCTTTGTGCAAGCTACACAGTACATGATGTCTACTGTCCACTGATTATGGTACATAGCACGTCATGTTTACTGTCACTGATTATGCATGTGTTAGAAGCATGACTTTGGATTTACATCACAAAGGCGTTTAAACCAGCAGCTCATTGATAAATATGATCAGTTAAACCACCTAACAGATGAAATGTAGCAGCTTAAAATTTTTGTGCCAGATATACTGTCCTCAGTCTCCTGGTGCAATGCCCACACCATTGGGAATCCTGCTGTGAGCAGGAAGAGGACAATATATACATCCCCTTGCTCTGAAAACAACAAATTTCTTGGCACTGTTCATAACCACAGAAGACACATGAATCACATTTGGTACCTCATGGAGAACCAGTAAATGGCCTTCTTTTATCAAACACTGTAAACATGTTTAGTTTTGCTCTTCACACTAAACACAAATATGAAAAATGATCCTAAATGATGAAAACATTTCCCTTATGCCCACCCACTAAAGCCCTAAACACCTCAGTGTGTTACAAGGAGATGAGTGTTTTACAATAGAATCCTTTTAGAATACAATCTTTCTTTTTTTCCAAATTCTGAATAACGCAACAACACACATATCACAGTACTATCAAGTAGTGTCATCTTCACCTTCATCCAGAGAATAGTTGAGCTTTATGACTGTGCTGATAAAGTCACCAAGTTCTACAAAATCTGCAGTGATAATATTCACACCACTCTCTCCTGCCTTCTGAGTTCGGACCCACTCCATCATTGCAGGAAGAGCCCTGAGGAGAAAAGAGGAACAATAATTACTCATAAATCACTGAGACAAATGCATCAAGGCAGGATCTACTGACAGTGTCTCCCATCAATCTTACTTGGTTCCTAAGGCAAAGAAACCAAGTGAGACAAGACACAGGTGACTGCTCAAGCTTTTTGAAAATTCTTTTTAATTTTCATTCTCTGGGGAAATAATATGTTGACTCCATTTCAACTTCTCAGTGGAAAAGAATAGAAGGAAGATAATGCAGGCTTAGAGTAATTATTGATTTTGCCTAGGCACAAGGCAAAATTGGACCATGGACAAGATACTTTTTGATATCATCAAAATATGACTCCAAGGGATTTGCTTATGGGAAAAACAGTAACAGAGAGCTCAAGCCGTTTGCAAAGCATGCTTGACACGCACAAGGAAATGCTGAAAATGGTATTTTGAGGAACACAGAAACAACCATGATTCCTACTGTATAAGTACAGCATATACCAAAAACCCTTTCTTCACCAGTACTGATACCCAAGCCATGAATTAATTAGACTTAATCACAAACCAATGGTTGGTAACTGAAACAGAAAGCACCATAGTCATATCAACTCTTTTCTAAGATGGCAGATTTTAATTATGTCAGATCCTTAGCACAGGAATACTGGGGTCTAAAGGACATCTGCCTAACTGTGCTTCTGAATATAAAGAAATTTTTCTGACATTTTTCTGCACAAATACAAACTAACAATCACAAGAAACATCTGTGAGAAAAATAAAAGGCTCCTTAGTCCTGCTGAGGCTGTCAAGCAACAAAATCCAGGATTTAGGAGAAAGAAGTTAACAGAGTTCCAAAAAATAAGGTACACATTTTTCAGGGAAAGTGTATTTTTCAGAGAAAGGGCATTTTTCAGAGAAAGGGTAATTGACCATTGGTACAAAATCCCAATGACTGTGACAAACTCTGCAGCAGTCTTTAAATCAAGCCTGGGTATCGTTCCAAAATTATACTTTTGGTCAACCCCAAGCTGCTGAGTTAAATAAAAGAACCTAAAGTCTGGGCAGGACTGCAGTCAGTTTAGATGAACATTGTGTTCTCCCTTTGCTCTAAGATCTATAAATCTGTGGTTTCCCCTAAACCAGCATGTTGTGCAGCCTTTTTCACAGACACAAGGTACAAGGAAAATTTTGGTCTGAGAGTAATTTAAATTAAGGTGAACATATTGAACCTATATATTTTCTCACAAGCTTTATGAAAACTGGTCTAATGAAAACAGAACTATTAGCAGGCAGAGATTGTACTTGTCAGTGGCTACTAGAATCAGTCCATTTTAAAAATAATTTAATACGGAATAAAACCCAAACAGCTAAAATTATTCCTCTATGTGATTTCACAGAAGAATATCGAGGTTTTCTTTCACCAAAATGTACTTGAATCTACCGTAAGATCCACATATCAGCAATACATTTTATTTCAGTCATTGATTCAGTATGACTGAATCGCTTGTATGTATGCACACAGCTCATAAAACCAGACTCAAGCATTCTGCTGTGTATGAGCCCAGCCAGCACCTTCAGATGTAAGTTTATGTAATGCTGAAAAGCTGCACTCTGCACAACTGTAAGGGGACACAGGTCAGGCATTAAATACCTGGCAATGCCTGGGCTGCTTGGAAAGATCTGCAATCAGCCAGAACCAGGACAGATCTCAGCAGAACAGCACAGACCACCAAGGTGACAAAAGGCAGCTCACAGCAGCTGTGAACTCCACTGAATCTTCATATGTGAAAGGTACTGCTGAACTCTGCTCAAAGATACAAGGTCAAACCTACGAGATGGCAATATGCTGATTTTGTCTTTAATACCAGTTAGAGGTTTAAAGGTCAACTCATTCATTGCAGGCAGGCAGAAATCAATCCTTCCTTCCTTCCTTCCTTCCTTCCTTCCTTCCTTCCTTCCTTCCTTCCTTCCTTCCTTCCTTCCTTCCTTCCTTCCTTCCTTCCTTCCTTCCTTCCTTCCTTCCTTCCTTCCTTCCTTCCTTCCTTCCGCCACTTCCTTCCTTCCGCCACTTCCTTCCTTCCTTCCTTCCGCCACTTCCGCCACTTCCGCCACTTCCGCCACTTCCTTCCGCCACTTCCTGCCGCCACTTCCTTCCTTCCTTCCTTCCTTCCTTCCTTCCTTCCTTCCTTCCTTCCTTCCTTCCTTCCTTCCTTCCTTCCTTCCTTCCTTCCTTCCTTCCTTCCTTCCGCCACTTCCTTCCTTCCGCCACTTCCTTCCTTCCTTCCGCCACTTCCTTCCTTCCGCCACTTCCTTCCTTCCGCCACTTCCTTCCTTCCTTCCGCCACTTCCTTCCTTCCGCCACTTCCTTCCTTCCGCCACTTCCTTCCGCCACTTCCTTCCTTCCGCCACTTACTTCCTTCCTTCCTTCCTTCCTTCCTTCCTTCCTTCCTTCTTCCGCCACTTCCTTCCTTCCTTCCTTCCTTCCTTCCTTCCTTCCTTCCTTCCTTCCTTCCTTCCTTCCTTCCTTCCTTCCTTCCTTCCTTCCTTCCTTCCTTCCTTCCTTCCTTCCTTCCTTCCTTCCTTCCTTCCTTCCGCCACTTCCTTCCGCCACTTCCTTCCGCCACTTCCTTCCGCCACTTCCTTCCTTCCGCCACTTCCTTCCTTCCGCCACTTCCTTCCGCCACTTCCTTCCGCCACTTCCTTCCTTCCGCCACTTCCTTCCTTCCTTCCGCCACTTCCTTCCTTCCTTTCCTTCCTTCGTTCCCTCCTTCCCTCCTTCCTTCCTTCCTTCCTTCCTTCCTTCCTTCCTTCCTTCCTTCCTTCCTTCCTTCCTTCCTTCCTTCCTTCCTTCCTTCCGCCCCTTCCGCCACTTCCGCCCCTTCCGCCACTTCCGCCACTTCCTTCCGCCACTTCCTTCCGCCACTTCCTTCCTTCCGCCACTTCCTTCCTTCCTTCCTTCCGCCACTTCCTTCCTTCCTTCCTTCCTTCCTTCCTTCCTTCCTTCCTTCCTTCCTTCCTTCCTTCCTTCCTTCCTTCCTTCCTTCCTTCCTTCCTTCCTTCCTTCCGCCACTTCCTTCCGCCACTTCCTTCCGCCACTTCCTTCCGCCACTTCCTTCCGCCACTTCCTTCCGCCACTTCCTTCCTTCCGCCACTTCCTTCCTTCCTTCCGCCACTTCCTTCTGCCACTTCCTTCCGCCACTTTCTTCCGCCACTTCCTTCCGCCACTTCCTTCCGCCACTTCCTTCCTTCCTTCCGCCACTTCCTTCCTTCCTTCCGCCACTTCCTTCCTTCCGCCACTTCCTTCCGCCACTTCCTTCCGCCACTTCCTTCCGCCACTTCCTTCCGCCACTTCCTTCCTTCCCTCCTTCCTTCCTTCTCTCCCTCCCTCCCTCCTTGATAACCTTGGTATTTTACTCTCCATTGAGGCATAATTAACTCATTTTGGTGTCTTTTACTTGTTCTGAAGCTGGTTCTGATGTCATTCTTTCTTAACAGCTTACAGTTTGCTGTCCATACACTTACCCATATCGACCAAAATACTGTTTTCCTTTTCCTGATGTGTTCTTAGTAAGTCAGACTCCACCCAAAAGTCATGCCTCCTTTTGATCAGTGCTTTATCCTACAATCAGCCTGCCTTGCCATTTCATCCACAGCTGGCTTTGTTAGTTGAATGGGTTATTTTTGTTTTACTGATATTTCATACAGGACACAGTTGCATGACCCTCTGCTGGTACGTAAATTGCTAGATAAAGTCACGGAAACCTTTTGTTCATGAGACTAGAAAGCATTTAAAGATAAGTCAGAAATGAATCACATTATCAAACAAAAAGCTTATTTGCATAGCAATGCCAAATAACACAATCCTATTTAAAAAAAAGACAGCTGAAGAAAACATTCCACTGACCTTAAAGATTTGTTGTCGACTCTATAGCTCTCTTTAGTGTGCCTCCCACAGCTGGTACAGTCCAGCCCTTATGGCCATTCCCAGTTCTCACAAGGAATAATTTCTAACCCCTCTGGGTTCCAAAGCCGTGTCACCCAGAGCCACATGCACAGAAGGTGCTGCTTGTCCTTGCACAGAGCCAGGGAGGAGAACAGGCGTGCTCCTCCACAAGAGCTGTGCCAGGAGAAAGAGAGGAGTCCTCTCCTCTTACCTCTCTTCCTGTTTTCATTCTGCTGCAGTTCCTCTGACCTGGGCTGGAGTTGGCCAGATCTGATCCTGCCAGGCCAGTGCAGCACTGCTCCACAAACCAGCATTTGAAGTCAATTAGTTTTTCCACATCCCTGGTGGAAGCAGAGGGGTTAATGGAAACAGTTGCCTAGGGAGGGCAAAGACACAAGGCTGGGGGGCTTGAGTACTGGCAGGGAAGGAGGTGAATGGCATGTTACCTTGATTTGACTATGAATGGAGATCAGGAATTTTCTGGCCTGAAGGGATGTGTGGAGTATCTCATTTCCTTTCACAAACTGGAAACGAGGAAACGCCAGACAGCTGGCCCTCACTGCCAGGATGGTGGGAGTGAAGCCAGTGACTGACTGATGTGGAAGGACCTCATGGCAAGGGCTGTGGGCCAGCCCTAGCCACCACCACTGCACCTCCACAGAAGCAGACAGATCCACCACCAGTGGTGCCCAGCAGCCTTCTGGAGCAGCATTTCCACCTGCCAAAGTCTGCATGAGAAGGGGGAGAGTAGAGATCTGGGTGATAGGGACCTATCTATGCTGGACAATCAAAGTCACACAGAGGTGCTTGATGTGGCTGCATTTCTTCTGAGATCTAAGTTTATATCTCAGGTGGCACCTCACTAGGTTAGTCAGAGGTACTCATAACTTGGGCATGACCTGGGTATCAAGATGGTTCACACCATGACTGCAAGCATGCCCTACCTCACCACTCTCAGCTGTTTTGTTATTTTTGAGGGGCCATATACTTGCTCATACAGCATTGCTACAGCAGTTTTCACTTACAATCCAGTAAAATCTAGGCTCAGCTTTGACACTTATTTTATTACCTCTATTTTCCCTGTTCTGCTTGCTTGCTTGTATAAACAGAAATATGCACATATTTAAGTTTTTCTCGTCTTTCAGGAACCATTTTCTAATGCATTAGAGATCTGCTGAGAAATACTGACCTCAACTACAAAACAGGCATAGCCCTTTTTAACGTTACTGAATATTCAAGACCTCTTTCTTCTTTTTTTTTTTTTAATCTATCAAAGCTCTCAAGTGACTTCAATGGCATTGAATTTTGTTCAAAAATAATAATTAAGCATTCAAGTTGCTTCAGTTCAAGCAGTTAAATCATGACTCCCATTAAAAGCTTTCAGAAAGAAAATATGACCTAATTATTTGTATTAAGATTTGCTTTTAAAAAACTGTTCTTAGGCTATTTTAGTTCCAGAAGAGGGTTGGTT
The DNA here is from genome assembly GCF_047830755.1 of Zonotrichia albicollis. Classification (NCBI taxonomy): domain Eukaryota; kingdom Metazoa; phylum Chordata; class Aves; order Passeriformes; family Passerellidae; genus Zonotrichia; species Zonotrichia albicollis. Next base: position 20,110,248 of record NC_133860.1, read on the forward strand.
ATTTGGTATTTCTAATGCCTGAGTCATGAAAGCCCGACAGTGTGACAGAAGACTAATGACAGCAGTGCTGTAAGACAGGACCTCCCATGGCGGAACAGCCGCTCCTCTCTGCAGAGCTTTCACAGGAGAGGAGAAGGAAAAGCAACTTCACAAACACAAAACAGAATGGCCATTCACTATTTAATGAGAGTTTGATCACTAAAGGCAGAGAACACGTTTTCTTCTGGAGTGCAGGGAGTCAGTACAACCTAATCCACAGTGAGAAATTGGTCCCATTCACGTGGTGCGATGCTGCCGAGCATTAAGTGCCCATTCCCAGTAACACCAGTGAGAACTGCAGCAGGTCTCCATGCCCAGGGCAAAGTGACATGTGGCATTTCTTCCCTCTCCAGTGAAGCACACACCCTGTTCCCTGCAGCCTTTTGCAAATAGGTGTTATGGCTGAACAAAACCAGCACCCCTTTGCAGGAGGCTGTGCTTACATAAGCCTGACTGAGAGTTCCTATATTCCTTGATTTCCCTGCTCTCCATTCAATTTTACCACTGTCTGCAGCAACACTGAATTCTAGAGCCATAATTCAGCATATGGTCACCTTGGCTTTTCAAGGATACTGAGAATTCATTGCTCCAGTGGGAGCAGTGGATTTCCTGTGTGTCACTGAAGCATGAAATCACAACTGGAAAGAACTTTGAAAAGTCATCCAAGTTCATGCAGACCACCTTGAACGGGATCAGCTGCACTAAGATCAGTGATACAAATCACTCCTGGTTCAGTTTAATCTATTTACAAGCCCCCAGTGAGGGAGAATACCTTTCTGTGTATTCAGAGCACCCCCATACAGAAATCCTTATACATCCTCATTTGTTTCACCTGGAGCACCCAGAAATAATGGCATTGTGGCATGCTGCTCAAGAGTGTTCACCATGCCTTCACTCTGCTCCTGCTGAAGATTTACTCTGTATCTGTAAATAAGATTCCCTGAAAAGGATGAGCCTGAGGTACCATTCCACAGTACACCATTCTACCATAATTTTCTCTGTGGCAAAACTACTTTAAAAGGTCCTCCTCTTTTATATGCTAGCCATTTGTTTTCACTCCCTGATCAAAATTTACAATTCTCTCAGTTATGCTAATAGACCTGTAGAGACAAAATTAACACAGCACATGGAAATAGTCTGAATTAACAGAAACAGAACAAGTGGTTTTGCTCTCCCTCTGTCCCTGATTCATTGACAAGTTTTGGTTTGTAACATGTCCTCACTAATTGTTGAAATGTGACAAACAAGGAACAAATGAACTGAAGCACAGAGATTTACATGAGCTCAGCACAAAAAGGCTGGAAAGGAACTCCTCAGATGCACTTCCACAACTCTTGGATCCTCTTTAGGCAGCAGTTACATAGCCATAAAATTGGCACCACCAGGTCTGGTCACTAAAACCAGAAAATTTGGGCAACATTGAGCGGGAATTGCTTTCCCTGGATCTTGAGTGGTCATTATATAATGTAGGTTGTTCTTGCAACGTGAGTTGCCATGTTGCAAGAACAACCTACATTAATATCTAACAACCTTGAATTTATTCTTCTGAAAAACTTGTCTTAATTTAGTCATCCTCAATTGCTTTATACAATTTGGAAATGCATCCATTCAAATGACACAGACAAGCATGCTGGGGTCACATGCATCTTTTAATGTAATTATTTTAGCAGCATATTCCTTAGAGTTGCCAAGGGCCAGATGTCTTCCTTCTTAGATTGAACTGGTGTTGGCTTTCTGGGTTTCATTTGTAAAATGAATTTGTTAAACCTACATCTTGTACAAAAACGTAATGGGATACTTAATAGCAGCAAATGGTGGTTTCTGGAGATAATTCATGTTCAACATCCCATTTTCCCTTTTCCCCCATTTTTAGCCATTGCATCTAGAGCATTAACTAATAGCATTAGGAATACAGGCAGGAGGAAAAAGACTCATTAGACCCTGTAATATAAGAGCTCTCTTTAAGGAGACAACTCTAGTATTTTGGCTACTCTTGGTTAATGCAGTAGGGAACTGAAGTGGCAAAGACAGAGCTAAAAGTTTGAGCTGCTGCCATACAAACCATGGTGTTTAGCTTTTACGTTATGACTGAAAAAGGCTGTAAAACATGTAGTTACCCTTGCATGGAAAATACACACTAGCCAAAGGATTTAAAGGAAAAGTACTACTTGCTATGAGGATGTCTCTGTTCAAAGGCTGGCTTTTCTCAGTGATTCAGCAGATCAAATTAGACAATCTCATCAACTGCTTCTCTAACCTGGAGCTGTGCAAAGCACTTGACATGGTCATGGCATCCTTGTGTCTAAATTGAAGAGACATAGATTTGGTGGATGGATCACTTGGTGGACTGGAATTGGCTGGATAGTCACACTTAAAGATTTGTAGTCAGTGGCTTAATGTCCACGTGGAAAGCTGTGTCAAGTAGTGCTCCCCGAGGGTTGGCATTGGGACTGGTGCTGTTTAACATCTTTGCTGGTCACATGAACAGTGGGATTGAGGATTCCCTCAGCATGTTTAATGATGACACTGAGCTGTGTGGGGCAATCAACACACGGGACGGAAGGGATGGCATCCAGGGGGACCTTGACAGGCTTGAGAGGCAGGCCTGTGCAAACCTCATGAAGTTTAAGGTCAAATGCAAGGTTCTGCACACGGGGGTCAGGGCAAACTCCAGGCTGGAGGCTGATGGGATTGAGAGCAGTCCTGCAGGGATGCATTTTGGAGTTTTGGTGGATGAGAAATTCAACATGGCTCATCAATGTGCACTTGCAGCCCAGAAAGCGAACCTGGGCTGCACCCAGAGCACTGTGGCCAGGAGGCTGGAGTAGGGGATTCTGCCCCTCAGCTCCACTGGGGTGAAACCTCACCTGGGCTGCTGCATCCGGGTCTGGAGCCCCCAAAATAAGAAGAAGAAAATGGAACCTTGGAGTAAGTCCAGAGGAGGCCATGAAGATGATGGACTGAAGCAGAAGGCTGGAGTACCTCTCCTGTGAACACATCTGAGAGAATAGTTCAGCATGAAGAGAAGGCTTTAGGGAGACTATAGAGCTCATTCCAGTACCTAAATAAGGCCTACAGGAAAGCTAAAGAGGGATTCTTCACAAGGACATGGAGTGACAAGACAAGAGGTATGGCATCAAACTGAAAGAGAGCAGGTTTAGATTAGATGTTAGGAAGCAATTTTTTACCATGAGGGTGGTGAGGCAGGGAAGTCACAGGTGCCCCATACCTGGAAGTGTTCAAGTCCAGCTTGGATGGGGCTTTGAGCAACCAAATCTAGCGGAAGGTGTCCCTGCCCATGGCAGGAGCTGGCATACGATGACCTTTAAAAAGTTTCTTACAACACAAACCATTCTATGATTGTATGTTAATCAGTTATCTCTTGCAGATCACAGAGGGGTGATCAGGGAGGTCAGAGCAGTGTTCAGTCATTAGCCCTTTTAACCTCTTGTAGCCCAAACACAAAGCCTGAACAGTCATTAACACAGGTGCGTGGATGAGGCATATTTTATCTGTGTGAGACAGCTGGTCCTGCTCCCAGTTCCACATAGAAATCTGAGTGTTCAAGAAACATTAAAAAATTCACATAAATGACAATATGCCTGGAATATGGAAACTGGAATTGGAACTTACTCCACTGTCTGTGAAACAGAAAACTGCTGCTTTACAGAAGAAAATATCAGTCACCAATTAAAGGAACAGCTACAGGTTTGGGATTTTTTTCCTCCCCCATGTTTTAGTTCTTAAAAAAAATAGATATGATTTATTCATACACCCATTACACTGGAATCACTGCATTAAAGCACCCAAGTCAGGTGTTCGAATCTGACAGCAGAGCTGGAGCTCCTTTGACACAGATGTGTGTTGTAGCCAGTACCAGACCATTCACAGCCAAGGTTTCCTCCACCAGACTCTGCTTTGTTTTCTCCAGGAGCTGCCACTGTGTGTTATCTGGGATCTTTCAATGAGCTCTCCTGCTGAGGAACTTATTTGGGTACTCGAGGCATAGAACTGTTCAGCTACCCCCCATTCTGGAGTTTCACTTGCTACTGCTGGCTCATCTCCTTGTTACAAAACTCACATTCTTGAAAACGTAAAATTTGAATGATTCAAGAAAGAAGACAGAGATTTAGAGAGAAAAAAAAAAATAGATAGTAGTGCATGGAAGAAATACTTTGAAATTTAATGTGGAGAACAATGAAAGAAAATCTACCACATCAATGTAGAAGTGATTTTTACAAGCATTTAGCCCTGCCCAGAATCTTAAAACACAGAAGAATTAGCAGAGTGATTATGAAAATCCCACTTTTGAGTAACAGGAAAAGTTAGTAAAAAGGGTATGTAACACTAGCAGAGAAAGCAGAGCAGTTAGATGGAGGGCAAGGTTTAGTAAGAAACTTCTGGCTGCCAGCACTATTTCTCTGTTGTAAGGCTTGTAACAGAATTTCATACATCATTTCAGTTTCCACTGACATCATTGCTGCAACAAATCTAAATTACTTAAGTAAATAGATAAAACACACATTTTTTTCAGACTAATGGTGTAGCCTGAAAAACTGTTGCTTCCTGCAGATACCTTAAATGAAGGTGAATCTCACCAATATTTTAATTCTTTGCTATTGAATATAGAGACAACCAAAAAGGAAAAATGTGCAGGTGACTGTTTGCCATAGTATCTTATTCAGTATATTCCACATTCAGAAAGACATATGGAGAATAATTCATTTGGAAGGCAAAGTTGAAAAATGCAAGGAAAATAACCATATTCAAATAATAGAAAGTTACAGTAAAGAGATGCATCTTATGGTTCCCTGGAGTTTAATACTTTCTTACTGTTTAGAATAAAGGTGAAAATGTGCTTTGTTCATGAAACATTCAGCAAACAGATTATGATGAAGCAATCCACTTAATAAAGTTGAAAGGGAAAATTATAAGAGAAAGAATTACCTCCAAAGAAGGGAAATAGAAGTTTTTCATCCCTAGTGCTATTTGGACAGCAAGAAGCAAAGAATATAGTAAGGGTTTCAGGCAGCACATCCAAGTAACAGAAATTGGGCATAATTACAGCTCTGATTTGAATGATGTTGTGATTAAAACAAGTCAGAAAATTAGATGGTGGAAACAAAATGACATAGGAACGCACAGTTTTTCAGTTAATTAAAAATATATTAAATATGTAGCTCATGTTCAGCACAGCCAATTAAACATTCTTTTCTCACTCTTTGGTCTCTTAAAATTGTCAAAACACTTCAATATTTCTAAAACACTAAGGTTGAAACCATCACATGTAAATGTTATCTTACATATTTTTCTCATATACAACTAGTCTTCAAGTTTGTTCCCATTTCACAAACAGAATCAACAACATTCACAGTTCCGTTTTCCCAGTACATTTAATTTAGCCCACAAACTCCTCTCTGCTGTACCTCTCCACACCTGAGGCATCACTTCTTCTGCCAGCCTGGTGCCTGGACCACAGGCACACACCTATTAACTCTTCCACAAAACCTGCTTCACCTCACCACAGAGAAGGATCAAGCTGCTTATTATAATTTATACATCTTCTGGCTTCTAGCTCTGGACTCCCACAGCTAAACCATCTTTGTTAATCAGCTGGATCCCAGAGGCACTATCCTCCTAAACAGCATCCTGGGCATTGCTGTGAATCATTTACCAGGAGCAGCCTTCCCAGAGCTATTCCTCATTCCTTCTACTTTCCTCACAACCTAGAATTAACAAGCCCAAAGCATTCATATGATAAACCCTTTACTATGCCAATTATAATTATCTAAAATATAGTACCCAGGAGATATTACAAAATAGTCACTGCTCTTTTACAGTGAGAAATGTTTGTCCTGGATACAGCTGGTGGAGACAGGCTCACCAGGTTGTCTTTCTGCTGTGGTGGGAACTGTGCCTGCAGCACAGACTTCTCTGACTTCTCAATAATCAGTGGGGTCATGAAAGAATACTGCAAGAGTACCTCTTTCACCACCCCCCACGTGGGAGTCCCCATCCCCTGTCCCCTGTTCTCCCATCTCCAGTAAGTGCCACGGTAAAGCAGGTGAGCAGCCACAACATTCTCTTGTAGAATGGTGTCCGGGAGGAACTTGCTAACTAGTGATCTCCGTTCCTTTTTCAAAAGTTGATGAAGCTCATCTTAAAAGCAGTCACTTTTCTCACTCCCACTTTTCCAGCTGGAAAACTTCACTGTAGGGAGCCCTTCTCTCACTTCCAGCTTAAATTTATTTAGTCAGTGTTGCTCTTCTAAGAATGCTGGCCCTTAGCCTAAACTGTTTTCCCTCACTGGTATTTATTCCCGTGATATTTACAGCGAGTAGGTAATCACAGAATCTCTCAGGATTCACTGCGCCAGGATAAACAAGACAAGCTTTCTCAATGCCTTCAGCAATTCACTCCCTGCTTATCCTAGTTGGTAGTCCCTCTCTGCAGCTGTGCCAGTATTATCTACTCAGAACAAGGATGACCAAAATTGCATTGAACATGCAAAAAGATATCCTATCATACCTCAGCATCTTTCTGTGCATGCTGTAAATGTCTAGGTGCGTAACATGAGGATACCACCCTTTCTTCTACACCGTTTCCACCAAGGGCTAAGATTTAGCCAACCATGGGTGACACTACAGCAGCTACCTTGCCTGGCAATCCCAGCTGATGAGATCCTGCCTTAAGAGAGCATGCTCCCATCATCATGACATTACATTTTATACCACTGGATTTCATCTCACTTCTCCTGCAGGCATCCAGGTATTGCTATATGTTACCCCTCAGCTTTCCTCAGTTACAACAACAGACTCTTACTTTGTGTTAGCAAGAAACTCCCTTATTTACTGCAGAATTCAAGGCCCTTACTGGCAAAATTAAAGACAACCAGGGTCTTTGAGGAAAGCTACCATTTCTACAGTCTGGTACTTCTAACATGTCCAACTTAATTTCTGATTTTCAAACTCCATTTCAGTTGATAATACACTACTTTACACTTTACCAACTGCATTATGCATTATTTACCAGCTGCACCAGGCCATCCCAGGGGTGACAAACAGGTCAAGGGAGGTAATTATGGCCCTCTGCCCTCATGAGACCTCACCAGGAGCACTGTGTCCAGCTCTCAGGTCCTCAGCACAGGAAAGACATGTACCTGTTGGAGTGGATCCAGAGGAGGCCACAAAGACAATTAGTATGATCAGTATGAGAGAGGTGGGGCTATTCTGCCTAGAGGAGAGAAGGCTTTGGGCAGGCAATGGAGGAAATAACATCTGCTTCTTTCATTCTGTTAGATAGTTCTGCTGACCTCGGAGCAACCCTTTCTAGCATTCATTACTGGCATATTTTGTAACCAAACAATAATACTCATCCTTTCTTTTAACTCAAACTTACAGCAACCAGTCTTGAAAAGTCAGATGTTACCATCAATAGCATCACAACATGACAGACTGCAGTCAGTCAAAAAGCTAAGTCAGACTCTTCCACATTGCATAGCCCTGAATCACTACCTCTAGACTACATCTGCCAATATGCTGTCTGCCTTGAGTTCAAATAATCTTCAATTTTAGAGAAGGCAGTTGGGTCATTTAACGTCTATCCAAAACAAAGCAGTTGGATAATCTAACTTCTATCCAAAATAGAGCAGTTGAACTTTCTCAGAGAAAAATTAAGGACAGATTCTGATTTATTTCTCCCGCAAAACAGTAAAGCATCCTGAAATGTGCCACAGTATTACTTAAACAATAGAGTCTCCCTGAAGAATTATATCATTCCACACTGTTTATGATTGTGCACACCATGTTAATTAATATTGTGAATAGTACTGCTGCTTTGCTGGGCTGGTGGTATTCACCTTCCAGACAGCAGAAAAAACTGTAAGTTCTATTAGTCATGAGCAAAGTTAAAATGGATATGGGGAATGGGACATAAAGACTGCCACTTGATCAACTGTGATACCAAGGGGCAGGCAAAAGCTGGATGCTTCAGGGCTAGACATCCACTGTGGTACTAAATAGATGTGAAACCAAGATTCTGAAACCAAGAACTGCTGTTCCGTGAAACTCCAGCATTTCAAAATGTGATTTTGCTTCATATTAGAAAGCAAAACAAAAATTTTGGCCTTTCCACAAAACAACGTCCAAGAACTATTTCTGAATTAAAAAATGAAAAGCTGTAAATATAGAAACAGCATTAAATATTGCAATTAAGAGTGTAACATAAATCTAAAGACAAGACAGAACTAATAGGAGTGAAAATTGAAATATTTTGACGTGTTTTTCTAAAATAGACTTTTCCCTGGGGAAAAACACTGAAAGGAACATTCTTGGGGGAAAAAAAAGAAAAAAGAGTAGACTTTTAAATACATGTAGTTGTCAATAAAAAGTGGCATTGATGGGAAAAAGAAAAAATGGCTTTGTAATCTTTGGGTTGAAAAAAGTCACAGAAGCATGCATTTGATGTCACATCTAAAAAACTAACAACTGGAGACCAAATTCTTTACAAAGGAAATAAAATATTAAACAACATACCACTGATTCGATCTCAAATTAGCATTAAAGACAAAAATTATTTGTTGATTTGGAGCACTCTTACTGGTTCTGATCAGCACTAAAAATAGGCAGACTTTGTGAGAACTCTCATGTTTCCAGTAATACTGATAACTTTTGAATTGATCTCATATTTTATTTAACAAGAACTCCACAGCAATGAACCATGGTTACCAACCACAGGGAAAGGTAGACTAAAAAATACATTATGTATCTTGTAAAAATTTACCAAGGGACTACAGAGGATGCATCAGCAATAAAGTAAAATCCCCATGGAGAGAAGAAAAGAGAGGTACTTGGTTGAGAAACACTTCAGCAAAGAGGTCATGGAATAACTGAACTGTTTGGGTTAAAATGGATGCTTAAAAGTCATCTGAGGGACACAGCTTGTCACTGATGTCCATCAGGAGGACTCTGAGCTGTTAGCAACCATACTCTGGATATCTATCCAAGCCATTCCTCATTCACCAAAGTCTACTCATCAAATCCATCTCTGATTTAGAGAGAAAGATGTTGTGGGGAACCACGTAAAAGATTTTACACAAGCTCACACAGATGACATCCCCTGCCCACTGTTTTGGTCATTCCATCACAGAAGCCTAGCAGGCTGGCCAGGCAATACCTGCCCTCAGTGAAGCTGTGATGGCTGTCTTGAATCACCTCCCTGTCCTCCCAGTGACTTAGTGTAACTTCCACGAGGAACTCTTTTATCATATTCCCTGGCACAGATGGGAGGCTGACAGGACAGAGTTCCCAGGGTCCTCCCTTCTACCCTTCCTAACAATGGGCACAATATTTCCCTTTTTCCAATTACCTGGGACTTCCCCGGACAGCCATGAATTTTCAAACACCATGGACAGCAGCTTGGCAGCTCCAACAGCCAATTCCGTCAGGACTTTAGGATGCATCTCATCAGGTCCCATACACTTACATACTACCAAGTTCCTAAAAAGAACACAGATCTGATCTCCCTCTTATAGTGATTTTCCTCCCTGCTTTAATGCCAATTCACTCGAGATACTTGGGAAGAAAGTCTGCCAAGAGAAGCCATTCCCTTCTCCATCATCATAGCATTGAGCCATGCTGCTTCATCAGCTCAAGGAAAAGCAGCCACCTCAGCCACGCATGGTGCTGAATCCTGCAGGGGCTCACGCTCATCTCGCGGGCTGCAGACCAGGCTGCACATCCATCACAGAGATGCTGCACTCCTCTTCCTCCAGTAAACCTCTCACACCAGAGGCTAACAGTGGTCAGTGTTGCCTAAGCACTTGCCTTGCATCAAAGACCAGCAGACAGACCTTGCACAGCTCTGCCTCAGCACAGACTGGGGTAGATCTGCACAACCTCTGTCACTGTCACCCAGTGCACTGGGGTAACAAGTGTCAACAGAGACATTACTTATGAGACAACACGAGTTCACAAAGCATGGCCTGGAGAAAAACACACACCACTTCAACAAGCAGATGTGAATGTATCTCCAGAGATACACCCTCTCTTCTCACAAGAGCTGGGAGCAGGTATGGTCAGTGCTGGCTGTCAGCAGCAGAGGAATACAGAAAGTTACTGAGAAGAAATTACAGTAACAGACCCTGGATGTCAGTCCATCCAATGCATTATTTCATAGAATCATAGAATATCTTGACTTGGAAGGAACCCACAAGAATCATTGAAATCCAACTCCTGGCCTGCACAAGACAACCCCAAGAGTCACACCATGTGCCTGACAGCATTGCCCAAACTTTCCCTGGACTCTGTCCCATTTGGTGCTGTGACCAATGCCCTGAGGAGCTGTTCCAGTGTCTGACCACCCTCCAGGTAAAGAACCTTGTCCTGATATCTAACCTAAACCTTCCCTGACACAGCCTCATGCCATTCCCATGGTCCTGTCACTGGTGAACAGAGAGAAGAGACTGGTGCCTGCCTCTCCATTTCCCCTTGTGACAAAGCTCCAGTCTGCTATGAGGTCTCCTCTGAGACTCCTCCAGGCTGAACAAGCCAAGTGAACTCAGCCTCTCTTCATACAGTATCTCCTCTAGACTCTTCAACATCTTTGTAGCTCTCCTTTGGATACCTATTCTTGCAGTTACTAAAGGAAAAACAATGTCCTTCCAGAGCGGAAAAGTATTTTTCAAACAGTCTACTTGTATTTCTTATGAGAAATAGCTTAGAAGAAAAAAAACAAAACAAACAAAAACAAAACCAGGTGTTCATCATATGGATTAATACTCTCACAAATGTTCCTCAGACTGCTGAGCTCAAATGAGGGTGCTTTCCACCAAGAGAAAACAATTCATCTGGATTTACGTCTCTCCTGTTCCAGCACAGCCAGACACTAACAGCAGTGAAATGCTGTCTGATGGAGAGAGGAAGCCAGCAGCAAATGCCACCAGGCAAGAAAGATCATTATCAGCCAAATGTTCTGAGCTGCAATTAGCAACAGGCTCAGAAGAACTCGTTGTGCCTGGTGTGAAAACAGGGCAAGAGGCAAGGCACTGCTCTTGTTTGCAGCGCCACTGCAGGGACCTTGCTGACATCTCTGAGCTGAGTCCTATCCTTTAGCTCTAGCAGAAGGATGCTTAACAAACTGGGCACAGACACTCCCCATGCCATGTGCTCCTACTCCTCATGGACACAGCGCCAGTCCTGGACAACACACAAGCACCTTGAGGACATTCCAGCAACGAGCTTCAGGACCACCTGCCTGGCACCTGACAACAGCCTGGAACAGCACCCCTGGGTATGAAACATCCTTTCCTACATCTTTACCATCTTTAAAAGCTGTCAGCATTCTGGCTTCAGGCTTATATTTTCACCCTAATTACCCAAACCCTAACCAGCATCTCACATGCAGCTGAAGTAGAAATTAAGCTTGCTGGGGTGACTGCTTGCAATAGTTTAGAGGAAAAAAGCAAATCTAATTAAAAAGAGCATGTGAGAGGAGAGAGGTGAAGAAAGGGGCTAAGGAAAGGATGTGACAACAGTGCTCCTTTAGCAGAGGCAGAGCCTCCTCCTGACACGGGGTGGTTGGCACAAGACCCACACAGCTGGAGGTCAGCTGAGAGAGTACAGAAAGTCATGAGGAGCCAAGTCCTCACTGTTTCAGCATTTTCCTCAGCCAAAGGCAGGAAACAGAGAAATGGCCCTGTAGTTGGTTTTCTCTGGGAAGACATGCAAATCCAAGACAAATTGTAATGACCTTAGCTCTGAGAAAAAACCCTGCTCATAAGGAGGCAAGTTGCTTTTCAATATCCACTCAAACCCTGAGAAACAGCAGTGAACACTCTGGACAAAATGACCACTTTCCCATTATTTAAGCAATACCACAACTGCAGGAATCATTTGGGATTACAGCCTTGCCTCAGAGCTGTAATTTGAACAGGTCTCACTGGAAAAGCAAAGAAGTCAGTTTCAGACATCAGAGTGTGTAAACAGGTTGGGTTGGGGTGTTGATCTGCTGGAGGGCAGGAAGACTCTGCAGAGGGATTTGGGCAGGCTGGATCGATGGACTGAGGCCAGTGGTGTGAGGTCCAACAAGGCAAAGTGCTGAGTCCTGAGTGCTGCCCTTGGGTCGCAGCAGCCCCAGGCAGTGCCAGGCTGGGGCAGAGTGGCTGGAAAGGACCTGGGGGTGCTGGTGACAGCAGCTGAACATGAGCCAGGCTGTGCCCAGGTGGCCAAGAAGGCCAATGGCATCCTGGCCTGGATCAGCAATGCTGTGGCCAGCAGGACCAGGCAGAGATTGTCCCTGTGTGCTGGGCACTGGTGAGGCTGCATCTCGAATCCTGTGCCCAGCTTTGGGCCTCTCACCTGGAAAAAGGCATGGAGATGCTGGACTGAGTCAGAGCTGAGAAAGAGTCTAAAAAGTAAGTTAAGTGAGGAGTGGCTGAGTGAGTGGGGTTGTTTTGCCTGCAGAAAAAGAGGCTCAGCAGGCAAAGTTTTGCTCTCTACAAAGCTGTACAGGTTGCAACATGGTGGGTTTGACCTGCTCTACCAGGCAACCAGTGACAGGACACGAGGAAATGGCCCCAAGGTGCACCAGAGGAGGTTCAGGTTGGACATCAGGAGGTTCAGGAAGAACATCTTCATTTATAGGGTGATTAGGGATTGGAACCGCCTGCCCAAAGGGGTGCTGGAATCACCATCCCTGGAAGTGTCCAGGAAACTACTGGGCATGGCACTTTATGGTACAGTTTACTTGTCATGATGGTATTTGGTCAAAGGCTGGACTTGATCTTTGAGATCTCCTCCAAGCTTTTTGAGTCTTTGATTATAAATCCAAGTAAGAAGAGAATAAAGATCCATGGCAGTGCCTCTTTGCTGTTCATCAGCAAAATTAGTGTGTCCATTACTCAAGATCAAGTTTCATACTTGATTTACTACACAACAGTGTCTGCTCACAGAACTGAGAGTGCAGGGTGCAGGTTTCAATACCCCACCATGGAAGAAATCATGGTAAGGTTCATCCTTTGTGCTATACTTCTGAAAAAAATAATGTTCAATAGGAAAGTGCCTGCATCTCACCATGGCTCCTATTTCACTCTAACTACTTTGTCTCCTTCATATCTTAATACTCTTTTATGATACAATACATTCTGGATGACAGTTGCTTAGCTACAAAAACCCTCAGATCAACAGCTACAGTATTAAAATATTGCCAAAGGTCAAATCCCACTGTATGATCATTCAGCATCTTATAGATATGTCTTTTATTATTTTTTCTTAGTGTCTGAAATAAATACTGAAAGACATTTTAATATAACAAGCTGTGCTCTCTAGGGCAACTGTACAACCCAGGACAATACACGCAATTATATCATTATAATTACAGTTAAATTCTTATTATAAACTTTGACTACATTAAGTTTGTGTACTAGACCTAGCTCTCCCCTCCCCCTCCAAAAAAACCAATCATTCCTGGAGAAAAATATAATTATTAAAAATGTGCCTAAAAGTAAAGTTGTAAAGAAAAGATCAATAAAAGGAGGCTGGATATTTGAAGGATTTGTATTCATGAAACCAGCATCTTTCACAGTGACAGTGGCACTTAAAGAAAAAATTGCATTGCAGCCCACAGACATTACCGAATTCCTAGGGAAAAGACCGTATCATCCCTGCTTTAACAGAAGAAAAGCATGGGCATTTTTACAGCTTATGCAAATTCTGCATTATACAGAAGGTGGTACATCAACAAGACATTTGGCCTGCCTGCCTTCACTATTTCCAGCCCCCCTGTTGCAGTGATCTCTTTGTACAATTGTGGCAGCAGTGTGCCAGAATCCCTACTGCTTCCTCTGCAGGCTTTATCCAACACATCTCTGACTGTAGCCCGCATGGCCAACTGCTCACTCAGCCCACAAAGGCTACTTGCTTGTAAGCACAGGGAAATGTGTACATAAATTAATTGCAGGCTTGGTGTATCAGCTGAAAATGGATTTAAGGGGTTTCTGTCTCTAAGACTCCTTTAACACCCTTCCTGTCTTAAATCTTTCCTACCAGCCAAGTGGAAATACCCGCTGGAGAAGCTGGGCAAATGCAGGTGACTTCTCCAGGGACAGTGTGGATGCATTCTCTCCAGACTGCATTTGAAAGCCCTCTAAGGTTTTAGAGGCTGCTGAGAATTGCTCAAACCAATCAAAAATGATACAGCATGTTCAACATGGTTTTACAAGCTGACAGGATTTTGTTTTGACATTTCTATTCACATCCTACCCCTCTAGGATCATGGAGCAGCAACAGAAGGTTAAAAATGGAAGGGGTTCTTAAGGGGTTCTTTTGGAAGTTTGATCCAAACATATAATGAGCATGTTAGTTTGTGGAGAACTGTCCAGTTCTCTGCTTAAACTGTGACAAGGATGTGCATATAGATCTACTTATAAAACCCTATAAGTAGACTAGCATGGTTTGCAGCATGCAGAGCTAACACAACACAGACATGGATGTTGCCCTATCTACTGAGTTTGTTTTTGCTTGTGTTTATGTGAAACATCTTTGCTTTACACAAAATTATTACCAACTTGAACACCACCTTGTGAATATAGCTGAAAAAGCTTGTTTGTGTAAATCTCTGTGCTCATTTTGTCCCTTATAACTGAAGAGCAGAAGGATCAACCCATCAAGGAACTATTTCCTTCACAATGAGGTGGAAGCAGCTACACAGACCGAGGCCCAACATTAGCAAATGCATTTTCCCTGGGGTCAGCACTTGTTAGCATCTATTAGCTTTTGAGTTTCCGTAGTGATCGGAGTAATGCAGAAAGATCAAAGAAAACCCAAGTGACTTAATGAGACATTTGCAATTTCACTACAGCAGCCATAAAGAGTGAAGTGTGAAATCTTTGAGACAAGTAGATGTTAGAGACAGCTTACAGCAGTGAGGCTGAGAGAATTAACATTTCCTTTTTTGTGATGAAAAGTACTTGCTGCTGTCTGTATGTGCAGGGCCACACTGTGCCCACAGTGCAACGACAGGTAAACATAAAGTATATTTACAAGTAGTCACACAGCACACACAGTAACTGTAAGCAGGTGTTTTGATGCCCAACATTATAAAACTCACAGGAACACCAAGCAGAGGGAAAAACTGCGAGACACCAGTACCTGCCTCAAGAAAACATCAGAATAACTACCCCAAGCAAACAACCAGAAGCCAAGCCACTGATCACAGATGTCACCGTGGTGGTCACCACGCCAATCTTCTTCCTCCACCAAATCCCACAGGCTACTACTCGGTATGTTGACAAATACTTTAGCAAAGCCATTAAAAACCTGTGCTCCTGTATTTTGTGACAATTTAATACTGTTCCAAGTTCATGACCAGAGCCATCAGACACAACCACACAGCCCTTCCTGTGGGAATGCTGTACTGAAATTCTCATGCAGACAGATGGTCCGTGATGAAATGCCACTACCATACACGGCCCATTGGGGGTTTCATTGTGCTGGCCTGTAGACGTGGTGGATAGATTCTTCCAAAGAAATCTCCCTGTGCTGTTCTGTGTGCAAAACACAGTGACTGCCTGTTGTGTAGAAAGACTGAAAAAGTAATTAAGCACAGTTTGAGGAAGAACAGGAATACTAAGGATTTGTCAGGATTGCCCAGAGTTCTTTTGAATAGCTTGCTAATATACCAGAATGCCATTGTGTGCCTTCTGTGGTCAGGAAATAATAACAAAAAAAAAAAAAGGAAAAAAAGGAAAAAAAGGAAAAGCCAGCTGCGTCCCAAGGCAAACATGTGTGGTCAGGCGTGCTTGTACCACACACATTAGCGAGGGACTGAGGCTCCCCTCACCTCCCAGCTAAAGAGCTGACACATCAGCTTCGAGTCCTAAAATTGGAACCAGCTCACTGGAGCCTGCTCCTCTCCTGCAAATCTACAGTAGAGACAGACATCAAGGTCACAGCCAAGAAGGATGCAGAAAATTAGAAAAACATAGTTGCCATTTCTGTTGTTTTTCTTTTTCATATAAAATAGTTTAAGAATGACATCAGTCAATATGGAGTGCAGATTAAAATATGATCAATTCCCACTCTTCCTGTCACACAGAAACTCAAAAATTCAGCTGACGGAGGTGTGGCACCATCAGCAACTGACTCAAAAAATCCTACTTCTGGCAACTTCAGGAATCATTTTCCACACAATATCCACCTAATCATCTAATATCCATACCCTAGCTAAATCTGACTCTCCTTAGTTCATGACTGCACCCAGAGATGGATTTTCTCCTGACAGTTACTGTGGCCTACTTACCACCCCTTCTGTTAATATTGTGAACTGGATGCTTTGCCTCCATTTCAAAAGGTTTTATTCTCATGTGCAGGACATTTTTTTTTAAATTTGGTTTGGTTGCTAAGGAGGAAGCTTTAGCAGGGTAGGCAAGGATTTAGTCATATGTGAGCCACAGGGAACATTATCCTTAGAGATTAATTTGGAAATCAAGTGACAATTGGCAGGGAATGTGTTTACTTTCTATTTTTTGAAAGCTTTACAAGTACCACAGGATTTCTGCATCCTCTGAAGGAGATCTATTCTTCTGCGACATTAATAAACGACAGAGACAACAAAGAGAGTATCACACTTGTCTCAAGTGTCATAGATAAAATTAGCAATTTTACTGCAAATCAGAAAGCAAACTAGATTATTAGGAACAGCTCTACACTAATCAAAAGGGTGTCTCACAACCACCTTTCAGATATACTGAAGGCAGCTGCCTCACTATGAAGTTAATTCAATGAGCACAGCAAATGTAATTCATTTGGCATATATTGTTTGCTAATCAAAGAGCATTTCTTGGCATCTAAACTGCGTGTGTGACAGAATGCTAAGCCTGGAAACGCATTGATAGTCCTCAAAGTTTTTAATCAAATCCAAGAAACATAATGTGCACACATGCAAGCAATTCTCCTCATTCAAGTAGTGAAGGTGAAATCTGTATTACCAAGTGTTGTTACACTGAACTGTGGTCCTAGGAAGACCTTACCAAAAATAGCTTTGCCCTCACGTATTTGTGCAGGACAGAAAGCTTCAAAACTTTTAATTTCTCCGTCTTTCTAATTACCATACCACAGAATGCTTACTACCTGTTATGACAGCAAACTTTGTGAGCAAACATTATCAGTAGAAAACTCATACCTGGTATATCTTCACTGAATTGAGTCTTAAGAGCATGAAAATGTTTTGGGCTTTGGATTTTTTTTTAATTGAGGTTATTTTGGGCCTCACAGCTTGCATACCTGAGCTCTAGGGAACAGGCTATAGAATAACATCTCTACCCCTTCTGAAATATATTGCCTTGGAAGGCTTCTCTACTACAGTGTGAGCATGGACCTCTACCATCACAGGCAATCACGATGAAAAGCCATTAAACCAACCATTTGGCTGAGAGGAATATTTCACTGTGTTCTTTCCCAAAGAAAGCTGCAAAACAGCAGAATGGAGTCCGGATGGGATTGCTGTATGGAGTCTGCTCACAGATTCCCTAGTCCAATGGATGCTGTGACTGGGGGAAACCATGCTCTCCCTCTAAGGCAGCCACTGCTCTTCAAATCATAAACAATTTCACTATTAAAATCAACTTCAGAGATCAAAACCTGACATGTTTCATTGTCTCTGAGGCGATCTACACTTTGCCATATTTTCAAAATGAAGTCAATATGTAAAAGGCCACTGTGCAGGTGGAGAAACAAAACAAAATAAATTACTACATGTTTTATTCAAAATGCAAAAGGAACATTTCTTAAATGTAATACTTAATTTAGGAAAAAAACCAAACCAAACAACAAACCCTCACATCAGAATTATTTGAAAAATTCAACCTTATTCATTTGAATTCAGAACTTTTAAAATTCAATGAGAGGGAAGAACCCCGTCCAAGTATGGTGACAAAACTGCTTCCAAAAGCAAGATAACTACTAATGCAAGGCTCTACACCACCATTTCTTAAAAAGGAGAAAACGGTGTAATGTATAAGTCTATGCAGTAACTGGCAACAAAAGCACATATGTTACCCACCTGGACACAAAGATAGGATTTGGTCTGGGTATTTATTTTGAAAAGAACAAAATAATATTTTTACTGAGTGATGGTTCAAGGTGACAAACATAGCACAGCTGGAACGTATGTCTTGTTAACTTTGGTGTGGATATTTTTAAGCTACTGAAACATTAAGGCAGGGTAGGCTGAAGACAACTGTGCAAATTCTACTGTGTAAATAGTACTTCATCTTTTAACTGCTTGCCTATTTATTTTTAACAGAATCTTCATAAAATGAGGAGCACTTCTGAATATATTTGATGTTTACTTTTAGAGCAGTTAACTCAAAATACAGGCTCAGTTTCTATCAATATTATCATAAATTTGAAACTTACATATTATCATATCAAACCAATATTATCATAAATTTCTTCCTACAGTCTATTTTTGTTTTAAAATAAAAATTTAAAATGAGATGCCATATTTGGAAGACTAAATATCAGCCTTGGAGATTATTTTGAAGATCCATTTCTCTCATAAGTGCTAAAAGAATTATACAAAAAAGGAAACAACTTTTCATGTAGAAATGTGACTACACACTTGGGGATCATGTGAAAAATATCAGTTAAAATCTGGCAAAACAACATTTCCAGGTTTTTCAGCCCAATTACTTATTGGCTTTTGAAGGTAGTTATAATTTCAAGATTTGCTGTTGGGAAAGGCACACTGAGAGTTCAATGGCTCTGGATATTCAAAACTCAGTCAAACATTTTCAGCATCTATTTCAAGTCTTTGCTTTACAAACAGCTTCTAAAAAGCACATTAGAAGCCAAAGATGAAGAAAATGAGGTTTGATGGCTATTTTATTGATACAACAAGCTTTAAGAACAACCTGTTAGCTTCCTGATTGTCCTACTTCATGTTCTAAAGAACACTCAGGAAGATGTTTACCAGAGGAAAAAGTTCCCTAACAACAAGGTGTTTATCAGTAAAATCCATCAACAAAGCAGTGTTTTAGTGCAGAGAAGTGCTCTTCAGACTCAGGAGAGAGGGAGACTCCCCAGCCTGATGGAGCCCCTAAAACACAGATGAAGGATATACCAAGAGCTGCAAGTGCAGTCACACAAGTGCTTCTAAATCCCGTTCCACTGCCCGTAAAACCTTCCAAGTCAGTGTTTTACCATGTCAGGTGAGGTTTTTACCTATTTTTTCCAGTCAAGAGCTGCTTTGGAAAACTGCCGTAAAAACAGCTCAACCTTTCCCAAATATGTGGCATGTTTTCTTTGCAGACACTGCATTTTTCATAGAAGGGGTTATGCTCCCAACAGACCTTCCTGTCACAGGCACATCCCTGAAGAGAGCAAAACATTAGCAGGACACTGACCGTCATTGAAATTTTTTTACACTCTGCAACCCTTCTTTATTTTCAAGGAGAAAAAGAAAAAGCTCTTGCATCTTGGCATTAAGTTTCAGTTTTCCTACCAAGTTGTCAAGAACATAGTCACATATATATGCCTTTAAGCTCAAAACTGGCTGTGATTTATCAAAGTCAGAATGGTATAAATAATGCATGTCTTGCACAGGTGGCTTTTTTTTTGTAATAGAACAACTAATGGCCTGTCAACAAGCTATTCCATATACAGAAGCTATATGATGGTCTGCCATCTCTTTCCTGCGTGGTAAATGAAGAAAGACTTTAAGGAGTCAAATTCTCTCTAATGGTGTCCTGCTGTCTTTGATACAATGTGTGATGGTACAGAGACAGAGAAACCATGCATCTTTGTGTAATGGCAAATCCTGCAGCATCAGGCTTTGCTGATGAGCCAGGACAAGGTTTTTTTTAATCCAATATCTGAAGCCTGATGCACAAACAAAAGATTACCTAGATCATACAGATAGATTTGTCTAGATCATACAGATAAGATTTTCCAGTACAGAAATCCTAGACATGATATTCAGTGATTATGGTAAGAAACCACATTTGGAAAACAAAGCAAATAAGCAAAACCTGCATTCAGAAAAAAAGAGAAGGTTAAGCCAATAAGGCTTATTGGCAGATTTTCTTTCAAGATGCAAAAGTTTGTCCTTCAATGTGTTTCTCTTTAAATATTTTAGCATTATGCCAAGTTCTGACTGGTCCACAGTAGCATGGAAGAAATGCATCTGCTAGAGTGCCTTTAAAAGGAATTGGAAGAACAGCACTACCAACACACATTCAGCACAGTCAGCATACCTTACCAGCCACAAACTCACCTCTCTGTGATCGTTTCTCTGAGACCACTTGCAACCCCTTTCACCACCGTACTAGCCTTTGGTGTCAGCACTACTTGAGATATGAAAAAGGAGCCTTTCTTTCTTCTTTCAGTGATTGATGCCTGCAGGAACTGAATCAGCTTTTCCGTATCTGTTGTGTTTGCCCATGGAGCTGGCATCATCTGGCCTGGCCACAGGAAGGCCACCTCGACGGCCACAGGACTGTGGTAGAACACTAGCACTTGGTGCTCCTTTTCCCACAGGTACTGGAGGCTGACTTCATGGGCAAATATAGCAGGACACATTTTGTTTCCATATGTGTCCTTGAGCATCTGGACAAGCTTTTCATGATGGCATTTCTGCATCCCGTAGAAATGATTGAAGTCCAAGAAGACCACTTCCTTTGGGTGCTCAGTGAGAAACGCGTTGATCTCCTCCAGACCTTCCTTGACTTTGGCACTGAATAAACCGTGGGCGAAGTAGAGTTCATTGTCTGGGTCTCTGGGCTTGGTGGAAATTCTGAGATCAAAATACCGTATACCTGCCCCCAGCTGGCTGGTGAAGTTCATGGTCTGTGTAGCCAGCCACTTCCTCATCAGCTTTTTAGCCACAGTCCCAAAAACTGACACAAAATTCTGGACCGTCTCTGGCTGTTCAGGCCCAACTGGAGAGGCTTCATCAATGTAGAAGCTAAAAGAGTCATGAGACCCTAAAACACAAGAGAGAAAAAATATAAAAAATATATTAAAAGCCTTTAGTGGGTTTTTCTCAATGAAAATAATTTTCTGACCTCTACCAACACCCACCAACCAACCCTCACACCCATTCCCTCAACAACAGTACATTTGTCTGGCAGCATTTGCCCCAACAATACTTTGTAGGAGCTTCAAAGAAAGTCTGTTTCACTGCTTGTCTGGATGCTCAGTCACTCTTTTCCAGCTCTTACTTAGGCCTTTAGGCTCAATGAACCCAGTGGCCTCTGAAGATCAAAGCAATTCTGGTAGCAAAGCAAAACAATAAATCCCTTGAGCCAAGGAGGAGAGTTTGGCCCTGCACACTGAATTGTGCATTGTTTAGTCTGTAGAACCAAAGGAAAAAACCAAAACAAACCAATATCCTTCCACACATACCTTTATAGCCAGATAAAATAGGAGTTGGAAAAATGTCAAGGAACATAAATATTTTATGTTCTATCTTAAATCAAGTCTCATCTGGTCATACACAAGGTTACTAAATGGTTTTCCTTCCTAAATTTACTTCCAAAATCCTTTACTTTCTTTTGCTAAATAAGTAGAGAGAAGAACAGCTTTGCATTCCACTGATAAAATTCAGAAACTCAGACAAAAGCCAAATTAACAATGCTCAGCATTCAGACATCGACATGAAAGCAGTTATATGGAGTTATAATCTGACCCTAGGAGATGCTTATCATCTTTGTCAACCATTACCCTGCTGAACACCTGGTGTTTGCACCTGGCAGTTTGCACAGAAACACAGTCCAGCTGCGGGCAGAGCCACACTCCTGCCATTCCAGCCATAGATGGTCCTGGTCAGACTCGCAGCAGCAAGCAGGTCTGCTGCTCAGCCCGAGACACACCGCTTGCAAAACTCCTTCAAAGTCAGCAGGACTTGTATTCTGGAAATGGACTGCAGTACTAGGTGCTCAGAGATCCAAATCCTACATCAAAATGAGTTCACAGCACTGGTCTTGTCTGTCACCAGTGCTTTTGCAGGTGCTTTTCAAAATTGCTTTCCAAAGCACGCATGCTGTAGCAAGTAAGTATCACATTAATGAAATTCTGCCAGTCAGTCATTTCTGAGAGTGATGCTACTTTACCTGAACTGGAATAAACCCTATAAACTGAAGCAGCAGCTATAACATTTTCTTCTTTAACAACAAATGGAGTCATGACAAATCATCCTAGACTCTGGCTTGGATTTGGCTTTGTTTAATCTGAGAAATGTCTTGAAATTTTGTACACACCTACTTCTCCTGGTTGCCTCTTTGAACTGCATTTTGCTTTAAATAGCTTTTCCATTTTGATGAAGCTTTCTACTGCTAGGTGTTGAAGAGATAATGTATTTCTTGCAGTACCTGATTAGATCACACAGTATCTGGTTACACATTGATATCCTTGGGGACTAGATCTGCATACAGAATTCTAATGGTAAAACAAATTATTAGAGCAATGACCTGTGTATCAACAGTATTACAAGGAAAATCAATGAGATGCATTAAATGTTCTGCTCAGTGTAACCTGCACTAATCTAGAAATCAAAGTAAATCCAGTCTTGTTTAAAACAAGGCACAGCCACTGATATTAGGAAGGGATGGTTTTTGCAAACCCCCCCTTTGTCCATTGAAGCCCATTTTATTTTTGTAGAGTTTTATGCCAGATTAAGTACCTGTGTAAACCTGATCAACTGATTAGAGCAGTACGCTCAAAATGGTATTAAGACTAATTAAACCATTTGTCTCTGATCTTCTGGTCTGCAGACATGGGCAACCTGAAGTTGCAGAAAACGCAGTAGCTAAAGTTGACCCCAGCACTGCCAGTGGGCACATATTGGTTTAAAAATTTTCTTAAAACTACTTTAGTCAAGAAAAGCAGCACAATTCTCACAGCAGAAAACAAGGTGAACAACATGTCAACAGGTACCTTTTAGCTACTGGTGATGCAAAACACAGAGAAGTGTATGTGCGTGTGTCTGTGTGTCTGTGTGTGTCTGTGTGTCTGTGTGTCTGTGTGTGTGTGAACATCACAGCTAGAAATACCTGAACACTGCAAGCTGGACAGGTCAGAAAAATATTTTTTCCTCATTAAAGTCTTTGTGCACATATTTGAGCCTAAAAATAGGTATTTCTATGTGGATGGTAATGAGAAAACTGCACAGTGCTCAGTGAATTTTCATGTTTTGTAACCCAAACAAGGAAGCCCTACAGCATAATACAAAAAGGAAATAAGGCTTGACTTGGTTGATGCAAAATGAAGCAGAGGTCAGCTGTTCAAAAGTATGTAAACATTCCTCCTGAACAACAAATACAGCAAATATTTTGTCTTTTCATATGTATAACTATTTGGAACGGGTCAATTAAATATTAATTTTCATCGTGCACTCATCTATATTTCCTTTTGCCTTAATCATGCCTTGTTGTCTCAGATAGCTTACTTGTGTAACTCACAGAAATTCAAAATCCTTACACTTAGCAGAGTAAATTAGGGTATGATTTTTTCCACTGTCATGCCCAAAATCACTATATTCCTGGTAATGAGGGAATCCTGTAAAAACATGCTTTTGGCAACCACGTTTCCTTCCAAATCTTTCTTTTGTGCACAGGGGCATTCCCCTCCTACACTTTCACTGGAAAGTGTTTTTGCAGGTTCTCTCTACCACCAAAGTTCAGCCTCCATGAAGAGAGGACACAGGTTGCACTTAGGAACACAAATGCTATGATGCCTGCAATCTTTGGAAGGTGGCAGCCCTTGCACATCATCTGTCTCTGTTATGGCAGGTCTGTACCCCACAGAGACTTCACAGTCTGAGACCTGGAGAAGCAAAGAGGGCAAATTACTCATCCCAAGTCATTCAGGCAGCAAAAGAAGATACTCCTCTTGTGTGCAGACATGGTTTCTCACCATGCACACTGTTTTCCCACTATTTCAACAACCCAGCATATCCAAGAAGTCAAGGATAAAGGCTCATGGATCAGCATGATGGGGATAGCAAATGAGGGGTTAATGTGGAGTGCACATACTATAGACTGCCCAGTCAAGAAAAGAAAGTGGATGAAGCCTTTAAACAACTGGAAGAAGCTTCATAATTACATGTTTTCATGGGGGAATTTTGAGACATTTGCTGGCAGAGCAGAACAGCAGAGTGAAGGACATTCAGAGAGCACCAGAAACTTATTTTTTCTGCAGATACTCCTTTTAGTAGTGAAGTTGCACTGCTGGATGTTGTATGAATTAAGGAAGAAATTGATAGGGACATAAAGGCTGATGACAGCCTTAGACTGAGTGACTACAAGGAGAAATAAGAATTTGAAATACTCAGGAAAGCAATGAAGGCAAAAAGCAGAAAAAAGATCCTGGATTTCAGAGCAACTGTCTTGGCTTGTTCAGGAAATTGGTAAGTGGTAGCCTGGAAGAACTCAATTACCTTAAATGCCAAGGGACTCAGCAGAAAGGGCTGAACTTGGAAAGCAACTTCTCTAAAGCATATGAATAGAGTGTGAAGAAACAAGGACGTAATGCAGGAGGCAAGTTTGTCTGGAGGAGTAACTTCTGACTGGCATCAAACTTAAGAAGCCACTACAGAAGGTTTTAGCAAGGACAGATTGCCAGGGAGCAACAGAGGACAAAGGCACAGGGGGAGTTAGGAAGGGCTCAGCTGGGAAGGGAAACCTGCAAGGAATGGGAAAGGCAACAGACAGCTTCTGCTGATATATCAACAACAAAAAAAAAGCACAGAGAAAAAGGGTCCACTACAGAACAGGGCAGGAGACCTGAAGGATGGAATGCCATCCAGAGGGATCTGGACAGGTTTAAGAAGTAACCCATGAGAATACAATGAGGTTTAACAAGGCCAAGTGCTGGTGCTGGGTAGTGCTACACTGGGTAGGAACAACCTCACTATCAGCACTATCAGGCTGGGCATGAGCAGCCCCAGAGCAGCCGTGCCCAGAAGGGCTTGGGGTGCTGTGGGTGAGAGGCTGCACATGGCCCAGCCATGGCACTCCCAGCCCAGAGAGCCAAACGTGTCCTGGGCTGCACCCAGAGCCCCGTGGGCAGCAGGGCAGGGAGGGGATTCTGCCCCTCTGCTCTGCTCTGCTGAGACCCACCTGGAGCACTGCATGCAGAGCTGGGCTCCCAGCACAGCAGGGACAGGGACCTGCTGGGGTGAGTCCAGAGCAGCGCCTTTGACCATAAAGATGATAAAAGGGCTTCTTCTCTGAGGACAGGTTGAGAAAGCTGGGGTTGTAAAGCTTGGGAAACAGGAAGCTGCTGAATAGCAGCTTTCCAGTACCTAAAGGGGTCTTATTTAGAAGAGAGAGAGCAAGTTTTCAAATGGACAGCCACAGGACTAGGAAGAACAGTTTTAAATTAAAGAGGAGAAATTCACATTAGATGTCAGGAAGAGGGCAGTGTTACTCAGAGGGCAGTGAGGCACTGCATCAGGTTGCCCAAGGAAGTTGTGGATACCCCATCCCTGGAAGTATTCAAGGCTAAGTGCTGGATAGCATTTGTAATCTGGTCTAGTGAAACATGTACCTGACCTCAGCAAAGGGGCTGGAAAAATGACCTTTAAGATTCTTTCCAAGTCAAACCATTCCATTATTCCATAAGAAATTACCAAGAGACACCTAAAGTGTCTATACCAGCCATGACTCAAAGAACAGAAGTGGTCTGTTTCAACCACTGAGACACTAAATTTTCATAAACTGGATATTAAAGAATAAATTGTGCAGTATCACTTAGATTGCTAGAAATCCCCTGCTAGTATTTTTACTAGGGAGAACTGTCTACTGTTTTCTTTCCTGGATTCCTGCAATAGGGCAATCGTGAATATTTAATTCACTACCACTCACTATGGACATATTTATGGTTTCCCTGGAGGGCTAACCCCCCCATTTAAAAAGTAATTGGGCTTCGTGCTGAAAGAAGTCCCTAAGGGAGAATACATTTTAGTTCAGAATAGTTTCTTCAGTCTCTTGGAGATTTACATAGAGGCACGGCAAATTTATTTTTGGTGGCTAAGCTTAAATATATCATTCACAAAGCCAACAAGTATACGTGAACTTTGCCATGCCTTTCCTTGCTTCCCTGTCATCTCTGGCCATCCCTTGGCAAATACAGCCTTGTAAACAGCACCTAGAATTGAACAGCACCTAGAATTGAATGAGCAATATCCTTCCAACAGCAGCTATCACACCCTGATGATCCACAAGTACCAGAAAAAAAACCCACAAACAAATAGAAGAAAGAATTCACAGGTTTTAGCATGTTTTGGTCTTCCTCTTCTTCCATGGATCTCTTGTCTCTATGCTAGGAGTTATCCAATAGCTTTTGGAAGTGGAATTTTTACTAGTACTTTGAGTGTCACTAAAAGCTTTACCTGTGGTCTTTCTGTATTTAGGAGATGTCATCCCTTTGTGACTATTGCTGAAATGTCACATGCAGTGCCACATAATTCCTTTAAAGACATCCTTATCAAAGAGGGCTCTACAGTGACTGACAGCAGGTAATATGTTTCTTGGATGGTGTAGAGAATAGCTAGAACAAAGCCCATGACCTCTGGTACACAGGAGTTCAATGGAAATGTTCTTGCAATCTCATTTGGTCTGTTCTCCCTGTCTTTTTTGACCTTAAAAATCAATCAGCCAAGGGAGAAGCCCTATGAATTGTCAGCTAGTTGCACTGCCACTTCAAGGAACAGCAAAGCCTAGTCATGAACCCTACAGTTAATGCACCTCAGTACTGTGTTCTGCCTTCTTTTTGAGATGGCTGAGTGCTGCTCTCTTCATCAAAGCCACAGCACATCTCAGGAAGTCAAAAGCTGCTGCCAAGAGCAGTGCAGTCCCCTTTAGCTTGCAAACTGCTTGGGTGATAGCAGCTTTGTTTGATAAAAACACTAAACAGGCAAACAAAACCAAAACTGGAAGAAACAGAGAGATTATAAATTGCCCAGTGTCCAAGTGTCCACACAGGTAACTGCCTCACTTTCCAGCTGTTCTTCCAGTGTTCATCACCAGCAGTGTGTCCCTGACACCAATTGAAGGTCACAGCTTAGTCACATATTCACACTCAAGAATCCACAATCTAAAGGCGTGGGAAGAAAGGTAGACATTACCTCTGATAAAGCAAAAATCCAGATACTGAACAAGTTCCAAGAACAGGAATACTTGCATGACATTAAAAATTGGCATACATGTACATGTATACAGCATATATAAATAAATATGCTCCTGTCCTCCAAGAAATTGCACTCTTCTGGTACTTGTATCCCATTCTGCCTTGAAAACATTGGTTACAATGTGTGAAACAGTGAGGAAAGGAAATGTTTGCTTCCTTCTTGCCCCATAACTTCCCAGAAGTGACAGCTCCCCCTGCCTCTCCCCGCATATTCTCTCCACCACCAGGTGAGTTCTGGACCAGCCGCTGGAATTGCATATAAAGGTAACTTGGACCCTGGTCCTGTGCATGGGAATACATCACTGGGAATCTGGACTGTGCTGCTTTATTGAGACTGTCCTGCAGACAAAAGGGACAATCTGAGAAACCAGGCAGGAGCGCAGGCACCACCATGCAACCATTTTAATGTGGTTTGCTTACATGGGTGAGCTGAACTACTTTGTATTGTATTTTGCAACCTCTGCCTGGGTTTCTAATGCTATTTCTGCCATGCGTGGAACTCAGCATTACCCAGCCAAAGCCCCTCAGCTGGAGCCCCTCAGTCCATATCAAATGTCCAACTTTAACAGACTCACCAGCTACTGGACCGAACTAGGACACAGCCTAGAACTGCATATACAAAACATTCAAAATCTAGCACAAAGCATCTGCTTCTTGTTCAGTGTAACAGAGAGTTTATTTTCAGGGATTCAAAGAACAGCTCAGTTTGGAAGAAAACTCTGGAGGTCATCTGGTCCAATCCTCCCTCTTCCTGAGTGAAATAAAGAAAAATATGCAGACTTGACAACAGATCATTGAAGACTTCTCAAAAACACCTTGCCAAAGCAGCTCCTTTGCCAGGAAGAAAGAAGAGCTTTCTTCCTGACTGGCCACCAGTCCAGAAATGGCATTCCATTTCTAATGACTAACTTTCATACCTGGAATGACTTTGTTTTGTCCTCCCTATAAAAAAAGAAAATTTTCATGCAACAAGAGAGGATTTTAAACAATTACTTGCTCTTCTTCCTCTTACATGTCCTTATCACCTGTGAAATACTCTTGAGAATCATTTTGGTTTGTACTTTTGAACATGGCTATAATTGCTTCCATGGGGAGAATACTGCTGTTGATATTGCCAGTACCCCATGACCATGATGAACTGCTCCTCACTCAGGCCAAGGTTGTTACTTACCATTTGAAGCTGTTAAGAAACAGCTTATGAAATATGGCAGTGCCTGCACTGGGAAGTGTTTCTGGTCACTGGACTAAGCCAAGATCAGTGCCTTGCCTAAGCCCTGCTTCTTTCCTATAAAGAACTCACTTCTCAAAAATAAAACAGGTTGGGAGATGGGGAGGGATCTGCTTGGTATTAAGGCCCTAGGTAGCTAGTAATTATCACAGTATGACAGACAAGCTTGGCTACAAATCTGATTAGATTACTTATTATTCAATTCATACTAATGTTTGGTGTATAGAAAAGTACCCACATGCAATTTCTCAAATCTTCCCTCCTGCCAACACAAAGACCAGCTCCCATTCCTTTTAGAACACTGTATCAGTCAACTCCACTTTTCATATTCTCAATACTGTGTTGAAAAGTAGAGAAACAAAAAACCCCCAAGCTGTAATTATATTTCTAGCTCTCCAAACTGTGTGAGCACATTCACAATCACAGCCACCACAAGCTTAGTTTTGCTAAAGAAGCTGCTCTTTAACAGAAGTTTAGCACATGCTGCCTTCCTGAGAGTTTTCCCTCTTACTTACTAACTTCTTTACTGTCCTGTAATTGTTTGTGTAGGGTGAGATGAAGTAACTTTTCCTGAGACACTGCCAAGCGCAGATAGCCTCCCACTTCTTCCCAGGCAAACCACCTCCTGACAGATTTCCTTGGAGGTTTCATGCAGCCAGCACTCAGAAGGCAGCATGGTGCAGCAGCACATGGACAGCAGGGACTTTCTAAGAGTCCCAGATGGTGTATTCTAAAAGCTCACCTTGAAGTGAATAACTAGTTAATCAAATGCAGATCTAAACAAGGCAGATATTACACAGGCAAATGTAAGATTAACACAGCTGAGAATCAGAAAAAGGGCAGTGAGGCCAGGACACAGCACAGGGTGGAGAAGGCTCCTTCTCCTTTTTGCCCAGAGCAGCAGAGCCCTCGCCCAGGGCTGCAGGAGCAGCAGGGCAGGAGTGGGGCAGCAGGGCAGTGTTGCAGTGTGTTGCAATTTCCTGTTTTAAACTTCCCACTCCCTTCCCAGGTGTGGCAATGCCTCTCTTCCCCTTCCCCCTCTCCCCCGGCTGGGTTGTCAGTCAGTCTTAAACATTCCAGCAAGGCCATCGTGGGGTCGGTGGAGTTCAAAGGATGCCCTTCGGGCCTGGGGGTCATTGGCCTGTCTGTGTGTCCCTCGTCCCCTGAGACCCTCCTCCTCCCACCTGGTTGGTGCCTCACCTGTCCCATCCCCTCCCCCTGTCCCTGGGTTTAAATTGAGCCAGAACCATGTGCTCGGCATTCTGTTGGAGCTGATACTAAGATTCAGACATCTGTGACCATGGAATAAAACTCTGGATATTAACCCTCCGGCAGAATCCATCTCCTTTTCCTCTTCACCCTAGCCTGAAGCCTTTCCACCCGAAGTAAACTGAGTTTCTACAAGCCTGGACTTCTTTCAGCACCCAGCTGCAACATCCAGCCAGCCAAAAGAGTTTCTGAGGTGAAATACCACAGTCGCCGCCCTTGGCCCAGCAGCAAGGGTCAGACGAGCCCAGGCACAATCTACCTGGTAATATTGGGATCCTATTCCAATACAGCAGGGAGTGGGGCAGCAGGGCAGCTCAGGGCAGCAGCGCTGCTCTCCAATGCCCAGAGCACTCCCCACTGCTCATCCAGAGCGAGTCCGGCCACCAGAACTCCTGCCAGCACTCAAAGACAAGCAGAAGTGTGGGGAACATTTTTGCATTATAGATGTAAAAGTGGAAAGGATCATGCTGAGGGCTGAGAGATTCAGCTAGTGTGTCTTCTCCACTGTTTTTTTTTTCCAAATAAACATCTCATCTGTACACAGAAGAAAAGGTGAAGAAGGAAGGCAGTGATACTACTTGTGCATATACCACATTAAAAAAACACCCTGTTGAACATTTGGGCACTGCATTGAAAATTTTAAAAAGTGCAAAAGGCTTTAAACTTTAAAAACCTGCCCACAACAAGCCACTAAAAAAGTTATTTTTATTTGTTCAGTCAAGCGAAACTACAAACATGATTTCACAGTGTTTTGTGAGCAGACACAAAGCACAAATTCTGTAATAGAAGAAGGTTCCCTTCACCTATCAGGCTAAAACACAGCAGAATTCATGGAAATACTTCAACCCAAACTTAAAAAAATTAGTAAATCAGGTCCTCATTTTTGGCAGAGCAAGAGTGAAAAAAAAAATCTAAGTTTCTAAAAATAATCTTTACATTAGAATTGACCAAGCATCTAAAACATATGGTTTAAGGTCATCAGAATTTATAACTTCAGCAGCAGACTGGACAATGGACACACCACCACAGCTTGCATGGGGCAGGTCAAGTGCTGTAGTATGCAGAGTGGCATGGTCTTCTTGTTTATTTGTTTCCATATATGGAGATTGTATAGAATATTCTAGATCACATAAATTAGCATCACATATAACCTTGTATTTTATGCCCAACTATAATTTGAAGACAAATTAACTACCTAATCACTGGGAAATCAAATTCATTGGGGCAGAGCTGTAGCTGCTATCTATTACCCAAACCCCACAAATGAAAATTCTTTTAAGTCTTTGCTTTTCTGTGAACTGTGCAAAGAAATCTAGTATTACGTGTTTTCTTTTCACTCTGCAAGCTCACTGCTGTGTGTTCAGATGTATCATTGATCTCTATCAGATCTCACATTTTAGTTAAAGACTAGTCTCAGAAGTACCGTAATAGCTATTTTTCATCTTAATTTAGGGACCAGCAGACAGGAATGTGAAGGAAGGAAGGAAGGAAGGAAAGAAAAAGGGAGGAAAAAATAGCAAGAGGTATATCTGATTCTAAGCATAAAATTAATGTGCCAGGAATAGTTTGGGGCGTATTTTGTTCCAGCACCAGCTCAGTCTGTCTGAGTATGTCATCAGCATCCTAGTCATATCTCCTGGGGCAATCAGAAGCACTAGAATTGTGAGCCAATAGCTTTGGAACTAGTGAGAGGCTGTGATGATCCCAGGCAGCTTCGCTGAGCCTGCAAAATGGCATCTGCCAACAGTGAGCACCTTCTGACCACAAATCTGGTTCATGATCCAAATACATTGGCAGAAAAGGCTTGAAGGACAGCATGCACCTGAGAAAGCTCCTAAAAGAGAGAATGCTCATATTTCTATCTCTCCATGCACACAAAGAGCACAGGTAATTCAATGTTCACACTCTAAAATAGCATCAAATCAGACAACTTCTGCTTCTTGAGCTTTTATTTGATTTACTTTCATGAAAAACATTCTTTAGTACCTTGAAACATGAGAAATTTCCCTTAAAATAACTGCCTCTGATTGCACTGATATATGTATTGCCACCTATTGTATCTTTTTGGCAATGTAGAAGCTTTGGATACTTGATTTTGCCCTTCCCTCACCTCTTGCATATGCCCTCTTCTTTGATTTTTAAATCTATGAAATACACAGTGCAGCCTTTTCCTAACTCACAATAGCATTGACACATCTACTAGCCTCAGTATAGTTCTTATTTCATTAAGCTCTTCTTTCTATTTAAAAATCAGTAACAGTAATTTAAAAAACCCAACAAAATGAAAAAGGTGCAGCATTTTCTACTCGATCTAAGCATCCCTTCTAAACAGTTCAAGTGATCTTGTAGGTGGCAGAAACTATTTGCACAGCATATATGGTTTCTGCATATCTTTACCCATAATTTTAGCCAAGAAAATGGCAAGAGCTGTGTCTGGACAAAATGAAACCGCATTGCAAAGCCAGTGGAAAGAATGATCACTTCAATCAGGCTGTCTGTTTATTTTAAGATCCCTACAAGACAAGCATTGTGATCTGAGATGGATCACCACAAGAAATTTAAAAGGTAAGATTTTTTAATTTTACAAATATCAAACTGTGCTGCAAGAACCTCTGCAATGCAGAGAAGAAAGACTCTTCCTGCACTGAATTGAGTGCACTGGCTGTCAGTTTACCAGAACTCTAGAATGGGACAGCCTAAAGACAATATGGATAAAGTTTTCTATTACCACACAAGAAATCCAGACTAGCTTTCTTTGCTTTTTCTCAGTCACCGAGTTTGAAAAACTGAGGCAAATCTGAGCAGCTCACCTGATGCTTAGGGAGAAAAGCTGCAAAATATATACCTTGTGATAGGAGAAATATTTTACCTTTTTCTGAGTCAGTTTGCAAAGGCTTTCACGAAGAAACACTCTTAAAGCATCATTTCAAAAACCTGTACATAAAGACTTAGCTGACTGACCACATCATGCCTGAGAGACAGCAAAAGGATGTAAAATACTGCAAAGTAAGAAGAGTTAAATGGAAGCTTGTCAGGTGTTTTATATTTTGACCACTGCCCTTGTCACGCACCCTTCCTTATCATTTGTTGCCTCAAATGTTCACATTAGACATTGCTCTACTTTTGTGCACTGCTTGGCAGATTTGAGGAAGAGCTATAAACAAAGTTACTCCCTAAGCCAATCTGTAGAATGCAAGACTCATCCTCTGAGACCAGGTGCTCTAAAAGAAGTTTCTCATCCAAAGTCCCCTCAACTATAAGCAAAGACATTGTAATGTTCAACTTCATGTACCCTGGAGGAAAACACTGAAGCAATTTCCCTAGGACCCTGAGATACAGATAGAAAACACTATGTCCTTTCTGCCAAAGAAAAACATTATGTCCTTTCTGCCAAACTCTAGAAAAACATCCTTAAGCACTTGAAGCCCAAACTTTAGGAATTCACCAGCTACACATGCTCTAATGGAGCATCCTTCCAGCCCAGGGGTCCCCACACAGTCAGGAACTGTAACTCAGGAGACTGGGCAAAGGAATGGGCAAGTGGAGCAGTCTCACCACAAGGAAGCACATGGGCTCATTCAGCTGGCCATAAATATAACCTCTCTGCCAAGTTACCACATCGTGGTGTCACCGGCCTTCTCAAGCCCAGAGGTCTGCAAATAGCAGCACAGCTTCTGCTTTGTAACACACACCGCTGCTTGTCTGCCTCAGAAAGTAAGTACAGAGAAAAAAACCTTTCTAGGAGGCCTCACTGTCTCCTCCACGTAATCAGTATTTGTCTTTTACATCCAACTGCATAACAAGGAAAACAGCCTCATGAAAAAGTTTTTGTACATGAGCTGTCAAGTAGTGGCTTTCCTTACATGCCAGCTGCAAGGCCTCACGAGCCATCAGGCAGGGACACATTCTGAGCTCGCTGGCACCCAGAGCCCACGGCAGGCGTCAGAGCACATCCTCCTCAGACAGTGCTGCCCTCACACCTTTCAGTCCTGTCCCACATCGTGCTTTGCTGCTCAGATTCTCACAGAGGTTCTCCAGTCATGTTTAGTCACTGTAGACTATCCTTTCTAGGAGCACGTGTGGAAACCAACTACAACACCTGTAAAACAGAGGATCATGCCAGAAAACAGCCTCCTTTGGTGTGGTGGTACCAAAACTGGAAGACAATGAGCCAAGAGGCTTTATAAAGGAAAGCTGCAGAGACATGTACCTATTTGGGAAAGAAGGACCCCAAGAATACCTTTCAACAAAACTATTTATTTGGTCCTTGCTAAATGGAAATATAAGCAAAGGTGAGCTGGTTTTTTAGCCATGACAATATATAAAAAAGAACAGAAAACACAAGAAAACACCAGAGGTATCAATCTCAATCAACAGACAGGAAATGGGACACACCTCCATGCTATGTTAGCCTGTAGATGAAATAAAAAACAAACAAACAATCAAAACAAACTACTACACTATTATACACTAAAGAATTAAAAGTGCCACTCTTGGAAGAGTCATAGCTAGGATTGCAAAATGTATCTATCTGTCTCGTCCCTGGTCTATATCTCTGCCAGCCCAGTAACATAAAACTGCTTTTACTTTCATTTTGCAAACAGAATGAAGACAAGTAAAGACACATAGAATAGAGAGAACTTGAACTGTCAATACCTGTCTTCTACACATCTCTTCTAAGATCACTGAGGAGGCAATTTAAAGGTCTGCATGATCAATGAACCTAGACTCCTGTCAAACACCTTGTAACGCCTAGCAATCCAATTTCAATCAGTTCTTCTTGCATTATTTGCTGCTAACATTATCCCTGCTCGATTCAACACAGCAATCAAATAAGCCACTACACAATACAGAGGGCTACAAGAAATGAATGAAACCAGTTATAAAACAGTATTGATGTTATTTCATTTCCTAAGTTTCCAGCCTACAGTCCACACCAGATCCCCAGTTGGCATTTATCAGTATAGCCCTAATGACCCATTAGGCCAATTTAGACTGCTGCAGATCTGGCTGTTAGTGTTAGACTTTAGCATTAAAAAGTCAAGGAAAAAGCACAGGTGGTACTATTGATTAACTGAAAAAAACAGACAGATGATCTGTCCTTTTTCCAGACTCAGGATACAACTAATTTACACTGGATATGCTTGTGTCTTCAAAAGCAATTATTAGTTTAGCTGTTTCATACTAACACTAAGTAACATATCATCATTTCATAGTATCTTCCTAACATGTAATTGCATAATTGCATACTTTTGTCATCCTCTAACTAATTTCATCTGTTTTCAAGGATTCAAAAACTAACTTCAATTCAGTAAAATTTAAAATTAGTAAACACATTGTAAGGACACTTGAAAACTGAAAATGGAATGTTTTCAGTCTTGCATATGCCCAAAAAAAGAAGCCATGTATCCTCTGAACATAATGGCAATGACTGCAGTCCACCCAGACTGACATTGTTTTGGCTTCAGTGTGACACACAGCTTAGAAGTCAAAATATTGTTATCTGCAGTAATTCCACAGCTGGTGATACTGGTAAAGTTGAGGGTATTAGTAAAGCTGACATTTACAGTGTGGTGATGATGCCAGCACATATTCTTCCTTGCTTCCTTTAAATTCTCAAACAACCTATGTGTCATCCTTTACTCCTGGATAGAGATTGCCTTTATTCCTTGGTCAGGAATATCACAGAATATACATCCTTGACATCCTCTTTCTCTCCACTTTTTAGCTCTATGTCATCCTGAATATCTTCAAAGTACTTACAAGGACTTGTTAATTTCTGACCCAGTTGCATGAGAATGTGAGTGGCCTGCATGGAAGGAGACCCTCTTCCTTTTCCTTAAATCACTAAGTAATTCTTCAATAAAATTACACTGGCAGAGAGCATCTCTGTTCAACAGTTGCACCTCATAGCCAAACACAATGGCACCTGTTTCACAATGTGAATGTGATACAGGTGCCATTGTGCTGTTTTTCAAGGAGACTGTCAAAGCTGCACCATGATCCATGGCTTTTTTTTTTTTTATCTCTCTACATTTTCTCCAGTTACATCTCTCTATCTTTCCTCCAGACATATACATTAATTCAGCAATTTGAAAAATTTTCAGTAACTGAGATATTTTGAAAAATAAAGTCCTGTTTACTGTTTTTGTAAAAAAACAATACAGCAAGCAACTTGCAGTTACCTTAAAGAGGACCTACTGGCAAGAGACCCAGATCTTACATGTAACTGTGTAAAAACCTTTTCCACAACTTTAAGCACTCTCTTGGATATAGAACTGCCCTCCTGCTGGGACATCACTGAAGCTGTGAGGCATGTGAAACCAAAGTTCCCAGGACCTTTCATTCCTCCAACCCACAGCTGTGATCCAGAGGGAGGTGTGAAAGACAAATTCAGGATATAGCTTTGGTGGAAATCTCTTAATCACTTAATAGTCATTTCTGCAATACTGAGCTAAAAATACACTCTCCCTCATTACAGTAATGTCCTAGAAAGAAGTGCCACGTAGGAACTGGGTATTGCTGGATTTTCAGCTGGGGCAGTGTTTGTGCACACAGACCGTCAGTGTCTCCACAACACTCTCACTATGCCAATCACGGACCACAGGAACATCCGCGTGTCCCACAGGAGAGTAGCTGCACGGCCGCCCTTGAGCCTGCAAACCTGCACGCCAGGGCAGCCAGGAGCCCTCAGCACTGCTGCCAGCTCATCCAGCCACAACAGCCACCATGGCAGCTGCAGAGCCTGTCCTCTGCCCTTACGGGCATGTGGTGCTCCAGATGGTGCTGCAAGGACATTGCCCACCCCTCCGGCCTGGAAGCGTCACGAGCCATCAGACAGATCCCACATTCAACAGAGAAGGCCTTTCTTTTCGCCAAAGCTCAGTTTTGTCCTGGGCTCACGACAGTAAACCTCGTGTATGTTTAAAATGTTTCGTGTTTTAAAAAGGACGTATAAAAATAATTGCACAGCAAATTGTTTATCACCTATGAAAGCACCTAGTCTGTAAATCTTCTGCTATTAACAATATCACTGACATATAAACAAAAAATGCATGCCTCTTATCAGAGTGCATGTTTTCAGATCTAAATATATTCATCAAAATTAAAATTTGTAGGAAGCTCTACAATCTTTCCTACAACTGGCAACCAGCCATTTTCTACATTAGGTTACTGCCATACTTTAATTAGCTCTAATTCACAAATTATAATCACTGTCTAGAAAAACTGTTACCTTATTCTTACAGAATGCACTAGAGCAAAAAAAGGTTTCTTTTCCCACCACGAATTATGACATACCTGTCTTCCACTTAAGTACTCTGGTTTTCTGAAAATCATGTAAAAACTACTAGCTAAAAGCACGAAAATCCCTGTTCATTGGAAACAATTGGCAAAAAGGAAAAAAAAATCACTCCTTTGCTACAGGGACTAGTACCTTTTTCAAATACATTTCAGGAGGACACAGAAACTAATCATCAGTTCTTTACAAAAAAACCCTTGTGTGTATCATTCTTTCTGTTCCCAAGGACCTTTGAGACCCTGACTTGAGGGATTCTGTCTATTGCTGTGAGTCAATGACATCTAGGTTCTTCCAAATGTGACAGTTTTAAGCCTACTGGTGTATAACTAAATATGCAGCAACACTCCTATTGAGGAAACACAATTTTAAAATTGAAATTAAAGATTTCAGCCCTTTATAATAGATATAGCTGTTGGTGTTACTGAAGTTCAGGTCTCATACGGTTCTTCAACATTCAGAGTTGATTTCCAAGCATTATTCCAGGCAGTTTTATTTGAGCTCAGTTTTCAAGTGCAGAGCTTTATTGATTTGCTGGATCTGCTAGGTGAAATGTAATCTTCCTGAAGCACTAATAACAAAAACCAAACATGATGCAGATAAGTGCAAGCCAAAGGAATAATCAGCACAAAATCTTGAGAAGAAAGGCTTTCAGATTGCAGATTCTATTGTCTGAGAAGAGACTGGCAATACAATGCCTTCTATATTTGTTGAAGTGCACTTGAAGCACAGGAACTTCTTGCTCCATGAGCTTAGCTACCCAGGAAAGCAGAAGACACATTCCACCTTTTGCCTTATTTCATCTTCCCTACCCATCTTTGACAAGGTACAAATATACATTAAACACTAATTGTTTCTTTTCACAAGTCAGCATCCTTTGAAGAACTCCAGAAACAAGACAGTTCAATTATTTGCATACAAAGAGCCAGATTTCATGGCACTGACTGATTTTCACCAGACAAGAAGAAGAGAGGCACAAAAGGGCACTATGCTCTGGACAGTTAATGACATATTCAAGGATGAGAAGCCAAGTGTGAATGTAAATGCTAGACATGGGTTTGTGTATGATGCCACACACAACAGCACATGAGGAGGGATAGCAGGCAATCTGTGCTGAAACCCACCCCTGCTGCATGCTCCTTTCAGTGGCTGCACACAGGCACATCACCCAAAAGGCTCCCCCATCCTGTGCAGCAAGAGCAGCTGCAATGGAAGCAGAATCTGGCCCTCAGTGTAGGAGGAAAAGGAACAGTGAGCAGAACAGCAGTTCCCACCCTCGTGGCACCATTTAACAGTTTTGCTGGTATGTGACCTTTTGTTTGCCATCAAATCATCTCCCTAGCATTCAGATCATATGTTTGTCTATTCATCAAATCCCCCGAACATTCAAACCACATACACAAAGGCTGTTTGGATCCTTCTTGCCTCTATTGTGGCAGCTCAATAACTAAGACAGGGAGCTCCCAGCTGGGTATCAGCAGTAGAGAAATACAGCACAGCCAGAGGGGAAAGACATGTCAGCAGAGCACACTTAAATAGGGAGAAAATTAGAGTCTGGAAACCCACCAAAAAGTCATCCCTTTTCTTCTGAGTGTCATCAAAAAGATGCTCAAAATAATTACTACACTAGCAGTATTTAAATGTTAATTTGTACAGTACTCTGTGGAGCATACAGTTCTGATTGACATTTTGGCTAGAAAAGGAACCTTACTTAGGAATCTCTGCTGAATTAAAGCATTAATAGAGGCAGTTTGATAAAAACTATGTCACCCTGTTTGAAACTAAGCCAAAGGAAAGATATGCTTTTATGACTTTGCCCCTGCAATTGTAGTGATATTTAGACCTAGAGACTTTTAGGATGGATTTGAATCCTCACCATTAAGAATTAGGGACTCAGAAATCACTACAAAATTACAGCACTAAAACTGCCCTCAGCTGAAGAAGTTCTGTGTGCAGAAGCAGCGATTTATTGGGTATTTAATTTCATCACACAGTAGCACATTCACTTAGCTGACCCATGCTTATCACATCAACTATTTCATCAAGTTGCAAACACTTAAAAATGAAGCTTCTTGTCTAAACTGATATGGGTTATCTAAATTCCTTCTGAGGTGAAAGAGAATGACCTCTGGTGCCTATTTACCTTGTTCACATATCTGTGACTAATGTAAGTTAGGACACTTCATTAGTGAAAGAGATTCTTTTTCTCCCTCTTCAAATGAGGAAAAACCAGCTCACTTCAGTCAGCTAAAATTAGGTGAGATGTATCCCAGCATATATATCTCTGCTACTAATTAATGAGTCTTTAAGGAGAGGGAAATATTATCCCTTTGTTACTAATGGGCAAATTATGGCCTGAGAGGCTGTAAATTATACTTTCAAAGAATTTAAAGTCCATCTACACTGAATGTGGAAGTTTAAAGTCTAAAAGTGTAACCCTGAAAACCCCTCTGTGGCAGGTAATGAATAGAAAGTCTTACCTCTTTTCTGTCTCATTGAGGTCCAATTATAGCGGTTACACCTGCACAGGGCAGCTTGAAGAAGTACTCAACAAGAAGCATGTCTGTTTTGCTGTGGGTAGGAGCTGAAGAAACTTCCACAGAGACATAACACAGGGATGCTTTTGTTATTGCTGGGCAGGGCTTATGCAGAGCCAAGGCCTTTTCTGCTTTTCTGTTTTTCATAGTGCCATGCCAGCAAGGACCCAGCATGGGAGGCTGGGGGCAGACACAGGCGGGACACATGATCCCAGCTGACCAAAGGGATGTTCCAGACCATATGACATCGTGCTTAGGATATAAGGTAGGGGGAAAGACAAAGAAAGTGGGGGAGATATCTGATGGCATTTGTCCTACAAAGTAAACATCCCATGTGATAGAGCCCTGCTTTCCTGGAGTTGGCTGAACACCTGACTGTCCATGGGAAGCGGTGGGTGAGTTCTTTGTGTTGCTTTGTTTGTACATGTAGGTTTTTCTTTCTCTGACAAACTGTCTTTATCTCTGAATTTTCCAGCTTTTAGTCTTCCAATTCTCCCCCTGATTCTGCTAGTGGGGCAATGAGCAAGCAGCTGTGTGATACTTAGTGGCTACCTGGGGCTAAACCACAACAGACTCCCAGTACAAAACAGTGTTTCTCCACCACAGTAACACACAGAAGCATAAAAGATAAAAGATGATCATGTTTTGTGGGAAATGCTGACTCAGGTTCAAGAGCAGAGGCCATTACTAAAGGGATGCAGGCAAGAACCAACTCTCCACAGCTACCTGGACTCACCAGATGGACAGAGGCAAGCTGGGCTCTGAAACCAGGAGTGAGCACCCTGTGCTGGGTGTTGTGGGCAGGAAAGTGTGCAAAGGACAAAAGGAGGGAGAGCCTACAAGACCAGAGTGGCTGCTACAGATCCTCCAGAGACACCGGTAGGGAAACACACACTTCTGACACTTCTGCATATTTGCTGTATGTGAGTGGTGTTGGGACAAATGTACACAGCTTCACATAGCCCAGAGAAATCCACCATAATCCTCAACTGTTCTCTGTAAGCTACAAGAGAGACAGAAATCCTATTGGGAGAAAGAGCATACCATAACACTTTCTGTTTGACAAACTAAAATTACACAAGCCAATTTGGTATTTCTCCCAACATGACACCAGAACAATGCCCAGACGGTCAGTCCTTGCTGTACTGAGGGAAAGCATTTTTTGGAACACAGTCAGCACAACCCAGGCTGGAATACACTCAATATCCAGACAATAACACTTTCAGGTTTCACAGACAGAGATATTCAGACTGCGTATATTCTTAGACAGCACTAGTATTAGTGTCAGGTTGTATTTTTGTATATAGCTTGAAGTCTGCTGCTTCCATTTCAGGCCTCGAGAAAGCTTTCTGTATCTAAAAGTTTATCCAATTTTTTCCAATTATAGCTGCTGGTCGTCAAAAGTTATTACCTTTCCTACATGCCTGGGACCATCACCATCATACGGAAACTACTGCAATATGGGAAGATACTGAATTTAGTATCTGAATGGAGATTGTGCAACATGAAGAAAAATGAAATCACATTACCGCTTACTTCTCAAATTTGCACACCATGCCCAGAAAACCTATACACCTAAACCTCTAAGTATTACTCATTTTTAACTATTACATACAAGTAAGTAGAGAACTTCAAACACTGTGAAATCATCTGTTTTACTCAGCGAACTCAACTCCTCAGGAAATAACAGAAACAAGAAAAGTGCTCCCAAATACTTAAACATGCATGCAACAAAACTAAGCACTACATAGCAAAGTCTGTTACACTGCCAAAATAATCTGGTAACAGACAAAACAGAGAAAAAAAATCTCATTAAGAGGAAAACACATCACTGCCAGCAACAAATTAACCTGGAATCCCTACAAATGCATAAAGAAGCAATACCCTTGGACACAAACCTAAAGTCCTTAAAAATTTCTTCAATAGAAGGAGACTAATAAAAACCCAAACCTCTTAAACCTTTAATATTTTTTGTTAACTCTAAATTATTCATTAAGCTAATCCCGGTAATGCCTGGTCAATAAACCCAACTGTCGGATTTTAACAATACAGGTAACAACACCCAGCAGTCAGTGCTAGAAGTTTACATTTTCCCTCTGCCAAGTAAATAACCTCTGAACTAAGACTGATCTGATATCAAAGGCTCCATTTTTCAGATGAGAAAGAAATGACAGAGGATGTGTGAACTGTCAGCGTACAGAGGTTGCACTTTTTGGGAGGTAGAGCCCTTCTCGCTCAGTCACCTCCACCAGCCCTCCCTACTAACAATTCCGACTTTTTGCTTTGATATGCTACTGACATCTGAGGGGAGACACAGCCTAACAGGCAGCTCATGGTCCAACAGAAAAGAAATACATCTATAAATAAAAAGCATTACACATTGGCAAATGTGCTGATATTTCGTCTGTGTGCATCTTCCCACCTGCACAGCACTGGAAATTAACATTTTCTCAATTTGCTTGAAGAAACACACAGAAGGTCGGCTCGATCTTGTGATTTCTATGGATTATATTACCTGACTTGAATGCCAAACACAGTTTGGTATTTCCAAATATAGACCTTGCATGTATTTTTCTGAACAGTCTCAGCAAAGGGCTGGACAAAATTTGATTTTCCTTCTTCCCAAAACTGATTATGCTCAGTGGCATATCCACTCCTATACACTCCCTCCCCATCCCTCTCATTTCTCTCAACCTTCTGTTTCCAGCAAAGAAACAAGAGGAAATTATAACCAACATCAGCTACATTTCCACTGAAGCCTGTAACAGCATTTTTTCACAAATCTATTGGTTATTTCCCATTAATTATTTATTTATGCATTTGTAGCCAAATAGACAATGGTTTATATCACAAAGGGTGCACAAAATGGACAGATAACCATACAGTTTCTTAATCTGGCTGCATTCCTCCTGCAAAAGGTGGCTGTAGCTTTGCAGAAAACACAATGCAAAGGTACAATGGTGAATTGAAAGGTCAATCTGACCTTCACTTTGACAGGTTTTAGACATTAAAGGTTAATACACCCAGAAGATGCTAGCTCTGTCTCAAAGCCCCTTTTCCAAGCACTGTTTTGTGTACAGAAACAATGTTTCTATATAACATCACAGAATCATTTGCGTTGGAAAATACTTTCAAGACCATCGAATCCAACCACATACACTGCTGGGTGCCGAGCCCACCAAAGAGAGGCACAAGCACAAGCAAGTGTGCCATTAAAATGCCAAAATGCCATTTTTAAGTGGCTTTAGATAAATTAATGCAAGCGTGTCGGAGGACATCGACACTGGCAGGACACTGTGGCCACACACGGTGCTCTCCTCCACCCACCCTGCGAGGGACCTGCATCCCACAGCACCCACAGGGGATGCACCGGGGCCTCCCAACCCTGCGCGCTCCCTCCGCGCCACAGAAACCCTTCCAGTAACAACACATCCTAACCTCATTTTTCCTGACCAGGTTTATCTTCTTTCCATTACAGACGCAATAATTAGTCAACAAGGAGGACCTGCCATAGCTGAAAGACTAAGTTGTAACACAAGAACCCAACTGGCATGAACTACATTTCAAAATCTGAGTGGAGCCATATCATCTGTTGTTTAATGGAAGACTTTGCAGCTCTGTCACACTGAAGTTTCTGCATTTGCATTTGATACTACAGATACACTTTCCACCCCACGCCTCCTCCCCAGAAATGTATACTTCTAAAGGAAAAGAGGGCATCAATTCAAAGATGGATGGAAATTTAATTCCACCAAAACTGGAAAATTTTGAATAGAATATTTTTATCTAGGTAGTATTTGTGAGCCAGAATTCTGACAAGGACATATTGTAAACTCAAAAAAATCCCTCATTCCTGTTCTAAAATAAAAGCAGTGCTATTTAATTACTTCACCATTTTCTCCTCTGGCAAAAGCATCAGCTAAGCAAATAAAATATTTTAGTACAGAGCTGTGATTCCGTATGGCTTTAGCCAGGTTGACAAATAAAACTAGCATAAACCTCAAAACCTGGGAGGGAAACAGTTATCTCATTAAAGTGCAGCACATTAACTTGCCATCAGCTCTGCTGCGTGCTGTGCTGTGAATAAATTAAATGTGAATTCAGAAGAATTCTGACTGTCTGTGTCTGACAAGCTTTATTACTGTGCATATACCAGCAATCATCTCTCCAGTTTTGCAGGGAAAAAAAACCACAAAAAACATTAGGGAGGCAAGAGCGAAACAGTCCAAGTTTGTCTCTTGTGGCAGTGAAGGTTTATAAGCTAAGCTTACAATGCCAGAGATGGCCTCACATAAATGCTTTCATAGCAAATGCATAAATGGAGCCAATCTTTTGGACAGCCACCAGTGAAGAAGATATTTTGGTGACCTACCCTTAGCAGTTCTCCTTGTGGCCAAACCTACTGAGAGTCCATGATTCATGCAAATGCAATCGAAGTTCTCTCAAACAGAAATGCAACCTGACCACTGACTCTGATGGATTTTGGCTCAGTCAGGCACAGGGGAGGTCACTGAATAATATATTTTCCTGGGGCAGTAGGAAACATTTCCTTACCTTCTGAAGTTCTTTGTCCTTTTTTCTTGAACTGTTGCTTAATCTTGGAGCATGAAGAGGCTCCAACACATTAACTGTGTGTCATGCATTTCAGTGAGACAACATTTGACCATGAAAAGCAGATAGAAGCATTTTTTTTTTCCATTACATTTTCTTAAGTTATGTCTCACAAACAAAAATCAGGATTTGTAACCATCTTCATGTATTTCAAAATACAAACATAATATAAATGAATG
Organism: Zonotrichia albicollis; assembly: GCF_047830755.1. NCBI lineage: Eukaryota > Metazoa > Chordata > Aves > Passeriformes > Passerellidae > Zonotrichia > Zonotrichia albicollis. The sequence continues at coordinate 20,154,593 of NC_133860.1, forward strand.
CATTTTAATCAGGCAAAACCATCAAACAACCAAAACACAAATGAGGACAGAAGTGAGACAACCATCACTCTAGCTGGCTCAGGTCTCCCAAGACACTACCAGAAATGCAAGTATTCAAGACTGGAAGCCATTGATCCGGCACAAAGAAGGAATGTGCAACTATGTACGTTTTGCATCTGTGCCTACATTATATTATTCTTCAGATATGCTCAATAATAATGCATTAATATATGATTTCTGGCATGAGCTTTTGAAGACCTTATGGCTGGTTTAGCTCAATGGGTGCAGCATTACGTGATGACCATTGAAGGGTAAGCAAGAGCAGAATTTGGGGCATGGGCACAACTACACATAGTAGCACAGGGTAAGAAAGAGTTTGATGTCCTGGAGCATGTCCAGAGAGGGGCAACAAAGTGAAGGGTGTGGAGCATAGGTCTTGTCAGAAGTGGCTGAGGGAGTGGAGTGGTTTATCTTGGAGAAGAGGAAGCTCAGGGGGAACTTCATTGCTCTCTACTACTCCCTGAAAGGAAGGTGTAGCCAAGTGGGGGTCCACCTCTTCCTCCAAGTAACAAATTAAATGAAAAGGAGAAATGGCCTCGAATTTGTGTCAGGGAAGGTTTAGACTGGGTACTGGGAAGAACTTCTTCACTGAAGGGATTGCAAGCATTGGAACCAGCTACCCAGGGAAGCAGCAGAGTCACCATCATTGGAGGTATTTGAAAGACGGGCAGATGTGGCATTAAGGGACATGGCTTTGTAGTGAATCTGGTAGTTTTAGGTTAATGGTTGACTTGACAATTATAGAGGTCTTTTCCAACTGAAATGATTCTGTGATTTCCTTCTATTGCACAAAGCACCTTGGTCTTTGGCAAAATAAAATCCTGTAGCTCCATGCTCATTTAACTTGCAGATGCATTAAACCATATAATGTCAGCAAGTCTCTTGGACAGAAGCACACTGAATTTCTAGCAGTTCAGACTGATGGGGAATTAAAAATTAACCTTTTACTCATCAATATTTCAATGCCCTATTAGGTTCCATTCAATAGAGAATGTCCTTAGCACATGTCCTTACAAAACAATCACAGCAAAGCTGGAAAGGATGACAAGCATTTAACTGAAGAAATTACAAGGACACAGACTTATGGTCCATTTCATTGCTAAAAGTTACGTTGCTTCAGATAACACAAGTTAATCTACAGATAAAATCTGTGCGTTCCATAGAAGGTTCCCTCTGAGGTTGGTCAGAAGTCCTGAAGGAGCTCACCCTGCTTTGCCGACCACACAGAGACAGCACCTTCCCAGGGACGTTTTAGCTACTAAGGAGGCTTGGATGCAGAGAAATGGCATTTGATCTGTGGCCCTAAATCCTACAGTTTTATCACTGTAGAGACAAAGAGACAAAGAGACAAAGCATCAACTCCAAGTCACTCACAGGGAACATGTCTCTGACAGGGTTACTGAGCTGAATGCAATCTTGCAAAAATGTAAATTCACAGTATGGGGATGCTGAAAGTGCCTGGTACCTATCTGCAGCAGGAAAGTGGGTTGTACCTCTCACACAAAGGGCTTCTGGGAAATTAAAGCTAACACACAGGAAAACACAATTCCCTTATCTAGTTTTTTCCCCCCTACCAGATTTCTCCAGCCAAATCAGACAGGTATTGTACAAGTGTTGAGAGAAAGGAAACAACTATAATGTATCTTTTAAATGAGAGTTGTCCAGACACTATGTGATCTGGTGAGTTAAATTAACTTCTCTGGCATTTACAAGTGGTAAAGAGGTAAAAATATTAAATACTTAGTAAATAATTTGCCTTGACAAATATGCTGTTTTTCTCTGGCAAACAGTACAGGAATCATCACTATAATGTACCTGAGCAGACACAACTGATCCATGTTCTCTGAGAGGTTCTACATGGATTCCTGCTGCTCAACTGCTTCTGCACTACCTGGGGCAGGGCACCCATGTGTGCAACTGCCACACACACTGAAAACAGAGGAACAGAGAACTGCGAAAATGTGGCAATGTTCACTCTGGAAAAGGATTGTTGAGATTGTCAGGGTTTCCTGTAGGAAACGCTGTTTCTAAACAGGTCCTCCTTTTCTAACTTGTTCATCTATCACTTGATTTGTCCCATATTCTTTGTGCAGCTTGCAAAATAGAGTTTAATTTCATCCCTTATAAACTTCCAACAGGGAGTAGTCACCTGAAGGAAAAAAACACAGAAAAATACATGTGCACATATGCAAACACCCATACACACATACACATTGGAGTCAATGCAATGATTAAAACACACCCAAATTATTGTACCCACTAACCAAGTGACTACTGTACACCACGCAAAACCGTACTCTTTACAAGTTGACAGGGAAATCTCCATTCTTGGGGAGGAAAAGCTTTCTCTTGTCTTCAAAAACACAGATTTTGAAAGAACTAGGATTTGGCCCAGGAATAGTTTTTCAGTTCCTGTGGTCTCTGCTCCCTCTCACTCAATCCAAAAAAGCCCAGCAGCCAATCCGATACAAAGTGTGGCTCGTTATCCTGTTTGGTTTTGGAGTGGGGTTTTTCTGTTTGTTTGTTTGTGTTGTGAAGTTTTTGTGGGTTTGATCTGTTTTGTTGTTTAGAGGCGTTTTTATAAATAATTTTAAAATTTACTAAAATTACCCCTGTGTAGAACTGAAGTTTGCTAAGTCTGCTCTGGGTATCTTACAGTCTACAAGGAGAAGAAATGGATGGACAAAAAAAGTGCAGAGGAAGAGAAAGAAAACTACTGGTGGCAGTCAAAATGAAGAGAAATTTCAAATCCCTGTTAATGTTAATGTTGGCTTGGCCTGCTATATCCCACACAGGAAGAGGAACCCTCTTCAGCTCTCCTACATGAAAGGATGGTTTAACAAGGACCTGACTCAAAGTAAGGCCATGCTCATCTCTGGCAAGTGTTTTCTTATGAAAATGTCCCTGCTTATTGCAGAGGGTTTGGATGAGATCAACTTCCAAGGTCCCTTCCACATGAAACTATTCTGTGACTCCACGATTCTAAGCAGCTACACAAATTCAGCAAGACTTAAAAGAGCACTCCTTTCAGCACACAAGTACCCAAGTCCAGTGCAGATCTTTGATCTTCAAGCCCTCAAGTAGAACACCCAAGTGAGAACACTCAGGTTTGCAGAGGGGGCAGAGGGGCAGGTTGGTCCCGTGAGTCCCTTTCTAACAATGTCTTTTAAAGAGCTGACATCCATAATCAAAAAAAGAAACCCCAGGGACTGAAGCATCTCTGTAGTAAAGTGCGTGAGTTGTCTTGAAGCCCAGGCATGACAGATATTAGTCCTCTCACTCAGATTCAAGGAGATAAGTTAGCTACAAAGCTCAGTGTTCAGCTGGTTACAATACTTAAGGAACAGAAGGTTTATCTTTCAGGTACTTTCAACAACCACCTCTCAAATCAGTGGCACAGATTGGTGCCTGACAAAAGCATGGACACCAAATACTGACAGCTCCAATGTATCAATTAAGTAGTGATAACTCTGAGAAGAAAAGCCATACTGCCTTTTAACCTCTGTACCCTAAAGAGCTATATGCAGAGGATAATTAATTGCTCAGATCACTATAGGTGAAAGCCTAACTCGGCTGCTGGAAAAAGGCATGAATGAATGAATTACATACAAATATATATGGATAGATATATACACATACACACATAAATAGATATAGATATATATATATACATATATACACAAATTGTTAAAAAATTCTGCCTACATACATATGTATATATATATACATATACACACATACACACACACACACACACACACATATATATATATATGAATTAAAAAGTTTGCAAGACTCCTCTGCATGCAACATGTACAGACACCTTCAAAAGGCTGGGATGGATCCTTGCAATCATTTGTCACAATCTAATCCCACTCACTGTCCTTTCCAGGAATTAGAAAATGCATGGTGAAATTGGCAATACATACAGACTAAGACAGACTGTAGTCCACCCTGCATTAGGAAGAGGGAAACACCCTGAACATGGTCACAAAATGGGGTCACTTTTAAAATGTCTTGAAAACATAAAAAATTCTGTCCACAGGGGAGCCCACATGTATTTGCTTAAGGTTCAAGTGGGTCAGCTTAGGACAACATGTTCACGGACCTCAGCAGTGACCTAACTCTGACTTCTGGAAAGCATGGTTTCATGAATTCCAGATGGATTTAGAAATTCAAATTTGAACTTTTACCAGTTCCATGAAAGTTAAATCAGATATCCATATTACCTGAGCAAGTCAGCCAAAATCCCAAAGAGCACTTTTTAAAGACATCGTGCCACAGAAAAATATTTGCATTTTGTTAATCTTCACTTGATATTAAAAAAGTGGAAGCCTGAAAATACATACAGATATTTGTTTCTCCTGACACCAGTGCTAGTCATAAACAAGGAATTTAAAATGTTTTCATTAACTTTACTCTTCTGCTGATCACCTACTAAAAAGGTTCCCTGTCTTTATATGGCTTGTATGCAATTATTCATTATGTCAAAGCTCAGCTGTTCACATTCCAGGCACAGGATTCACTGTTCATATTATGTATCTTAGTCCACAGTTTGCTTTGAAATAGTGAATTCGGCTGGGATTAATAGTACTGTCTGAACTTTGCAGCCTATTAATCAGTCAGATTCATCAATTTATTCTCTTATGGGCAGTGGTAAGTAAACTCACAGTAATTGTTGTCCCACACAATTGTTTTGTATAAGAAATGTTAGGCAAGTGTTCAGGGAAGTTCACTTGGTCAGCGCATTCAAGAAGGACCTTTTTGTAATTTTAATTTAGTACCTCCCAAATGTTTGTAAGCTACTGAACCAGGGTCACAGTCACACTGCACCCTATTCACATTCTGACTTTTCCTGTTTTGAGCACATGGGTAAGCACTTAGAATTAAGCTTCTATAAAACATTTTGAGAACAAAGCTCGACCTAAGCAATCCTGATGACAAAAGGATCATACTTTAGACAGAAAAACTGAATAGAAAGTATTGCTGAGAACAATGTGTTTCCTTATTGCTATACCTTGTTCTGTCTAACCCCATCTACTCCACTGCAGTCTATGTTTATAAATTCATTCTAAACAGTCCATATTTGACATCTTACTCTGCTGCAGAGAATGTAAAAATCCAAAGAAAAACCTTTAACAAACATTACTTTTTTCTTCCAAAAAAGGATTAGAAGATAAAGCACCTAAGTCCAACACCATAAAATAAAAGTTTGATTTTTAAAATATTGAAGAGAAAATATCACAACTAAGGTGAAAAGACAATAAGTTTACAGAAAACAAAAATTCTGCAAGTCAATGTGATTACACTATCTGTTATGCCAAGCAAATAATTAAGTGTAATAACTATGAAGGGAAGAAATAAAGTAAGAAAAAAAATAGTTATAAAAAATTGTTGAAGCCATGATTAAATGTCCTTGATTAACTGTTCCACAACTACTATTCCTTGTTCAGTCTGGAGAGCAATTTTGTCCCGGCCTACATACTCTCTGTATAATGTCCAATTGAATATTTTCAGGTATCACTGCTTGCTTCTGGCTCCTAAAAACCCAATTTCTGCTCCTAAAGGCCAAAAAATGATTCAGTGCTTCAGGGCATGTACAGGTGAAGCAATTATTTAGTCATCTAGGTGATACTCTTCCTGAAGCAGACAGCAAAATTGGCATTGCAGTGAAATATCCTTTCATAACCCTGCCAGAAGTAGCCTCTGTCTCTTGAAGAATTTTTAAAAATTTTATTTATTTAATAAAAAGTAGTGAAAATGGTTTGGTTTCCAACAGAAATCTCTGCAAAGTGGTGAGACTACAACACTTTCCAGGACGTGTAGGTAACAGAAAAAGGTTTACTTTTGTTACTTTTGTAATACCTAAATTAACATGACATGTCCATTTCAAAAAATATTTCCTGTATTATTTAAGTCACTAAGAAATAACATTAATTTTTTTTGTGTGTTCAACTATCAATCTACACTTACACATTCTATCGTTCAAGAGTGCCTGAAAGGTAGTATTTTAGAGAAAAGTAATTTTACATGGTTGGTTTACAGAACAGAAAATCCCAAGGGGATTAACAGACAAAATCAATAGATTCACACCAAAATCATATTAGAATAGGCTGTTCAACAAACATAGATTGTAACAGCTAGCTCCACAAGAGAAGTAACTTTAAAACACTGGAGGCTGAAATACACTTTAATTCTTGAGTATTGAGTATTGCCAGCTCATGTTGGCTCTTCACCAGGAGTTTCCGTCCCCATGACTCCTGTTTCTGATCTAAGTCCATACTCATAAAAAACTGAAATATGACACATAAGCAGTTAAAAGCAAAATTTAAAAAATAATCTGTATTTCAGACATCACAGAAAGGAAGCTTTCAACAAGAAATTTTTCATTTTTGAATGAGAGAACGCCTACAATCTGTCCCAAATGGAATATTCCTTTTTTGCAGTTTTTCATCAACTGTGGATGAAGAAACGCATTTGTTACTTTCCAAGTTCTTTTCCTCACAATACAGCATTTACTGGAAAACGGACAACAACAGTAAGGGCATTTCAGATCAAGGTTGCTTTACCTCTAAGGCCACAAGAGGTAATGGTTATTGATGCTGGACTGTTGCCTTGCATGGAAGACATCAGTTCAAGCCATGGAATAATTCAATTTAATAGACTCTACAGCAACCCTGAAACCTCATACTAAGATGGAGTGCTTTTTCTGGAAAGAACTCTGATCTCACTTTTAACAGATTTCTCTTCTCAATCTATCAGTTGTTCTAGCAGTCTCATCGGTAAAAACATTCAGTTTAATTTCAAGCTGAATATATATGGAGAAAAATGACATTTATATTTCACTTCTTGACTACCCCCAGAGTATGCTGTGATAGTTATAATCCTACCAGAAAGCCATTCTGAAAAATCATTGCTCATATTCTTTAATCAGACTCAGAAACATTTTCATACCCTGTAGGAAGAGACAGCTCCATCAAAAATATGACTCTCACAGGGTCTCTAACACCAACTTTCTTCATGTTCTTGATGTAGCAAATGGTCTCTTCAGGATTTCATAATTTCTAGTATCGGAATAAAATGTGTCATTAAAAGCTTTAAAAGGACACCTCATGGAACAACTTACAGGACACCATCTTCAACTGGCACCCAAGGATACAGACTGAAATGCACAGGCAGGGCAAAGATCTCAACATCTTCTCCTGGTATCCCCAGCCTCCTCCTCTTCCCTTTAGCTGGGATAAGCAATTCCTCATCATTTGCTCTTCCTGAGGCTTTCAAATTCAGCTTTGACATACTAAACAGCAATACCCTCTTTCCAGACAACCAGAGAACTATGATTATGGAGCACAGCATAGGCAGAAAACATACATTTATACAGAATTACAGTGTCACATACCTGGACCTCAAACACACTTTGAAAGCCATAACGCCTTTATGAGAGTAAAAAGAGGATTGCATTGAAGGTGAAAGGGCTGTTCAAGCAGAATGAACAGAGTAACAAATACTGTGGTGATTGTGGGGTTTTGGCTTGGTTCTTTCTTTCATTTGCAGATACAGGGACACTCAGAAAGTCAGCATCACTGCCTAAAAAAGAAGATGATAATTTGGTATCAAGTGGACTCCCCAGTATGTATCCCAGCATTTTAATGCACATATTCAGAAACAGTGCAAATTTAAAGTAACAGGAATTCTTTTTCAGTGCATATTATAAGAAAAGCTTCAGAGAGGGAGACACTAGCCATTTTTTCTGCATCACCAGATCTTTCATTAATCTTAGGGAAGTATTTCTACAACAGAAGACATGACGAGCACCCCAGAACAATTCACGGAGAGATCAAATTTTCTGTCTGGATCTTGCAGGGCTTAAGGATGCTGCCAGAGAACAACAACAGTGTAGGTAGTACCCAAAAATAATAGTTGAGCCAGCCTAGCTGAGATCTGATGGGAAGTGAGCTACAGACAACAGCTAGCGAACTGCCTGATACAGTATGTGGTCAGGTGTGTCCCATGGGTCAGGGACAGCTAACCTCAAAGTACATCTGCATATTGAAAAGTAGCATTACTTTTAATTGTTAATATATTTTCTTGCATCTTCCCTACTTTACATTTTCTTCTAGAATAGAATGTGCTTTGACTCCAGCAAATAACTAAAATATAAATTTACTTTTCACTGAGTTACAGCAATGACTAATTAAGGCCCAACTGGAGGTTGTCATCCTCCAGTTATAGTATAAACATATACGACACTTCACTGGTAAGAGAAAAAGAATGCAAGATTTGCTGCTTGTTAAGTAGTGACTTCTGCATAATCGTCAGGCTGTAATTCAATTGGTTCAGATTCTGCCACACGCACAACAACCCAGACACAGGCTCCATGGTCACAGATGTTGGCTCTTTACCAGACAGAGATACTCATCACAAAACTTCACTATAAAAGAGTACTGCATTTTGATAGAGCTTAAGATGCCTCCTGCAAAGAAGAGCTGAGGGAACAAATCAAGTCATGTACAAAAATTCAGTCTTCCAATGCCTGCCCAGAGCTCTCATATGGTATGGGAAAACCATTTACCAAGGCATTCACAGCATCAAGTTTTATACAGCAACAGCTGTGGCAAGTCACCCATAGTCTGGATTAGCAGCAAAGTCTCTAAATTTACAATATTCTTCCAAACTTGTCCCTGATAAAGAAATATAAATGCATCTTAATTGCTACTCTCTAAACTACTTCTAAATGCTTCCTGCTAGAAAGTAATCGCAACTCAAGAGAAATCAACAAAGCATGGATGAACATTTTTCATCTCTTAAGAAGTTTCTGGAGGTGTTTTGTGGAGAGTTCCCTCATGAGTAAACTTCACCAACATGCTGCCAACGTGCAGCAGACAAGTGCATCAGCTGCAACAGACGACAGCCAGTGCTCCTAGGATCCATCTGACATTATCCACATGCAGCGTAACATGTGATTCTTAGGGATGGTCCTGTGCAGGGCCTTGCCAGTCCCTCCCAACTCAGCTCATTCTGTGACTGCCCCATCTCATTTGCAACCACACCAGACCCACCTCCTCTTCATTAACCATCACAGTTCTGAGCACATGGCTGTCTTAGGTTGCAAATGCAAGATACACCTAGGGGTGTGCATTCTATTGCCATCTGTTAGAGGTGGGGCAGTCATTCTCTGTTAATTGGGCCACCTGTTAAAACCAGGTGGGGCAGTTTTCTTTATCTCTTCCACTACCAATTCTCCCTCCAGATATATCTTCTGTTCATGGGCCATTGAGTCTCACTGCGTGATTGATGAAATTACATCATCCCATTGGGAAATGCTCTGCCCAGGGGGAGGAGCCAAGCATTCCCACCTGGATATAATCTGAGCCTCGGAACACCACAGGCAGCCTTTTCCCACTGGATTCCCAGAGGAAGACGAGGCCCATCTACACCACCACTGGACCTTCAGAGGAAAACTACACTCTTCTGCAGGATCACTGCTTCAACAGAACCACACCTGTGACTGCAGGAGGGCTGCAGCCACCATTTAATTGGGCTACTACCACAGGGTGTCAGATTGTATTCTCACTCTGTCAGTGTTGTTTCATAGTACTGCATTTTTATTTTTCCTAATAAAGAACTGTTATTCCTACTCCCATATCTTTGCTTGAAAGCACTTTAATTTCAAAACTGTAATAATTCAGATGGAGGGGGTTTACATTTTCCATTTCAAGAGAGGCTCCTGCCCTCCTTAGCAGACACCTGTCTTTTCAAACCCCAACAGAGGATAACAACAGCAGCGGCGATTTCTTCCCAGCTGCCTCACCTGCCATAATACCCACTTTTGCCACCCTCCAAGTCTCTTCCTGAATTTAACATGCTTAAAATCCCCCTTAAAAAAAAAAACAACCCTGACTCTCCATTTATTTTTATCCAACTCAAGTCCATTTCCCTGTGATGCAATACAGGCTGCTTTTTTCATGTGCTTCTTTACATTGGTATTACTTGTATGCTTCAATAATTAGCTTGTTATCAGCTAGGTTGTTATTGAAAAAAAATTTAATTAAAACAGGACCCAAACATTGCAGCAATGAAGAAGCGCCATGTTCAGTACTCAGTTTTAGCAGTTCAGTGCTGCCTTCACCAGCAGCCATTCAGATTGACTGCAAACACTGCTACCAAGATTTATTTTGGATATTTTAGGAAGTGTCACGCACAACAGGACAACTGTAAAGAAATTTTAACCTGTTGCTTTGACAAAGTCATTAATCAGCCTCGCTCTTCATCCCCAAAGAAATTCCTTGAAGCTTATTTTTCTGAAATCATGAATTCATTGCCAAGAAGAGCAGCAGGAAGTGTCTAAGAGTAGGCAAAGGCCTACTGGCAAACATCCTTTTAGGGCTTCAGTAATTTGATATTCTGCTTGAAATTAAAGTTATAAAAAATTAAAAGCTATTAAAAAAAAATTGCCAAAAGTTTTCACTTTATACATCAAAGCTTGGCATTCATAAAGTATTTCAATACTGCAACATTGCTTGATCACAGCACCAAATAATCAGAACACAGCCCCCTTCTGCTCTGAGCTTGCAGAAATCTTTCACCTGCATGGTTTACCATTAACTTTACTCAAACTTCACAGAAAATTCTCTCACACTCACATTTTTTTAAAAATAAGGCCTGGGCTGCAATGGTATATAAATGGTTTTCTCCAAACAGGAGTCCTGAGTACAAAATTTATTAGACAGGGTATCGCAGCAATGCGTATTTTTGGAACACATGTAAGAACAGCAGAAGTAAAATAGTCTTTTCAGATCCCACAAAAAACTTAGCAGCTGGTGAAATGCCTGGGTATATCCTGTTATTTAGCAGTAAAATGTAGGCCTTGTTACTGTAAATTTCACTTATTTTCCTCAACAGTCGTGTAATTAATACCTGTGTCCCTCTTTCTGAGCACACATTTTCCTTAACTTTTGCTGAAGTCTTCAAAGCAAAATCAGCCAACAAAAGACTCCTGGGCTATGCTCTAGAAGCTTTCTGAAGCAATGCTTTGCAAAGAGATGGAGCTAAATCTGGCAGTGCTCACCCCCTAATCTCCAGGCAAAGATTTAGGGTAGTAACCTAAACGGCTCATCTGCATCCCTCCAGCCTTCAGAATATTTATTTCTTTTTTTTTTTTTTACTTTATTCTCTCTCTTGCATCATTTTGGAGCATGGATGAAAATACTGGTGCCTTCATGCTTTCAGGCAATGCTTATGAGGCCTCTAAGTGCTCACACCCTGCCTCTCTCCCCACTAGAACACACTAAAGATTACAGCAATATGCAGCTTGCTTAACAACCTTCACATCAGGAAACAACTCCACACGACGCAGATAAAACCACCTGTCTGTGGTTCCCAGACTGAAAGGGGAAGAAGTGCTGCCAGGTGCCACTAGGGAACATCCAGCGCAGGGCTGAGGCAGTGCTTGCATATAACTCCAAGACAGCACATGCAACCTCTAATGTAACTCAGAATGTGCTGCTAACTGGCCTCCCTTGCTCTGCAGAGCTTGCAAGCCTCCAGTTTAGCTGCAGCTGCTGTAACCCTTTATTTGATTCTCAAGTGAGGCCAGGCCAAACCACTTACCACTTTTTTTTTTGCCTGATTTCATCTCTGACTGGTCCTTCTTTTCTGACACCACTTGAGAGGTGGGTGATGCAATGCAGTGCTCTGCATGCCATCAGATCTGATGCACATGTTCCTTTCCTGTGAAAAATGTTTCCTTTCCTTGCTGGTATGACATAGTGCAAAGCACACAAATCTCAGGTACAAAACATAAAAAACCTGATGTATCTGCTGTCAAAAGAAGCTCTTCTCCTCTATGTTTGGGAAAATGCATGGCTTAAAGGTCAAGTCACTAAATTAAGATCTATAAAATACAGGTTCATTTTCTATTCCTGCCTCAGCATCCCTTATTTTAATCAAGTAATTTAGTTTTTCTGTCAACAAAACATAGAAAACATCCTGTCATGATAGAGAAAATGAGTCCTTTATAATTTGTGTTTAATACGAAGGCTATGGAGATGGATAAAACATGCACACACTTTCCATGTTCTGACCATTTTTTTTCTGACAAGCTTTAAGCCTATGTCTTTGGCTCAAGCATCAGCAAAAGGCAGAAGTCAGAAGCCCTGTCCCAGACCAGCCCCACCACCAGTCACTGGTGTTTTCACATGCTGGTATAGACCTGTATCAACTCGGCAGGACTAATGTCAAAGTCACCATGCCTGATCACTTGCACTGTGATGTCTCAAGGATCTCCAGCTCTACTACTCTTCTCAGTGCCCAGTCCAGGTATCAAAAACTCCATAAATCCTTATCTTTAATGCAATACAGAAATCCACATAGTGTTTTTGACAGCTACTCTTCTATTCTCCCCACCATAATTTAAAATATGTATTTTCAAGCCATCACAGAGCAATGCAACATGAAAATCCAGCCTAGATCAGAGACCAAAGGAATTGGTCTTTTGGAAGAAGCTGTTCAAAAGAGGTATGATGACCCTTGGTGTTCCAGGGCTTCAGAAAACAGAGCAATACTGCTGTTATGAAAGAACTATATGCAGCCTCAAATAATCCAAATTTTAAAGTCCTTTCTTGAAGAGTATTTTCTGTTTCAATGCCTATCTCAATTCCATAGTAATTCCAGGAAAAAAATCACTACATCTTTGGGAGACAAAACCCAGAAATTTCAGCGTTTACTTACTGTAGTTCCAAGAGTTCTCCAGACTTCGATTACATCGGCATCTTAAAAGATATGTTGAGACTTTGAAAATAAGTTGCCTTGTCTTTTAAATACTTTGGTCTAAATATTAAAGCATATTATTACAAATAAATGTTAATGCACCCTATTTTCTACAGTAAAAAGGAGCAAGTCTGTGAAAGGCCTGCTACCTCAAACACTATTACAATACAGATAAAATGCAAAATGTTACTTAGTGGTATTTCAGCTTCAAAGTAATCAATTAGACTATATGCTATTTCCTCCTTTTCTGTACATAAGGGTTTGATCTAGCACCATTAGTCATCACAGTGTAAGTGTCAGCTGATTTTGCCATGCAATAGGTAAAATCCACAAACTTGCTTATCTCTTGCTGTTCCCTGATTTATATTTAGGTCATAAGCAAAGACAATGGAATTTTTGGATAAAGCTGAACTGTAAATCCTGTGATTTTTTTCACTCTGAAGATAGATTATTTTTTCTTTAATGTAGCTATTTAATAATGGTTCACTTAAAGACTATAAGCAACATAAGCTAGTACTTTTCTTTCTGACACATGCATTACAGTGGGTATTTTAGAGGGCCATATTTAAGTTCATCATCTAGTCAGCATTGCTTTCTTCAGCTGTTCAGAGCAATTTATTCATCAAGAGCTAACTGAGGCAGACTCAGTTCCACCCTACATAATGCACAAAGTAAAAATACAGTTACTGCTCTAATTTAGTGACATTTCATACAGATCTGCATTTACACATGTTATAAGGCAGTGGAAAACCAGACTCAGTTAGATTCACGTTAAAATTTCTCCTCTTGTGAGTGAATCCTGTTATCCAAAAAAACTGCCGAAAATTAATCCGAAGGAAAAAAAGGCACCCAAACCATGAACTGAGTAGAACTTATGAAAAAATGTTCACTGCAAACACAGTAGTTCTCTTCTTTTATTCTGGATCTTTCCTGGTTTGTCTGTAAGTTGGTGCAAATTTTAAAAACACATTATTTTGTCATATATAGTTCTTTTAAGCACTGTCTTAATCTAGCAGGCAGAAGAACAGGCATGTTATCCTATCTCCACTTACTTTCAAGTGTCATTTCCAATTAGAATACTTCTCCATATCTCTATTGGTTTTACATAGAGTATTTCTGCCCTGTATCCCACTCTTAAGGCAGAGCAGAAGTAACACCTGATGGAAAGTGAGATGTAAAAGGGATTGCATTTTGCTTCTTGGCTTCTGCATTGCAAAAACAGAATGCTCTTGCAGACAATAGCAATTCCAAAATGAAAAGGCATTATCTCTCACTTGACTTGGAGAAGCTGCTTTCAGGGAATTTAATTTATTTATCAGCACTTCTGTATACCTTTTGAAATATAAAACCAATTAATAAACCCTACAAATTACAACAAAACACCATCATCATCTTTCTCCATGGGAAAATTCAAGGTAATTCACAGCCTAAGATAGCTGGCTTGAAGATTAAGAAACATTATCTCTCTTAGCATATCTGAGAGAGCCATGCTGAAAAAAAGTAAAATCCAGTTTCGAAAAGTACACAGGCAGAAGAGTAAAGGGATATGTATAGAGGGGAATATCTCTTTTTTCTCACCTGGTCGTTAAGCCTCTTCTGTGATACAGATCAGAGATGATACCAGAGCCAAGGCACTGAACTTACTGCACCTTTGATGTACCTTCAACACAGCACTTCTCCCTGGTCCTAAACCTCCACCTTCACCCACTTTAACCCTTTTTCAATCCAGATACAAACAGGGCTCTCCTGCAAAACTGAAGTCACTTTCCAATTGCATCGATTACTCTTGGTTGCGAGAAGGATGTGGCCTCAAAGGAAACAGTAAAAATTCTGTGGTGTACAAAGCATATTAATAAGCAGCTAGGAACTGAAATCCCAACACGGACCAGATCACCCAGCCTTACAGTGGCTTGTTCTGACCCCTGTAGAGCAGGATGATGTGGCAGGGCCAAATACATAATGGCACAAAAGCCAACCATTTCTCTGCAGCACCAGAAGAACAGCATCATCTTAAGCTCTCAAAGAAGTCAGTGTTAGTTTTATTGGTTTGTACACCGTTTTCAGCAAAGAGAGTCTGAAGCATTGCTGGCCAGTTCATTAAAATTCATCGTAGAAATCCCAGTTTTCTCCATATTCCACACTGTGATTTCTAAAGGAAATCCTGCCTCATGCACACCAGAAGCAACGGCATTCAGTTGTACATGTGCAGTTCACATCCTTCACAGTGTCCCTTGGCTTGTTTCCCCTGTTATACATCCAAAAATTACTGAAGCTGGCTTGTTTTCTCCTTATGTATTGTCAACTTATAAAGTGTTTCTCAAAACACTCACTCGGCACACGGACTAAATAACACTTGGCTAACGGCAGGAGTCCAGCTCCCACTCACAGCAATAGCCTGCACACACTGAAGATAAGCCTTGAGCATGTCTAGACATGTGTTCCCCATCCCCATCATGGACAGCACCTGTTTTGAGGTGATCTCTCCTATTTGAAAGAAGAACAGCTGTCAATTTTGCACCAGAAGCAGAGGAAGGCAGAACTCCAACTGAGCAATGCTTTGCAGATCACAATTCATCAAAACTGCGTACTTCCGTACCACTGGCAAAGTTTCACTTCAACCATGGAAATGGTGAGATAACTGTACAAGGTGGATGAAAGATTAAAGCATTAAAAACAAAACCAAAACAAACAAACAAGCAAACACATAAACATGGTCCAAAACAGACAATTCCAGGTTTGGATTCACATGGTCTAAGTGTCCTGAATTTAAACATACCAAAATATGTACCAAATATATACCAATCTATAAAAAAAAAAAATACTGATGCAACCCCTTAAAAGTGATTTTATTAGTGCAAGGAGGATGCAGATGAATACAGACAAATACAGCATCTGCTACTCAGTGTCCAGCCTAGATCTTCGCCTCTTCCAATTAATATCCTCCCCCTTTTTGTGGCTTAGGTTAACTGGGAATTTCTGTCCAAAACCAGTTTAATCCAGCCTGTTCACCTCAGTGAATGAATTATTCCTCCCATTGTGCCGTGCTGAGTGCCAACACAATCTCCATTGCTTTCCAGCAATGGAAAAAGTAACTGGCAACTGCCTCCTGCAGCAGCTTCAAAGTGATCTCCTGATCTGCCCACCACACACAGATGAGCCCCCTTGGATATGCAGGCACCTCAAATCTCAGGGAACCCATCCAAGTGTTTCCCATTTTTTGATCACATGATAGGAATACATGAAAATCATCCTCACACATGAAATACAAGAGACACCACTACCCCAGCTTGCATGGCTTCTGATACAGTATTTGTGAACATGAGCTACACAATTAGAACAGTCTCACAAAATCTGAGAGTTTCAACAGAAAGAAAGAAGACTAAACCTAAAACAGCAATCTCTTGGGATTCCTGTTTTAGCACCTAGAATGAGCACCTGCTCAAACTTCTCCATTGACAAAGCAACTTTTGGGTAGCATGCACAATGGATGGAAAGCAGAACACCACCAAAAGCTTTTGTGAGCTTTGCAGTATAAAACAAAACAACTTGACTTCCAAAGTGCAGCCTAGGGGTCAGTGAAATTTTCTATAACCCATTGAGCAGACTTCCTAGCCCAGCTCTCCTCCTAAGAGCAAGGCCAGCCTCAGTATCAGTGGGCTCCTTGAGATTAGAGGATTTAGCAAAGCTAACAAACTAATAACCTTTGAGGCTCTAAAGCATCAATTTGATTGCACAGCACTACATGTAACTCACCTTTTCTACATTTTTCTTACTCTCACTTAAATCCCAGTTTAGAAGCCTTTCATAATTATAAAACCAAGCTGCCAATATATAAAGAAAAGCCAAGGGTTTAATAGGATTTAAAAAAAATTTCTATTCAAACACAAAGCTACTATGGATGACAGCATGACAACAATGTAAAGCATGAAGTATACTATTTATCTCACTGGAGTTTGTTCCGTTAAAAAAATGGCTACAGAATTTATTAAAGGCTAGATTAGTTCAGTGGCCTTTATCCTGGCTTTTTTAAATTACAAGCAAAATTCATAATGCAGTAGACTTCACAGATAGGTGTTTGCCTTGATGGCAGCAGCACATGTCATGTATCTCCAGTCATCTGACACATCCTAAGTGACATACACAGAAGGGAGCAAAGCCTGGAACCAAAACAAAGGAAATCTGTTTCTTCTTTACACCCTCTATGTTTTAAAAGTACTCTACAACATTTTATTTTCATAGTTGAA
Source organism: Zonotrichia albicollis (assembly GCF_047830755.1). NCBI lineage: Eukaryota > Metazoa > Chordata > Aves > Passeriformes > Passerellidae > Zonotrichia > Zonotrichia albicollis. Next base: position 20,171,665 of record NC_133860.1, read on the forward strand.
ACACTAAATATTTAAGCATGAGGTATGTGAGCTAACCAGGTAAGAGGCTGGATGAGCCAAAGATTAACTTTTTTCAATATTGAGACACCATTTCAAAAAATGGCAAAGCATCTGAAAACTGTTTTAGCAATTTGTTTCAAATTAGATTATGGTGAAAACTGAGATGGTGTTAAAATAGACAGAAAATAGAAACCGGGACTTTCTAAAATGAAATTACATATTTCGGCCTTTACGTATCATTATTAGCTGACACTATATAGCTGTTCAAAGTAATGGAAAAGATTAAACCAAGGTTTGCTACAGTAGGTCAAATTAAAAACCATTCAACTTTGCAAAAATTTAGATTAAAATCCAAACCTTCAGATTTTGAACCACATTTTTTCCCAATTATATTTTTTGCAGTTTCCCAGGGGCTATACTGTAGGGATTGCACAAGGAGATCTGTTCGCAAATTAAGCACCTATAATTTCAAGCTACTTTGAAGAAAGGGTAAGATGGGAATGAAAGTTATTCTTCCTGGAACTGGCTGCTCTTTGAAGAGCAGAACAGTCAAACAGAAATCTGTCTACTAAATCTGAATGCTATTTAAATTATATACATTATATTTGAATGCTATATAAATAAATTATATACATTATATTTGAATGCTATATAAATTGCATACAATTAATTTCTAAAAAGTAGTGTGCATTTTAATTATTATTTCTATACAGAACAGTAGAAGAGATTGCACAGCACTCTTAGGGGGTTTAAAGTTACAGTCTGCAAAACTTTGTCTACCTAGGATCTGCATTTTAAACTACTTACACAGTTGAGATCATGTCACAGTTGAGCATCTTCAAAGGAAAATCCATTTTGCATGAAAGACAAGAGTTCAAGTTGCAGTATAGTAAGAACCATAGGAAATTACCAAACATAAAACACACACCAAACACAAAGTTAAAGACTGTCAGAAGGTAAGGGCAGTTTGGATACACAGAACAGTCAAGAAATTTTCAGATAAGAGATTAAAAACCCCAGCAGTTCATTGAGTTGGAAAGACAGAAATAATTCCAGATGGCAACAAAGCTGTTCCCTCTGCCACACCTGCCACGGTGGCAGGATGCAAGGCAGGTTGGAGAAGGCAGTTCTGCTGGAACTGAGCTGCAGGAGACACGGTGGACAGAGATGGCTGGATTAATAAACAGCCCCTGTTGGGAAACCAAGCAAAGGCAGTTTCGAATTACCTCTGGTAGCAGATGGGCAAGTAACCGAAGGGTTCGAACTGTTTGATTTTTACGGCAGTGTGAGTAAACAAACAGCTTTATTTTGTGTGTGCTAGAAACATGTCACAGCAGGAGAAATTAATGGCGAATGCCACAGGAAACTGTATCACACAAATATTTCTGAAAGGGTTGGAAATGACACATTAGCACGTGCAAGGCCAGTTAGAAACTGTTTTGTAGATAAAAGTGATTGATTTAAAAAGATCGTCAACAAACTAAAACAGAGCTATCCTAAAGAAAAGTTGTAAGAATATTTGCTCATTTTCTGATCAGAAAAAAAAAGCATAAGGTACTTACTTCTGGTAGAAAACCACTGAAAATTGAGTGCAAGGCACAGCGGAAAAGAAAGAACTCTTCCAGGTACATATACATGTCAAAAGCTAATGGGCGACTTACATTATAGTTTTATTTATAAGTTTACCTGTATCATCAGTTTAGAGCTCTAGGCAAAGCTAATTTTGTACAGAAAAAAATTGGACCCAGGCAAGTGAAGCAGAGATATTCTGCTGACCGGGAGCAGACAGAAAAGGCTGAAACAGATCCCACATCTCAAAGACAACCATCTTTCATTCTTCAGTCAAATCCAAGATCAAAATTAAGATTAAAATTCAAGATCAAAATTAAAGAGTTTCCTAATAACATTTAAACAGTGAAAATGCTGTGTGTCTATGTAACTAAAAGGAAGAAGTTCTAGACTTTTTTAAGGTGAAAGAATTTCCCCAAGGGAATGAGAATGGGAAATGTCTATCCAAGAAACAAAATATCACTTGAACATTTGCAAGTTATTACAATGGAAGTTAAAATATTTGAAACAGACCTGTTCTGTTAACACAGCAGTGCTACTGATCACAAAAAAGGCCAAAAGATTCCAGTTGCACTAACTTTCTTCTCCCAAGTCTCCCCCAACCATCTTCAATATCCTAATACATCTTTGATATTTGACACTACTACACATCCTCCTCTTTGTGAAATAACTCCCTATGAGGTCTTGATCTTTCTTTGCAAAGTATGATGATAGTGGGAAATAGAAATTTCAAGTCTCTGAGCCTTTTTCTAAAGATGGGTAGTACTAAAAAATTCCACCTGACGCTTCTTATTTGAGGTGAGCCAAGCTAGCTCTGCTGTGTCTAGCAACTGCTTTCCAGTTGATGGACAAAGAAAGTTATATGTCAAAATTAAAAAAAAAAAATTAAAATCCCATCTGAAAAATGACAGAAGCCAAAGAGGTCCTGGAAAAATACTTTTCACAAGAATTGTATTGTTCATGTTGCATTTTCAAGCAACAAGAACATATGCTGAGGTCACAGGTTTCATCTGCACAAGGAAATCAGAAACAAAAGCCTGAATAATCACAGCTCCAGAAAGTTATGCACTCAAGAGATATTCTGAGTCTTAAATTCATTCAAAAGATTTTACCCATACTTTACAGAAATGGCCCTAGCATGCATCATGACTGCTCATATGGCAGAATCTTGGGCTAGTACCAGTTTTGATGGAGAGGTGAGTTACTTATGGAAGAAAATATTCTTTTCAATCATAAATTATTCTCATGGACTTCTGAGAGTCTTGGAATATTAGCACCAGGAGAAAAGGCAACAATGATTGCACAAATTATTCATACAAAGACTCTGATATTAAACTAGACACATATTTAAAGACTGTCAGTGAGAAAGTTTATTGATCAGTAAGTGGAACAATTCATAAGAAAATGCTGCCTACTGATGTCTGTTTTTCTGCACTGCATGTGACTAATATGACCAGCTCAAATTAAGGCAGGTGCATTGACACAGCAGAATACACAGGCTCTCCATACCTCACCTTTCAGCCTCAGCTTGGGAGCATGATGATTTCAGTCCTATAAACATGCAATGCCTCCAAAAACTTACTTTAAATCCTGGTCAAAGAAGCACAGGCACTGACAAAACCAAATTTTATAAACTACTGAAAGACACCCTTCCCTCAAAGACCAGAACCCACAGTCCTCCACCTTTTTCTTAGACAAACTGTTGAGAGCTCAGCCAGGCAGATCCTTTAACACAAGAGGCAGTCTGCAAGCACTAGAAGATGTACACCTTGACCCAAAGTCCTAAGAATATATCCTTTCATTATTCTAATTGTCATAGCAATAGAAGATTAAATTTGTGCAGCATTTTCTGGAAACTAACAGATCATTTAATTTCCAAAGATTGTATACTGTTATTTGCTAACATTATCACTTGAGGAAAATCTGCCACTTGCAGCATAAGAGAACACAGACATAATCAACTCAAACAAAGACAAAAACCTCATAGAAAATGCATCATCCTCATATGTGGAAGAAATTAAAATAGAAAAGTTTCTGATCCACAAAGCTGGCACAAGCTATATTAGAGATTTCTGTCTCATCTAGAGGGTTCCTGCAGTTGGGAAAACAAAAGGACCCAGCTTGAACTGTGGAGAATGGAATGAGTAGAAGAACTTACGGAAATATGAGAAAAATCCAGCACAGATTTGTTATTTATAAAAGTATAAGGGGTGGTAAATAGTATAAATTTGTACCTGCATAAGCTTAGCAACTGAACAATAAAAGAGTATGAGCACAATTTTTAAACAGATTATGAACAGAAAATTCCTTCAACAATATAGTTTAAATACAATCACGACAGAATATTATGGGACTTGTGCTTCTCTTTGCAACAGCTAAAATAATACAAGCATGTCTGTGCAAAGACCACTGAGTGTATCACCTCAGTTCCAAGCACTCCTTCTAGACAATGAGAAATGTAGTGATGATTCATAAAACAACACTTCCCCCCTAATACGGAGGAACACCCCTTGTAATGGAAAATTCATTCTAACATTTTCAAGCTAATAGTTTGTTTTCTTCAACATTAGCATTGTTGGACTCTGGCTCCAGAACTGAATTTCATCCAGCTGAAATAAGGTCAAAATCAGTATTCCTACTGCACAAGGGAAGTTTAAATCCTGCTGGAAAAAACAGAAAAAAATGTACCGTTAACTTCTTTTAGTATGGGAAAAAAAAAAGACAATGTAAAAAAATACTATGAATATTTTACTTCTTAAACACTGACTTCAAAAACAGTGAAAAATTCACAGGTTAACGCCACCTTGACACATGAAGGTTTGGATTACACATATTCCTTGCATTAACTACTTGAATACTAGTTACATGCTAACAGCTACTATGCACCTGTTATTAATGCTCAGTTGTAGACATATGGGAGAAAACTTTCATATAAATATTAAGAATGTCCAAAAGGTTCTCTCTTCTAAAAGGACGAAACCAATCCCATGTTAGCCCTTTTCCTCACTATTGTGCATGTCCACACTGTATGTTGAATATAATAATAAATCTACTGTTAAAAGATAGTGCTTAAACTACACTGATACCTCTAGTCTGTGTGCCATGCTCCCTAGCTGGAAAATTCACATGAACTATATTGCTACCCTCCCCATAAGACTCTATTTGCCAAACCTAGCATTTTAAAAGTGAGACAGGCAGATAAAAGTCTGTGTCAATTTACACTAAAAGAAGGACAAATTTCAAAGGTCTTAACGCTACGCCACTCAAATCATGTAAGTTTTTCTGCTAATTTCACAAAAAGCAAGTCTGCGTGCATTGCTGTTACATTAACAAAATAGTTCTGCCAATGTAAGGGCTCAGTCTCTGCCCCTTACAGCCTGCAGAACTTGCTCACTGTTAAATGCTATATTGGGATTAACATGAACAGCCCACTGTAAATTGGTTGGTTTGTTTGTTTTTAATTTAAACAAGGTGTGAAAGCTTGCATTATTACTGAGAAAGCTCTGAGAAATGTCCACTTCAAAAAAATGTGGACAGTAAGAAAGCAACAGAGAGATGTTGGTGAGATAGATGTACCAGTAACAGCCTCATGATGTTTCCTTCGGTAAAGGAAGTCACTTAATGGTGATGCATAACAAAGGCAATTTTTTGCATCTGGAAGCAAGTTAAGTTTCATCATTTCTCCTCAAACCTGGAAAAAGTCTCTAAAACAATACATCTAACTGGAAAAACCACCATGCATCCCAAAGAGAATAATTTCTCATCATGCCAATATTCCATAAGAGCATTCCACAGTTTGCGGGTTAATGAAAAGTTATTACACTGGAAGACTTTTACAGCTCCAACAGAATTTGGTGGAACAATTGCAGATGCTGGGTTCTTATGCCTTGGAGGGACACAATTTTACACAGGATATATTCAACCAACAGCAACACTCAGTGTAGCCAGTGAAATGCTAGATATAGCTTGTGTAAACCATAAGAAACTAAGAGACATTTAATTCTAGAAGGGCACACCTGCGTCTAAATGAAACTATAGAAAACACATTATCACAAATTTCAGCTGCTATTACATTGTACTAAAGTATCTTTAGTACTATAACAACTGGTGTAACACGAGCACCTACTACACGAAACTTGCAAGAAGCGAACATTTCTCATAAGAAGCTTAAAAGACATTAGATCTTCAACATCTCTGAAACCTCATTTCAGTTAGACACCTTAGAGAGGAAGGATGCTGGTAAAGAGGTCTTGCAAAATCTTGAGGTGCTCCTTCAAACCAGAGATCATCTGAAACAATTACTGGTTTGCATTCTAACATGTATTTTGCCTAAGTCTACAACCACAGTTAAAATCTTACAAAAAAGAAATACTGAGGCAGGACAGGAAACAGTTCGTAGTCTGAATACCATCACCTGCCATCCCTCATCTTATTTAGAATTGTGTTGAGATCGAGCGTTTTCTGACAGCGACATGACACGAAGCCGCACACTGCCGCAGCCTGCCTCCCCTCCCGCAGCCGCAGCCCTGCGTCCGTCCCCGCTCCGACCGACCTCGCCGCACAAGTTTACGGGGAAAGGGGCAGTAAGTGGCATTTAGGTCCTAGGCGAGGTTTACTGCTCGGGCTGCTACGCCAGTCCGGCGGTACAGGAACAGGCTCCCTTCCCTCCCCGACCCCAGAAACAGCCGCGCACTCCGCGCCCGCCGCCCCACAGCCGCTCACAGCGCGGAGCCGCCGGAGCCGCGTCCCGCCGGCGCCTCTGCCTGCACCTGCCCCGCTGGCTCCCACCACTCCCACAGGCAGTGCAAGGCGGCGCGGCGAGGGACGGGCACGGAGCCCCGCGGCAGCGCGGTAAGGGATCTCCACGGAGCCCCGCGGCAGCACGGCCGGGGCGCGCCGCCTCCCCAGAGCGTGGAGCGCTGAACCGCGCCGAGCGCTTCGCCTTCCCGGCGCAGGGCGGCCGCGGGGCGGGCAGCCGGGAGCACCCACCGGGGATGGCCAGGTTGGTGAGCGGGGTGCTGTGGAGGCTGCCCGGCAGCGCTGCCATCCAGTCGGCGAAGAGCAGCTCGTTCTTCCCCTGCGACGAAGCCATGCTGCCGCCGCAGCTGTACCGCCGCCGCCGCCGCTCGCTCCAACTCGCCCAGTCCCGGCCACGGCCACCGCCACTGCCACAGCCCCACCGAGCCCGGGCCCCGCCCGCTTGGCACCGCCTCCCCCCGCCCCGCCGAGCCCCCGCCACCTCCCCGCGGCGCGGCGTGAGAGCCCTCGGGGCCGGCACGGAGCGTGGCGCGACCGGACGGCACCGTCGGGCTCGGCCCGGACACTCGGTGCGCGATCCCGCCCCAAGTACCGCGGGGGTCCGGGGAGCGAGCGGCGTCACGGCCCGGTCGTGGCGGGTCCGCACCGCCCCGGGCCCCGGCCCCAGCGCCCCGGCCCGGGCGCTCGGAGCTCGGCCCGAGCCGGGAGCCGCAGCAGAGCCCGCCTCGGGAGCGCGGTCTGTGCCTGGGATGGCGGTCGGCGCCCCGGCTGGTGGCCCTGGGCCTCAGCAGAACATCCCCGACCTTGGCGCAGGTTTTGCTGAACGCCCCGCGCCCGGATCTGGCATCCCTCGCAGGCAGCTCCCGGGCAGTTTCATCTGCCCCTGATACGAACGTCTCTGTTTGCAATGGGTTGTTCACACGATAAAAAAATCGGTGCACCTTAGTTGAACATGCCCTGCAGATCTAATTTTTTGGCAATAATTTTTTAATGATCCAAAGTAGTATCTTCTATTACCATCTCCAGCCCGTCTTTGGAGAAACATCTTAGCGTGGCAGTAAGGAAGCATTTGCGTGGTTGCCTCAGGATGGATGGATGAATGAACCTTATAAAGCTCTGTGAGCCATTTTAAACTGTTAGGACAAACGTGGCCTTTTCACCTTCAGCATTTTTGTGAAAGTTGTTTATACGTGTGTAGAAGTTCATATGGTAGAGCTGTCAAAAACAGTGCCTAGAGAGAGCCATGACTGAGGCAGGTTCACTTTATCAGTTCACCTTGAATTCTTATGAGGGTCAGCTCTGGTTCTGTAGCTTGCGTTCTTACTCAAACTCTTTTATAACAGCTGAGTTTGAAAATAAAACTTAAGGGAACAACTAATAATCACCCTCCCTTCGCTTTCTGTCTAAAGTTTCCAGAGCAAGTATGATGAGAAACTCATCCTCTGGCTGCAATTTCATGAAAAGTGAGTGACTATTTCTGAGATATTTAAATAAAAGAAATTTTGCTGACTCACTTTTTGCAATAGAAATAGCTCTTGAGGAGAGATTTGACTGGGAAAATGTGATCATATGGTTGACCTTGGGGGAGATGTTGAGTGTGATTTGAACAATGCATGAAAAAGGGAGAGGATAAAGCAAACAGCCACCAAGCCTGTTTCTGCAGTCCTGCTTCCTGTGTATGAAGCTGCTAATATGCCCTTTCCAAAATGACTGGTATTAGCAAGCATGGAAAAAAAGACAGATCCACATTCTGGATATGAAGTCATAAGCCTCACTAAAAACATGGAAGATACTACTTACATAAAGGTGGAAGGTGTTACATTACATCATCTTCAGTGAATGGAAGAAATTTTAGTAAAAATTTCAAGATTTTTAAAAAGCATTCCAGTAAGGGGCAATTAATATTTCAAACAACATAATTAAATCAAATTAGATATTTTATTTAAGGGGTAAAATTGTTTATGAATTGCACTGGTCACCTGGAAAATTGCTGATGAACTTTCATCCATTTCTCTATGTAGCCTACCTTTTCTGAGACAAAACTGAAGTATACATCTTTTTGAAAGATTAAACATGTTGTTCATGCTGTTGTTGATCTCTTGTGGTCTCTGAAGCTTGGGGATAGCTCAGACCAAAATAAAACAAATACCAGCAAACTCATCACTTTAAAATGTATATGTATAACGTCTAAAACTACCTTTCAGTAGTGCCCTCTACTCTAATGAAGACCTGTAAATATCCCTTTCTGTACCGACTAGAAACCTGTTGGCATTTGGTTCTGCAAGTAATTTGGGCTTTTATATCTTCTTTTTTTTTTAACAGCCTAAGTATTATTCCTCATAGTCTGGATTTTAAAACCATGGATACTGTACTTCATGAAAACTGGCCCACTCTAACATGTCTCACACAAATCATGCTTGAAGAGGTCTGCCTCTATTTCTAGTGCAATGTAACTGCTACAATAGCAGGCTTAAAATCTGTCATTGAGTCTCTGTGGACTTGGGAATCACAGGCTTAAATCACAGGCTGAATTTGAAGTGAGGTGGGATAGGAAAGGAGACTTTTATGGGACAGAATGTGAGAAACATTTATAGAGCAAACTAAGAAACACTGACTTGGAAGCTTTGATATCAAATAAAAAGGTATTTTTCTTAGCTTTTCAGTGGTATGAAAAACATTTTTTTATCTGCTTGGGAGGTGTTTAATAAAAAAAAGGTAAACTGTTTATCTTGATTAAAGAGCATTTTATTGTGGTTTAGTTTGAACCTGTTATTTGACTCATTTTCACTGATTTATAAACAATGATAGCCTGTAAATCAAAGGCAGAACATCCATACAAGCTTTTGATCCTATTTAAAAACAGTAAGAAACCAAAAAAATCACATTTGGCTATATTTTTGAAATCCTTGCACATAGCAAGTCTGAACTGTTAAAGAAAGTAGATTCCAGGAATGAAATTATTTAAAACCTTGAAAATACCAGGTAAAATGAAAATTAAAAGCAAAAAACAAGAAAATACCATCTTTGCTTTTTTATTTGCAGCTATGCTGAGCTCACTGAAGATGCCATGAAGAGACGGAAAATTGGAATTGCGCTATCTGTTCATCATGTACTGTGTTCTCCCCAGTCTGCAGTGTGTATGAATAGAGACACCTCTGCTTCCATGGAATGGAGTAGAGTAATTTAGCCAATAGGAATGTTGCTTCAGCATTCAAAACTAATTACACTATTTAAAAAGACTTCCCGTTGTTTTTATTCTTCTAAAAAAATAGCATTTTTACAGTGTACATTCACTGTTACACTTTTTCATTTTAGCAATCACACAGTTTGCTTTTTCATATGTCCTTGGCATCTGTTTTAATCATGTGAATAACAAAGGACTAACAGGATCTTTTTCTGTAAGTTACATAAATTATATTCCACTCTGAAAGGTAAAAGAAAAAATTACTTAATGGGGCATGGTATTTCTGTGACTATCCTATTATACAGAAAAATTATTTATCTACTTTAAATATATTGTTAATTAATTCAAAATGAGGCTTGGAACTGAATAATTAGTATTGTTTAAATAGTTGAACTTTTTCAGTGGATTCTGCTTCTGAGGTTGGTTTCTTCCTCCTTCTTACTACCCATTTCTATTATTAGAAATTTTTCAGAACAAATCCTGGCTGCCATCCCATGTTTGCATCTCTCATGGCTTTCAGTGACTCTATCAGTAACACTTGGGCAGTAAAGCCTTTCCAGTTGTTTGCAGCTGAGTTGCTAATTATATTTTTGTTCTTGGAAAGGCAGTGGATCCATGATTTTCTCAATTTTGCTACTTCTCATGGCTAACAGGTATAACAAGTGGGACAAGTACTTAAAGTCTCAAAGAGTCAAGGTAGATTGAATGAGATAATTTATTCAATAGTCATATGGGTGAATAGAAGTTGTTACAGGTATTTTGTTGTCATTTTTTACTTTGTGTGGCTACTTTGAGAATCTCATCCTGCATTCATTAAGCAATCTCTGTTTAGCAGTATTTGTTTTGTCAAAACAGATTACAAAATTCCTCAGTAGTCAGAAACCTTGTAGAAAGAGAAAATAGTATATTTTTCATTTTGTCTCAAAGAATGAATCTGTTTCTGATTTTCAATCAGAAGAAAATGTGGTTTATTCTGTACTCTGATTCGTTATTCTCTACTGAGAAAACTGAAGCATCCTTGCTTGTGCCAGTAATGAATCTGAGAAGAAACAATATTTATTCCAAGCAGCTGACAAATTTCAGGATGATGCTAATGTTATCCCTACTCTCTTGTGATAAATTACACTGACTGGGACAGTGGTGGGTTAATACAAAGGTACAACACATGTTTTTACTTGCATACTTTATAACCAAAGCAAAGACATTTAAAAAATATACAGAAAATTAAATAAGGTGTATAACAAGACAGTTTGTTATAGTTAACCAGATTCTGGAAGCTTGAAATAAAGAAGATAAACAGCAAATTAGAGTCTTTGTATCCAATCCTCAGGTGGAAATCAATTTCACCTTAGATACTTCTTTCTGAATAGTGTTTATCAGGTTTCTAGAAGAAGGTTTGTTTTGTCTTTTTTAACATTTTCAAGCAGAATCCTGCTATGTCTTACCTAGCATCAAAGCACACCACTGGCTACTTTTTTACCTGGTTAAAAACAAGGAGGTTTGGTTGTGTTGGCATTACTGAAAAGACTCTAATGGCATTATCAAGAACAGCAGTGGCAGTTCTTGAAAAAAACCTGTGGTGGTTTGACCAGGAAGGAGTGGGAATTCTGAAATGCTGTGGTCAAACCAATGGATGTTCTGAGTTTCATACTGACACCTGGTGTAGCCAGTGGGGTTTGGACACACCTCCGAGAATACACAGGGGTTAAAAGCAGGGCTTTGGCCCTGGGAGGCTCTCTTGGGACGTCGCGGCGAAGAGGTCAGATCTCTTCCCCCGTCCAGTCGCTGCTGCTGAGCGGGGGAGGGGCAGCCATGCGGTAGGCCCGGGGCCTGGACAGAGATGGGGGTGAGAAGGCCCTCAAGGATGGAAGGGTGGAGGAGCCCCAAGAGACATCGGGCAGCCATTCCCCCCCTCCCAGGAGGGAGAGAGAGGGAGAGTCGGCGAGACGGAATGTGATAGCAGCCGGCCCAGGAGGAGAAAGGGGGGAGAAGGGTGCAGCCCGGCCGGCCGCAGCAGCAGCACCTGTGGGAGTATCATCGTTCTGAGATAGACAGAGACTGAAAGTTTTAACCCCTTTCTTTCATGATTGGAGCCTTGCAAAAATGCTAATCCTCCTCGAAGCTGAATAAGAAAGGAGATAAGAGATGAGATGAGACAAGGACCTGGCCCGAAGAACGTAGAGATGATTAGATGGGGAGAGATGATTTGGAGTGGCCTTTTAGCTAGACTTTTCTTGTAGCCATGGACTCAGTTGTTCCTGTAACACAGACTGCACTTAGGGAGAAGCAGTGGCTCAGAACCAGGAGAGTACATCGTGAGAACCCCCCGGCCCCAGGGGGTTGGAAAAATATAGGGGGGACAGATGTCCCAAAGCAGAGACTGTACCTTTTTAGAGTGAGACAAGGCATCCTTGAAAGACAACCCTAAAAGCAGCTCTGGTCCATGCGTCAGTGGTGAGAGCACTGGGCATAGAAGGAAGATGTCACAAGCGGCAAAAAGACTTTTTCCGGGCAGTGCCGAAGTGACAGAGAAGCACACGAAGTTTCAGTGTGTTTCCAGGGGAAGCCTACAGAACAAGAAAGACTCCTTTCCTCTTCATGAACTGAAGTTTGAGTATACTAAAGTGTCGTGCCAAGCTCAAACCATGACAAACGCTATTTTCTCAAAGCCAGTGCTATCAGATCACAGCAAAGTATGCAAATTTGGTGCAGGGAAGGGTGAGATAGAGATTGCTTTTTATTTCTAGACCAACTTGACCATGTTTAAAAGCCTCTGTAGAAGCTCATGAACATTTTGTCATGAATAAGTGTTTCTGAAACTTGAAGGCCCCACGTTTGGCATGGTAAGGAATTTGCAGGGAAAGCTTGATTCAAGAATTTGAATGTGAGCTCATTCTCTAGGTAGAAAACTGTTGTTTTATTGAAAACAAAAGCAAAATGAGATGGTTTAGTGGTGGGCTTACCACAGGCAATGCAGAAAGAAGCATCAGTACTGATCATAATCCTTGTAGCCTCCCAAACGCAGTGTTGGCATGGTCACAAAAGACCTTATCAACATGAAAATATCTAACTTCAGTTAAAAAAAAGAAAGCTTGAAAGACCCAGAAAACCTCTCGTCTGCTATGTTTCCCAGCCTGTCAAAAAGGAATGAGAAGTTTTTGAGGCAGTTAGATACTCCATGACTCTACTTAGCTTTGTCAGAAAATACAGCCCTTTGCATGAATACAAAATTTTGAACAGTTTAACTAAAACTTTCACTAAAAAAGTAATAATAGACAAAACATTCCAGAAGATTGTTTGGATGATGTTCTGTCTACTTGGGCATTGTAACCAGCACAGGCAAATTAGGAATGTTCAAGGTAGGGTAAAGACTGTTAAAAATGTAATACCAGACCAAGTGAAATAAAAAATTTATTTTCATGGACTATATAGTGTGTTATCACATAGTGGTAAATAAAAACAAGTCCATACGTAGAAAAATCCTTGAAAATTGCAGGAATTAAATGGATATGATAATCAGAAGTAGATAATGCTTGCAGGATTTTACAGTGGACCACCAGAAACAGAAGATGCAATCTGCTTGTATGTGTAAACCATTTAGGATGTAGTTCAAAACTACCATGCACAGTATTAAGAAAGGAGAGAAAAGAGGAAAATAGTATTTCTGAATAGATATTAAAGTACTTTTTGATTTGTCAAGGTATGGAAATTAATTGCTATAAAAAGAAACACTCATTTTACAGCTGTTTCTTTACCATCAAGATATTTAGAGTGGCATTTTGTAATTTATTCTGGATTTGACTAGCAGCAGATATGTACTATTACATAGTTCCCATCTCGTTGCTGTATGATTATTTTTAAAAGAGCAGACATCTGTCAAACAGTTCATGATCTATAGTAAGTGTTTTTTAAAACATTTTAAAAGAAACGGGAACTTCATTAAATGAGAAAATAGCAAAAGCAAACAAATGTATAATGACTGCTCAAGCAATGAGTCTTAGGCAATATTAAATATTTTTATTTCTGTGCCTGTTGGAGAACAGTCCAAAATCAGTGAGATTATGAAAATACTCCACTGAATTTGGATCTCCTGCATGTAAAACTAATATCAGTTGGTTAATAGCTGATGCACCTACTGCACTTATATCCAAAGCCACTGGAGATGAAAAGTATTTTCTGTTTTTAAGTAGAAAAGATGATGGATGACACGGAAGACTTTTCAACAGGAGCTGCGGTGTGTTAACAGTGGTCACTTCTACTCTTGGCAACTGGAGTCATGTTACATGAAAGATGCATGTCTGCATCCAAGCTGAGGCTTTCCAAACAAGCTCTTGCTGTCTGCATGGTAATGAAGCATTCCCAAAAGGTGTTGAAAATAGTCAGCAGGACTGGTAAGATTTTTAGCACATGACTCAAATCAGTATGCCAGCCACATTTCACGGGCTGCAGTTGGTGCCTGCTGAGTGGATGAGAGGTCATGTTCCTTTGTAATTACACATATCCCATGATCGGTGAGTGGTGCTGTTGTTTCAGCCTGGCATTTGCAGATTGGGTAGGACAGGGTGCAGGGCAGTGTCTCAATCCCAAACAAAAGGGTTCTGAAGTCATCACACTTCTCTAGGGGAACAGGTTGGCACAAACGCTAGAGAAAGAGAGGTGACAATTACATGTAAGAAGAAAGCTTTTGCATGGTCTGCTCTTCCCCACTCCACTTTGGAACACTACGTGGTCATTACTCAAGGTGCAACACATAATCTTCTTCCCTGAGGCCATGGAGTCTTATTTTTGTAGCACAAGAAAATAGGGTGAGAGAGAATAGAAGATAGAACAGCAGAATGGAAAATGTGGGTGATAGTAAAGAAAGGAAAGGTGTCCCCCATAAGCTTGGAGAAAGCTGATATCCAAAGGTGGTGGTATCGCCAAGAGCTTAGAAATCAGGTTCTGGATTCATGTCTGCCCCTGGTCATTCATTCTCAGGGACAATGGAGTGGAGGAGCTGGTCTTGCTTTTCCTCTAGAGGGTGTCTGTTCCACTGCCATCTAACTCTTGGTTTTTCTGGTTTTATCTCCATGTCTCACTGCTTTGAATTGCTGCCTCACTGTTGGACTTCATGGCAAATTAAATTGCACACCTAACACTTTAATTTCGTGACTGCACGGTAGCTAGTGAACCATTCCAAAAATCTGTAAATATTTCTAGCTAGAGACCAGAAGTCAGACATCAGCTTCTGAAAGAATTCTCTGCCTTCAGGACTGGGCTCTAATTGCTGTTCATCGCAACTTGCTACTTGTTAAAAACAGTTTCATTAAATGCAGCGCAGCTCAGGATTATCAAGATAATTAAGTTTGCAATGATCCATATGACACTGAGTGAATAAAAACTATCAGGAATTCCTAATATGAGTACAATCCCCTTAAGACTAAAATTCATTATTCTTTGCAATATAAATTCAAACATTTTAGAGTGTAGGCCACAAAGTATTTTCCCAATTTTCTTGGGGGAATATTTGAGATTACATAGGCTGAGGGATTAAATAGGATCAGAGGCTTGTCACCAGGTAACCAAAAGGCATCATAAACCAATGCAAAGCACAGAAGGTGCAGTCTTGCTCTGGCTGGCCTCCTTCATCTGCTCATCAGCAGGAGGGAGAGCCTGCAATTCACCCTCACTGCATATGCTGCATGATTCCAGCAGCTCATAAAGGTTGCAGCTTTAATACATTGCCTCTGACAACCTGACAGTATTTTGGCAGTTTTCTCCCATTTAACCCTTTTTACCCTTTTTCATTTCATGCAGTAGCTCAGTAATCAGAATAATGCCTTAATCCACTGAAGCAACTACTATGGTAATAGTCTAACAAAGAGGGTTTCAGGACCTGCTTTTTGGGATTCAAGATGATAAAGTCTGGTTGTGTTTTATTGACGGCCTGAGTCCTGTTAAAATATACACATTGGTCAAATTAAAAGTCTTTGGACATGACTAAGTCAAACAGGGCCCAGTGAAGATGGATCACAGCAGCACAGCAGAGAGAGGAATGAGGCCATTTGAGATGAGCAGCTGGAGGAAACAAGTGCTTGCACCCTTGCCAACAGGACTGGTATGGAGCTGGGAGTGTGGCTGTTTCTGCTTTATCCCAACAACAACCACTGCAAGCATTGTGGGTCATCCACTGTATTTATTTGAGGGAGGAGGATTACTCATCAAAAGTGGAGTCTAAATTCCAAGGCTCAGTTGCAGATCCAGAGCATCATCCCAATGATCAAAGAAAGCCCCACTGCTTCCCACAATAGCACTGGGTAGCTCCTTTCCTTGACACATAGGCTGAACTCAGCATACCATCACTTCGCCTTAATATATATCTGAGTAGTTGTGAGGGTTTTTTTCAGATATTCAGCTTTCTATTTACAAGTTTTAAGGGCAATAGAGAAAAGCAATTCTTTATAGAAATAGATATTCCCTGTCCTGTCCATAAACCAGCCACTTTAACAGGTGCTTCGCAAGGGCTGGACAGCTCAGAGCATGACTGTGCTATAATGTGCAGTGTCTACTCTTCTTCACGTTGGCTCCATGCCCTGTGGAGATTAGTGGGGGCTCAGCCAGACAGGACAATGAAAAGCAAAAGAATTCTGCGCAAATCTGCACACAGACACACAGGCCTCACCAAAATACTTTTTCTTGTGTGTGTGAAGCAACAGATTTCCAATTTCTGCTGCTATGGAGAACAGAAACTTAGTTCAACCAGTGAACATGCTGTTTTCATTCGCCTGGGGGAGATCCTAGGTATTTTCCTCATGGTGATTAAAAGCTTTGCAACCCACCAGTGCCTGCAAAGGCACTGTGAAACAAGGCTTAGATGGACTTGGAGGAGTGGAAGAAGCTTGAGATGAAGGCCCAGTGTTCAGTTTCATTACTCTGCAGACTAAAGAAAAAAATCTTTCTGAGCAGATTATGTATGTAATCATGTCAAAATCAGAAAACACATATTTATGAGTAGAAGAAAATGTACATTGATTCTAGGCATAAGTATTCTGCTTGAAATCTCTGTGTGGAAATGATTCAGCAGCAGCTGAATTGTAAAGGTAGAATGCTGAAGTCTCCTCACTGTTGTGTTAAGCTTATACTATCTGAGAAACATGAGCATTGATGTGCTATTCCACAAGCCATATGAAGGGAGAGAAATACCAAAACTCTGTCCTGTTTTTAGAATTCAGTTTTTGGAAGAATTTTCCACTGCTGAAAGAGAAGTAGCAGTGGGAGTTTTGTGAATGGTCTAGATGATAAATAATTTGAATCACACACAGACTGAGGAGTCACAGTGGTTCAAATCCTCCCCGTTCTGAAGCTGATGGGAGACAGCCAACCTGCACAAGTGCCATTTTGGTTTTCCCTACAATGTTGCAAGAGTTTTGTACAAAATTTTGTTTGCTAAACAGACCAAATCTTGTGGAAGGAGAAGGAAAAGCAGGAGCTGCTTTTCCTATTGCAAATGACAGTCAGAAATACTCACTGATCTGCATCAGTTTTATTCCCTGGCACCAGATTTTTGATCTCAGGTTGAAAATTATCTTGCATGAGGGGAGACAGATGTCTTTAAGACATGAAACTAAAGAAAAGCTTTGAAACCAAGCTGCCCCCAGGAACAGCATTTTGAGAAACATGGCTCAAGCACACACACATGCATTTGGAAGCCCATCTGAATGTAGTTCACCACTCACACTAAAGGGGTTTTAACACTATGAGAGAATAACACCTATTAGTCACCACCAGAACTCTCTTTTCCAATACTTCTTTCTATAAAATATTCTAGAATTTCTCCTTATATGGAGAAGCTGTTTGAGCAACTTTCAATAAATTAGAGAAGTTTAGTTGAGATTGGTTTGAAGTGCCACCTTCTTTCTGCTGCATGTTGAGGAACTGTAGGACAAAGAAGGAGGATAATTAGAAAAAATATGAGAGCAAAGGATTTCAGAAGTTGTGTGTGTGCCAGCAACGGGTAAATGGTTTGCTGATTGAAGTATAATGCCTTTGGGGAAAAAAAATCCTCACAAAAGTACATTGGTATAATCTGAATGCCCTTTTACTGTGCACCCAATACCTGAAAAAAAGGAAGTCTTACTAAATACAGAAGGAAATTCTGGCATTTCATTTACACACATTAAAAAATGTTTGAAAACATTAGTATGAAAAGGCAATGAATCTCTGCTAAAACTGTCTGTGTCTGTAAGAGATAAGAGGGCAGGAGGAAGGAGAAAGAACAGTAATTTCTTTTAAATTATTCTTGTAATCCATTTACTTACAGCACAGCACCTACAAAACACCTTGCAATGACTGGGCAGATGCTCTGGCAGAAAGAAGTACTCTCACTGTTCCCTCATTTTTCCATTTCCTTGCAATTCACTTTTTTTCTAAAGTAGTGAATTCTTCAGCTCAGGTATTGTTCATAGTGACATGCTAATAGGGACCTCTACTCATCAATGCAATAGAAATTATTAACATGAAGGAATTATTACCATACTACTATTCATGTGGGTAAACATGCATGTGAAGACTTTGGTGGGTTTTGCTTTGCAATCTCTACAGCTCAACTTGGTGGCTCCCACAGCTTCAAAGTCCTCTGTAGGGGGGAAACCTGCAGAATTTCTGCCAGGACTGACCACTCAAGACCTTTCCCTGCAGTAGAGGGGAGGAGTTACTGGGGAAGATTTGTCTTGTTTAACATTATTGTTTTGCCCAAAGAAAGATATTCTGGTCAAGACTATGAAGCCCAGCTCTATTCTGGAATTTTGAAAGAAAAACTTCTCAGAAGGATGAACAATGGGCATTTAAGTGCCCATTTAATGTCTTTAAAGGATTTGTAAGAGGGAATAAGTGTTGCTTGTGCTACATCTGATAAAGCTTGAGAAGTGTCAAATATATCTCAAAAGTTATGAGGAAGGCTTAGGTACAGTCAGTGAGGCACAAACAGCAGCAGGGATAGCAGTGGCAGCTACAGTAAGTTCTGGGGGCTGAGCATGAGGATGAGCAGGGCAGAGGGTTCCTGGAGTCAGGGACATCCAAGCAAGGGCCCAAAGAAGTCGTTCAAGGAGCTGCTTTCACTTGTCTTGTTCAGCCTGGCCAAGACGAGACCTCATAGCTGCCTGCAGATTCCTCACAAGGAGAAGCAGAGGGGCAGGCAGTGACAGAACCCAAGGGAACAGCAGGAAGCTGTGTCAGGAAAGGTTCAGGTTGGGTGTCAGGAAGTGGTTCTTCACCTGGAGGGTAGTTGGGCACTGGAACAGGTTCCCAAGGGAGGTGGTCACAGCACAAAGCCTGACAGAGTTCAAGAAGCATTTGAACATTCTCAGGCCCAATTCTTGGGATGGGGCTTGTGTGATAGACACAATGATCCTGATAAGTCCCTTTGAACTCAGGAGATTCTGCTCACTGAAGAGATGAGAGACCTGGAGGCAGCTCTCTCAAGCAGGGTGATGTGTCAAGGGTGTTGCCACAGGCAGCTGTGACATATTTCAGTGACACAGGAATCTTCCTTTGGTGAGGGGAGCAGTAACAGTGGTGGGTAACACAGGACTGAACAGGAGAAGAAGTTGGGCAGGGAGACCAAGAAAAGACCCCTGGTGGTCGAGGTCACATACAGGCCGCTGATCCAGAGGAGCCTGTTGATGAGGCCTTCTTGGTTTGGCTGCAGGGCACATCATCCTCACTCCCTCTCATCCTGATGGGGGGTCCAGCCACCCAGACATCTGCTGGGAGAGCAATACAAGCCAGCTGTAAGCAATCCAGCACACTCCTGGGTGTGCAGAGGACAACTTTGGGTCCAGGTACTGGCCAGACCAACCGAGGAGAAGCCTGGCCGGGCCTGGTGCTCACTCATGTGGATGAGCTCATTTTAGGGGTTAAGTCTGCACGCAGCCTGGGCTGTGGTGACCATGCCCTGGTGAAATGTGTGATCTCATGGAGCATGGGCCTGGCAAGGATAATGGTCAGGACCCTGAAGGTTGGAAGAGAAAACTTCGACCTGTTTAAGGAGTTGGTGAATGAGATGCCTTGGGAAACTGTCCTTAAGAACACAGGGGCTGACCCGAGCTGGCAGCACTCTAAGGCTATTTTTCTTAGAGCACAAGAGCTCACCATCATGATGTGTAGAAAATCTTACCAGGCAGGCAGGAAAATGGCATGGCTGAGCAAAGATCTGCTCCTCAAATTGAGAAAAAAGAAGAAAATGCACAGTGGAGGAGGGACAGGTGATTTGGAAATAGTACTGGGATATGGTTCGGGTGTATAGGGACAGCATGAGGAAAGCCAAGGCACAGATGGAACTGGGCTCGGCAAGACATATGAAGAATAACAACAAGGAATTCTATTAAGGATATAGGTAAGAAGGGAAAGGCCAAGGAAATAATGGTCCCTTATAAGAGGAATATAAGGGGAACTGGTAACAATAGATACAGAGAAAGCTGAATTACTCAATGAGTTCCTCCCCTCAGTATTTGCTGGCTTGTAGTCAGCTTACCACACCTCTCAAGTTCTTGAACTTTAGATGGGAGCTGGGGAACTGAATCTGTGAGCAGAGAACAGGTTCTGTACCACTTGATGAAACTAAACAACCACAAGTCTATGGAATCTGACAACATGCATCCCAGGGAAATCCCATTCCTGAGGGGAGCTGAGTGCTGCTGTTGGCAAACATTTGTATTTGAAAAGTTGCAGACATTGTATTTGAAAAGTGATGGCAGTGATACCAAGTACCTGGTGATGAGAAAAAGGGAAACATTGCTCCATTTTTAAGAAAAGAAGTAAGGAAAATGTGGGGAATTACGAACCTCTTAGTCTGATCTCCGTGCCTGGTAATTTAATGTTGCAGATCCTCCTGGAAGCACTGTTAAATCACATACAAGACAGGTGATCAAGGACGTGATCTGAGACAAAACAGCATGGCCTTACAAAGGGCAGATCATGCCTGACCACTCTGCTGACCTTCTATGATGGAGTGAATGCAAGAGTCAACATCTCCCAACCTGTACAATTTGATGCACATCAGTGCTGTGAATGAGCCAGTAGACAACTTGGTCCTGATCTGAATTCCTAACTCTTCTGCACTGTGGCAGTGCTAGTCACAGAGTGTACCGAGTAGAAGAAAACTGTAGTTCAAGACAAAAATTGAATACAGTTTGTCTTGGCCCAGTAATTAAATTTTTTGATCACCTCTGTCTTACTTGAAAGTAAAAGTATTCACCATTGTTTTTAAGTGATTTTGGTAGTCTTTGGATGTCAGCTGGGGTCTGTAGCCTGTACTGCCATTAGGGATATTAAAGGTGAGGCTCTACACTCATAGAGCATACCATGCATTACTCTGCTGTGATACAGAAGAGTAGCTGTAAATCCACTTCCGTTTTCACTGCCACCTTGTGACAAAACTGGTAAGAAGAGAAGATATTCTGGGTGGCATCTGAAGTAAAGTATAAAAAATGGGTGGTGTGAAAGGACAAGATGCTTTCCAGTAAGACATTGGTGTTGCTGGCACCAGAGCAGAAAGGATTTTTCTCCTTTTATTTTCAGCTGGTCATAATATGGAAATGCAATATAATGAGAAATAGTATGGCCATAGGGAATATTCAGTATAAACTCTTATAGGTAAGTGTAAGATAGAAGAGGATGAAAAAAGCAGCAGGCAAACTTCCAGCCTGTTACCCTCATATCCTTCAGCATCATTGCAAGGTTCTCTCTAGATTTTCCAGTGCATTTTGTAACAGACATTAGATTCCTGAGCCCAAATTTGATGGCTGGAATTAACTTTATTTTTGGAATTATTAGTAGAACCAAATTTGGCATAAAGTAGTATAATTTGTGACCCTAGTAGCAGGACATACAGAAGTACCCTTCCTAGTAGGGTGTGCTACCTTTCCCTGTGTTGCTCAGAGGTGTGGGATGTCCGCCGGAATCTATGAGATCGTCTGCTTGTTGCCTGGGATTCCCTGGAGGTGTCCCACTGTGCCCGCTGACGGTGCTCACTCCTCCCCAAGCGCACTGAGACATCCTCTTCATGCCTTGCAGCTCGGTGCCAGCCATGAGGGGTTTCAGAAGCCGTGTCCCGAGCCCTGCTATGCTGCCATCTCCTGCTGCTTGAGAGGTCAAAACTCTGGCTCTGCTGACCCCTGCTGTGGCCATCAGGGTTCCACCTCCGGGACCTGCTTCGGTCCCTCTCCCAGTCTGTGGCACGGCTATTGCCACGCTCTCTGCTGGGAGATCTGTGGTGCCCATGGTCTGCAGAATGATGCCTCCTCCTGTCTGCAGAGTGGCGACGATATCTCCTTCCTCGATTATATCTGGTGGAGCTGGTGTAGTGCCCTATCGAGTACACCTCATAGCTATTGTCTCCCACTTTGCGTAGGAGGTATCTGAAAGGCTCCCGGCAAATTGGACAAACAGGTCTATTGCGGGACCATTCCAGTATGCAAGGAAAGCAGAAAGCATGGCTGCACCAGCTCACTGAGACTGGGTTGTTAATGATGTCCAGGCAGATTGGGCACATTTGATTCTCGGAGTTATGTGGGGACTCAGCCTGGAGCTCCTGGTTGTTGCTGGCAAGAGAGGAAGAGGTGCCATCTTCTGCCAAGCCCTTCTCCATCGCCGTCTGGCAATGCAAACCAAAGAGACACAAGGCTCCTGGCCTGCCCTGGAGACACAATGCAGAGATGCAGTCTGCAGACAGCAGCCAAGCTGTCCACACCAAGCACAGAAGAGCTGCCCCTTCTACCTTGAGGCTGTGCTTGAGCTGCCACAAGGGCCAGGGACTATCCTGAGGCAGACAAGTGACACCAGAGGTGTCTCTGTGTGTGGCAGCTCTCAGGGCAGGGCAGTGACTGACCTCTCTGGCATGTGCAAGCAGGAATTGTAAAGGTGTAAGAGCAGTTTCTGGCCTCTCAGCAACAGCACCTGAAGCCTGGGAATGTGGCAGGTTGGACCAGCTCCCCAGGTCCTGCTGCTGTTACTGCACAGGAAATCCTTTCTATGCCCTCGGAAGGCAGCCAATAGGATGGGGGTCCATCCTTCCCCCACCTGCCAATGTCTGTCCTCTTTGGAGGAGGGCAGGCATTCTGGCCCTTCAGGGCTGCTGTGCACTACAAAAGGGATTGATGTCACACATGTCACAATGACTCTGATGACCCACAGGGCTTTCAGGAACTACACACAGAACACACAAGCTCTGACCTCAGGGAACAAAAGCTTCCCAAGGCTGCCTTGCTATCAAGGAGTTTCCTCTTTCTGTATTTTTTTATAAAGTCACAGGTTTTACCATTCATACCCAGCACTATGTTTTGGTTTAGGAATAAACCAGCTTAAGGTGTTTATTCTAGCTTCTACCTACACTATCTCGTTATCCTCTTAACCTTGGACACCCTTACGTAGGTCTCTAGATTTTTAGATCTGTTTTTTGATGGAGGAGAGATTCTATGCTCCAAGCTTGATGGTTGGAATTGAGTTTATTTTAGGAATTGTTAGTAGGACCAGTTTTGGTGTAAAGTGGTACAATTTGTGACACAAGTAGCAGGACATACAGTAGTACCCTTTGTGGTAGGGTGTGCTACGTTTTCCTGTCCCACTCAGGGCTGTGGGATGTCCATCAGGATTGATGGGATTGACTCCTTGTTGCCTGGGGTTCACTGGAGGAAACCGATTGTGCCGGCTGATTGGTCTCACTCGTCCCTGAGGCGCGGGGGGCATCCTCTTCAGGCCTTGCAAGTTGTCCCTCATTTTGATCCCTCCGCCTTTGCTCTTCTCTTCGCATTTGTCGCCAAATATTGTGGGCCCTCCTCCGAGATCGTCTGCTTGTTGCCAGGGATGCCCTGAAGGGATCCCATTGTTCCTGCTGATGGTGCTCACTCCTCCCCAAGCGCACTGAGACATCCTCTTCATGCCTTGCAGCTCGGTGCCAGCCATGAGGAGTTTCAGAAGCCATGTCCCAAGCCCTGCTATGCTGCCATCTCCTGCTGCTTGAGGGGTCAAAACTCTGGCTCTGCTGACCCCTGCTGTGGCCATCAGGGTTCCACCTCCGGGACCTGCTTCGGTCCCTCTCCCAGTCTGTGGCACGGCTATTGCCGCGCTCTCTGCTGGGAGATCTGTGGTGCCTATGGCCTGCGGAATGACGCCTCCTCCAATATCTCCTTCCTCGATTACGTCTGATGGAGCTGGCGTAGTACACATCATAGAAATTGTCTCCCACCTTGCGGAAGAGGTATCGGAAGGGCTCCTGGCAGACTGGGCAAATAGATCTGATGCGGCACCATTCCAGTATGCAAGAAAAGCAGAAAACATGTCTACACCAGCTCACGGAGGTTTCGTCCTCAATGGTGTCCAGGCAGATTGGGCAAATAAAAGCTCTTTGAGGCATAGGCAGGAGCTCCTGGTTGTTGTTGGTAGTAGAGGAAGAGGAGTCACCTTCTGAGAAACCCTCCTCCATTGCCATCTGGCTATGCAAACCAAAGAGACACAAGGCTCCTGGCCTGCCCTGGAGACACAATGCAGAGATGCAGTCTGCAGACAGCAGCCAAGCTGTCCACATCAAACACAGAAGAGCTAGCTGCCCCTTCTACCTTGAGGCTGTGCTTTGAGCTGCCACAAGGGCCAGGGACTATCCTGAGGCAGACAAGTGACACCAGAGGTGTCTCTGTGTGTGGCAGCTCTCAGGGCAGGGCAGTGACTGACCTCTCTGGCATGTGCAAGCAGGAATTGTAAAGGTGTGTAAGAGCAGTTTCTGGCCTCTCAGCAACAGCACCTGAAGCCTGGGAATGTGGCAGGTTGGACCAGCTCCCCAGGTCCTGCCCTTATTGCTGCATAACAAATCCCCTCTCATGTATGGATTTCCCCAGTGGAGGAGGGCAGGCATTCTGGCCCTTCAGGGCTGCTGCACACTGCAAAAGGGATTGATGTCACACACGTCACAATGACCTTCTGGTGACACCACAGGGCTTTCAGGAACTAATGCACAGAACTCACAGCTCTGGCCTCAGGGAACTAAAGGTTCCCAGCTTCAGTAGGCTGCCTTGCTATCAAGCAATATCCTCTTTCTGTGTTTTTTATATATAGTCCAGTTTTTAGCATTCATACCCAGCACTATGTTTTGTTAGAAATAAACCATATCGAGGCATTTCTTACTCTGCTGGCTTTGCAGCTCTGACTCAACTCCTCATGCTCAGCACTGAGGAGGCCACACCTGGAGTACTATGTCCATTGTGAGACTCACCCTCATGAGGGTGGGGTGGATATACAGGAGAGCACTAGAGAAATTGGTCAAGAATAATGAAGGAACTAGAGCATCTCCCCCTTTAGGAAGTGCTGAAAGTGCTGCCTACAAACTCTTCAACCTGAAGAAGACTCTGAATGGGGTAATTTTTCAAGGTTTATCCATACCTGATGGGAAGGTGCAGAGAAGACTGAACCAGGCTCTTTTAAGGAATGCCCAGTGACAATGGGCACAAAGCAAAACACTGCAAAGCAAAAATCTTCCCTCTGAACATCAGGCAACCTCTTTTTTGGTGTCACAGTGACTGAGCTGTGACAGATCTAGCCCAGGGTGCTCATGGGATCTCCTTCCTTAGAGAAACTCAGAAGCTGTGTGACTGTGGTCCTTGGCCTTCATCTTTCAGTGGCTCTGCTTGAGCAGGGGAGCTTGGACCAGTTGACATCTGGTGGTCCTTTTTCACCTCAGTCATATTGAGGTGATTCTGTGAGTCAAAGAACACTTGTGCAAGCTAAGAAAGCCTGTTGAGGTTGCCTGATGTGGGAAGATTTCAATGCTTCTTTATGCTCATGAAGAGTCAGGTTTGCGTCGTAAAAGTCAATCATTCATGAATCTGCAACTTTTTTACCTCCAGGGGCTTTATTAGTGACTGCACAGAAAACTAACAAGCAGATTGAAAGCATGAGGGCTGTAAAGGGTTAAACATCTCCTTAAAGGCATTGGTATGTTTTCATAGTGTACATTGCACATGACCATAGTTTTCCCAGGTGCTTGTCAAGTCACAGTTTACAACTAACTCCACTTGCTGCGTGTCAGCGCTGTGAAAGAAAGTGGGCAACTTGATCCTGATGTGAATTACTTGATGGCAGCATCCTAATCATTCTGCTCTGTGACAGTCCTAGTCATAGAGTGACACAAAGATAGTATAGAGTCAAGGACAACTGTAGTTCAGTACCAAATTTGAATACAGTT
Organism: Zonotrichia albicollis; assembly: GCF_047830755.1. NCBI lineage: Eukaryota > Metazoa > Chordata > Aves > Passeriformes > Passerellidae > Zonotrichia > Zonotrichia albicollis. Next base: position 20,197,386 of record NC_133860.1, read on the forward strand.
TGTATTCAATCAAAGTTTGGATCACCTTTATCTTTTGACAAAGCTCCTCTTCATACCAGTCTTACTGGAAAGTAAAATTTTTTCAAAACTTGCAGTAGAACTGTTGAAACCTTATCTCCACACACTTCCAAACTGAGTCCCATGTGATCAAAGATATAGACCAACAAAATCTGCTATTTAGGCCTTCATGGACCCTCAAACAAGTGGAATTATTAGCACAGAATCTGCAATTAAACCTGCCTACTCATCATTCCTGAGCACATCTTACACAGGATGATTTTCATTGTTCTGTGTACTGACCTCTCCAAAATGATCAAGGAGAGATGTGACTGGTATCCTGGGGACAGCATTAGGACTATTATAGAGCATGAATGCTGAAGTCCTGGTAAACAAAATAAACTCAGTATCAAGTGTTTTATACCAATTGAAACCAATTGCTCTTATCAGGTATATTACCTCAATGGGAAAGGATTGATGGAAAGGATTGCCAGCTTATTTAATGACTATTCTTGGTACCACCTGTACCAATACCTATTAGTTGTATCCAAACTCAGTTGTGGATACAACTTCCTACAGCAGCAATTAAAAGGGAAGGCAAGGTACCTTGTCCACTGAAATTCATAAAATCATCTGGGATAATGCAAATAAATTTCAAAGATAATTTCCCTTTTAGTGGCATCTAGTTAATTTCATCTATGACCCTTCTAGCTAGTAAAGATTTTATTCTAATACACAGTGCTTCAGCATATATCACATACACAATCATTGTAGTGGAGTTAAATAATTGTGGAATTATTCCCTATCTGTTATTGCACAGAGTATAGGTCCAGCAAAATGGGAAACAAAAACCAAACCGTTCATGTTGATGCATGCATTACAAGGGAACAACAAGGACTTATTGGTGGAAGTAACGCCATTAAAGCCCATCAAGGCATTTGTCTTGACACTGAACAAAATGTTTGTCAGTTTGAAATCCATCCTGATGAAATCCTTGGAACTGTGCTTATAAACATTGGAAAGGGATATGTTTGTATGAGAATTATGAGAATTATTCCTGATTCCATATTGAGAGACAACATCTCTACAGAAATAAGCAAACATCTGCTTTCATAATTTTACTTAAATTGATGATTTTGTCACAACCCACAAATTACTACACATCCTGTCAAGATTTGTTGCCCATCCTCATTGGAATGAACCTTGCACTGGTAAAAAAACTACTGCAGCACAACAACATGTGTTGGCTACTGGAACGCAGCTGAAGCAATGGACAATGGACACAGAACTTAATCATCCTTCATTCTGGCTTAGAAGAGGTACACCATATCTTGGAAAGAATGAAGAAAGATGGATAATATCACTAGTGGGTCATTTTGTTCAGCCTGTCACTACTGTCTTAGGTTGCAAGGTGTGGCCAGGGGTGTGCATTCTATTGCCATCTGTTAGAGGTGGGGCAGTCATTCTCTGTTAATTGGGCCACCTGATAAAACCAGGTGGGGCAGTTTTCTTTATCTCTTCCACAACAAATCCTCCCTTCAGGGAGATATCTTCTGTTCATGGGCCATTGAGTCTCACTGGATGACTGAGGAAATTACATCATCCCATTGGGAAATGCTCTGCCCAGGGGGAGGAGCCAAGCATTCCCACCTGGATATAATCTGAGCCTCGGAACACCACAGGCAGCCTTTTCCCACTGGATTCCCAGAGGAAGACCAGGCCCATCTACACCACCACTGGACCTTCAGAGGAAAACTACACTCTTCTGCAGGATCACTGCTTCAACAGAACCTTCAATACCTGCCACTCCAGGAAGATTGCAGCCGCCATTTAATGTTGTTTTATTGCTGTTTTTTTATTATTTATTTCCTAATAAAGAACTGTTATTCCTACTCCCATATCTTTGCATGAGAGCCCCTTAATTTCAAAATTACAGTAACTTGGAGGAGGGGCTTTACATTTTCCATTTCAAGAGAGGCTCCTGCCTTTCTTAGCAGACACCTGTCTTTTCAAACCAAGACAACCACCAACAGCAGGAATTCTTAATCTAATATTGCACACTATCAATAATTTTGTGGTTTTCTGACATGTTAAGCTTATTGTTAAATATTGTTATATATGTTAGAGTGTGCCTAATTGTACTATTGCATGCATCTCCTCACATAATACTGTCCTAACACCTTCCATAAGGTCTTCAAAAAATTAAATCTGGTAAACTGATCAAAATTTTCCTTCAGTTTATAATTGAAGTTTAATATATCTCTGTTTACAACTACAGAGGCAAGAGGGTGACTGCACCATCATTCACCAAAGCAAGAAAGAAACTGACTTTATTAATGTATTGTGCTGGTGCTGGGGGGAAACAGAGTGACAGACAAATCCCTTCTAGCCTTCCTTGTCTTCCCAGGTACACTAAAACAATTGGTATAAGTCTCTGAAACTTGAGGGGCAGGCAAATGACACAGTAGACAAAGATCCATCCAGGGGGACTAGTCAGTGAACCCCATTCATTACAACTGTTTCAAGTTCAATTTTTGCCAAAATCAGGTTTTGAGTAGCAAAAGCTGGTTTTTCATTCCTTTGAAACTCCATAAACATTAGGGTGAGCAGCAGGCACTGCTCTGCAATTTGAAAAGCCTTCCAAAAAAAGTTTATGGAGTTTTTATGCCCCAAATCCAGATTGTGTCTAATTATTTTCCTCTATCACAAAACCTGTTCAAATTCTATGCTTCCAGTAATCACCTCCAGAAGAATGAAAATTCTGTATTTTTCCCCAGGAAAACTGTTACGGATTGCATTACATAGTTTCCTTTTTTCCTTTTGTTAAATTAAAGCAATATTTTAAATATCCTGAATATAAATTTCTCTTTCTTCACTTACTATTAGGTTTGAAGAAAAAACAAGAGATGGTCTTATTTCCTTAGCAACAGAGTCAGGTGTGATTTATGCCACTATGTGTTCCTGCAGCTGTCTCCAAGCAACAAAACAAACTGCAATGCCAACTCTTGTAAGCACAATGTATGGAGGGGACTGAGGGAAAACTTTGGAGCCTGTATACCCATCCCTGGCATCAAACAGGAGGTAAGACTGAATAGACATGTAGTTTTCCTAGAAAAAGAAATCAATCCAATATTCTGAACATATCAGTTCAGCCTGACAAATGCCCAGTATGCAAAGAGTAACCTATTTTAAATCAGTCTGTGCTTAGGAGACAGCTGTAGATGTGTCTTAACACTTTACCAAGGTTTTGACTTAGTTTATGAAAATGGTACCGCTGTTTGTTGTCTCTGAGCTCAGAGGAGGCTTCTCAGAGTCTCTGCACAGCAAGAGCTCTTGTGAAAAACAGAGTAATTGCATGGGAAAAAATCAGTAATAATTCACTGTTAAAGTAGTTGCCAAAATTTGCCAAACTTAATTTGCCATTTCAAAGCTGTTTCTTCTTTGAAGTCAAGAGGCTTGCATCTACAATTGTATAATGTTGGCAAACACTGTGTCTCTAAATAGCAACTTTAAAGCTAGTGAGGCTTGCCAAATGCAATCATGACAGATAACACTATTTCCCTGAAAAAAAAATTACAGTTTTCGTTAAGGTAAAATTTGCTTTAGAATCTGAGGTTTTATGAGCAAAAGCTGCAGTTTGTGCATCAGTCTCCACAAGTCAATACCTTTTAGATGCTTGTCAGGTGCAGAGCTAGGACCCGAACGTGAAAGCAAGAAAGCAAGCAACCCTCCCTTGTGTAAACATTTCATCCCCACTGCTATCTTACTCATACTGGAAATCCACAAAACCTCTGAAATGCAGGGATTTCCCCGGTGATGGAGTCAGTGCACCCATGTTTCACACCCCAGAGCACATTCTGTCCATGCCAGCCCAAATGTAGAAGAAGAGTAGGCATCACCCCTCCCTGGAGTTTCTCTGCCATGTCAGTGTGAACTTAGTGTGTTCTTGCAGCCTTTGAGAAATGGAAAATACCCACAGACCAGGGCCTTCCACTCGTTGTTGGTTGCAACACCGGATCCATGGCTTGCAATACCAGCAAGCAGAGGGGAAAGGCTTTGTAAAGACCACTAGACCACCCCTCATTTTTAGGGGCCAGCTTCAAAATGCCACAACGATCTCTTAAGAACCAGATTGCTGGGGCCAGGTGTGTATCACTGCTTCTGGCAGTGCTGGTCAGGGTTCATCCCAGCCTGGTAACCAATTAACTGCAGTTTCTGCCCTTTCCAGGCAGAAATCAATTTACCATCATCCTTCAAACTTTCAAGTTTTCAGTTCCTGGGCATCTACCTAAGCAGTTGTGCTCTGAAGCCAACCTGCCTAATTACAGCACATTAGGCAATGGCCACCTTGCCTTGTATTTGTGAAAATTGCTTGGGGTTTTTTTTTCAATATGTTTGTGCTAAATGGTTTTTTTCTTCTTTTTCTCTTCTTTTTCTTTTTGTTTGGTTTGGTTTGGGGGTTTTTTGATTTTTTTTTTTTTTTGTTTTGGTTTGATCATTTTTTGGTATGGTTTTCTTTGGTTTTGTTTGTGTTTATTTTTTTTTTACTTGTCTTTGGGCCTCATCCTTTAGGAAGAGCAACAGCAGTCTTACAGCAGAACATTTAGAGTATTTCCTACTTTTTAGACCATCCCCCTTTAACTCAATTATTTGTCTTGAATTTAAATGTCATGTTTCTGCAGACTTTCTCTAGAAGAGCTCTCACTGAAACATTTTTATGATACTCTACCAAAATTTTCATCATCTGGCAGCTGTTCCTTAATTTAAAAAGAGCATAAAGCTGTAATGCATAATGTTGATTTTTTTAATAACATTTTGACCTGAAGTGATAGATTGTATATCACCCTGGATTTTTGCTGAATATTGGATGAAAAAAACATTAAGGATTTGCTAGCTGTCTGCACATACACACTCCCATTGACACTGTTTCTGTAGATCAGGTCTCACTGCAAGTTTCAATATTTAAAAAGAAAATATACTACATCTTTGAGACATGATGCGCTACCGAAATCAGGCTTGTTCTCCCATTCCCGTTTTTTTATCCAGTGTAATCAAACACAGAACTTTACAGAAAAAACAATCCCTGGGAACTTCAAGAAATGCTACTTGGCCCTATCTCTAAAAAACTAGTAAACATGAATCTAATTTCTTTTGTGAGCTACAAAAAATTTAATCATATGATTCCTATCAGCACATCTATGGAACTACCTCCGTATCTGGTGCTGTCAAAAAGCTCAAATAACTTTTTCTTTAATTTGAGATGGAAATTCTGATTCTGCTTTATAGCATGCACCTGTCTCCTACTCTCTGTGGTGAGGCAGGCTGCTTCCCATTGTAAAATGGCACAAGGTGAAAGAATTGAGAAGCCAATTCTCTCTAAAACACAAGGAAATGCTACCTGGGTCTCCCAAATGGTCCTCAAAGTGTCTTTAGGTCCTTCAGTTCAAAATTTTGCATGCCCTTTTTGAATGTATAAATACATGGATATGAATAAGGTTTTTTAGTATAAAAGCTCTCTGAAAGGAGAACCAGACCTGTAGGAAATGCAAACTCATTTCAAATGTTTTAATACTTACCTGCTTATTATTTGTATATGTATTTTTTTTTAAAGTTATATACTTTTAATATGAAGTGTGAAAGTATCAAAATGGAAATAGAACTCTCTTTTATGCTTTCTCTGAATTACAGTTTTATACTTAAAAGAATTTTTAAAGTGTCTCAAGATACCTGATTTTTAGTTTGGATGGTTGGGGCTTTTTTTGCTTTGATAATCCCTCCTGCAGGTGTATTTAAAGGATGACTTAGAACTGTCAAAATTTTTATTATTCATCAGCAGGCTATCCTTTTCATTAGTTATTATGTCTCATCTGCACTTGTTTGCTTCTAGGAAGTTCATTTTAAATGGCATATCTTTTTAATTGTTCATTATTTTAATTAAAATAAGCACCCTGCAATTGTTAGAGCTAAGTTTTTCTCCTAATCTTTTGCCTTTTCATTTGTTCATAAATACCAATTTCTTCAGTGTCCTAGTGAGACTTTTCAGTCTGTGTTTAGTGCTGCATATCCAGAAGTCTGACTATGGGATATTAGAAGACTGATTTCTATACTGCCTCATACCAGTCCTTGTAGAACTAATTAAATTTAGAGCTGAAACAGGTTGTCAGCAAGTCTGCATGTTGCAGTTCTCTTAGAAGAGTTGGAGATAGTCTTTTCCATCAGAATGCTGCAGTATCACCTCAGTTCTGGGAGCAAGTTGGTGCAAAAGAGTCATGACTGAATCTGAGAAGCCTGGGAGGAAGATGAGTTTAAAGCAACCCAGACACAGCCACGAGGTCTGTATGGAAATTGTGGCCCACAAGTCTGGACAGCAGCATCAGGGGACCCAAGCACCAGCCAGCAACTCCAGACTGGTGGATGCCCACTCTAAAATGCACATTCTCCACTCCACACCCCTCTCCTCTCCTCTCCTCTCCTCTCCTCTCCTCTCCTCTCCTCTCCTCTCCTCTCCTCTCCTCTCCTCTCCTCTCCTCTCCTCTCCTCTCCTCTCCTCTCCTCTCCTCTCCTCTCCTCTCCTCTCCTCTCCTCTCCTCTCCTCTCCTCTCCTCTCCTCTCCTCTCCTCTCCTCTCCTCTCCTCTCCTCTCCTCTCCTCTCCTCTCCTCTCCTCTCCTCTCCTCTCCTCTCCTCTCCTCTCCTCTCCTCTCCTCTCCTCTCCTCTCCTCTCCTCTCCTCTCCTCTCCTCTCCTCTCCTCTCCTCTCCTCTCCTCTCCTCTCCTCTCCTCTCCTCTCCTCTCCTCTCCTCTCCTCTCCTCTCCTCTCCTCTCCTCTCCTCTCCTCTCCTCTCCTCTCCTCTCCTCTCCTCTCCTCTCCTCTCCTCTCCTCTCCTCTCCTCTCCTCTCCTCTCCTCTCCTCTCCTCTCCTCTCCTCTCCTCTCCTCTCCTCTCCTCTCCTCTCCTCTCCTCTCGCATACTTAAGGTCCACCAGGCACCTCCCCTCCCGGTAAATCCACAAAGCTATGGTTTGTCATGAGGGGAGAGGTCAAGAGAGGAGCATTGTCATATGTCCCCTCCCTTTGTTGACCAAAAAGGTCAGACGGGATGATGGCAGACAAGCACTCCCTCTCGAAGAGTGACTCAGTACCCCCAGGAAAGGAACAGTAAACAGGCCCTGCTTCTGAACACTTCAGGGCAGCTCAAAATTGGACTCTTTATGTCCCAAAATCTACACTTTTTGCCTTTCCTTCCCTTCCCATTGTCATAGATATGAAAAAGCATCTGTGAAATGTCTGTGCTTGATATTTCTGAGATGAGTTTCCAGGTCTTGTAGCAGCATTAAGTGTGTATCTGGCAGTTTGGAGGAGAGAGAGGGGAGAAGATTTGGGATTGGTTTTTCCTTTTTTTTTAACTTCTATTGAACTGTGCTGTAGATTTGCAAATTTCTCTCAATGACAGACACATTCTTTCCTGAACATTTTTCTCCAGTATATGTGACTTGAAAAAGTGCCTAATGAAATGGTCTTCTGTGCCTGCACCAGAAACACACGTTAGCCCTAGAGGTACCAATTCCCAGCTGATACACAAAACCCATCTTCAAGCTCTTGCTTCTTTACTCACTGTCTAAAAGAGTAATTTCTCATTCCCTGAAGAAGCTTTAACTAGTAAAGGATCACAATGGCTCCATTTGAAATTTCCCTAAACAGCAATAAAGCATTATTAATCCCTGCTCCCTCTCTCGTCCCAGATCAACTAACAGCCATCATAAACACAGCTAACTGGGCTATTTGTCTATGCTTCAGCTCATGTAGGAATAATTTTCTGTTTGATTCTTCAATCAGATCTGCAGACTTTCCATCAGCTGCCTCTTTTATTCTCAGCCCACACAAGACAGTAAAATTGTCATCTTTTAAAAGCAAATATTGTACCTTTCCAGTTACATTTTCATTTAAAAACTAAATCAATAGAGTTTGCAACTGATAACCAGATTGTGATTGCTTTTAAGATTCTGCTATCTTTCCCATGAGATAATCAGCACAACAAAATACATCTATTTATTATGAGGAAAACTCACATATTCAATCAGTCTGTTTTAAAAGGGGCCATAAATGAGATTTAGGATTTTAGACAGCCTGGGTAACTTTCCGTCCTCTTAATTTCCAGTAACTTCAGTTAAGTCCTTCTTCCCTGAGAAAGTTTTTTAAGACTGCTTTAAGACTTTTATTTATTTATGTACTTACTTATGGATATTCATACCTCTACTCATATAATTAAGAAACTTATTTTAGTGTTTCTTTTACAGAAGCTAAAAAGAGGTGAGCCACTTTGCTCTCTGCACAGCTTATCTCAAGACATCCCCTCTCTACATTGGCCCTCTCTACAATCTTCACCAGCTGCCTAAACACAAGCACTCACTGATCCCTGCCTTGAAACACCTATGCTGCAATCAACCCAAAGGCAGAAGCAAAGAGCTTCTCTAAAATAATTACCTCAAAGGGTGTCCTCACACACTTTGTCTTGCAGCATGGGGCTGTTGTGCTTTCACAAGACAGGGGAAATGTTTTCACTCTGGATTTGGAAAGGAAAATGGATGAAAAGGAAGACAGAAGATGCATGCAACTATATTTTGCATAGGTTTCTGTAACACTTTAAAACGCTGCTCATTGGATGCTTCTGCTTAAGTCTGAACAGATTCACTGGGGATTTTTGTTATTAAAGAAGAGTTGCGTCTCAAGTGCGATATTCTCGTGCTTTAATGCTACAACATTTCATTGAAAGATTCAGGTGTAGACATCCTACCTGTGATTATCTCCTGCTGAGGACCTGAAGAGGCTGAGTGAAGGCATTTGTCATCCCCCCAGCATGTGGCCCATGATTCCCCTCATTTCTTGAACTCTCTGGCAGGGACTAACAACGAGAGTCGAGAGTAGTGATGCAACAGTGAACTGCCCTACAGCATGGCACAACCCTCAGTGCCAGCAACAAAACTGAGCGCCAAACTCCTCCTTTCACCTGGTAACCTTGCTGGAAAGCCATAGTGCTTTAAATGGATAAAGATAGGAAAAATATAGTGGTAGGAACTCTGATAGGTTTTCTTTCTTTTCCTTTTCTCCCCTATATTGTGTTCTGGTTTTTCGACAGCTGATATTACTATGGGCACCTAATCAGAATCAGGCTAATCCCATTGCAATGGGAGCAGTGCTGTAATGTTAGAAAAGGCCAGAAAGGCACCCGTCTGGAAGCAGGAGTTCTCGTCGGATTGAGAGACAGCTTTAGTGCCAAAGACCCCAGAGTTAAGCCACTTACATCCAACTCCCCATGTTATATGAGTGGAAAAGTTGCCCATTTTTTAAAAAGGTTGCAGAGTTCACAGGTTGGGCTAGTTGCTGCCAGGGTGGAATTCTAACGGTTTGTTATTGTAATCACCTGTCGTTTTAGTTAACTACCTGTTGTTGATGGTTAAGAGTTCCCCCTTTTGTCGAACGGCACCCTGCTGCTGCCTGGAGGATGGCACCCGGGACGGTGAAGAGGAGGGAACATCGGGGCTGGCATGCAAATGAAGAAGCCCCTCACCAAACCTAGCAAAAACCCCTAAAAACCAACGAGCCAACATGGAATTGAGGGGTCTAAGTGATGTCTAGACGTGAGGAACAGAATCCAGTATCCGCTAAGAGCCTTTTTATCTTTCACCCTAACCTCAAAGATGTCGGCTAGAAACAGCACCTCGATCAAACCAAAAAGAGGGAATCTCGTGATGCTCTCATGAGGACGGAAGCCCCATCTCTGCCTGCAGACCAGCGGACACAGCTGACCTTTTCTTCCTCTTCCGTGCCACTCCTGGAAGCAGCAGTGGCATGGGCGCGACCCGTCAGTTCTTCCCACCCGAGCTGAATTTTAATAGAGGCTTTAAAAAGGAGAAAGATCTCCTGCCCTATTTATTTCACCGCAGATTGAACAACAGCAGTCAGTGTACACTCTCTGTTAGAAATATTACAAGCTCTATATGTTAAAGCATTCCTGGTGCTGCTCCCTGGCCCAAGTCCGCCCTGCAGTGTTAAAACTCAAACGCAGGTGAGGGAAGCGCTGCTGGCTCATCCCCTGCATCACTGCCACCGACTCTGGCCACCTCAGGGTTACAGCTACTTTTACATTCATACTTTCTCAGAACCGGCTTAATCAGAGATGCAGGTTAAAGTTTATTCTGTTTTAGAAGTGCTTGTTCCAAGCAGTTTGGTATCATTGTGGGCTCCTTCCTGCAGTGGTTTCCAGCACAGCCGGTGACCCAGCGCTGCCCAGGAGCTGCGCACACCGTCCCGGCGCTGCATGGCTGCGAGTGCGGCTCTTGCTGCGCCGCGGCTGGGAGGAGCAGATCCCTCATGTGGGACGTCCTGGGGAAAACAGACGTGCACTCAAGCTCCACTCGCACATTTCTTCCCGCAACTTCCAATGCTTGGTTCTCCTGCGGTGCTCTGGCTGCTTAGGAGGGTTAAGTGCGTTTCACTGCTACTTGCCGAAGGCAAAAGACACACCCCACCCTGCCGGTGTTATTGTATACAACACTCCTTAATGCTCAAATTACACCAGACCGAGACAAAAGCCTGATCTACATGGTATGTTCAGGATGAATTGATATAAAATACCATACCAACACCACTAAAGAACTATTCATTTGTGTTGTTATGCTTGTTTTATTCTTGTTCTCTTTTTGTTTTGCTAATGCAAAGTTGACTTACGTTCTGAAGCTATAATTATGTGTGGATTTTCATCTGCTATACGTTTCTCACTTCTCTAGTTCCCTCACTAGATTTCATAATTCTTGATAACACAAGGACTTATACAAGTCTTCACAAGATTAAATAAGGCCACTTAAATGTGCTAAGCTAGTTCAATAGCTGCCTGCACAAATGTAAACATCATGTGCCCTCTCTCTAAGAAACTTTTTTTTTTTTTTTACATCAAAGCAACATTTAAATGCAAATGGCAAATCAGATAAATTACATGTAGAAGAATTTAAGACTAGTTTTGTTTGATAAATTACCTTGAATATGCTGGGCACAAAGGAAAAATGCTTATAAAATAATATTCCACATTAAAAACTAATTTATTATGAAATACTATGAACTGAACAGATTGTTCCTGGTGACTATGTCTTCCAAAAGCTTAGAACCAATAAATTTCTCTGAGTTCCCCCTCCTTAAGCTTGGTGGTGACAGGGTAGGAGATCCATCGCTTCTTGAGGTGTGGATGGTGGGTGTGCCTGTCTAGGGGATGGTACAGTCTGGCTCCACCAGGCAGTCTCCTTCTCAAGGCTCCCTTTTAAAACTTCTTGGCCTTTCTGCTTGTCCCCTCAGCTCTGGCACCAGACTGAGCAGATGGTCCATCTGGTCGCACCTCACACGGCTGGTGTCTCTGCAGACACTTTTTGCTCTTTTGAGCAGTGCCAGGCTCTGGCACTCCCTGCACCGAGACCAGAGCCCCGCACACGTTCGTGGCTGCCCGCTCCGTCCTTTCTGGTGCACACAGGGGTAATATATGGTAGAAATAATTCATGCTATTAAAGAATGTATGTTATATAAATATTTTAAAACCCAAAAACCTGTCTCTGACCACCCCGGCCCGAGAGCAGATGTCTATTCAGATGCCAACGAATTCCCGGACACAGATAAGATAATGATCGACGCTTTAGTGTAAGAATAGACGCTTCCAGGACGATGATCACCGGTATCTCGAGTCATTGGAAACTGCCTAAGAGCGATCATTGCTTTGCCGATTGCATCAGTCAAGATAGCCAGCGACGCCAGAATTGTATATCTGAATGCATGGCTTCCCCGGAACCCATCAACGCTGACTACACTGACTACGCACCTGGAGCCGATCGTCATCCAGCTCTGCACACTGAAAAGAACAGCGATGAATGTGAAGAGTTACAAAAGAACTCCTTCGCCTCGGGCACAATAAACTGTATAAAACCTCGCCGCAAGAAGTGGCATTTGTGAACGAGGGCGATTCTGACGTGGTAGAGGTCAGGTCCAGGTTCACTCAGCGCTGACCCCGGGCTCGACGCTGCCTCTTTGGTTGTGGTGGTTTTGGAGACCATAATTCGGTCGCGCAGAAAGATTAATAAATAATTTTTTTCATAATTTGGCTCATTTTTGATCATTTATAACACAGGGGATGTGACTTCTGGAAAATGGACGGATTTGGATTCGTGGAATTTTGACAAGCGGAAACCAAGTCTGAGCTCCTTGAGCAGCACTGGACCACCGTCCGAGCTCAATGCCGGGGTCCTGCGCACCCTCCGGCCACGGCGCCCACCCTGTTCTGTGCCCACGATGTTTGTGCGGGTCCCTGCACTGTCCCTGCGCGGTCCCTGCACTGTCTCTGTGCGGTCCCTGTGCTGTCTGGGCTCCTCTGGGCCACGGCTCCACCACGTCCCGCTGGGGTGCCCATCTCTGCTCCAGTATCGAGGGCTTGCCAGGTAGGAAAGCTCCACCTGCTCGGTGCCCTGAGGCACAGGGATGTGACTCACTCCAGCTTCAGGGTCCAGGAGGGACCCTGGGCTGGGCAAAGGCTGCTTTGTAATCTGTTCCTAAGCAAGCACCCGAGGAAATCTTCACACCAGCATTTGGGGATAAGCTTCAAGCTCCTAGAGAGTTCCTGCATCTTTCCCCACTCCTCTTCCTTCTCCTTGTCCCTCTCCTCTCGTCTTTCCTCCACTTTCCCCAAACACTTTTGGGAACTTTGAAGCTGGCAGATCAGCAGCGTAGCTCAAGAAGGTGATGTTGAGTTTGGAGTAGTTACAGCATCAGGTGTACATGCTCCCTTTCTCTGTGTGAAAGGGGATGCAGCCTATCACTCAAAATATGTAGCACTGACTTGCACATTTGACATGTAACTTCATGGCGTAGTTTTCTGGCTCTTCCTGTTTTATACTTATTTATGCTCTATTCTGTTCCTTTCACTTGTCTGCTGCTCAAGACCGCAATTCACAAATAGCTCTACATTACCATTTGCTTGCAAAATAATAATGGTTCCAACCTTTCCTCATAAACTCAGATGCAGCTCAGAATTCAATGAAGGTGTCATCAGATTAAGTAAAATCAGAATTGCTATGCATGGATCTTAAAAGCAATTATTGAAGTCCCTTCATCTGAAGGAAGTAATTTCTCTAAAGGTTATTTAGCAGTCATTGCCCAAATACAGGAACTCACAACATTTCTCATGCCTTTTATTACAGTGGTTTATCCCCTGTCAAGGGGGATAAAATCTTAAGAACAAAATATCACTATAGCATCTTATGATTTGATTTTTAACTCTGCTAGCATCTCTGTGCTTGCTTATGCATAAATAACAAAATTGTTCTCTGCAGTTTCATGTGGGAACCCCTGCTGGCACCTTATGTTTCTCAAGCTGTAGGAAAAAATTGTGACCTTCTTGTCCTCAACCATACAACCAAGGGAGCTGCAGCTAAGACCTTTGTTGGTCTTAAAGAATCCTTAACGCTACAAAGCTAGGCAGATGGCAGTGTAGGTCCAGACCAAACAACCCTTTCAAAACCCAACAGATTTAAATGTCAGAATAAAGTCACTTCAAGTTCCTGGTGATATTCAAAAATTTCCACAAGACTGGATGAAAACTACCCTCTTCTCTGACATGCCCCAGTACTTGTAGTCCTATACAGTCCAGACCAGAGGCTTCTAGAAGAGGTGAAAAGTAGAAACAATTTTCAATGTGGCTGGAGAAATTATGTGGTTACCAGGTTGTTGGTAAGCCAACTGCAAAGAAGCAAGTCTGTGAGGAAATAAAACTCAGTGAACAACTCAGGGCACTACCTAATGGGCATCCTTTCCTCTTGATGGCTCAAGAACAGCATAGTGTATGCAGTCTCTTTGGAGGAGAAAAGCACAAATGCTGACTCTTACTTGAGCTCCAGGAATTAGATAGTATTATGAAGACTTCCAGAAAAGCACCACTAGTGATGGTCCACTCTGGGATCGATACAATATCAAACCAAACTGCACAGATGGAAGAAAAAACTTGGCTCCATATTTTCTGTCCCCAGGAGCAAGACAGCAACATGATAGAAATAATGGAGACACATCATTAGTCATATTAATAGAGTGAAATGGGTCTTCCCAGAGTCCCAACAGAAGGATTTTTTAAAAGACTGGATAAACAGTATTTCCTGTGTTGCAGCAGTAATTATTGGGAATGGAGGGAAGTGGAGCACTAAGGAAGGAGGTGGTTTAAAAATAGGAATATGTAAATGAGACAAATATAACACAGACATTACCTCAGCAAATCACAAACAAATTGACCTACAATGACAGAAAAAGTGCAAAGAAATAGCTTTCCAATTGATAGAAATTGCAGCAAGAAGCAAAAAGAATTGGAAATATCTTATTTTAGAAAAAACACTTAATTGACATTGCAGAAAACTAGTGGGAGGAATTGCATGTCTAGAATGTTAAAACAATTGCTTTTAACTTGGTTAAGAGAAATAAAACAGGTATAACACAAGTGGAACAATTACAGCATGTGCCACAGGAGGTATTGCTCACCTTAGACACTTTAAACTACAGTCCAGAGTGCACACACACACACGCGCGCACACACACACACACACACACACACACAATGACTGAACATTAGTTACATCACCTATGAATTGGTTTGATTTTCTTTTTTAGCTATTTTTTCCATGTTTGACACATACAAGAAAACTGAATGTTGTAAACCAACAAGAAGAGTACCTATATAGACAATAAGGCTTGTTTTAGGTTGCTATTCTGAAATTGGCATCTTCAACCTTAATGCTACCTGATGCTGCTGGATGCTGTCTGTTGTGTTCCTATCCCATCTGTTCATCCCTTTGGACTGCCAAGTGGTATTTCCCTGGGTTTGTTTGGGTTTTGGTTTGGGGATTTTTTGTTTTGTTTTTTGGGTTTTTTTTTTTTTTTTGGTTGGTTGGTTGGTTGGGGGGGGTTGTGTTTTTTTGGGGGGGGTGGTGGTGTTAAGCTTTCTGTAAATGTTAACACACTTTATTTTGTGTTAAAAGGTAACTGAGAAAAAGTTGGGTTTTTTCTCCCTAAAGTTTCATTGTATACATTCCTACTTGGAAATCTTCAAGATCAAACAGTTTTAACTGTTCTAGCTCTTTCTGACTCTTAAGATTCTTTCTGAATCTTAAGATTCACGGATTAGTGACAGTGACAGTGATAAAAGGGAGACAGTTCTTCTATAGCGTATGAGGATGGTTTTAGGCAGCTTAATTTGAAAGAGAGGACCAGTCAAAAGAGAAGGAACAAGAATGGATATTGTCATTCTTTGAGAAAAGTATTATATGGTCAAAAAGCTACAATTAAGACAGAGAAATTTTTTTGGTCAAATGTTCCTTTTAAATAAATACAGACCAGATAGAAGTTCTGTATACAAAAAAGAGACAAGGAGGAATAGGTACAATGAATATGTTGTCTAGCTCAGAGTATAGGAAGGTGTAATAAGGGAAGTTAATATGTTACATAAAGGTTTATGGCAGGCTTGGCAAAGAACAAAATAACTTCCATTTAATATTTTAAGAAAAAAGAAATGAAATCAAGATGGGCACCTGTTCAATGAATGCCTCTTTCTATTTCATTAGGAGCAATCTTTATAAAATAATTTGCTACTTTGTATCTGGAAAAGGCAAAATGAGGTACTTGAAGTATTTTCCTGACAAAGATGAAAAGACCGGCAGAAGAAGAAGCACACTAATCTTATAGCAGATACACACTTGAGACAACAAGGCTGGGTAACTTTTTCCCAAGTCATGTAGTGAATTTTCTGTGGAATGTTCTAGAAAGTTGATTTTATACAGAAAATAAGTTCTAGCAGAGGCCAGAGAAAATGTCTGATGCCTGGAAGATCTGCAACATTGTCCACACTTGAGCCGGAGCAAACAGAATGACAGATGGTGGCTTAATTTGATAGCAATCTCAGGCAAAATAGTGGAAAATCAAATAATCAATTGTAGGAGATTCAGCCGACAGAAAATGAGCCATCTTGCATCTACCATGGCAACACATCTGCCACTGCTGCTCTTTAATCTGCCTAAATGCTCAGTGAAGGTTTTTTGCTTTGCAGACAAGGAGAGATACAGCTAATCTGAAAGGCTAAGGTCTTTGTGGTGTTACCCCCAGCTTTCTGTATTCTCCATGTTCCTTTCTCCCTTTCTTCCATTTTCCAGAGTCAATGCTCTTTAGATTTAGCTGGAGAAAGAGCTTATCCATTGAACTTGGAAAACAAGTTTTGCCAGATGGTGGATTTAGTTAGTGAGTGGCAGAAGGTAAAGATAACTTCAAGTCTTGAATGGTGGTGGTAAATTGTGCTTGGCTCTTCTTTGTAAAGTCACAAGTGAAAAATTAGTGTTCTAAGATATCTTCAAAGTGCTGGCTCTGTGTTGGAATATTTCTTCTAAGATTATAGGAAAAATGTTACCTGACGTCTAAAAAATCATCATCAGCTGCAGTTGCTAGAGCTCCAGTGCACAGCAGCTTGCTTGTAACCTAAGCAATGAGCTAAAACATGAAACAGACTCAATTACAGAGTAAGTTTGCATGATAGCAGCAGAAGACTGTTAACAAGATAGAGTGCATTTGAGAAATCAGCAGAAAGCAGAAATGCACAGCAGAATCCTCACTGAGGTAATCCCCAAGCTGTGAAACTTCAATCATAGAAGAAACTCTCTTTTGACCTAACTACAAATTCGAATACATTCTGCACCAATCATACAGTATGAGCTTTATGGCACCCAGGGATCCAGTTGAGTTTTGAAGACCAATCATTCTGATCAGATAAAAAAAAGAAGAACATGTTGTTAGTCAGAGGGGTGTATGTATATGGGTGCATGTGTGTGTGTGTATGTGTATGCACATGTTTATGTAAAAGACTGTTTGCAGGACCTGATGGAACATCTTGAGCTTCTTAGCTTTTGAGAAAGAAATGTTTCTTCTGGAAATTTTGAGATACCAAAAAGTATGACATGAGTGTATCACAGCATGAGTCAGACATTAAGTGGAAAATGGGCTAGCAAGGATTTTCATACTATAAATTGGTTTAAAAAACAGAGTGAATAAGTAGAAAAAGAATCTTACATGGATAGGACTGGAAGAGACTGCAAATAGTCATGGCACAGAGGTGTCCCTGGTCTCTTTTCTAAAGAGCTTTTGTAACCCAGTCTGGAAGAGATGATGATACCCAGTGCAGCCATCTGCTCAAAAGAGCAGCAGCAAGGAGGTCAGATCATGTGGCTTGGGGTTTTTTCTCCAAACCAATCCTGAAAGCTCCAAGAACACAGACCCCACTGCCTCTCTTAGCAACCTGCTCTATTCTGGATTGTCCCTACAGGGAAAAGGGTTTCCCTTTGGATATAATGTGGACTCCTTCTGTTTCAGCTTAGACGCGCACTCTCTCATCCTGCTGCCTTGCACTCTTGCAGAAAGCATGGCTCCATCTTCTCAGTGCCCTGCCCAGAGGCAGAAGGGGCTCTCAGGTGCCCTCCCTTCTCCAGCGAGGAGCAGTCCTCTCTGTCAGGCTCCCCTTGCCAGGCCTACTCACTCTACCTAATCAACTTCTTCTTCAGGTTTTGTTATTCCATAAAAAGCCAAAAAGATTCTCCCATTAATTTCAGAAATTTATAATTTAAAATGGACTACTGTTGATCTGATGGTATTAGGAGAGAGATATTGTGTTCATTGCTTACACAAACCTGTAACAGCTCTATTGGTCAGACATTATCAGTAAGGAAATAATAATTTCCATTTCAGCACGCTGACAATTATTGGTCTTGGTATCTTGTAAAAAATCCTTTTATAATTAAAAAGATTGGGCTGCTACCAGCTGTGGATAGAGGCAATTTTGGCTGGACAGGACATAAATTCATCAAACTTTTTCAGAGTAATGAGTAAGATTTATTTTCTAATTTGGGAAGTTGATCAGTTAATCTAGGCCAAGTACTGCTGAGAAGAAGAAAACCCCAGTAAAACAAAACAAACAATCAAAAACAACCACCACCACTACCAGCCTATGTGTGATTATTCTAAGATTGTACAATAATTTCACCTGAACACAATGGGGTCTCATTGTATTCATAAATACAATATTTGTGAGTATTCTGTTCATCTACTCTGTTAATTTACTCTATCATTCATTCTTTTACTCTGTGGTCTAACAAGAAAAGCACTGATGTTAAGGTGCTTGGAGTTGCAAAATCCTTGGCCTGGCAATTTAGAATTAAATGCCATGCAAGACATGCATTATATTAAAACAACTCAAGAAAATTGTTTTTCAAGACTACGTACTCATCAAAGCAATTATTTCAAGCATATATTTAATAGTAAATAGGAATTTTATAGTAGATACTAAATCAAATAGAGCTCCATTTCTGGACAGTAGAAAGTGAAAATACATTGTTCTGAGTATAATTTTCTCCAAGACCACATGCAAATCTCCTACTCTGAAGTATCAATTTCCTCCTTCACTTCTTTTTTTATGCTCAAGCCAAAACACTGGTCCAATGTAAGTTGCTTCTTAAAAATTTACTTCAGATTAAAGTAATTGATAATTGTAACCATCTTTTATTTTTGACGTGTTGGAAACAACAGAAACATCACAATAGAGATATTATGTTCCCAGAATACATCTTCTGAAATGAGAATCAGATTCACCCAGAATGAATACACCCATGATAGATGCAGTGCACATTGTGCTCAGAGAAAGCAGTTCTCTTCCACTTTGAAAGGGGCCTTATTAACTAATTACACAGTAATAACCAGAACATGCTGATGCCAGGGAGTAATGACCAGAAGGGTGTGATTTTGTCTCTGCACACCTTGACCCAGCAGGCCCTGAGTCATTCATCCCCAGGAAACGGCATTATTTTTATTGGCAAATTAAACTGCATATGAGAGCAAAGCCTGCAGGTGTATGGGCAGCTTAATTTTATTGGCTACTGTGGAAATAGCTGTGTGTACAGCAAAGGGAATGAATGCCCTGTATGTCAAATATTGTACATGTCAAATGCTATGTATGTCAGATTAATTGAGAATAATCCCCAGACATTCTAGTTGCTTGATAATCACTACAGATTTTCCAGAAGTAACACGACTTATTTCATTTCACACCACTATACTTATTACAGTCTTTTTTTTTTTTTTTTAATAACAGTGGTCTATATGAAACCTGAAATCTCTGGTGCTTACTGATTTCAAAATAGTAATTGCAGTCATTTACAAAAATAAAAAAACTTTGAAGAGGGAAAGAGCAAAAAAGGAAGTAGCTGAATTTTTTCTGCTGCCAGCAGGACTTGCTTTCACAGAGAGGAGTGTCTCCCATTAATTAACAGCAATTAGAACCATGATCCCAAAGTTCCTGGAGAGCTGTGGAATGGCAAGTCCTTGCAGTCAACAGCCTCTTTCCTGAGGGAAGAAAGCATTAGGGAAGGGCACAGCTGAATTCAGCTTTCCTGCTGAATATGTTTTTCCTTCAACATGATTTTCCACAACACAAAATATAATAGAACTGCTTTGTTAAATCTCAGCTAGACTAAGTAATTTCTTGCAACATGGTTTTCCAAGACAAAATAAAAGGAGCTGAACATATTCCCAGACTTGAAATACATTGCTAGTGCTATTACATCTAAAACTAGAGCTAATGACTTGTTTTGTGACAAGTAGCTTTAGCGTGTGGTTTCTTCAGCTCTGCATTTTTCAGCAGCAGTTATTCCTGGAGGTTTAACCAAGATTGCTATAGGCAGCAATGGCTTGGTCACATTTGTCAGCATAGTGGGACAAACACCATTGTGGTAACTTTTCAGACAAACACAAGTGGAACATATGCTCTGGACTTGTGCCATTTTTGGAAACAATCATCTTATCATTTATGAAAGAAACAGTCTCAAAGCATTGAATACGCCTTCTTGAGAAAGGCAGAATGATAAAAATGGGAAAGCTGCT
The DNA here is from genome assembly GCF_047830755.1 of Zonotrichia albicollis. NCBI lineage: Eukaryota > Metazoa > Chordata > Aves > Passeriformes > Passerellidae > Zonotrichia > Zonotrichia albicollis. Next base: position 20,217,365 of record NC_133860.1, read on the forward strand.
ACTCCCTAATCTAGCACAGGAATATAAGAATGAAAAATTATATGGTGACGTTTGGCCCAAAGGTGCTCCAAAGGGTTTAATATCTTGAATTTTTTACTTGTCCAACATTTGTAATTTTAGAAAACAATCTTTTATATTCACGCATTAAGTTTGATTTTATCTGAGTAGACTGTAGATTCAAAAGCTAGTAGTATTTTTCCCATCATTATGTTATCCCAGTCCCTAACAATCATTCATTGACATAATTTAATTTCCTGTGAATAAAAGACAAAAGCAATATTTCAAGCCGTAATTTTACAAATGAGATAGCAAGGTCCAGAAAGAATTAAAAAATGGACAAGAAGAGCCTGGGGACAGCAACTTGATCACAGGATCTGCTTCCTGCTTGCCTGGCCTGTTTCCTTGCCTGCTGCAGGGTGTGAAGATACAAAGAAAGAGGCTTGGTGTCTTGGTTTTGGTTTGGTGGGGGTTTTTGCGGCTTTTTGGGTTTTCTTTTTTTTTTTTTTGGTGGGTTTTTTTGTATGTGCTATAACCACAGAATGGTTTGGGTTGGAAGTAATCTTAGACACGATGTAGTTCCAACCCCTCTGCCATGGTATTAGTTTTAATACCAGTCCTTGGGCTTAAAGAAAAGTGTGCTATATATTTCACAGTAAGGCTCATGTTCAGCCCACCCCTCCCTCTTCTACAGAGGTACTCAACTGAAGATTCCCTGTGTGCCTCAAGAACCTGTCCCAGAAGCATTATCTTGCCTGGGGCATGGAATTTTCTGGATGATAGAGAAGTGCCTCAAGCAGAAACCCCATGATTACTCTGGCAGTGACTTTATCAATGAAGATGAGGATTTTTGAATTCTGATATGAAATTGAATTGCTCAACTTGTATGTCATTGTTTTTGAGACATGTTAGCTGCATAGGCTTCTCACAGCATTCGTATTAAGACAGAGGAAAAAGGAATTGTGAGAACCTATACTAGACATGACAGAAATAAGGATCAATAGAGATGTTCCTTTACTGGAAAAACAAAATAAAAACTTCCTGACCAAAACATGAACACAATGCTGTACTTACTTTGCTAGCCTGGTTTGAGCTGCTTAAAATACTGGTGAGACAAAAAGATGAATTTCGATCCCTAAGTGTTTCCTAACACTGGTACAAAACTACTAATGTCTCCATAGGTCTTGTCTAGGTAAAAGCTCCACCAGCTGATCTCTGCCCATAAGTTTTGAATTTCCAAGATCTTTGGTTTCTGCCAAAAGGAAAGGATGGAAAACTACTTGTCATCTCTACAGAAGCATGGCATAAATGTCTTGCTTCCCATCCCTCAGGATGCACAGTGGGAGGGAGGGAACAAAGTGGGGAAAATAGAGCCTGGGTGACTCACTAATATACAGACCTACATAAACAGAAGTGTCTGTCTAACCAGGATCAAGAAAGTTTTCCCTCTGTGCATGGAGATTTTTAAGTCCTCACTTATGGTCTGTTACACACCTTGGTATTACCGGGTGGCAGATGGCAGGTCAGGCACAGCACTCCAGAGAGATGCAGGTACTCTTTATCTCCCATGCTAGAGACAGAGATTCAGCAGACCAAGAACAGCCTTCTGCATTTTTGTTGGGAGAGGGCAGATCTAAGTTTCAGTAAGGCCATTTCTTGAGTTTGTTAGGTCTAGGCAAAAATCACTATCATTTTGCCTTAGAAACAAGAGGAGAAACCTGACAGCATAACTGTCAGGCAGGACTAATCACTCTATGTGTGCCACACAGAGCTGTTAGAGTAGCTAGGATTTGCCTGATACAGTTGTGCCTGAGAAAGAGATTATTTATATACCTGTTGCAATGGCAACACAGAAAGACATAAAGAGTTATCAGCTGTGCTTATTTTGAGTCAGAATGACTTTTCTTCAGGAATGCTGATCTCTGATGCTTTTTGCCCCCTACTTTTAATATACTTATAAAAAAACAATGAAGAATTGTGGGGCCATTGAGGTGTAGTGAATTAACTGCGGCAGATGCCGGGCCTCCACCAAAGCTGCTCACTCGCCCCCCTCTGCAGCTGGACAGGGGAGAGAAAATTTAATGAAGGGTACATGGGTTGGGATAAGGACTGGGAGAGATCAGTCACCAAATGCCATCAGAGGCAAAACAGGCTCAGCTTAGAGTGTGAAGTCAAAATGAGAGCAGGATAGTGAGAAGTAAAATGAACCCTTAAAAACAGTTTCCCCACCCTATTCCCTCCTTCCCAGTTCTACCTCCTACCCCAGCAGTGCGAGAAGACAGGGAACGGGGGTTGTGGTGAGTTCATCACCTGGGGCTCCTCTCCCTGCTGAGGAAGAAGAGTCATTCCCCTGCTGCACTCTAGGGTTCTCCATTAACTTCTCCAGTGTGAGTCCATCCCACAGGCAGCAGCCCCCCTCAAACTGCTGCACTGGGTCATTCTTCCATAGGTGCAGTCCTTCAGGGACAGCCTGCTCCAAAATGAGAGTTGGACTTGTCTCTCCACGGGTCTCCCACAGGCTCACAGCCTCCTCCAGGTATCCACCTGCTTGGTGTGAGTCTCCTCTAAGGCCTGCAGGTAGATGTCTGCATCCCCAGGACCCTGAGCATCTCATCACCCAGACCTATGCGGCTGGATCAGCACTGGAACCAGGATCAGCATCCCATCAGCTGGATCACCACTGGAACCAGGATCATCATACCATCAGCTGGATCAGTGCTGGAACCAGGATCAGTGTCCCATCAGCAGGATCAGTGCTGGAACCAGGACTGGCAAAGACTTCCCCATGGATGGAGGAATGTGGAAGGGGATGACAGCTGGTCTGTAAGCCAGACAGAGTTAGTTGAAGAAGAGAGGCTGATAAGAGCCACCTTTGCCCTGGAAGGAGTTCTACCAAGGCCATCGACATGCAAACCAAGAGGAAGGAAAGATAAATGGGGGGATTGCCGTTGGATGTTGGTGGAAAACAGTGATGGAGACTGCCCTGTGCCAATGAACATTATGTTGATTTATTGGAGCCAATGAATAGGTGCAAACTTTGTGAGAAGGTATAAAAAGACAGCATGCTGTTGAAATAAACAGAAAGAACCCTTCTGAAATGCATGGTGTACTTCTGTGTGTTGTGACTGTCTCAATAGCAACAGACGAGCTGGAAGAGTTCATCCAGGATCTGCTCCAAGTGCTGAGATCTGGTGGGGCTGAGGACCTGCTGGGCTGCAGCCTTGAGCACCTGGAGCAGATCAAAATGTGGCAGCTGGAGATACAGGAAAAGGCCCAGGGCATCATCAAGGGCCTGAATGAGGCCAAAGCCAAGGTGGATGGAGCTGTCAGGAACTGCAGGAAAGGTGGGAAGGGAATGAGGAGCACAAGGGTGGCACCCATCCACCAGCATTTCACTGTGGCCCCAACATTTCACTGCAGCCCCAAAATCACAGTGCCCTTGGACAGAGAACTTGCAGGTCTTTATCAGCAGCTTCCTCTGGAGTTCTTGTGGCCACAGAATGGGGACCCCAGGATCCCTGGAGACCATCATGGACCCCCTATCAGCATCAAATCCCTCCAGTGCCTACAGAATGGTGACCCTGGTGATCCCCTGTATCCCCTCCGCACTACCAAAACCAGGCAAAGCTAATGCATTCCACCCCTCGCCTCTGTGAGTTAAATCCCACAATCATCGCATAAGCTTCACTTAAAACAACAAAAACAATTAAACTAAACAAAAGGAAAAAATTCTTACACCAAAACCAAAATAACATCACAACACAGAACAAAAAATGAACTATTTACACAAAATCCATCCCTTGACCTTTTACCATAATAACAACAAAAATTTCCCTCCATCATTTTACTCTACAACTCTATTCAGTACTTGTTCTGTCTGTTACTTCTCCCAATTAGCACCCTTATCTTAAAATTCTCATGCTTGCTTGCATCCTCCACCAAGAAAACTGTCGTGGGTTGTTGGTTTTGCACGGCCTGCTTTTGGTAGAGGGAGGACCACAGAGGTGGCTCCCGTGAGAAGTTGCCAGAAGCTTCCACCATGTCTGGCAGCGCCAGTCCCTGGTGGCTCTGAGGAAGCATGTGCCACAGGCCAGGGCTGGGACAATTAGAGATGGTGGCTACACCTCTGTGATAACATATTTAAGAAGAAATCTAAACAAAGTTTGTGGCACAGTTTTAATTCTAGAAGCCAGAGAAGAGGAGGAGGTGAGAACATGTAAGGAGAACTGTTGCATTCTTGTTGTATTCCATATTTCTAGCGTCCCATACTGTACCAAGCTGTTCTTCTCTGCAGTACAGTCCTCCATGTCTTCTCAGGGGCTCCTTCTGGGCTCTCAACCCACCCCCATTTCCTAGGCTCTCAACCCACCCCTATTTATTCCAGTTACCTTCACGAGCTACAGCTGCTGCCCAACTAAGGACTTCACAGCTGTAGCTCGTTTGAGTAACTAGGACCCACACAGATCTTACAGGGACTCTCTCCATAACAATGCATATATTCAGGCCCCCACAGAGAACAACATGGAGATGCCGAAGTTAGTGGAGAAGTAGGGGGAGGAGGTGCTCCAGGCACTAGAGCCCAGATTCCTCTGGAAGTTGGCGATGACCATGGTGAGCAGCTGAGCCCCCGCAGCCCTTGGAGGCTCTGGGATTGCAAAGATCCATGTGCAGCCCATGGAGGATGTGCCCACACTGGAGTGGGTGGAGGCCTGGAGGGGGCTGCAAGTGGAAGAAAAGCTTTGGTGACAAACTGATCAAAATCCCCACCTGTCTCCCTGAGCTGTTGGTGAGATGGAAGGAGGGTCTGGGGAGAAAAAGGTCATTTTTAAGGGCTTATTTTACTTATCATTATTCTGCTCTGATTTTGTTAGTAATAAATTCACTTAATATCTCTTAAGTCGTGCCTGTTTTGCCTTTGGGGTGTTTTCTCCCTTATCTCAACATATGAACCCCTCATTAAACTTTCTTTGCTCTGCCCAGCTGTAACAGGAGAGGGTGAGTGAGCAGCTTTCATGGGTGCCTGGTGTTTGGCCAGTGTCAAACCATGGCACCTGGACAGATGCCAGAACCCCACCAAAGACAATCTCTCACTCCCCACTGCAGATGGACAGGGAAGAGAAAATTTAACAAAGGGTTCATGAGTTAAGGACCAAGAGAGATCATTCATCAAATACCATCACAAAACAGGCTCAACTTAGAGATAGGAAGTGAATTTTCCACAAATAAAATCAGAGCAAAATAAACCCTTACAAACAGCTTCCCCACCCTACTCTCTCCTTCCCAGCTGTACCTCCTACCCCAGCAGTGCAAGGAGACAGGGAATGGGGGTTGTGGTCAGTTCATCACCCAGGGCATCTCTCATTGCTGAGGGAGAGGAGTCACTCCCTGCTGCACCACGGGGTCCCTCCCATGAACTTCTCCAATGTGAGTCCCACCCATGGGCAACAGCTCCCCTCAGACTGCTGCAGCACTGGGTCACTATTCCATGGGGTGTGGTCCTTCAGGGACAGGCCGCTTCTCCTGGGAGCAGGGCCCTCACAGGCTCCTCTGAGGCACCTAGCAGCTCTGCTGTGGCTCCTCCAGGGGCTGCAGGGGAATCTCTGCTCCCCCCTGGGCCTGCAGGGCCTGCAGGGGCACAGCTGCCTCACCCAGGGCTGCACCAGGGGCTGCAGGGGAATCTCTGCTCTGGGGCCTGAAGCAGCTCCTGCCCCTCCTCCTTCACTGACCTTGGTGTCTGCAGGGCTTTTCTCCTCACATCTTCTCACCTCGCTCTGCTCCTGCTGAAATTAAAACTGTGTGACATTTTGGTTTGATTTCTTCTTAAATACATCTCACAGAATCATTACTGCTATACCAGTCTTTGTGATTGGCCCAGCCTTGGTCAGTGGCATGTCCATCTTTGGACCCACCACAAGTTGGCTCTGCTGGACATGGTGGAAGCTTCTGGCAACTTCTCACAGAAGGCACCTCTCTGCTTCCCCCTTCCTCCCCACCCCCCATCAAAACAAGGTTGTGCAAAACCAATACATGAAGAAATGCAGCTGGATTTGATCTGACATGGTCAGGTAATGTAGTATTTCCTCAGTGTATCAACATGTTAATCTCTCCGGTAGCGAATTTTCTTCTGTGTTATTTGAAAATTCTCAAATTATGTTTTTCCTGCAAAATGCTGTCTCAAGACTTCCAAGTAAAAGGCCAGCTATCTGATTTGTCCTTTACTAGGTGATAGATCTGCTACTGGGGTTTAATTTTCAGCCAAAAATAAGGGGCAAACTTCTGATTACAGCTAGATTGTCTTAGCATAATATATTAATTATATAATTTTTAAATGGCTATGTATTTTTGGGCTAGATCAAACAATGTACAGTTTCACAGAAGTTTAGAGCTCAGAAGGTGCATAAGGGCTCCCTTTGCCACCTGCTGAAACACAACCACCCGTGAAGGCAAGCCATCCCTGCCACAGACAGGAGTGGAACAAGAATGGTTGGCTGACATCTCTGCCTTACAGAGACAAGGACACCAAGTCTGGCAAGGGAGGATGCTGGCAGCTGGAACAAAGCACCAAGACACTGATGTTCAGCCATCACTTTGCCTCGCTAAATCAAGACTGGGTATTTTTTCGGAAGATAAATCATACATAGATCAATGGGTCAGGGAGAAGCTTTATAACATGTGGCATATGGGTCAGACTAAGTAACTAAGGATGTCTTCCAGCATTTATATTGATTAATCAGCTGACCAGAGGAGTGAATGACAGATCATGCATTCAGTGAGAGCCAGAGGCAGGAACCAAGGCCGGCAGGACATATGAACTCATCACCTTCTACTGTGCAAATCCCTGCCCCTTAAATAAATAAAGCCATAGCATATTGTACAGTAATGTACACAGGATCCTAATTTTGCCCCTGTGTGGTAGGGCTTTTTTCCTTAGGAAACTCTCTGTTTCTCTCCATGCTTCTTGTTTGTTTATTTGTTTTATTATGAGACAAAGGATAGGAGCAGTACGCAACTTTCTTTTGTAGCTCATGATTTTATATCCTACATCTGAAAATGAAATGTAGCATGAAATTTACTTTTTGTAGTAATGTGAAATTGGATCAAGTAAAAGCAATTTCTGTACTCTTAGCGGGGAGAGCCCCTTAAAAAAGGCTGAAAAGGCCTCCATTCAGTTTAAAAAAAAATAACCATCAGATTTGGATCATGTCTCACAGTGATTTTATTAACATCTGATATATGACTGATATTGAATTACAGATGGATCACCATATCAAGCCACAAAACTATGATATTTTCCTTTTGCTCTAATGTATTGTTCAAATTCTTTCTCTCTCTGACTCAATAAAATGCATCAGACTCTACACAGCTGCAGCTAAAAGAACTTCCACCATAAAACATTGGCTCTGTTTGCAACAGCTAGGACAATGGTTTTTATTTGTGTTCAGTGATTCATGTTAATAAAAAAATCCTCAAGAACTATAGGCCTTCAATGCTTGGATTAATTTTTTTTATTAATTATTCTCCCATTTGATTATGATAGGGCAGTTCAGGAATCTCTGGGAAAAGTGTCATATTATGGCAATTACTGTTATTCACCCTCAGGCTAGCAGAGCAGATCAGCTGCCTGAGAAGTTGCAGCAAAGTCAGGCAGAAATATCATAGCCTCTCACCCAGTGGCTTCCCCTTGCACTTGGTCCTGCTGTGTGAGCTGGGTGACTAAACAGGAGCTGTCACAGCACTGCCCAGCTCCCCCACACATCTGCCTGGCAGCACCATGCAGCAGCATATGTTCTGCCACAGCCCACAAGGTACAAAACAGCCCCAGGGTACAACAAGAGAAGCTCTTGAAAGAGCTTCTGATAAGATGCTATTTACCAAACCCATCCAAAAAAAAACCACAGCAAACCAGACCTCATCAAATAAAACAGCTCTGAGACTAAACTGATCCCTAGAAGTCCTCCAAAATACCCTCCTCACAGTGAATATTAAATAGCACTAATACACACAAGTTGGCCGAATAAGTGAAGTGTAGGTTCCGCCGTGCATCCATAATGATGGCAGCCTGTGCATGGGGAAAACCAGCCCACTCAGAGAGCTACTCTCTTCTTTGCATTTCACATTGCCATGCAGAGTACCTAGCAATACTGCTGAGCCCCTGTGGTTTGAGTAAATAAACAGTTCCAGTTTGTAATTAGTATGAAGCAGAATGATAAAATATAATGAAAAATGAGACCTTCACCAGGCCATAAATAATTGTTTCTGACACAGCACTGGAGAGCGATTTGTCAGTGTATAAGAACAATGCAGGACAAACAGCAAACTATGAGAGCTTTTATGCATGAATAAATTAAAATTATCTGGTTGGAAATTACACACACACCCATAGTATACGCAGAGATTTCACTGACAAAATTGCTGTTCCTCTGAAGCCATAGTGGTGGAATCACCAAACTCAGAGAAGTACTCAGATGCTTGGCTTCACCTGCTCAGGCAGCCTTACCACAGGAAAGGGATTTGCAACCAGTAGCAGCTTAAGCAGGTGCAGAATGAGCTCCCAGACAGCAAAACTGCTGTTAATTTTGAGGAAGTCTGTTTCCATGGTTTCTACAAAAATATTCCAGGTAACATCAAACCACTTGCTCATCCTGTTTCAGTGATATTCCCTCTCCTGATGACAATGGTGCAAATAAAATCCTTGCCCTGGCATCCATGCCTTTCAACTGGAGACTGTCCATTCCATGTCAGGGAGCCACAGGCTGAGCTCCTTGCACTCTGCCATTTTGTGGAAGAGGTGGGTGATGGTGCCCAGGTCACAATGGCTTGCCTGGTGTCCACAAGCTCCAGGGATGGCTCAAGGCATTACTGGAGCTCTAAAACTTCCCAGTCACCACTCCAGGATGCAGATTCCCTCCTCACCTGCCATATTTGGCCAACAGCACTTTGTGTCCCTGCTGTCAGCTGTCAGGATCCTGTGGACCCCAAGGGCCTGCCCAGATCCCCATAGCACCAGGAAGCCTCCCCTAGAAGGGTGTGAGCACACAGCACCTGCCTGAGTGCCCAAGCCACCAGCTGTGGGCTCCCCTGGAACACCACTTTGTACGGATAATGAAATACTCCTGAGGGTGGGGAGAAGGTGAACGTAGCCATGCTTAGAGGTGTGGTTGGAGCTCACATCTGCTGGGAATGGTCTTACCTTTTTCAGGGCTTAACATTAAACAATATTATTACAAAAGAAAAACAAATTACAAATATTATTACAAATAGAAAAATAATCTGAATTTAACTTTTCTCTTTTTTTTTTTTTTGTTTTGTTTTGATTTGATTTGATTACAATGAAAGCAATTTCTCCACAGTACAAATTAGTGTGGAATTAATGTGGATTACAGAATGGGTGGCTGTGAGAGTGTACAACACTCACACTCATACACCTGTGAGAGTGTGAAATATCCTGGAGCATTTAGCCATTGGAAACTATTGGCAAATGGCAGTGCAATGTTCTCTTGAAATATAGTATGGGTAAACTAAACAGAAAGAAGAATTTTTAAGGTATGTGTTTGGCACCACAGCAAAAGGTGCAAACTGCCAGTGGTAGTGTCAGGCTGGAAGTGGGAGGACAGGTGAAAGCCACAAGAGTCTCTGGAGAAGTCCCTCAGCCTGGACAACAGGCAAGATGACATGCAGAAGTGGGCTTGGTAGACATGTGAATAGGAAAACAAGAAGTGTCAGACAGGGATAGTGGGAGAGCACATTTGATAGCTCGAGAAGGTTTGATTTCTATTTGCGCATCTGCAGGCAGGCAGAGTTCCGTCTGAAGCTTGCCCTGTTTTTCATGGTGCTGGTGCTGGGTGGCATGAAAGAATGGTGCTTTTATCCTTGTTGTCTCTGCAAGAGGTTCATTCCCATCATCACATGTGACTCAGCCTCAGTTTCACAGCTTTTTATTAAGGCCACCAGAACTGTAGCCATTAATAGACCTCAAAACTCAAAATGTTTCAAGCCTAAATGAAGTAAAACGCTTTTCTGCAACTACATTTTTGTCTCGGACATACTACAGAATGATCCATACCTGGCTGAAGCACCATGGAAACCCTTCAAATACCACACTGATGGGGGTTCTGTAAAACCCCCTGTTCTGTATAAAATCTGTACCATTCTGTTTAGAAATGCATACATGGAAGTGAGAGGTTAATACTATGCATTAAAGTCTCTGCAGGAGCACACTGTGAATTGCTTTATGTAGTGCCTTCTGAAGTTTCTTTGGTGTAAATCTAAATTTGGTGAAAAAAAAAATCTCTGTTCAGATCATATGGGAAATATTGTTTAATGTCATTAATATTATAAAAGAATAATTTACAAGCCTGCTGTTTCTTGTACAAAGCAATCCAACTCAGAAGACTCAAGGGCTTTTTGAAATATCCTTGCAGCCAGATCACTGGAAGAGCCTGCTGGTGTCTCATAGCACTGTCCCCACAGCCTGCTTTGGCCCAGTACTGGGCACCACATGGATTTTGCCGCATTGGTGTCCACAAAGAGTTGGGGTGTTCAATGGGACCAGCAAAACCTGGGGCTTTGTAACAAGGCAGAAAGCTCAGCCATGGTCTCTAGGGCTTAAAAGCATCAGCAGCAGAGAGTATATGCATTCATGCATGACTAGTGTGTGAGAGACTAAACATCCATGAACAATGCATTATTTTGAAGAATAAACAAGTAACATTGGGTGCATTTTCTGCCTGGATAGTCAGGGAAGCCTTGGTTTTTCACTGTGAATGATGGCCCTGATCGTGTTCCTCACCACCAGCATGACTGCTGCACATTCTGAGTAGAAAGAGGGAATTACACCTTAGGGGTTCCAAGCATACACACCTTATCTCCTGGGTAATGAAAGGCTGCCCTCAAGGACAAGGCAATTATTGCTGTTGCAGGGCCTGAATGTGCAGGATATCTGCAAACTGGGAAGAGTGACAAAAATGTTCCTAACAAATCAGACTGGTTTGATTTTGCTTATGGACAATGAAAAAGCTGTCCAGAAAACCTTGTTTAACACATCAATTCCTGCTGTTTCAAGACACAAGAGTCCAACACATACATGGAAGTGTGGTGCATCCCTGCAGAAGATTCTGATATTACAGATCCACATGCTTCTCATTTAGGGAGGTGGCAGGTTGTGAAATGGGCAGCTCTTAATAATCCTTGGTCACAATTTCTATGCAGACTCTTTGTAAAGGATCCCTAAACAATGTGTCATGGCTACCATTAGGGATGGTCCTACACACATCTGTGATTATAGATAATTATTTGTCATAGTTATGAACAATTTATTGACCTTTTGGATTTCTTTATTAAGTTAGCTATGATTATTTTACTAGCTTACCCATGGTAAAGTGCTTAAAACCAAAAATGTAATGTAAAGTAAATACATTTATTGCTGAACTGTGTTTTTCAAACAAAAACAAAAATTCCCTATTGAAAGATAAAAATGTCAGTAGGAAGTACTGTTCTGAAAAAAAGGACAACTGCTGCCACTGACACATCACATCTACCTGCCTGCACGTACACAGACATATCTGTTCAGTCCCAGGCTTTGGAATTGCCCAGAGACTTGTCTCCTTGCTAGGCCATTGCTCTCACTTTCTGTCTGACCCTGCTGGCATTTCCAGAAGAAATCTCCCTGACAGATGAACTAGTTTGGTCTTTCATCTTCTATTAACCAAAACTGATCACTAGAATATCCTGCTGCAACGGAGGAAGAAAGAGCTAGGCAGTGAGGAGCTGGAGACCTACTGACTGACCTGAGATTCTGGTACTGAATCAATGCTTTCGCAATATTTTTCTTCACAGTTAAGCTTTTCTTTTCATCCTCCTACCATGGACAAAAGAAACCCAAAACAAACCAAAAAAACCAAACCAAAAAGCAGGGCTGCATGCTGCCAATGCCACATGGGAAGCTTCACAGCTTTCCTGTGTCTGCTTTCCATGCAGAGCAAGCAAATCATACACAGCACCAGCAGAGTAGTAGGAAAATGAACATTCTGCCTCATTCACCTTCCTTCATAGTCCTAGAAGTTGTAGTGCTGCACCCCTGTTGAGATTTTGCTCTCAGTCTGTAGTGGGTTATTTATGAAATTTTCAGAATACATTCAAACAGTTAGTGCAGAAGCAAACAAAAAGAACATGCTTTTTTGGAACAGACCATACTCTTAGGCAATGCTGCATCACATTCTCCCAGAAACTCTTAATTCTCAAAAAATCCAACATTGTTTCAGTGTGTACACCATTCTGTCAAAATTACCAATTTTTCTTTTTTTTCAGCAAAATTGTTTATTCAGTGTCATTTGCCTACCCTTGAAGAATATAACAGAAGAAGAAGGCTAAAACTAGTTTTTTCTGTTCCAAAGGACTGAGCTCCCACAGTTAATGCTACACCCACTGCACCCAGCAGGTCCCATGACTTACTGTGGGAGAAGTCTAAAATCCAGAATTCTGTTCCAGGCAAAGGCAACACACTGCTGGACATCAGAGAGACAGTTAAACAAAAAGCTTTTTTGCAAAAATTTCCCACTTGGTAGGTGTTATATTTTGGGCTATCACAGGTACTGTTGATGAGAGTTAGCGTGTTTGAAGAGAAAGTTTTTCTAAGCAAAAAGATTTCACTTAAATAGAACTTTGTGGTTTCAAGAAGGAAGGCTGGAAAAAAGTGCACAGCAGATGGATACAGGAGGGTAATTTCAGTAATGATAATTTTATGAACATTCAGCCTGGAATAAAAGCCTTACAAAGCAGCATCTTCTGCTTTTCAGGGGTATTGGCAGGGCAATGGACAGTGGTACTCAGTTCAGGCAGGAATGCCAAGCCAGGGGGACTGTCATGATGACCAAGTGCCAGGCAGCAAGTGTCAAATTTAGAGAGACCACAGGACATCCACCTTCTGCCAAGTCATTCTCAGGCCATAAACTCAGCAAACTCAGAGCATATTATGATAAACCAATATTCATCCATAGGAAAAGAAGAGGAGAGACTGGGGACATCCGGAGCTCTCCAGTAATTGCACATTGATGTGCTATTGCAGTTGTTACTATTTCCTGCTGCTGTCTAAACCACCACAGAGGTTCAAGCAGAGCAAGACAAGGACATATGCACTGAGACCCCTTTGAATGCTCCAGAGCAGCAGTGCATGTTTACCACTGCCCTGGTTCACCAGTCACTGTCTTGGCTAAAGCCAAAGAGAAACCTCCTTCCCAGAACCCCAGAGAGATCCAGCACAAGTAATGACAGTACAAAACCTGTGTCTGCAGGGGCACAAACCTCATCCTTTTTCTCTGAGAGTTCCTCCCTTCACTTGTTCTGCCCCTCACACAGGGCTGTGATGCTCCACCTTAAAACAAACCCAAACCATCCACTTCTGTGATCAAATGAGCTCTTCACAACTTGCCTCTTCAGATGCCCATAAATTGTCTTCCATATGAAAGTATAAATTTATCCATAACCAACACATTTATCCTCAGCTAATAATATGTTTCAGCTCAAAAAGCTTTTCCCCTCTCCTCAGCATTTACCACCCAGCATATTTATTATGAGATATTATATCTCCCCTGACCTTTGTTTGACCTGGCTAAAGGAGCTAAGCTCATCAGAGGAAATGTTGTAATTATTTTAAAATACAATTACCAGTTCTGCTAACAAGAGAGACTAGAGAGACTACAAAGTCAGGGACTGCAGTTGTAACAATTAAAATGGGAAGGTGCCTTAGAGGTTTTAGCTGGAGACAATCATTAATTTCCCAAATACGTGTTTCCCCATGAGACACAGAAATGAACAAATCTTCTACTAAGGATAAAGATAATTGACTTTACACTTCACAATATGAAACGTGTCCAGTATCCAGCCAGCCTCCAGCTGGAACAGCTCCTTGCACATCTTCTGGTCTTTGCCAGCGTGGATCTCAGGAGGCGCCTCCAGCCATGGCACAGGCATTGCATGCATGAGCTGTAACAAGAGGCAGAATGCTCGCTGTGCCAGCAAAAGGAGCACTTTTTCATAGGTCATTAGTGAATTTGTTTTCCACTGACACAGACCCACTTGGCTTTATGTCCAACTGAGTCTCTTTTCAATCTTTTTTGAGATAAAAAAAAAAACCAAACTATTTCTTCTCTTTATGCAAGTTGGGATTTTAAGACACTTATGTTTGTACTTTAAGTGTCAGAAGTTGTACGGCAGCTAAAAATTAACTGGGAAATCTGACCCCACCCTGGGGAAGGGGCCTGTCGTTAAACCAGCAGCAGTCCATATGCCAAACACTCAATTTCCAAGAAAGAACAACAGAAAAAGTTCCTGATTTAAACAACAGTCTCCTCCAAGAAGTCAGTGGCTCAACTAACGGGACATGAAGCTATGCCTGGGACATGGCACTGGTCACCAGCACTTGGGAGGAGGTGCCCTGGAAGGGCACCCTGGAGACATTTGCCTCCTTGTTCAAATTAGAGTCCTGCAGAGGTGATGGGCGCAATGCTAAGGCAAACTCACTCCAGCAAGAAAAATTAATCAGCTGCTGAACCCTCTGCCCTCTCTGTCTCACCATGCTTAAATCATGGTGAGTCTTAGAACATCCCTATGTGTCCAAGAAATGTGTCATATGCAGATAGATAATATGTGTCTGTGTGAAATCCTGTGGTGGGTTAAGCCCACCTGGCAACTAAGCACCACACAGCCACTCCCTACCCTCCACACCCCAGCCCCTCCCTGGTGGAATGGGAAGGAGAATCAAAAGTAAAATTTGTAAGCTGAGATAACTGAAAAAGAGAAAAATATAACAATAATAATAAAATGAGATAAAACTGAAGAAGAAAGCCAGTGATGCACAATAAATTGTTTACCACCTGCTGACCCATGCCAAACCCTGTCTCCAATACCTGACTGACCCCTTTTCAGGTAATTCCCAGTGTTTGTGTGCTGGCCACGTCAGTCTGTGTATGGCACATCCCTTTGGCCAGGTCGGGTCAGCTCTCCTGGCCATGCTCCCCCAGCCTCTGAGCAATGCAGAGCTCAGGACACTCAAATGTCCATGACACAGGGTAAGCATTAATTAGCAACAATCAAAACACCACATGCCTCCATCATGATTCTCATACTGAGTCCAAAACACAGCACTGTACCAACTATAAAGAAAAATTATCCCAGTTAAAGCCAGAACAAAGTTTCTTCTATAAATGCTACAGAAACTGCTTCCATTTGCATAAAGGAAGAAAAATATCTTTGCCTTGCAGTCTGATAAAGCTTGTAAAAGCTGTAGGAGATTACTTCTCTTCCTCATCTGTAGTTAGTTTTTCCCAAGCTGTTACATTTTCATCCATGAGCAAACATGCTAATGGAATACTATGGCTATTTGATGGCAAACCAGAGTTTACATCCTCCACATGGCCTCATGGGCCTCTGGCCCAGTCCTGCTGCATCTCAGGGAGGTTACAAGAGAGGACACAGCATAAAGTTCCTGGCAGAAGCTGGATGTGAGTAAATGGCTCCAGATGACAATTAGGATGTCTGCAGGGGGAGCTGAGCCACTGGAATCACACAGGAGCCTAGGGCATCACCACAGAGCTGCCTCGTTGATTACCTGCCCCTCTGCCTGCCCAGGCTGCACTCCAGAAAAGGGAGATAGGAAAAAAAAAAATAAAGTCTTGTGTACTCATGGATACTGCCTGCATTCATCTGTATGGTAAGTGCTTCTCCCATTCCTCAGGATGATTTAAGCCTGGTCTCTCCTAGCTTTCTAGAAAGCATGATTCTTTTGGTTTATAGTAGCTGATCTATGAAGGAGATGCATATGTGCTCAGGAATAGTGCCTGATCCAGTGCTGGAGCTCTGGACACAGCCTTGATGCCAGCCAGGGCTGAGGACACGGATTTGTTCTGAACACATGAAGGAGCACTTTGGTACATGCCAAGGCATTGTGCAGGGTTTGAGGCAGACTGCAGGGATGTGGTGCCCATCCCCATGGCATCAGCTGCCTCCTTCATTGAAACTGCAATAGAATCAGAAATTCAAGCCACTTCATTACTTTCCTACCTGCTTCAGCCATGTAGTGACAGCTTTAATTAGTGTAGATAATGCCACAAGAATAAAATCCTGACATAATGCAATGTCTCTTGGTGGTATATAAATGTCAAGACAATCATGGAAGAGAAGTGTTGCAGCAAAACAAATGCAGTATTTTCATTTACTGAGTGATAGATGAAGATGCAGATGTCACCACATGGCTGAAGGGGGCTGTGCAGAGATGTGGAGGTGGCTCACTGTAGCATGCTCCCAAGCTGATGTGCAGAATGTCCCTGGGAAGGGGACAGCCCAGGAAACTTGTACCAGAGCTGCCCAGGAGGACATGCCAGGACCAAGCTTTGGTCACTCATCATACACTCAATGAATAGTTTGGTTGGTAGGAGGCCTTAAAGATTATCTAATTCCAACCCTCTTGCCATGGGCAGGGAACCTTCCACCTGACCAGGTTTCTCAGAGCCCCATCCAGCATCATTTGGACATTTAGAGGGATGGAGCACCCATAGCTCCTCTGGGCAACCTGTTCCAGTGACTCATCAACCTCACAGTGAAGGATTTCTTCCTAATACCGAATCTAAATTAAGCTCCTTTGAGCTTAAAGCCATTCCCTTGAGTCCTGTCACTGCATGCCCCTGTAAAAAGTCCCTCTCCAGCTTTCCTGTAGATGACCCCCACAGATACTGGAAGTGCTCTACAGTCTCACCTGAGCCTTTTCTTCTCCAGGCTGGAAATCCCCAACTCTTTCAGCCTCTTTGGCCTGCATGATGTGGGATACCTGCCTGCAGCTCTTTTCTTACTGGATTAATCCTGCCTTCAGCTGATGTGATGTCTGTCTCACCCATAAATCCTGCATGGCAAAAGGAAACACAGGTCCTTGAGGAAGAGATGGGGAGAGAGAGGCACAGAGAGCCCTTTTCCCAAAGTCCTTCACACAATGAGGATTTGGGCTCCAAGGCACCTTGACAGGATAAGCAATGAGTAGTAACAGGATATGACCTGGATACAGGACTTCAGTTTCAAGATGATATGATTTTAAATTAAATTAGCCTTTATGTTCTGTTCAAATCATAATCTAATTTCACTGACATTTTCAGAAGGCTCCAACAATATACACAGCACAATTAATGCATTAAAAATTCAAATGGCAAGTCAGAGATAAGCTAATAAATGGAGAAAATAAATTGTTTTCTAAAAGGGAACAAACTCTTTCTTTCTTTTGCCTCATTTTTACTATTGAATTCTATTTTCCATTTCAGGGTTTTCAAATGTGGACCCAGGTTTCCTCAGCATGTGTAGCTCCAAACACTGAACAGCACCAGGTCCCCAGTCATGATCTCAGCTGTGTGCAGCCTCCCAGCACCTCATCACAACAGGAGCAGCCCAAGTCTGCCAGACACAGCACAAGAACACGTGCAAGAGTTTCACATGCACCATTCACTGTGTGGCTGAGGATGATTCTCATTCCCTTCACTCCTGCTCAAAAAGAACCTAACAGCAGTAGGAAACACCAACCTAGACCTTGCAGTTGGAGGAGCCTGTAATTTTATGCAGCTCCTGAATCCCTGAGGAAATATCCTGGAGTAGCAAAAAGATTATGTGCCTTTTTGTTCAGCCACAAAGGGATCTTATCTAAGAGAGGTGGTACACCAGAGGAATTCCCTCATGTGATGATGCCAAGAAAAATTTTGATATATTATTTAGAGAAAACGGGCTAAAGCTCTATATTATTCAAAGTGAATTCCTGTTAAAAGCAGGGTTTTCATAAGCAGGCAGCTTAGGCAAAAAATCAATGATTAAAAATGTCAGTTGATGGTCATCATCTAAAAAATGACAGAAACGACCAGAAAACACTGTAATTTAGACATGTTAAAACAGGCTCTAGAAAAAAAATCAATCAAACTGTTTTCTCTGTACACATTAATGACATACTTCCCTTCAGCAAAGAATTTTTCCAGCAGTGCCACACATTGTGGGGAAATTGCAGTACATGAATTTATTTTCCAAATAGGTGATCTAAAACAATATTAAAGCAGGACAGAACCAATTTGTTACATTTCTTTCCTCTGAAGGATTGAAGTTAATTTTCCCTACTGTCAATATTTTAGTCTTTAATGCATCTATTTTCTTAAGATTTTTGTTTTCTTTTTGAATCAGATAAGCCCTTAGATAGGATAGCCTAATTTTTGCAGCTAATGCTGCTCCAGAAGGCAGATCTCCTTTGCCCCTTTCCCTATTTTTTGTAGGTTTCCTGTCATGAGCACCCTCCTGCAGCACCTGCCCATGAACATGCCTGCAAGCTGTGGGTGAGAGACAGAAAAGTGATTAATGGAAACAGCTTCCCTGCAGTCCATGTGCAAAGGCAGACACCCTGCCAGACAGGAATACTGCTGCAGTTTTGCCCATTTCCAAAAAGCTGAATTTATCTGCAGACAGTCCTGTCCTCAGTAGAAAAGTCCTTGTCAAGCTGATCATGACCCATCGAAGGTGAGGGCAGGCCACATTTGGGATGTGGCCATCACTCAGGAGCAGGAGAGGTTGTGGAAAACCAGCAAAGCCACCACAGAGTGAGCAGCACCTTGGAAGGAAGGAGCAGACTGCAGGGTGCAGCAGGGACTAAAGGGATTTTGGTGGAGGTGTTGTTTGTTTGTTTTTTCTTTTAAACCCTCATTTCTGTTCTGTCTCACTTTGAGGTTTTTCATCAATCTCTCATTTTGCTGTTCAACCCTGGGGTTCAAAGGCTTTTGATGCCCTTGGCAACTGTGGCAAGGGAAGGGTGCTGCAGCTGCCCTCAGAGCTGGCACTGGCTGGAGCCCATCAGGAAAGGAGCATCTCTCCAGAGACCATTCCATTTTCATTCAAACGCAATATGAACCACCTTAAGAAATAGAAAGAATGCAAAAGATTCTAAAAGCTCATGATTTGTAATATTACAGGCTGTGTGACTTGGAAAGGCATCTCTGGAGGTCATTTTGTCTAAACCCCCTGCTCGAGCAGGTCACCCAGGGCAGGTTGCCCAGAGCAGCATCCACTTGAGTGTTGAACCTCCTCAGGGATGGAGACTGCACACCCTCTTCTGGGCTGCCCAAGGCATGAGGAAGGAGCTGACGGGCGTGCTATCACCATCACAAGGATTTCAGTTTCAGCTTTTCCAACATGTGGCAATGTAGAAAGTAGTCTCTCTCTCAGCTCATGCTTAGCACAACTATAAAAGTCGGTTTCCACCAACTTCAGATGTGTCCAGTCAAATATATTTCCCACTAAACTAGTGAATCAGAGAAACATCTAGCTTGGAAAAGATCTTTAAGATCATCAAGTACAACCGTAAGAGGCATGGATGAAAGACTACAAAGAACTAGAAAGCGCCTGTTGCTGTGAGCAATCCACAATTCCTCTGGTGTGAAGACATTTTCAGCAGCATTTGACACCTGTGCCAGAGCCCAGAGCAAGAAGGAAAGGCTGCCTTTTTCTGTGCAGGCTCTGCAGTGCCTGAGCACCTCATCCTGACCAGCTGAGATTCTGGTTGTAGATATATTAGCAGAATATACACACAACACCTTGTCTTTTTGCTCAAGCTTGCTCTTTCCAAATATTAATGCCCCTGTGAGTTATCTTACAATGAGACTTCAATGCCAGCAAACCCTTGCCATGATACCAAGCACAGAGCAGCAGCTAGCAAGCTGACCTGCACTGTAGGGTGCCTTTCCACACCAGGGGCCAGCAGGAGCACAGGCACTGCTCCATTCCATTGCCACTGCTGGCAGTGTCCTTGGTGGCTGCAGCGTCATTGTCCTCCCCAGTGACCCTGTGCCAGCAGTGGAACGAAGCCTGTGAGCTTCCCCACAGCACCCCACTGTCCCTGGTGCCACTCAGAGCGCCCCGTGGGGAACCACTGGCTGAGATTGCAGAGTTTGCTGCAGCAGCATTCTCCCAGACACTGGGAAAGGCATCTGACACTGCTCCTAGCAGGGGCCTGCCATGGTGCCCCATTCCCACCGGTGAGCTGAGCCCTTGGGAGCAGCTGCTCGGGTGGTGCAGTCCGGGAGGTTTGCAGCCTGGATGTGAGTGCACAGTCTGGGCACGGCCCTGGCAATGTGCGCTGTGCAGTAAAGGCAAGTGCCCCAGATGATGAGTTTAGGTTAGTCTTTACTTCACTTTCCTCAGCTTTTTCAACTGCAGAGGAAGGAATGTTTGCAGGAAATGCAGCAGGGCTTGACCCGTTCATCTCTCACCTCCGCTGGGGCCGTTCCAAATCAGCCCTACTGCACCCACTCAGTGTCATCACTCCCCTTCGGGTTCATTTATTTCACTAATAACACTGTCCAACTGCCTAGGTGCACCTGTGAGCCCCTTTAGGAGAACACCAGGCAGCAGCACCATCTCCTTGCTGTTTCACCACTCCTGGATGTGCAGGAGTATGCAACTCCTGATTTGAATAATAAAGCTGATGAGGTTTAGGTCTAAGTTTAAAGAAGGGTCTTTTTTCTGTATGACACAGAAGACAGCAGATGTCTTCTGCAAGGGACCCCTGCAAGACCTGGAAATACCAATTGCCCTGGGGCAGCTCCTGCTGTTTTGGCTTGCCAAGCACTCCCTTCCAGGGACTGGGGGATAGAGGCTGGTGGGGAGCAGTGAAATCTAAGGCATTTTGCCTCTCTTCACAGCCCACTGAGGCTGAGGCAAGGCAGCACCTCCATTAGACCCCAATTCAGCCTCCAGCTGATGCCTTAAACTTTCCTGTGGTTTTACTTGCTCCCCTGATGTACCAGGATTATTTTAATTCCTTACCAGATGGGATGAAGAGTAAAAGTGGCAGGGGACAACACACAAAGAGACAAAGGACAGAAAGAATTTATGTCTCTTAATCTGAACATACCAGGACAATGCCTGGTACCTTGCCTTCAAGTTACTAGTGTACCTCTCCTGTTTCCCTCAGGGATGTTCTGTGGTATCCCTTTGAAGAAGGCTATTTGGATGTATTAAATATATCTGGATGTATTAAATATTAAAATTAAGGAAGCATTTGCCCAGTCCCTCCTCTCTTACACATCCACTAATTACAGGCTGACATCCAGAGCTGGGCTTGAGATCCTCTAGTATCTAAAACTTATGGTTTCAGTTTCCACATTTGCAATCCTGTTTCCACAAGTCTGTGCAGTAACTCACCTTTGTGGATCATGATGAGCCCATATTTCTGTGAAGAAAAATAAGAAAAAATTCTTTTTCTAATTGCTGCAGATATGTAACACTGCAGCGTTAGCTTGGTTCTCTTACAAACACTTCTGAGCACGTGAAGGGAGTGAAATCACAGATAACCCTTCCAACTGCTGGCATTTATGAACTGAAAACCAAGTAGTCAAAATCACCTATCACCCCAAAGACAAATGAAGACTGAGAATATAAAGAAGAGGGAGTGAGCCTCCCTTAGCAAGTATTCAGAGAGAAGCAGCCAGTTACCTTCACCGGGTGTCTGGGATGTTGTACTCTGGGGCCAGGATCACTGCCCAGCTGTGGAGTCAGTTAGAGAAGAGCAGGTGAAATTCAGCAGCGAGAATGGGAAAGGAGTGAAACCAACACTGCAAAATTAGCCCTGTGCATCAGGAGATCACTTCAAGGTAGAAGGGAGCAGCTAAGAAAGCCATGAATATTCCATAAAACTTTGATTTGCTTCCATGAGTCATTGTTACAGTGGATGCCATCCCTACACATCACCAGATGACATTTTTGGTGCTTTGTCTGTAACTTGCATTACTGCAGGACAGTGCCTACCACTATGAGGTGCTGAACCCCATATCCCTTCTCATGAGTAATCAGGAGAACAGTGTTTCCAGAGTTTTACATCCCGTGGTGCCCATCAGCACCCACATCCCCCCCAAACTCCATGCTTCCCCAAGTCTTAAGCTGGGCTATTTTGATCTTGTGAAAGTGCACTAAGCTTCATGAGGCAATCACAGCCCTGCTCATATTATGTCACTGATCCTGTGATAAAAATGTTTCCTTTTACTCCAAACACCACCCACAAATGAGGTATTCACAGGCATCATTGTCTGCCCAGCTGTGGACAGGTCTGCTCTCCATCCTGGTGATGGTTTCCAACAAAACAAGTCACTCTGTTTCTGTAAGCAGAGAGGCTGGCTAGTGAGGCTGGTTAATATGTCAAGAGGTGGAAAAACATGAGTTTGGTGAAGAAACCAACACCTGTGCACTCCAATGGTCTCCTCATGCATTTGGGATGGCAGTGAATTCCCGAGCTCTATTCCATTAGTGTCAGGTGCTGACAGTGCTCCCAGGAAGGAAAAACCCAAGATGGCATATCCAGTCTGTAGGAAAAAGGCAAAACCTGCCTGTGGGGTGTTGATGTTGACCCTTTGGGTGTCTAAACACTACCCAAGGTGTTTAAACTGTTTCAGAGTGCTCAGCCAAGACCTCAAACCCCTGAACACATCACTTTTGGAAACGTTGTGCTGAGTAGGATGCACCCTTGAGGGAGAGTCCAGGCAAAGCAGGCAGGAGGGCAAGGGGCCAGCAGGGCCCAGGCAGTTTGTCTGTCCTACCATCTCCTCCACTGTCCATCTGGAAAGCCCCTTTGTCCAAAACTAAGCTGCTCCCTAAGCTTCAAAACCTCAGCTACTGAATCATTACTTTCAAAAGCCAAAAGGCTGGCTCTTTGTTAATGTGGAAAGAAACTTTTGAAAAGCATTTGTTCCCCTAACTTGTAGGAGTTGCTCAAAACCTTGCCAGCACTGGGGATGGACAACTTCAGCATTTTTTTCTCAGTCATCTTCATCTTGAAAACTGTTGTCTGGACAGCCTTGGAAACAACTTCCCAGAGAACATATAAAAGTTGCTTATTTTATTTTGCAAATACATTGAAAACAAATGCTTCTGTTGCACTAAGAAGGAATATTTTTGTCTTTTTCTTTTTTAAGTGGATTTTTATTCTGAATTGTTTTATTTTGCATTTCGTGGAAAAAAAATGTTCTAAATAGTGGATTTGGAGTTAATATTTATCTCATTCTGTAAAGGAAATTTCACGCTTTGGGCTTCCTTTTCATTTTGCTGTGAAAACAAATAGCAACAATCTGTGGCTTTCCCAGGAAAAGGAGCATTGAATTTCAACCAGATCTGGTTAAAAAATCTCAATTGTTATAGTAGCAAGCATATGAACTGTGGGGTTTTCTCAGTATCTTTACAAACAGTGATTTCTTTTCCCCCCATTTTTCCTGAAGTTAACAAAGATTAGTGAGCTAGCAGAGGAGGCTAGGGAAGAGCCTAATTTGTTGCTTCTTAATGGTACAGATGTAAAACATTATCTAGATCCCTATTTACAGCTAATAGCAAGATAACATACCCGAGAGACAAATCATAGGCTCTGTAAAGTGCACGATAGCTCTGAAACACAGCACCCCACAGCATTCAGCGAATAACAAAGGCTTGCAAAGGCATTATTAAGTTTATTGTTAGAGAGTAATGATGATGTGAATGGACACAGGACTATAAATAATATAATTTCATGAAAGGCTGCCAAGAGAAAAAATTGAAACCAGCACCATTGTGGCACGAGGGCGGAAGTGAGCAGGGGTGAAGCCCTGCTGAGGGTGATGGAGGAGGGTCCTGGACCAGCTGCTCTGAAAGCTGCTGGGAGGGTGCTCAGCTCCTCCAGTGACCCTTACTTAAAGGGAAAAAAACAGTTTGAAATCCCATTTGTTTGCCTTCAGTTCTTGTTCCCAGGCTTTTGCCAGTGTTGCAGTTTCCCTGAGGGGGAACATTTCTTTTGCTGAAGTGTTGGCTGGAGTGGCGTGAGATGCCAGGGTGGAGGGGCCCCAGGCAAGCTGAGGTGGGTGGGTACCCAAAACCAGGCAGCACAGCTTCAGCAGCAAACCTTTCAGCTTTGATAAAAGGAAAAAATCGTGATTTTTTTTTGCATTTCCTGCTGAGAGCAGTCTCGTTTGCCAGACTAAAGCACTTTCCTCTCATGTTATCTTGTGGCAGAGCAGGCAACCTGCCTTGCTGATAATTCAGGAACATGCGCCTCTCCACGTGTTTCATGCAGCACTTCTCCCTGGCCCTGCAATACTGTACACACAGCATGACAAATCCCAATAAATAGTCATGTAATACCCTCATCTTTTTCTAGGGTTACTTGAGGACTTCCATTGTGAGCAACCTGGGAAACAGCCTTGAACAGCAGGATCCTGTAAGTCCCTTTAGCCACAAACGTCAGAGGAACGACCCTGCTGTAGGGCGTGGGTGGAGGTTGCACTGTCCTTGTGCCTGCTCTCTTGGAGCAGGTTCACCCTCATCGAAAGAATGTTTGCATTGGAATACACCATTATTTGCCAGACTTACCACCCTGGGAGAGTTGCTGTATAATTAATTATGAAAAGGGCATTTAATAGGGGGAGGTGCAGATGGCCAAACCTGCTTTTCACTCAGTAACAGCTGACGTGAAGGTTAAGAGAAAGGATGAGTTTCTAATGGTGCTGTCAGATGGCAGGAAAAATAGTAACTTTTCTGGTAAGAGGAAAACTGCCACTATTGGCCAAAAGTTGCTGTTTAAAACAAGTTTACAAGACTTTTCCCAGCCATGGGCATAGAAAAGGAACAAAGTTGCTGTTCTCCTGTGCATGGGAGAACAGCAACTGCTCCTCTCCAAAACTTGTTAATTTTAAAATGAGCTGATTTTTCTAGATAGTCTTATCTTTTCTTTTGTCTTTCATTGTACCAAGATCCTCTGGGGACTATTCCAGGGCCTGATTCAAAGCCAGAGTCCAAACTGAGCACACTCAGAGCACCCTTATCCCAAGCCCTGGCCCCCAGCAGATCCTTCCTTGCCTGGAGGCACAGCTGCCCCAAGGGCAGCAGTGCTCACATTGGAACCCTGGCTCTGGCATCACACACATTTCCCATTTTGTAATCAGAGATATTTGTTTCCACCTGTCCAAGAGTAATCCATGGGAAGTAATACACATCTCCACTACTGAGGAGATGATCTACTATAGATCTTGCTCTGCCAGCACTTCATGAGCTTTGTCAGTTCTAACACTGTCCAAAATACAAATTGGTAAACCTTATGCTCTTCCGTCATCTAAAAAGCTCTCAGACTCTGAAAGCTGAACTTTCACTTACTTGCTGTCTCACTCTTCCCTCATTTTAAGTGGCCACAGGATTTTCAGGCACTACAGCTTTTAATAAGATGCACAGTGGCTTTTCCAGGGCAGGCAACGAGATGGTGACTTGGCCAAAGAGGTTTTAAATTATCCTTAAATGATCCTGTGGCATTTCTAGTCCCATGCCACTTAATATCACTGTAACATGTTTGCCTACCATCTTCTCCCCCTTTATCTCACACTCATACATATGTGCACATGTTGAGGATTCTGTTAGGATCATGTGGAAGAAGAGGTATTTTTAAAAACTCTTGTTATAAGAAAAAATTGAATTTCTTTTCCCCACACAGGGAAAAGGGTGAAAAATACTGTATTTGTACATCACTGGGGGGAAAGAAAAACAGTGGAGGGACAACATTTGTGGGAGAGACAACCCTGTCTGTGCTTTCTGGAGATGGTTCTTAGCTGCAGGGATTTTTTGTTTACTAGGGTTAGCAAATACCTCTGCAATCTTACTGTGAACACTCAAATAGCAATTCAAAAGAGCTCTCTTTTTGAATAATATCTCAGCCACAGCTCCATGTCATGCTTAAGGACCGCTAATATTTTGTGATGCCTTAAAAATTAGTAACAGCAACAAAGCTGGCAGAAGGTGCTGGTGGGGGTGGCTGGCACGCTGCCACCCAGAGCCTCACAGCTGAGGCAGCAATCAAACCCTGGGGCTCACACCACCCCAGCAAATCACGCTTTGCAGAGGAATTAATGCTCATGCCAGACCACCAGCTTAACTCACCTAAGAGAACAGAGCAGCTTTCCTTCTCTGCAGTCTTCTGCAGCTTAGTGCCAGAAAACAGTTAAGAATTGACCTTTCCTCCTGTCATTTCAGTGCATTTGGGTGTTATCCCTCTGTGTGGATGAGGGATATTGTGAGTGCACCATTTCCAGCCGCAGCCCCACCACTCCCCGGGTAATTGCGCAGGACGCTGACCTCCTCCTGCTGTGACACACGTAACCGCATTCCCCAGCAGGGGTGGCAGTGCTGATTTATTCAGCAAACCCAGTTATCTTTTTTCATTTCCCACCTTAAAGATTCTGTGTAACTAGTGGGACTCCAGCTGTATTCATTTTTATTACTGGAGGCTTCACCTGCAGATAGTGGTGGTAATATTAGCACTTGCTTCCTCTTCTTCCCAGTAATTATGAAGATGAATGCCCGCTGCTGGGTTTGATTTGACGAAGTTCCCTTAAGCTGTTAACCACTGTGTGAATATACAAAATTTGGAGTGATGAGTGGCAAGAAATTCACAGGAAAGCCGTTCTCTTCCTACCCTCTTCATTCATTAGATTTTTACAGAACCTGTTACATTAAATCTAGTTGTATATGTATTATTATTATTAGATTATTTCAGATTATATTATTATTAGATAATTTCTAGAATTTAGTGCAACCCTTCCTAATCACTTGAAAGCCAAGTACTTTAAATATTTACTGCGTACTCAAAGATGAAAGAATACACTGTGGATCGGTAATCCTGGGATCCTTGGGCCACATTCTCACTAAATTAATACACATTTAATAGTTCATGTTTAAGTAGTTAAAATTGCTCTGGGCAACCTCCACTTCCCCACCCTTTCCCCATGCACCTGCCCCAGCTAAAGCATCATGCTGTGCATATTGTCTTGTACTAAAAACTGGGCTCCTGGGTAAAATTGTCAGGTACTGCCAAAATTTGTTATGTCAAAAGTGCTATTCTGTACAGAGAAAGCCTTCAGATGTGTCCCTCCAATCCGGGGCTCAGCACTCAGCATCTCTGGGAGAAGATGTGAAATCTCTGCAAAGCAGGCTGAAGGGTCTGCCCATGTCACACGGCTCTGCACGGCCTCGAGCAGACTCGGAGAAAGGAATGGCAGCGGGAGAGACCTGCATTGCACTGCACTTCCCAGCCTTCCCCTCCCACCTTCCCTGGCACTGCAGTGTGTCCTGCTTCCCACCTGCTGCTGGGTCCTGCTGGCCACACCCTGCTGCAGCCAAAAAGCCCTCTCAGGCCACGATGCCTGCTCTCTGACTTCCTCTGACCCTCAACTCTAAGCTCATGCTCCTCAAGGTGTTCCTGGAGGCCCACAGGTGCACACTTAAATCTGATTAAATTTGAAGATATATTTAAACAACACATGCACTTGTAGAGATCACCCCAAGGAGGATCCCACCCAAATCAAGAGCCAGGAAACCTGACCTTGGTGGGTGGGTTTGCTGCCCCAGGACCAGCAGTGCCATGATGTGGTGGTGCTGCTCCCTGGTCTCTCTACCCCTTTCAGCTCCACTGTGAAAACAGTCTGTTGCAAAGTTAAAATCCCCATGGAAAAACGGTCTCGCATTGTTGCTTTCTCAGAGGGATTGTTTTGCAATAAGTCAGATAGCTTGTTTTGAAGAGATATACTCAGGAGCAATTTGGACAATTAAGCCGTGACCTCTCTGCTTTTGAAGTGAAGTTATCAGTGATCATACCCTTTCCCAGTTTCTCTGTGACAGGTTACCTCCACGTTTTTGTCATTACAATGTGATGATGTTTTTCTCAGACTGGATGAGTTTTGCAACTCCACATCCTAAGTGGTCCGAGGTTTTCTCTGTAACTTTGTCCCACTGGTGTACCAGTGATGACTTTCCTGCACAACAGAGGAAAAGTACTTTGGAAACTATAAATTGGCTTTTGCGAAGCTGTGGTTTATTTTATATTGATCTGCAGCTTCTTCTTCTTGCTGCAGCAGTTAATATGTCCTAAAAATGCTGAACTGCTCTAATGAGAATATGGATATGGTGTTGCAGAATAATTTCACCATCCTTCAGTTTTATAGCTAGCAGATTTATGTAGCTGGCTTTTTTTATTTTTCTCCTTTTCCAGACCACAGGTTGCCTGAAGAAGACAGGAATCTGAAAATGTTGGTATTAATCAATACAGCAGCAGAAAATCAGCAATACCAACCTGTAATCCTGAAGAAGTATTAGCACTACGATGAGAAGCATCCTCTAGTGGAACTGAGAGTTCCTGTAGTGGTTCCACCATGCAGGACAGAAACTGAGTTTGTGCCATTTCAGTCCCAGATCTCAGCTCCTGCCTTCTGTTCCAAAGAAGTCCTGAGCCTTTCTCAGCCCCGTCCCCCACCACTGTATATGCACAGCACACAGGACAAGCATCTATGATCTGAGAAGAGCCATGTCCAAGCCTGATGTCTTCCTTCTTGCCCCAGTGGGCACTGCAGTCAGGAACATGCCCAGAGCTTTTCCTGGCTCTGTCAGGAAAATGCCCAGGCCAAGCCCCTGGCTTTTCACTCAGATTCATCACCTTCACTGGAGTTTATTATTTTAATTTTTCAAACAGAGCAGTCATGTGATCTCCAAGCTGAAATAAAACTAGAGACAGAGAGAACGTACTGTGCATCTGTGTTTTTTTCTGACAGGAGATGTGTGAGAGGCAGTTTAGAAACTGGCCAGAACACCAGAGGTGCTGGTGCTCAGCAGTGGCTCGCTAACACCATTCCCCAGCACCACCACCTCTGCCCGTGATGTCTGCTCTGCTATTCTGCTCTGCAGTTCCCCTGCTGGCATGGCTCAGCAGAACACGGGCACACACACTACTTCCTCCTCTCCTCCTCCGAAGAACAAGTCCTGGCAAGCAGGAAAACTGATGAAATTTGAGCAGTCTTCCTTGAGCAGAGGGAGCTACTTGTTTAGGATTAGTAGGGTGCCAGAAAGAGGAAAGCATGGGTGATGGGTTTGATTGCGATAAATGCAAGATGGCACTAAACAAAAATGAGGGGCAAGCCAGAGTGACTGATTAAAGTTTGTATTTTTAGGGATATTATTGGACATGACAGCCTTGCCTGCTATAGCATCACATAGCTTGTCTTGTTTTTTGGACAACTCTGAGTGACAGTGTTAATTGCTCATACAGCCAAATTTTCAAAATGGGTGGGGGAAATGTGATTTTCCAGGATATAGGCATCAGATCCAATTCATAGTCTTTATCCACTCATTGCTCAAACAGATGAGATTGAATTTGTATTACATTAATGTATACTTTCTTAAGTGGTATGAATGTGTTGCTTCTGTGGCTTGCCTTTGCTCTTTGGGTGGTAACATGTAAGATTGCTTTTCATGTTTTTTGTTCAGTTTCTGCAAATTAATTCTCCTCCTGGCTGCAGTTTTTGCTCTTCTTGAAACAGGTTTTCTCTGCATTTAGAGAAGTTTTCAGTTCCCTTTTCTACTAGTTTCCAGCTAGAGAACCAAAGGGAATATTAAGGAATTTATTCAAGTAATAGAAGTAATTAGCATGGGCATCTACAAACAAATTTGATTCATTTAGAGAAATCAATCTTAAAAGGGAAAATCCCTCAGTGTACTGTACTAAGGTGCCATAGCAGTATATTGCTTGACCTGCCTGTTCTTTAAGAGACTTGCCAGTTTTGTTGCTTGCCCCGAATCACCTTGCAGGTAGGTGCCTACACATGGGACAGACAGAAAGGAGGGGCAGTGACTTGTTTACACATTTGAAAGCACATGTTATTAAAAGAAGAGCCATCCTCTGAAAGACAGTTCAAGTCTTGCCACTGATGGGCGAATGCACATTGCATGAACATCTCCTGCTCCTTCTTGACTTCATTCACAGCCTTGTGGCTTTTGCCATCCTTTCTGCTAAAGACATTATTCCCTGGAGCAGCTCTCTCACCCAGGTCCCTGAGCAGCATGGCTGGTTAGGTCTTTTTCTGGGACAAGAAAGATGTACTTTGAATCCTACTGGTCAGGGTTAGGAGCTGAACCTTCGCAAAAACTCTCTCTGCCAAGTCAATACAAGGAAAGAAACATCATCACAATTTTTCAAAGGAGTTGGGGCTGTGCCAATTCTATGTTGAAAACAGCACAAACCTACATTCAAGGTGAGACCCTTTAGCAGCCAGGTGGGCGGACACTGGCTTGTAGCCCTCACACAGGCACAGGTTTGAGAGAAGCATGATGATCTGCACTGCACCAAGGGCAGCATTTCTCACCCATGTAATAGGCCCAGGGGCAATGCCCAAAAGCACTACAGCAGCTGCAGTTTAATAATCTATCCAAGACCGACACAAATTAAACAGTTTTTCTCTGGATTACATGCTCAGGGGACAGTTTTAAGAACATGGAAATAAAAGTTCTATTTTTAAACTCTACTGCTCCCACAAATAAGTCATGTTCTGCTTGCTTCTGCAAGCCATTACACCAGTAAAATACAATCAGTAGAAAGTATCATGGGAGGCAGATGGAGAATCCAATCACCTTGAAGGCAAGGGTTTCTCCCCTGCCCTTACTTCTTCCAAATATGTACAAAAACATGTGAACCAGACACAGCAAGTTTTCATAACACAGACACAATTTGCTGGAGCCTCAAAACCTGATGTTACGTAAATACCTTGAGAAAAGTAATTCCTTCCCCATCTTGATTTTCTCTGAAATTCTTTTGTTTAAAGCTGCCAAACACACTGTGGAATGGGTATGTTAAGATCCCTAGTCTCCAGAAGCCGACGGCTATGTGCAGAAGAAGGGTTCTGCTCTCAGAAGAATACTGCTGTACAACAAAGAAATTATGTCCTGGCCAAGTCCCCTCCCAATTCCTGGGATCCCCGGCCTCCTCACTGGTGGGGTGGGATAGGAGCTGAAAAGGCCTTGGCTCTGAGCAAGCACTGCTCAGGATAAGGGAGACAACCCTGAGTTACCAACCCTGTGTTCAGCACAAATGCAAAACACAGCCCCATACCAGCTACTGTGAACAAAACCAACTCTACCCAAACCCAAACCAGCACAATAGGCGAAACTGGAAGACATACAAGTTACCACAAAACTTCTCAGATACGCCTGTAACTTTCTCCTCTTGTCAGAGGAAAACATAACCTTCCACATTTGTGTAAGTGAATTTCAGAGCTGCAAGATTGCTGCATTATCTCTGGGGGTTTGCCACTTACCTTCTAGCCCCCTTCACAGGGATGCTGGATTTTGACCACGCACATAAATTACTGAAGAGTTTCATTTCAGAGAAAAACATCAGGGTTTTTTTTTATGACTCAAAACATTTTTCTTCACATTTATCAACCTGCTTTCTGATGATACCGAAGAGAAAACGATTCTATGACACATTTATGCGTGACCTTATGGCAGGTATGGAAGGATGACCCCACTACACACAGACATTTTCATCCCTTTGCAATCATCTACTTTATCATTCAGTAGGTGGTTAATGGAATTTGTCTTCATGTGTCATCTAGTACAATTTTCAGAGTGCAGCCACACGCTAACATCGATGATTAACATCTCAAATATGATCAGTTCTACAGCAGTTTTATTCAAAAGGTAAAAAATCTCTTCTCTAAGGACTACATATGCAGTCCATTATTTAACTTGATTGAAAAACAAGTCATTTTGAAAATGAATGTGATAATTATGTTTGAGATTGACCCAACAGAGACACCAGTGAGAAGAGAGAACATGTAGAATCCAGCTGTTAACTGATTTTTGAGCTTCATTATTTCTGTTTATCAAACCCATCCACATTCAGACAAGACCTTGAGGTTTTGCCGTGGGCTGATGTGCAATATGCTGGTGTGAACACAAGCTAAACTTTTACTTCTCCCAAAAGCAGAACAGAACACCTCAAAAAATGGTAACAGATAAATTAATAGACAAAACCTGCAATTTTAAACCTTTATTATATTGATTGTTTTTGCACATAGGAAGGACTTTGATGTTTAGTTTGCAGAGTTTACAGCACAGCTATGTTTTCTACATTTTTTTCCTTTTTTTCACGGACAAAAAAATCAATAAAATAAAAAGTGGAGTCCAGTGTGATAGTAGAATCATCATCTTCTTCAGGACAAAGAGTAATAACTGTCCTTGTTTGTGACGTGCTGTCAAGCAGGGAATAATTTCAGTCCCAATAAACCTTAATCCCTGCAATGTCAACTATTGCAACTACTGCTTAGAGTATACCTTACCTGTGAACCACACTTGTGCCCACAGAGAGGGAAATACTTAGGAGTGCTTTAATTTTTATTTTGCTTAAAAAATGAATTTTGAAAGTGGATTCAAAGCCTGTTGCAATTATCTTGTGCGAACTCATGACATTTTCATAACAATACCAATATTTTAATACAATCTTTTGTCCTCAAGATACAAAAATTCATGTGTGACATACATATCTTGTCTCCTGTTGCTACAGCATCATTGCTGTATATGGAGAGAGCCTGTTCTCCTTTTATCCCCAATTTTCAGCACCATGTGCTTTTGCTCTCTTGCATTAACACTGACACAAATAAGACACAGAACTCAAATGTACAGCACATATGACAGTCTTCAAGTACTCTTCCACACTCTTGATCAAGTGTGATACCCAAGTTGAAGAGAAACAAATAATCTCTTGCACAGACCTTAGCTTCTTATTCCTCACAACATCCCTGTGAGGTAGGCAGAAAAACATCCCCTTTTCCAGCAACAGGAGACAAGGCAGAGAACACAGCTGGTCATTCCACAAGGCAGTTAGAGGAGAACCAGAAAAGCTGGAAATCAGGAGTTCTTGGGTCCTAATTCTTTGATTCAGAAACCAAGGTGCTAAACTCCCAGACATTAACAGGTCATTAGTCTTTTTATAGCCATGTATAAATGACAACAAATGACAACAATAGCTTCTGTGCGTGTACCAGCAAAGCAAAGTTCTATGGCAGAAGCAGTGTACACTTGATCCTGCCCTCAGACACCTCTCCTGCACTTCATAGATGTGTAAATGTTCACTGGAATTAACTAATCAGTCCTACAACTAATGTAGCATAGGTAATTGCAATAGAGCAACATTTTCATTTATAGATTTCTTTAATACTCACCCATCTATTTAAATGTTTGGTCTTTTTGGTTTTGTGGGGTTATTTTCCTCTGGGTAAGTTAACAGTAAGTGCCCTCCCCTGTACAATAGTTTCTTATAATTCTTGCTTACCCTAAAACGATCATCCATTTTGGGTATTCTATACAAGAGCTTTGAGTGAGGATGAACAAAACACCTTCAGGGACTACATCCATTCCCTCAGAGTAGCTCTTCAGAAGGCAAAGACAGGCACCTTTTGCTGTGCACACCACCACAAGGGTCAGAACTGTCACTGAATTGTCTTCATGGATTAGGGAAGAGGCCTGTGGACTGCTCTATTCAAAAGTGAAACTGTTTACAGTGAGCTAAAGTAGTCAGGTTTTATTATATACAGATTTTTAATCTTCAAAACCTCTGTGAGCAGAACTTGAGTCTACCTCCACAGAAGAAAAAATGGTCAAACTTAACTCGTGTGGAATGAATGAGTAACACAGGCAATACATCTAAATAGCCTAAACAGAGAAAATGTGAAAATTAACATGATGTGTTAAGATATCTTGGAGCACTATGATAAATGTAGTTTCAAGTCTTTGATGAAAATTACCTATCAACCAAATCACTTGTATACATTAGTCATGAAATTAGCACAGGTCTTTGTACAACACACTTCTTTCCCACAGGCCCAGCATCAGGTCTTGCCTATAGATTCAGGCTACACAATGGCCTACTACCCACCAGCAGCCACGAATTCAAGTCACAGTTTAGTATCATGGGAATACTTTTGTACTGGCATAATGGTGTTTACAAAGGCATTTTGTTAATTTCTTTCTGGGATGAAGGGTAGTTTGTTACGGTATTGACAAGAGATTATCAAAGAACTGTTTAGGGTAAGTGCAACTATACAATATAATACCTCCAACTGAAACAGTTTTACTGCTGTAAAACCCATGTATGGATCAAGACCAATTTTGTAGCTGTTTCCATGAAAGAGAAGCAATTCATATTTTAGAATGGAAAAATGCTGTATGAAGGCTAGTACAAGAGCTAAATACTGCACAATTTAGCTTGCCCAAGAAATGTGTTACATTCCTTCCATTACACACATTGACTATGATGAATCCCTTATTCACTTAGTATTAGAATGGTTTTCTATGTCATGTGCTAAACATGCTTATTACATGCATGATAGGCATTATATAAACTTCTTGTGTATCTACATTTTGTTTTTCAGTCACTTAATATGCTCCACTCCTGATGTCACACATTACGTCAGGAATTATTTTAACTGAAGTGTTTTACATGTTCCTATTTATATAAATGACAGAAATGACAGAAACCATTATATTGGAGAGAACATTGTATTTTAGTAAATGCTGATTTCCAGTCAATTCATGCTCTGCATAACAAAGACATATTGTACTGATTTGGTATGTGAGATCCAAAGCTGTCATATTATCTGTTTGCAAAAGTAACAAAATATAAAAATGATTTTGTAATTAACAGGGAAAATAAGGCCTTCATCAAAATGACTCTGAGATAATGTCTTTTCATTTTGATTGTCTCAAGATATGATGAAATCGGGTTCCAAGCTCTTTAGATTTTTCTGGTGCCTTGAGTGACAAGTGGTGCATATTGCTTTTACCCTTAACCATCTGTATTCCCTTCAGAAGACTCATCGAAGTGTCCAAACCTTCTCTTCCCCTGTTTCTCTATGAGGCACTGGGAAGACAGACCTGACTGCAGAAACTATATTCAGTTGCCTTTGACTGGGAGCTGAGGAGAAGCATTATATCTGGAGAACAAGAGCAGTTCATGTGGGAAATTGTGCAGCTACCAGTGGCCTGCATGAGGACAGACACTTTTTCATCTTCCTCCTTGATACTAGCCCCATTCTAGTTTGTATGACTGAAATATGAAGGGTCACAGTTGGACTTTGGGAGGTGTAGACCTCTCAGTACCAACAGACACACACTGTGGAAACAGCAGATATATTTAGGTCCCAATTATTTCCACTGGTTTAAACAATTTTGTTACAGACAGATGAAAAGGTTCAGGAAAAGGAATGTCCATACTCCCAATATCTCTCTACAGATACATATATTTGTTATAGACCACTCCAGAAAAGAAAGACCCACACCTTTAGAGGAGAATGGACATGGTACGTGCCATAGTTCCAGAGCAACAGATATCATCAAACGAAGAGGCAATCATAAGTTTTGCATGTTTTTTTTTCTAATTCTGTGTAAAAACACCCTAGCATTTGGCAGAGAGACTACAAGGCGTTTTTTTTCCTTTTTTATAACAATCATTAACATTTCACTATAATATGATTCAAAACTTAGAGAATATATTCACCATTCCATTAAAGCTGGTAATGTTATGAAAGCAGAATACAATTAAACATATAGTCAAGCCTGAGTTTAACTATCTGGAACCTACCTAGAGAGCCCTTAAAAAAAAAGAAAAAGAAAAAAAAAAAAGTAACATTGCAAGACGGTCATCGATTTATTCCATTTGGAAACAAGCCTTCTCGCGAATTTAGCCCAGTCTGTAATTCGCAGTTAAATCTGCCTCATTGGTATTAGTTTTGGTGAAACCTAGCAAAAAGAACAGGAAAAAAACCAACAAAAGTTGTCACACAGATAAGATCTAGCAGTACAACCCACCATTCACTTCCACCTGTATCTACTATTACCACTGAAGACTCAAGGCACTGTACTTATTTAACCTGCCATATTTGCAGTATATTAGAGATAAACACCACCACAACTAAATTTTCTGATGCAAGAATACAAGATATGTGTGGTGCCAGTACCCAGACTCTCAGCTTCATTTATTTTGAGATAGGTTATTGTGTAAGAATGCAAGCATATTAAACCTGGGCAGATGAACCTGTACTTGCCCCCTGCAGAGTCTTCTGTGCCATAATGTTCATCTTTTGGAAGATGCATGTGAGCAGGGGATATGCAATGAAAGGTACACATACACAATAAACACTCTGCAAATATTGTATATGGATACATTTGATGGGATTGTTTGATGATGATATAATACAATATCAAATTTAGATTTCCTATTTTTAGATGTCCTTCTTCCATTTACATTCAATTTTATTTGCTCCATGATTATATAGTTAATTAATTCCAATTTTGCTTTAAAAAAAAAACCTTTCATTTTCCCATTCACAATAATTTTTGTGTAGGGACACATTTATGTACTCCATTATTTTAATTCATTTACTCACAAAATTCAATTAGTGATATTCTAGGATGTACAGCAGGCCAAAAATAAAACACAGTAAGCCTAAACAGGAAGGTAGATGAGGAAAGAAGGTGTAAATAGTAACAATACTTTCTATAGCAGCAGTGCTTAACATTTGCTTGAACTTTCACTCAGGTCTACACAAAACCTCTGAGGAATAGGTCTCCACAGAAGGTCCAAGCCTCTTTAATTATCTCCTGTTCCCAGCCTGATGCCCCAGGATGAAGATCAGAAATAACTCATGTGATCTTACTTTTTCAGGATGAAAAACAGTTCTGTGGATAATCTGGCCCCTAGTTGATAAATGTGCCCCATGGAAGCATCACCTACTGCATCCTCCTGCCTCCTTAACCCATCTTTTTCAGCTAACAGTACTCAAGAAACTAACTCATGAAAGAATAATATGTAAGTGCCTTTTCAAGCATTAATGCCTCTTTCTTTTAGAGGTACAGGGCTGTATTTTCTGTACCACTTAGATTTCTACGTGATCTTTCCTCCAGCCACCATGTATCATCATTTATAACCTTATGAGACTAGCCACTGAGGAAAACCTAAGTTCATGAAGAATGTGTTTACTGTATCAAATGCTAATGAAATGTTTTCAGTGGATAGCAACAATTCATTGATTTTTTTTCAAAGTTGTGTGTGAACTAGGATAATAAATAGATGTAATATGTACAATGCATCAGCATTCCTATATTAGTTCCAGAAATGCTTCAACATTTCAGAGTCCAAGTAACTATGTGCCCCGCTTTATTTGGGCCTACTTGTGCCACAGACCGAGACAGCTCCATTCAAGTAGAGCTAAACACTGGAGGATGAAGACAGAAGCACTAAAATCTGTATTCTGCAAACAACAGCAAAGGCAATTACTGTAGAGATTTCTATTTTTCCTGATGTTGTTGATTTCAGTACCATCAAAACATCAAGTGTTTTACATTTGATGAGCATATTCCATTAAATGTGGTGTCTGCACATCTGACGCTAACAGCTGTCATTTGTGCGCACCACTATCCACTTCAGACGGGTCTGATGTGCCATAATGTCTGCTCAGGATAAGGAAGGTGGCGAGAGCCCAGCACCACTCACAACTGGACCCAAACACAACTTTTGCTCTAACTAAAATATGATTAAATAAGCAGAAAAATGCCAATGAAACAAAACAGATGGTTTGTGCTTGGAAAACAAGCAATCAAGTCTGAAATGTAGAAAGCATTTCAGGACTCCCTGAGTCCACCAGAGACATCAATCCAGTATCACTGTGTGCTAGGAGAACAGCATTTAGTAAGGGCTGAAGGGGCTTAATGCAGACCATATTCACAGTGCATAGCTTCAGAATTGCTACTTTCTACGGTACCTCCTAAGCAACACAGTCTTAATATTCTTTCACTTAGAGGAAGAACACCTGATCTTGGAAGTTTCAAATACTTTGCTAATGTTGGACAGGCAGGTGTTCCAGGAGGAGTTTGCCTGTGCAGTCCAGTATGTGGCCCCTCAACTGGTAAGAAGACACATGGGCTCTGGGGTTTGTTGCAGTCCAAGCCTGTTAAATCTCTGATTTCCAATCCCAAAGTACCCTTTTCAGCTACACAAACAGCTCTATGCTTATTTCATTGAATTTCCATGAAGCAAGCACTCCTTCAGGTTCTAATTCTGAATAACGCTGAATCCTGTTAAGTTCCAAGTTAGTGTTCAAAAATTTAAAATGAGCTCTTAAAAAACAAAAAGCAAAAAAAAAGAAGTGCCTATTTGTTAAATTAATAAAAGTTGCTTATCTCTTATTAACACCTATTTTTCATTTCAGAAAAATGCAAACCACAATTCTAACATCAAATATATATGTGTATATATATGATACAAAAATCTCTTAATGGTTTTTGCAGCAGCGGTGATTGATCAGGAAAAAAAACCCCACAGCTTCCATGTAATAATCAACTCAATCTTGCAACAGCCTCAAAAGAAAATGTTACTCAAAGGAAAATGTACTTCCACAATATAAAATCTATATCCTGTATCATTTTTAACTCAGTGGTTGAACTTGGACAGACAATTCCTTTTTAAACATACGCTAGACGTGGCAGATGCTTTTTCTATACACCACATTAGCTTTGAACATTTTGAAAAAACAAGCTTTAAGATTAAGGGAAAAAAAGAAGTTGTGATGGGGATTTTTGATTTATCCTGATTATTTTTATAATTAAATACATCTGCAAAAGTATGTTCTGTCATGGTCTCATCAATGGTAAAAGCTAGTACAAGCCCAAATAGATTGCCTGCCAAGGTGGTCTATATGCTAGGCTACAGCAGATCTTATTTAAGCATGCAAGATAAGCCAACATTTTGTCTTCACAGCACAGTAAAATTGAGAGCGAATTGTTTATTTTTTACATGATGCCAGTCTATAATGAAGATTGTTGACTCTAAATCATGTTTCCTTTGACATTTTGTTTTGCAAATGTTCTCTAGGAGATATTTTTCCAAGTAAGCAAGCAGGCTGTGAAAGGGAACTGTGTAGTCAAATGTGTCTTGAATATGGCCATATAGACTATGAATTTCTCCTCTCCAAACAGGAGT
This sequence comes from Zonotrichia albicollis, assembly GCF_047830755.1. Lineage (NCBI taxonomy): Eukaryota > Metazoa > Chordata > Aves > Passeriformes > Passerellidae > Zonotrichia > Zonotrichia albicollis. The sequence goes on from NC_133860.1 coordinate 20,256,225, forward strand.
AGTCTACATGGGCTAAGACAGTTACATATAAAGATATACCTATCTCTTAAAATCTCATTTCTAGTGAACTCAGAGAGACATTTGTTTTAGTTCAGATCATACATGGCATCTACTGAAAAAAAAGCTACTAGAAAAAGGGGTCAGCTCCTCATTTTCCCCTGATTAGCTCTGTTTCAAACTAGTAAAATATATGATCCTGCTTTTACTGTGGCAATACAGTATCACTAAAGCTCCTGTTACCGATATAAATAAACCCAAGATGTCTCATTCAGTGAACATAAATAATCACAAGCACAACCGTTACTCTTGCAAGAAAGCCTGAGGCAGAGTTTTGAAATGTGAAAAAAAAAGGACCAAGGAGGCTGCATTCTGAGTAACTGCCAAGCACTATCCTCAAGTTCCTATTTTCTGAAATTCAAAACTAAGCAAAGAACCTGTAGCTGTTTGCTATATATGTAATTCAGGCTATCAAGGGTCCAGTATTACACAACAGCAACCCAGTCCTGCTGTCAAAGATTTCCAGAGAAGATTTGGTAAGGATTTCAATGACAGCAGGACTGGGACACGTGATCTGGAAACATTCTTTACAGGATGCGGGGGCAAAAAAGGAAAGAAAGGGCTAGTGCACTTCCAGGCCACAGGTTAATAAACAAATAATTGAGGTTCATGTCATGTCCTCAATCTGCAGTGCTGTAGGGACTGTGGGCACTTTTGTAAGGAGCCATAAGTAAATCACACCAACACCTGCACGTGCTCTGGCAGAGGTACACGCTTTGCAAACAAGCATTGCTTTGCAAGCATTTATGCAAGCTACTGCTCTCAAGGTAAGTACATGTAAATGCATAAACCAAGAAGCATCTACATTTTTCATGCCCACAGCTCGTGATTTCATGCATGACCGCAGCAGCCGAACAAAGCAGACTGTGCTGGAGTTTGCTTTCTGGAGAACCAGGAAATGATGCCTGTGAATTGTCCCTTCCTGACCTTAGAGAGACATCCCAGGGAGCCAGACAGTGAATTGTTCCAACACCTCTCATCAACTCCTAACTTCAGGCTACACTAAAGAGATTAAGTTTTTATCAATTGTTTGAAACATTTCCAGGAAAGCACCAAGGAACAGTGGGTGGTGTTAATCTTTTCTTTGGACTTAATTGCCTTGCCCTGTCATACCTGCTGCAAAGCTTAATCTCACGGCCCAACAGTTTAATCTTATCACTTCTTTCTCTGAATTTTTTGCTTGCTTCTGCTTTCACTGCCTTGAGCACACGCAGCTAGCCTTTACTTTGGGAAACACCACTTAATTGAATAGATATCTCTGGGTCATCTCAACCAAAAAAAAAACCAGGTCTTTTCAAACAAGCAGGTTTGGAACAAGTAAGGAGTGTTTCCAGTGACTTCTGCAAACAGAAGTCCTTTGCTGTAGTTCACATCTATTTAAATGCTTACTAAAACTTGCACTTTCAAATTCATCATGAAGTTACTCCCCAAATTAAATCCAAAAGAACAAAGCAAAGTGACTGACTGTGATAGATAAAAACATATAAAGATCATTTTTATATTTTACTTCTGGATGCTAGCTGCTTGACAGATCAGGCCAAGAAAAAGTAGTCCTGGCATTATCAAAGTTTTAAAAAATGGATAATTTTCTACTAGAGCAAAGTCAGAAGCTGACTGAATAATTTCATTTCCACACAGAACTGCTGTATATGTGTCCTGGGGTGACGTTATGATGCTTGTATCCCCATTCATATGTTCTGTGCCTCTAAGACTGTCTCTGAAGACTGAAAGTTTTGTTTGGGTTTCTCTTATCAGGGACACAGAGACGGGCAGTACATAGGGCTGCTTTTGCTTTTGGCCTTCTGTTTTGCTCGCTCTCTCTCTGCTCTCGCTTCTGCTTGCTTTTGCTTCTGCTTATTAGCTAGTTCTAGCTCAACAGTCCAAATTCCTTCCTGGACTGTTTCTCCTCTCCTTCAACCATCTCGAACCTGCTCCGGACTGGGACCTGGGAGCACCGAGGATTTGCACCGTTTGGCCTGCAGCAACTGCCCCAGCGCTGGAGGGACTGAGAACAGAGCGACCACCCCCAAAAGAGACTTTCTGATTTTGTCACCTTTTTCAGAGCGGTGTCATCCGGTATTGTTCAATTTGTGCAGTGGGGGTGCTGTGCCTGTGAAATAAACAGGTTCTTTCCACCTCTCTCCGAGGAATTTTTTCCCGAACCGGTTGGGGGGAGGGGCCGTGTGGGTTTGCTTTCTGGAGGGGCCCTCCTTTGGAGATTCTCTACCAAATTTGCCCCAAACCAGGACAAAATATTGGTGCCCAAACGTGGGGCTCGAGAGAGAGTGGAATAACCCTGTTTTGACTGCATTTTGGTTGCTATTACTCTGTGTTTGTTTAAAGCAGCTAATAGCCATGTTTTTTGAATTCATAATGTCTATTGGGGTGAAGGTTTGCATGCATTTCTGGTCCCTAGGGTTTTTTGAGATTTTAATATATCTGTGGTCCCTAGGTTTATTTTCTTATCCAGAAATAGCTTTAGTATTGTCCCTAATACATAGTTTTTATATCAGAGGGGCAGTGACCAGAATTGCTATCCTGCTGGGCTTGGTGGCAATGATTTGTAGTAAGTTTATAAACATGCTGGGGTCTGCCCCAGGTATGAATGGCTCATGGCTATGGTTATGCATCCAGTTTGTTGCAGGAGGAGCAGGAGGGAATCAGGTTTTTCTGCCTCTGCTTTCCTTCTTCTCCTATGAATCAGCTGCATCACTCGTGAAGGATGTTCAGTTTCCCCTCAATGTTAAAGAAACCATCTTTCTGGTATTCAGCCTGGTAACCTTCCTCTATACAGCCAGGTTGCTTCCACTTTAAATTAAGACTTCCCTAAAATATGACATGGAAAGCTAGGAACCTAGCATCATTATGTTCAGCAAAGTGATTCTGTAGCACCTTCCTGTACTCTGCAGTTGCCGGCTACAAGTCTTTAATCCAGCATCTTTTTCTCAGATAATTAAAGGTATTTTCAGCAGCTAACAGACCTTTATTTAAAATACCTAAGAAGAAACACACACAATCATATTTAGTTATCAGAAATACTCTCTTATGAACACAGGAAATAAATGAAATTTCACAGGTTCATTGCTCAGGAAGTTTCCTTACTACCAAGAATATGCTCAAAGTCTTAATAAAAAACCCTCGCACATACTAAATGATCTGCAGTCTATCAATTAGGTGCCATAGCCATGCAATGAAACTCTGCAAAAAGGAGTATTTTGCTTCATTACTAAATATTCCTGAACTGTTTTTACAGCACAATTTTTACATGGTCATACTTGCTGCCCCTGCAGGAGGGTTGAATTTCCCCAAAAGACTTCACAACACAGAAAAAAAGATGCTGTATTTTGAAAATTTGAAATGCTGACGTAGGGACAGGCCAAGAAGAAACTATATTATCAACCACACATGCATTCAGTTACACTCTAGAGTGCTACAGCTTTCCATTAATTATGTAGTTTTGTGTTTTCATTACGAAAAACTTAAGAATGAATGTGAATGTCAAAAGGCAGGGGTTTTCTGGATTAATGCAGAGCATAAGTTCAATTTGTACAAGGCAGTCTTAGAGCAGTTCATTGATTGCCACTACTAAAACAGAGGGGAAAACTGTAGTCACTCCTGTCAAGAACACTCACAACTCCACCTAAAGACAGCATGGAAAGTCAGCTACAGAGAGTTAGGTAAACTAGCTTATACAGTGAAAAAATAAATATTTATCCATCTTTTAGAGATTAATCAATTCCCATCTTCAAAGCATAGAAATTTCCTTTCCACTTGTCTTTTTACTCTAATTTAAACTTCATCTAACTTTTTAAACTTTACTCTAATTTAACTTTATTTCTCCATCTCTCCTGGTTTTCCTAGCTTCTGATGCTTCCGACATCATCACACTATATTAGCTCCAAATTATCTTTCTTTGTAAATCCCACACGTAATCTATTCAGTCCTCACATATAAAGAAGAAACTTACTTCAACTACAAGGCTTCATGTGATAAGTGTTTGTGGAGAATATTTGTTCTGACTCCAAACTGTACCGGTTTGTAAAATTACTTACTGCGAAGTCACAGCCAGTGCTTTTCTTGATATCATCTACTGTCAGTCCTTCCCAGATTTCTATGAGGGTCAATCCCTTCTTCTTGTCCACATCAAACACTGCCTATTAAGTTTAAAAAGCACATAATTTTTTTATTATTATTATTAAAAGAGAAAATGAGGATGTAAATGGAGTAACACTGAACTAAATGGTGTGCTGAAGTAGATAGCATTCCTTCAGTAACATGTTACTTTTCACTTTCATAACTGACTAATACAGGTTTCTGCTACATTTATTTGTACTGAGAAAGAGAATCTAGAATGTGTTAGAATATCTAGAATGTATGTATTCTAGATATTCTAGAAAAAGTGGGGGAAAAGTGCAACTGCACATCACTGCAGGAAATGTGGACCATGCCTGCTGCTCCAATCTGAGAATGGGAGGTTCAAAGGAAAGGGCTGAGATGTTCTTTGCTGTAAGAGTATGTCCACCAAGACACCACAAAAGACACAGGGAAGAGAATGTTTTCCCATTGTTTTATTTAATTTCATGGCCAGTAGAGAGATCATCTTTGGCTGACTATAAGTTTCTCCAACAGCTACTGCATACCCAATGCAAATGCTAGAATTTTTAGAAGCTAGCAATGAAAGAAAAGATGCCCTGCAGTATTTTTAAAAGAAAGTCTGAGAGGAAGAGGCTGAAGGAGCAAAGGCTGTTCTGTCAGATGTCTTTATAAGATATGCACTCCACCTCTGAGAGTTCCAAGTGCATCAAATAAAAATACCTGTAAAACAATGTGCCCTTTAATAGTGCCTACCAGAGGGACATGCACAGGTTGCAATCTAGTTGCCAGGGAAACCATAAGGTCTAAAGTAATTTTCCTTAAAAATAAAAGTTTAGTAGCAAATGACCAGCAAAGCTTCAACTTGAAATAAAGTGAAGTCGTAAGCTTGTTACAGAAGTGTCCTGAAGCCTAGTGGTCCTTTGGGCACATGAAACTGCTTTTTATGGGACTGGAAAAAGACAGCTTCTTTTTCAAAAGACAGGGCATAAGGAACACTCCAGGATGCTAGTGTGGAAACAGAATTTGCAACACTATCCAAATGTCGTTGCACATTTATATTATTTCCTAATAAAGCCACAAGATCTGGTAATTGATAAATATTAGAGACATTTCTACTTGTTTATTTTCTATTAGTCCTTTTTCCCTCTCATTTTCTTTGTACCTTACATTTGTACGTGGCCAGTTGGTAAAAGAATAATTGAAAAAAAAGAAAACTTCCATATTTTAATAAATTTTCCTTTACTTCGTGAGGAAAAATCCTTTAGATGTAGCAACATCCCGCCATGAGAAAGCAAATTCTTCATCAGCACCTTTGATGCATTGTACTTGACATGAAAGATGGCTCACAGAGGGACTACTCTAAGTCCTTAAAAATGTAAACACCCAAAATAAAAGAAGTGTGATTACAGCTAAAACCTTAAGTCACTTATCCTTTGCTGAAAAGATCCACTAATGTACTTTGAGCAGCAGCAGTATGAGATGCTCATATGTGCTTCCACTTATACTTTCCAGAATAAATTGCTTCACAAATGGAATCAAGTAAGGACAAAAGAACTAAAGCTCTGCTACAGCCACAGGTTTCTCTCAAACAGTATGTAGTATACATGAAAGAAGTTGCAAATTGTCCAACCTATGTGTGCTCCGCCGGCAAAAAAAAACAACCAACAAACAAAACAATAGGACAAAAACAAACTGAACAAAAACCTAACAAAAGCAAACAACAATGCACCTTTGCCTCCCAAGCTGTGATTACAGCTGTATTAAAAACTGGCATGTCACAGCAAATTTTCAGAAATACTTTGGGGGAAAACAAGGAGATGAACACTTTTCATGCCTGTCATATGTGGCATATTTGTTCTGAAGGCATCTTAGGGTACAGTTCAGTATGCTAGATGTCAAAACTTTAAAAGGAAAAATATGAGCCCCAAGACCTCTGTATCAGAACCCCAAGGCCATCTTTTCACTTAGGTGGCAACAGATACTGAATATATTCTTCAGTTTTGCTAAGATTTGCTATTGTTACTAGGGATAGAGGAGGAAATTTTTAACAAGGAGTCAAGAAAAGCACTTTACCTTTTCTGTAATGATGCGGTCAACACATTGCTTCCCAGTAAGTGGTAAACTGCATTTTTCCAGGATTTTATGGACATTTCCCTGTGTTTAACAATACACATATATCGGTTTTTAAAAAAAAAATATGTTCATGAAAACCACAGCTGTCACCATTCAGTGCTATTTAAATACTCAATGTGCTCAGAACACTCTTCAAATTCACTTCAATGGCTGACTAGTAAGAATCTTACTGTACCACTGAGTGGACTCCTGAGTTTAGAAGTCCTGCACACTGCTGCTTAATAATCTGCACTTGCTGCTAAAAGGAGATATATGGAACAAGAGATATATGGAACCTCACCGATGTGAGGACAAAAACTAGGGAACAACACTATGGGCAACATATTTCCCTGTCTAATCCTTTATCACAAATGGTATGTGCAGAATCAGCCACACACAGAGGAACTTCAGATCCCCAGAGTTCAAGTGAAGAGTCATGCTGTCAAAACAGTAAATCCAGTTTATTTATCCATATTGTCTCTGGGAAAGTCCTTGGCTTTTTTTCCATTCTTCTTCTTCATTAAAAAAAAAAAAATTAAAAAAATGTCTCTTGATCATACTAAGTTAATGTAGGCTGCAAGAGCCATGAATGGATACAAGGTAGATGGATCATTACTTTTCTGGTCAGTATTTGTAAGTGCTTTTCAGAATTAGCATGAAGTGCACACTTCTCTTATTACCCCATGCTTTTAACTTTTTGTCTAATTATCAATTTTCAGTTACGCATTTCAAAAGTCTCAGAGAATAACATGTCTCATTTAACCATTTAGAATCATCAGTTTACCTTAAGGCTTAATCAGGGGCCATCTCACAGCCAGTTTGACTCCTGAGTGATAACACAATGAGCAATCCATGCACTTTTGAATTTATCTTTCTCTGTGAGGAACTGTTTCTTCATTCCAGTTACTTTCAATTGATCTACTTTTATATCCTGTCCATCTTGGGAATGTCCTTGTGCAATCTGCCTAAGAGCCAAGATGAATCTGTGCTATTTGTAATATCTTCATCAATATATCAGATACACTTTTCAGCCATGTGAAATGAAGTGTCTCTTCGTGGTACCTAATTGAGATTGACAGGCATGGACTTATGGAGGTGACAGCCTGAACGGCTCCTGTGGCCCTGAGAACTGATGCACTTGAGTTTCTTAACACTTGAGCTGAACATTATATCACCAGCTAGCCTTAAAGATGAAATGCATTTCCTGATCTTTTCAAAGGTTAGACTCAATGATCTTGGAGACCTTTTTCAGCCTAAATGATTCTGTGACTTTTGGAATACATCCATCAGGGCACTGTTAAGAAGAGCAAATTAAATGGAACTGCATGATTTTTATCATCTGAATTTATTCAGATTTATTCAGGATTTGTTCAGATAAAGGAAAAGACTATTGTGTAGATACATAAAACCTTAGGTGTTCCAGTCTGCTTTAAATAAAAAATTCTGTTGTTGAAGAACAAAAATGTCCTTAGTCTTCCACAACACGTTAAAATCAGAACTTTTCACAGAAAGGAATTTTCAATTCAGTGTTCTACATTTCAGTCATGCCCAAATCAAGTGCTTAAAACCAGTCTCCACTCTGTTTTTCTGAACAGTGTAGGCAATTCATTTCACAACATGGAACAATTACCAGCCCCTACATTACTGTGTTTTGCAAAACATGTCAATGATGGTATGGGGGTAAGGACTTGACTTCTAATTCTCTCAGGCAGCATTTAGCAAATTAGACATAAATGCACAGGGACTGTTTTGGCATTAAATAACAAGCTTATATTATATTATTCTTTTCTTCATGGCTATGAAGGAAGAGGTAATTTAGAAAAAAATGCATTAAGAAAAACTAATGAATTTGACAAAAGGCCCATTTGCCAAGTGTCTCTCAGCGGCCTAAGCATATAGAGCAAAAAATTGAAATATCCTTCTGCAAATATGCCCTCTTGGTTCCTGATAATGCTGTAATGCACAGATTTTCTGAGGCAGAGACTATTTCCAGGCAGTGGTATTTAATTGCCATTGATGAACTCAACCTCATAAAATAGTTTAATCCTTTCTATATAGACTTAATTCCTTGAGATTTTTGCATCATTCTGCTATCATCTACAACTTTATTAGCTGGCTGTGGAAAGTGTTTCTTCTTGTTTAAACTAATTTCAGTCAGTTATCCTGACTGTTTATGAGGCAGTGGTAATTCTGCATCCACCTACTCCATTCCTTCATCATTTTGTGTACTTGTCTGCTACTCTTCCTCAACAGCAGTTCTTAAGCTGATGATTCTTCCACAATGCTTATTTCATGTTGTCTCATCTATCTTCTGTACATTTTGGTTCTCATCACATGTAATTTAAAATGCAATTAACTTGGGACTGAGCATATTTGTTTTTATTTGTAACATACTTCATATCAGAGTTTTAAAAGAGCAAAATTCCTTGAGTATTTATTTGAGTGGTTAAACAGTTACTAGTTCCACCATCATAATTTAATGTAAATTATATTCTGCCTGTGCTGCAAGGACTCAGCCTATTTCTATGTTTAAAAACTGCAACATGTCTACTGAAAGGGCTATTAAACTCTTTAAAACTTACTTTAATGTTTAACGAGTCATCACTATTATCTAAAGAAAACAAAAAACTAAACTTGGAAAGGATTAGAAGCTCCTTCACAAGATCATAAATCAGACAAAACTAGCACAAGAACTACCTCTTGCAGCACCTCTTGCACATGTCCAGTGAAGGCACTGCCCATAACCCATATCTTCCACCATATTTCCATTCATCAAATCTTGACTGCTGTTGATTTACAGAAAATTTTAATGTCTGATGGTAGAGTTCTTATTTATTTGGAGAAAAATATTACAGAAATGTCACTTTACTAAAGAGCTAGCAGACACAAGAGACTGTCTCAATACTTGCAAACTGTTCTTTCACTCAGTAGCACACTGGGCTTTGAGCAGGATGAAGGATTGCTCCTCTGATGCAGACATTCACATGTAGTAAGTCTGATAAAATATTGGGTGTAAAGAATTGAAAAGCCATGTGTAGAAAATCAGCTCTGGAAGATGGAGTCACCCCCAACAAAAGGTTTCTGACTTTCAGAACTGGCTTCATGGGTGCTATATTTATTTGACTATTAAAAAAAAAAAAAAGGGAAAAAAAAGAAGGAAGAACACCTGAAAACTCTAACAGCAGTTTTGATCTCTAAACACTAGATTTCTATAGGCCACAATCCTCACACTTGAGCAAGCAAGAAGCATCAATATGAAGACCCCAGAAAGAGGCTAGGTAATAGGAAAAAGTGCCATTTTAAAATAAGAATAAAATAAAAATATTGCATGTTGTTAATTTGCAGTGCCTTTGCACAAAAGGTGAATTAATGATTTATGAAAATCTGTAACTGCAGAAGTGCACACCAAGCACACCATGCACAAAAGTGGACAAAGTAGGTATACATACACCAAAATAAATAATTCTATGCCTGACCTGCTCATAACAGTGAACCTATCTCTGTTTTCCTTCTTTTCCTGTTTCAGTACTCCTACAGCCAACAACCCAGCAAACAATTTCTAAACACCGTTTTGGAAAAATATTTTAGCAATAGTACTTTTAGGAGAAAAACAGGTTTGATTATATTGAGTGTGGATTCTAAGCCTTAACTAAATTCCACAGTAAGTAGACATTTAGCATAAATATTTATTCAGATCACATGAATACCTAAAGTGTGTGTCTGAGCAAATGGATAACTCTCTATGTTACTACAGTTTTTGGGAGGCTGTGTGATAGTGATGCAAGCCATGAAGATGAATTCATTTAATATTTTCATTTACTCATATATGCATATGAACATGACAATTATCAGGTTAAACTCAGCCCTGTTACTCAAAATGTGCTCCTTGAGATTACAGTTTAGTATAAATTGTGAAAATACAATATTTTTCAATATATATTTGTGTTTATTTTTAAGTGAAAATTATTTTTTAAAATCTCATTTAAAAAATACAAAACAGTTCATACATTTACTCTCATATTTACATATTTACTACAGTTTACCACGCAAATTCTGACAAGAGATATTACTTTGGAAAATACAAAATTAATTCTTGTTGCAGACATATAATGACTTTGGAATAATAGAAACACAATAATTAAAAAAAAAAAGTACAGATTTTTCTCCTTCAGTATTTTTCTCCTGTGTTAGAAGTTTCAAATGCAAAGTTTCCTATGATCTTTTGGGGGGGACTTCTATCTATTGCATATGCCTATATCAATGCCCTCACAAAGAAGTCTCTAGATTAACCTCTTACACATGATGTAAGGTGGCCTGCATCTCATCATGCCAAAAAAATATATTCTATTAAGCTGTCAGCACCAATTTGACTGGCAACTTCAAATCTTTCCATCATAACCATGGGAAATCTCATTTTTCAAACTATTCTGAGGTAAAGAGTAGAGTAGCAGCTACTATAGCTTTGGCAATGGCTATCCCCTTTAAATTTGCATGAGGTAGCTAAAAAAAACATGTGCAGCTTTTAAACTTGAAGTTAATATTTCATTTTTTCTCCCATGGTGAATGATTCACTTACTAGAGGAAAGGACCCATATTAACCTAGCCTCCAGTTGCATCACCATAATAACAGCAAAACTGTCAAATCCTCCCAAAGTAGCAGAATGGATATGTCCTTTTTTTCCTGTTTATTTTTTTGGCTTTTGTGCAGCACAAAACACTGATTTGGAAAGTGCCGGAGCCTTACCTTGGCTGAGTGTTCCATGGTGACAACCACTTTGGTCTGCGCACTGGATACCAAGTCCATTGCACCCCCCATTCCTTTCACCATCTTACCCTAAAATGAAATTTTTAATGGAAATGTAATATTATTTGTTGGTTTTGGCTTTTTTTAAAAGATAATATTGTGCCTGCAAGTGACAGCACAAGACAGTCAACATTTCCTGCATTGAAAGCCCACCTATTTCACAATCACAGTATTCAAACACCAACAGAGGGAAATGAGCTGTCTCATTCTTGGCTCTATTTGATGCAAATAGGAGAAGAGTGATGAGCAGAATAAGGAGAGCTACTGCCATGGCTCTTTCCATGGGGTGTAACAAAAATCTGAGTAGTATCATTGGCTTAGTGAAAGCACTGACACTGAGGAGCAATGAATTTAGTTCCAATGGTTTTGTCCCATGAAAGCAAAGAATTCATCTATCTGTTGATGGAAATGCTACTGTTTCCTCAAAAGAAATCTCTACTTATGAAATGCAGCAACAAGAACATCTGAACACTGCATATCCACCTCACAGTTTAGAAAGTCTCTTGCCCCTTCAGAAACCCATGCTTTGTATCACTACATCAGCAGAAACCAATTGGGTTTGGTCTATTCCAGATGTCTGTAGAGGTCATTTCAGAGTATGGGTAAACACATAAATGTGGCTCAGTATTCACTTCTGTTTGTCCCTCAAAACATGGAATGCTTTCAGCCTCTGGACTCGTTCTTCTCTAAAAGTGGGATACAATTACACATGTTATCCCAGCAGGTGTCTTGTGGTGTGGTGTTCAGCTATCTCTATTTTTACTTCTTGTAATGCTATGGCATTCAATCCTGCCTACTTCCATTACTTTAAATTGGATGCATCTGATCTTGGAAGGTAAAGAGGTCCAGACCTGACACACTACTGACAGGAGAGGATCAGAAGTACAAAGCTCTGTGAGTATGAGCAGAGCAATCACTTTTGAACAAGCTCTAGACCCCAATAACTAAAGATGACAACAACCTCACATGCCAACCCAGAGCTGCCAAGGAGGAAAGAAAGGGGACTGTGAGAGGGGCTAGTAGGAAACATGACATAAGGAGGGCAACAAGGATGGTGAAGGGCCTTGAGGGGAAGCCATATGAGGAATGGCTGAGATCAGGTCAGCCTGGAGAATAGGAGGGGACACCACATTGCACTTACAACTGTCTTTATATGTTGTGGTGTGTTTTTAGCTTCCGGGTCCCTTTCTCAGGTGTGCCAATATTCCCTGCTCCCTTCTCCCTTCCCCCTCGCCCCTTGCTGAGTGTGCCCTGTCAATCAGGCTAACATACCAGCAAGGCATCGTGTGGTTGGTCGATTTCAAAGGATGCTCCTCAGGCCTGGGGGACATTGGCCCGTATAGGTGTCCCTAGTCCCTTGAGACCCTGCCCCTTTCACCTGGTTGGTAGCTCACCTGTCCCCTCCCCTTCCCCTGTCCCCGAGCTTAAAAGGTTAATCAGACCATGCGGCCTCCATTCTGGTTGGAGCAGTTGCCCCGGTTCAGACCTCTGTAACCATGGAATAAACATCTGGATATAACCCTCCAGCAGAATCCACTCCTTCTTCTCTTCACCATCGCCAGAAGCTCTCTCTCCTGAGGTAAACGGAGTTCCTGACAAGCCTGGACTCGTTCAGTGCCCCGCTGCAATCTCCAGCAGCCAAGGTATCTCTGGGGTAAAGCACCACAGTGCTGCCTTTGGCCCAGCAGCGAGGGTCAGAACTGGCCCAGGCACAATCTAACTGGTTATACTGGGATTCGTATTCCAATAAGGAAGAGGAGGAGCAGGCTCTGATCTCTTCTCATGTGACAGCATGTGAGGGAATGGCCTGAAGCTGCGTCAGGGGAGGATTAGGTTGGAGATCAGAAAAGGGCTTTCCACCTAGAGAGAGCAGTTTTCACCCAGGGCACTGGAGCAGATTCCCAAGGAAGTGGTCACAGCACCAAGCCTGGCAGGATTGAAGAAGTGTTTGGGCAATGCTCTCAGGCACATGGTGTGACTCCTGGGGATGGTGCTGTGCAGGGCCAGGAATTGGACTTTGATGATCCTCGTGGATCCCTTCGAACTCATAATACTCTTATTCTGTGATTTTGTCAATTTTACAGATGAAAATTAATTAATTTCTGCCTCAAATGGTTTGCATTTGCTTTTGAGTGGTTAGATGGACAGTAATATAACATTTACTGTTACAGATATAAAACCTAAAAGTTTATGATTAAATGCCTGGAAAACTTCCTAGTGCAAAGCTCTTCTCTTGTGCTTCCTTTTATCAGCTATGTGATCCAACACCTTACAAGTATCAGCACCTAAGGTCCATGATAAAAAACATATGGAAGAGACTTGTCTCAATAAACTCCCAGGCCAGCTACTTGTTAGTCTCTAGACCATTATGGTCTCTTATGTAATGAAGGCAATTGTATTGGTTTGGCACGGCCTGGTTTTTGGTAGCAGGGAGTCCACAAAGACGGTTCCTTGTGAGAAGCTGCTGGAAGTTTCCACCATGTCCAGCAGAGCCAAGCCCTGATGGCTCTGAAGCTGGCCAAAAGTGGGCCAATGGGAGAGGTTGGTAACACCTCTATGATTTCATATTTAAGAAGAAAATCAAAACAAAGTCATAAGGTTTCAGCTTCTAGTCAGAGAAGAGAAGGAGGTAAGAACACATGAGGGAAACAACTTGGAAAAGACCAAGGTCTTTGAAGAAGGAGGAGGTGCCAAGATTCCTCTGCAGGCCGTGATGAGACCATGGCAAAGCAGCTGTGCCTCTGCAGCCTGCGGGGATCCACAAGGGACGCAGAGATCCACCTCCAGCCCATGGGGATCCAAAGGGATGCAGAGATCCAGCTGCAGTCCATGGGGGATGCAGAGATCCACCCTCAGCCCATGGGGATCCCTAAGGGATGCAGAGATCCATGCACAGCCCATGGGGATCTGTGGATTCAGAGATCCACCCCTAGCCCTTGGGGAAGGTGCCCATGCAGGAGCAGGTGGATGCCTGGAGGAGGCTGTGATCCAATGGGAGATCCAGTGGAGAGAAAGGCTCCAGCTTCCAGGCTGGAGCAGCCTGTCCTTGGAGGACAGCACCTCCTGGAAGAGTGACCCACGCCACAGCAGTTTTGGGAGGAGTTTCTGCCCATGAGAGGGACTCACAGTGCAGCAGGTGTGGTTTGGCTGCTGTTCATGGGAATGAGCCCACACTGGAGAAGTTCACAGAGAACTGTTCCCATGGGAGGGACTCCATGGCCTCACAGCGGAAGGATTCCTCTGCCGGAGCAGAGGAAGGAAGTCTTGGTGATGAACTGACCAAAATTCCCCTGCCCTGTATCCCTGGCAGTGCGAAGGGGGAAGGGGCTAGGGGAAAAGGTGTTTTAAGGGTTTATTTTGCTTCTCGTTATCCTCCCCTGATTCTGTTAGTAATAAATTTCACTTTGCAACTGAAGTTGAGCCTGTTTTGTCCTTGAAATATTTCTCCCAGTCCTTGTTTCACTCATGAAGCCTGTGATCATTTTTTTCCCTTTTCCCTCCTTTGCCTAGCTGTAGCAGGGGAATGTGAACAAGCAGCTCTTGTGGGTGCCTGGTGCTGGGCCAGTGTCAAACCACAACAGCAGTATTTACACACACACACACAACTATTCCCATTTCCCTGCTGTTGGCATAGTGAAGAACAAATCACATCTCCCTAAATCTATAAACAAGCCCTCTGGCACTGTTCAGTCAGACTAATATATTTATCACATAAATTATCATTGCTATTAAATAGTTCTTTGCAAATAGAAATCTGGAAAGGATTTATCTCTGTCCTTAACTTCCTGACACTGTTCAGATAATTTTCCATCCTGCCTGGAAAAACACAGCTCTCACAGAGACTGGAGTGACCTCCAACCTGCCTGCCAGAAACTCCATGACAAGATAATGCAGGATATTTGAAGATTACATATTATCTCCACAGTAACTCAGAATATGCTTGCATTGAGGATCAGGCTATCAATACATCTATCCAGACAATGCCATTAGCTCATTTTCCAGGCCTTTTCATTCTATTAACTACAAAAGACCTACAGTGACAAGTAAATTCCTGAGGAACTAAGTGCTGATGAAGGTCAACAACAAATGTACTGCTGAAGAAACCGTCATACAGAACTGAGAGAAGAGACATTATCCCTTTGTGTGTGAAGAAAGAGGAAAATGCAAGCTGAAGAGAAGGACTTCAGGATTTTAAATTGCTTCATCTGCTCCTCCTCTTTAGGAAAACATATTCACCACTACAGGGTGATGCCTAGTAAAGCAAATCGATTCAGCATTCAGCATTAAATACAACTAATCAAGTAATTACATGCTTTTATTCTGAGGAAGATTCAAAGCAGAAGAGACTTACATTGCTCTCAGTGCACCTACCAAACCATCTGTCCTACATTACAGTCTGTCTTCAAGAACTGCTGAAACCAGGATGGGCATTGTTTTTTTCCTTATCTCCTGTTAATGGGCCCATCAATGCCTTTCTGCATGACTCAGAGATAATTCCCTCTGGGAGACATTTCTGTTTAGTGGACCCACCACATGACTCACAGAATGATACCAGCCCATTGTGAGATGTTCTGCCCAGCGGGGAGGAGCGAAGCATCCCCACCTGGATATAATCTGGGGTTTGGGACACAACAAGCAGTCTTTCCACTGGATTTTCAGAGGAAGACTACATACTTCTACAGGATCACTGCTCCAGCAGAACCACATTTGCCACTCCAGGAGGACTGCAGCCACCAATTCAACTGGACTGGTACAACACCCTGACCAAGAGAGTGTCAGGTTGTATTCTGACTCTATCAGTAGTTTTTCTTTTGTATTATTGCATGTATTTTGGTTTTGATTTCTTTTCCTTTTCCTAATAAATTGTATTTTTGACTTGGAGCGTCTCACTGGTTTTGCTTTCAAACCAAAACACTACCATAATTTGCATTTTCCCCCATTTCTCCCCCACCACACTGGAAAAGGGGATAGCCACATGCTAAATTTGAATTAAAATATTCAAGGCTAAAAAGTGGTTCCAAAAAGACACTTCGCTCATTTTTGCCCTATCCTGCTCTCTCAAATCATTTATTTAAGGTGATTTTTGTTAGTTTTTAATTACAATGGTGTTGCTAGCTTAAGAAACCATTCAGAAGGAAAGAATGCTGTCAGAGAGCACTGGTAATGTGAAGCACTTTTATAAAACTCATTTCATCAGACACAGCTTGAAGTAACAATAAAAGATTTTTGCATTAGCCATGCACTTCTGAGAGGTCCAGTGTTGGCAGTTATTTATACAGAGAGTTGGGTAGAGAACAGACACAAGCTGACAATTTCCTTGCAACTTCTCTGTTACAATACAAGTTGGGAATTCTCCTTTTCCCATTGTGCTTTCATCAGCAGTTTCCTCTAAGTCTCAGTCCAAATAATACTGGAGTGCAAGACATGGAAATTTTGGACCTGATACTTTGGGTTTTAAATGACATCATTGGCTGTCCTGCCTTCTTTGTGTAGACCTACATAAATGTACATAGTATTAGTGAAATTCCTTATAATGACTACTTATTGCAAAATGAACTGTTTTGTTATTGTGGTAATGGGGCATCTTGAAGAAAAAGAGAGAAAAGTATGTATTTTCTCATCTACTGCATTTACATCTGAACATTATTTGAGTGGTCAAAATACAACATGAAAGAGTCTGAGGAATTAATTTAGCCTAATAGTCTAATAGCCTAAACAGGAACCTTTGTGTTTGTTTGGTCACCTATGCCACCCAAGACAACCTGGCATTCTAGTGGAAACTTGTGAGTACTCCAATGTGGGCCAGACAATGAAGATATTTTCCAAGAGAATGTGAAATTTTGCCTGAATGGTATTTCAGTCAAGTTAGAAAGGTGCTACAACAAGCAGGAAACAATTAATAAGAAAATTCAAGCAGATAAACAGCTGAAGAAGAGCTAGATGAGAAAAAAAGAGAAAAATTCAGGAGCCTTCTAATACTATTAAGGTCTTGAATCCACACTGGTGCCTTAAAACCTTCCTCTGCATTCCTGGGGGAAGGACTTTTCTTCTGTAACTGAATTTTATAACTGCTCCCAACATTATATGAAAATATACACTTGAACTATTTGCTTAAGTTAAAATAACATGATCTTTTGAGATAAACAGGTATTGCATCAACAGTACAGCAGAGCAGATGCTAATGATGAGTTCAAGAAACAATGAAAACTTGTTAAATGCCTCTTGAATAATTCCATTCAAAACTGAACATAAAGCACAGGCAAGGTAAAAATGTACCCTTGCTTGGAAAGGAATCAAGCCACTTCCCTCCTAAGAGTCCTTGCCCATGTTTCCAACTGACCTAATAATGTATTAACAAATAACATTCAGTCTGAAATTTCTCTTTCCTTCCATTAGATAAAAGAGTACACATACCTCACACTATACTCAAAGTTAGTGAAACTGCTGTTTCAAGAAGTCTTACAGAAGATAACAAGTGCTTCTAGTTTAAACTGCAAGCTTCCCATTTAACCTCAATTTTCAGGCATCCCCCTGAAGACTGAACAAGATGCATAGGAGGAGAGAGCAAAGATGTGAGCATTGTCTCTCCTGGCCACACACACAGACAAGGTGTCAGATATTAAAGGAAAAAAGCTATGGAAGGTGTCCTTACCAAAGGAAATTATTGTATCATGCCAGGGACAGACACTAAAATTCAGAGCAACTGGAACAGTACAAGATACACAGAGAAAAGCAAAAGCTAAGGTAATGTAGTGGCTACATGGTACTGCCATCACAACCATCAACTGTGGTAATAATGCAGTCAAAAGGATAAACTGAAGGCCCCTTCAAAGATCTCTGCTCTGCCCCTATCTGCAGTACTGCTAACACACATCAGTCACACAGGTCTCCCTGTCTGCACTGACACTGTCTGCCAGCACGGATGTGTCAGCATCAAACAGCACAGCACAGCAAAGGAGGTCATCAGATCCATACCTAACGATCTCATCAGTTGTGGGGTTACACCTGGTTGGTTTGGGAAAGCACATAGCTCAAAACTTTGTTTTAGGAAAAAAACCCACAAAACAATCGGAAGGTAATTGTGGTGGTTTGACCAGGAAGGAGTGGGAATTCTGGGAAGCTGTGGTCAAACCAATGAAGGTTTTGGGTTTGAGACTGGCACCTGGTGTAGCCAGTGGGGTTTGGACACACCTCCGAGAATACACAGGGGTTAAAAAGCAGGGCACTGCCCTTGGCACTCTCTCTTGGGACGTCGCTTCGAAGAGGTCAGATCACCCTCCCCTGTCCAGCCTTGCTGCTGGGCGGGGGAGGGGCAGCCATGCGGTAGGCCCGGGGCCTGGACAGAGATGGGGGTGAGAAAGCTCTCAAGGATGGAAGGGTGGCGGAGCCCCAAGAGACATCCGGCAGTCATCCCCCCCCCCCCCCCCCCCGGAGGGAGAGAGAGGAGAGCCGGCGTCTGAATGTGATAGCAGCCAGCCCGGGAGGAGAAAGGGGGGGAGGAGTGCAGCCTGGCCGGCGGAGCAGCAGCACCTGTGGGAGTACCAGCATTCTGAGATAGACAGAGACTGAAAACTTTTAACCCTTTCTTTCATGATTGGGGCCTTGCAAAAATGCTAATCCTCCTCGAAGCTGAATAAGAAGGGAGATGAGAGATGAGATGAGACAAGGACCTGGCCCGAAGAACGTGGAGATGATTGAATGGGGAGAGATGATTTGGAGTGGCCTTTTGGCTGGACTTTTCTTGTGGTCATGGACTCAGTTGTTCCTGTGACACAGACTGCATTTAGGGGGAAGCAGTGGCTCAAAACCAGGAGGGTTCTTCGTGAGGACCCCCCGGCCCCAGGGGGTTGGAAAAATATGGGGGGGACAGATGTCCCAAAAGCAGAGACTGTGCCTTTTTGGAGTGAGACAAGGCATCCTTGAAAGACAACCCTAAAAGCAGCTCTGGCCATGCGTCAGTGGTGAGAGCACTGGGCATGGAAGGAAGATGTCACAAGCGGCAAAAGGACTTTTTCCGGGCGGTGCCGAAGTGACAGGGAAGCACACGAGGTTTCAGTGTGTTTCCAGGGGAAGCCTATGGAACAAGAAGGACTCCTTTCCTCTTCATGAACTGCAGTTTGAGTATACTAAAGTGTGGGGCCAAGGCTGGGCAGTTGGTGTTTTGGGAGAATGTATCGGATTGGGAAAGTCAGGTAGTGGGGAGGGGGAAAGTTTTTTTGTAAGGTTTTCAATTTCTTTTTTTCTTTTCCTTATAGTCTTTCCCTATTTTCCTGTAGTTTAGGTAATAAAGTGTTCTTTATGTTTAAGTTGGAGCCTGTTTTGCTTATTCCTGGTCACATCTCACAGCAGACACCAGGGTGAGGCATTTTCATGGGGGGCACTGGCTCTGTGCCAGGCTCAAACCATGACATTTTTGGTTCCCTGGACCGGGAAATCGAATTATGGGAGAATGATGAGATAAAGCTGTGAGATGGGACCAAGAGGAATAAGAAAAAGCATGTACTAAGTTAAGGTAGATAGATAGTGAATCTAGGGTATTGTTGTGTAGAAGTGTTTTGTAATTCTGTTGATAATTTTAGAAAGTGTATTCTCGGAGGTGAAGGGTGGAATGTGGTGGTTTGACCAGGAAGGAGTGGGAATTCTGGGAAGCTGTGGTCAAACCAATGAAGGTTTTGGGTTTGAGACTGGCACCTGGTGTAGCCAGTGGGGTTTGGACACACCTCCGAGAATACACAGGGGTTAAAAAGCAGGGCACTGCCCTTGGCACTCTCTCTTGGGATGTCGCTTCGAAGAGGTCAGATCACCCTCCCCTGTCCAGCCTTGCTGCTGGGCGGGGGAGGGGCAGCCATGCGGTAGGCCCGGGGCCTGGACAGAGATGGGGGTGAGAAAGCTCTCAAGGATGGAAGGGTGGCGGAGCCCCAAGAGACATCGGGCAGTCATCCCCCCCCCCCCCCCCCGGAGGGAGAGAGAGGAGAGCCGGCGTCTGAATGTGATAGCAGCCAGCCCGGGAGGAGAAAGGGGGGGAGGAGTGCAGCCTGGCCGGCGGAGCAGCAGCACCTGTGGGAGTACCAGCATTCTGAGATAGACAGAGACTGAAAACTTTTAACCCTTTCTTTCATGATTGGGGCCTTGCAAAAATGCTAATCCTCCTCGAAGCTGAATAAGAAGGGAGATGAGAGATGAGATGAGATGAGACAAGGACCTGGCCCGAAGAACGTGGAGATGATTGAATGGGGAGAGATGATTTGGAGTGGCCTTTTGGCTGGACTTTTCTTGTGGTCATGGACTCAGTTGTTCCTGTGACACAGACTGCATTTAGGGGGAAGCAGTGGCTCAAAACCAGGAGGGTTCTTCGTGAGGACCCCCCGGCCCCAGGGGGTTGGAAAAATATGGGGGGGACAGATGTCCCAAAAGCAGAGACTGTGCCTTTTTGGAGTGAGACAAGGCATCCTTGAAAGACAACCCTAAAAGCAGCTCTGGCCATGCGTCAGTGGTGAGAGCACTGGGCATGGAAGGAAGATGTCACAAGCGGCAAAAGGACTTTTTCCGGGCGGTGCCGAAGTGACAGGGAAGCACATGAGGTTTCAGTGTGTTTCCAGGGGAAGCCTATGGAACAAGAAGGACTCCTTTCCTCTTCATGAACTGCAGTTTGAGTATACTAAAGTGTGGGGCCAAGGCTGGGCAGTTGGTGTTTTGGGAGAATGTATCGGATTGGGAAAGTCAGGTAGTGGGGAGGGGGAAAGTTTTTTTGTAAGGTTTTCAATTTCTTTTTTTCTTTTCCTTATAGTCTTTCCCTATTTTCCTGTAGTTTAGGTAATAAAGTGTTCTTTATGTTTAAGTTGGAGCCTGTTTTGCTTATTCCTGGTCACATCTCACAGTAGACACCAGGGTGAGGCATTTTCATGGGGGGCACTGGCTCTGTGCCAGGCTCAAACCATGACAGTAATATTAAAAAAATACAGACACATAAATCTACTCTAGCTTCATAAAAATGTAGATGTCTCCTTTGCCCCTTGGTAACAGTCCTGTCCTGTATTTAACGGACGAGTATATTTGTAGTTGATTCTAAAATGAAAGTCACAACTCTTCCATATCTCACTTTCCATTTTTCCAGTGAAAAAGACTGGATGAAGATTGTATGAAAAAAAGATGGATAAAGCTCAAGCATTCTGAACTATATTTCCTTGTTCTATTTTACACTGATTTTATGTCCTTACATATGTCCCTCTTACAGAATTATTGTAATTATACTGTCAGCTAGGACAGCTAGATTAGATCTTACTCTGAGGAAAAAGAAAAAAATAGTGGGAAGTCATTAACAGGATTTTTCATTCAGAAGAGTGGGTAATGCAACAACACAATAATAAGTTGATACTGGCAGAATACAACAAAACGAAGCACACTCTACATGCACAACAGGGTAAATGTATTTTTTAAAAGATACTAGAAAAACCCTAGTTGTATGGTTTCGCCATACAAGAAATAGACTGGTTTTGAAGAATGTTAATCAGGTATCTCCTGGCACACACACAAACACATACTTAAAATTAAAATCAAAAAGTAAGTCCAATTTCTGAAAGAATGGAGTATAACTACTTGAATGACTTCTTTTTCTTGGCAAAATGTAATAATAACTCTACCCTAAAATTTAACATACACAAATACGTGCACTAATTATATTTTTATTTTCCATTATCAGAAAATTAGGGCTGCATGAAACACATGCAAAGAAAGTTGGGCAAATTTAATTCCTGTATTCTTCCCTAAACCCAATTTGGGTTTAGGGGAGAATAAAGGAATTCTTATTTCAACCATTGGTAACAGATTTGAATGACAGAGTAAAATTCAAATGAATACACTGAGAAGCCGCATCTCAGGAGCAACGCAAAACAGTCTGTGACACGCTTCATTGAAATGGATTTGCTTTACAGTGATGAATGTTATTTCAGAGTAATGGGACAATTAAGCTGTCCATTTACCTTTGCATACCATTTCCAAAACACATAGCATAGCATGCAATAATTGAATATTACTGCCAACATAATACTAGTCTCACTTGAAAGTGATGGCTCCATATCATAGTAACAGTTCTCACCACTAACCCACAGACCAGAAGTCCTTTGACATATGCTTGTATTTTTGAGACAGGCAGAATTTCTTCAGCTGCTCTCATTATGCAGAAGGCAGAGCTGCCACTTCCCACACTGAAAATTTAGGAGTATGAATAAAATACCAATAGGGAGCTCCTACATTCCTTCTATGCAGTCTGAAGAGAAATAAGCACGAAGAAAATTGATAGAAAAAGCCATCAAAAATGTGGAAGAAGTAGAGCCAACATAATACACTCTGTTTCTTCTCTTTGGCTGCAAGACTTTTGCAACAGTGATAATTTTGTGTTGCAAAGGCTCTGCAGGACTTTCAGGCACATGTTTGTTGGGAGATAAGCAGTAAACTGGTACATTATTGTAGGTGTAATTTCAAGATGTGTGTCTGCAAAAACCTAATACATCTTGATACTAAACCCATTTCAATGTCCTATTGAAAAGCAGATTTCCAAGAAGTCTCTGGCTAACAAAGTCCTATCCTTCTCCTCTGTTGAAATACTGATGTAGCCCTATTCATGTCCTAGACATCAGACAACTTAATAGTATTACTGAGAAAAACTTGGTATTAATACTAAAAGAAAACAGTCATTAAGCATATTTAATCTGCATATTTTCTATTCATACAGATTTTAGTCCATTTTTAGTACTTCACACATTTCATGGTTAACAGGTAAAATACTTGCAATGCTGTACATCTTGAAACAAAACACTGAGTTTAATGCATTCAATGCCACAGATACACCAGGACAACTAGGAGAGTAACTAGACAATGTGTTTGGATTCAAAATGAAAATATGCCCTATGCAAGGCATTCCTACCCAAGCAAAGTGATGAACAGGCTGCAGTAGGGCCCCTCAGAGAAGACCTACAACGCTCTCAGGCAGTCAGGGACGCAATCAGGGATAGGTGTTCTTTCTTCCAGCATTAAAAATGATAATTTTGTATAAGAAAAACTCTTGGTGTGGAGACCTGCACTTCCAGTTCTGCCACTACAAACAGCTAAAGGGAAAAATAAAACCAAAAAACCCTCATGCAGACACAGAGTTGCCCATTTACCTTTACATTAAAAAACGTCTTTGCTAATAAGGTCTGAGTGTCCAAAACTGTGCAAAATATGTACTTTGAAGTTCTGTAGAAAAGCTGCCAATAACATATAAAATCATACTCCTAATGTCTTACGTTATACTAACTTCTACAGACTGTACATTAAAGGATTTATTATTGAATTTGAATGGGTTTCCTCATTTCTTCTTTTCAGATAATCTTTGATAAAGCTTAGAATTTTTTTTTAATTTTATTTAATTCTTAATGTTTTAATCCTTTAGGTTTGGTTACTCCAAATTAGAGCATTAAAATCTCAGGCTGCTGAATCTAAAATTTAAGGATTTTTTTCTTAAAGAACGGTACAGATTTATGTATCCAAACTTCACCCCCTGCACAAATTACATCACTCTCTTCTCTTAGTGTTAGCTTACTGCACTACCTCAGCAATCTAAAACTTAATTTTGAATTTTCCAGTTGAAGACTATATAAAGCTAAAGTTTATTTTCCTGATTTGTATTGTTTATAGAGAATAGGGATGCTAAATAGTGTCAGGTCCTGTATCATCTCTGAGGCTGCCTGTTAATTTCTGGACACTAGGCTTTGAGCCTGCTGCCTTAGGAAAAGGCCAGCTTCTTCTGCACCTTTGGATGTATTCTGTCTACCCTTGTGAATTTACACAAGTCCAGTCTATTAACCACTCCTCATTCTTCTTTGATGGTGAGTACTAAGTGCTATATCTACACATCCTCCACATACCTCCAGGGATGCTGACTCCACCACTTCCCTGGACAATCTGGTCCAATGCTTGACAACCTTTTTGGTGAGGAAAGCATTCCTAATATTCACTCTAAACCTGCCCCAAAAAACCTTGAGGCTGTTTTGTCTTGTACTATCAGTTGCTCGGAGAAGGGGCTGACCCTACCTAGCTATAACCTCCTTTCTCAATTGCAGAGCAGTAAGATGTTCCCTGAGCCTCTTTTTCTCCAGGCTAAACACTCCCAGCTCCCTCAGCTACCCATCACAAGCCTTGTGCTCCAGACCTTTTACCAGCTCTGTTGCCCTTTTGTGGACATGTTCCAGCAAAGTCCTTCCAGAACTGGGCAGCTTTCCAGCCACTCTGTCCCAGCCTGTGGCACTGCCTGGGGTAGTTGTGACCCAAGGGCAGGACCCAGCACTTGGCCTTGTTGAACCCCACACCACTGGCTTCAGTCCATCAACACAGCCTGTCCAGATCTCTCTGCAGAGCCTTCCTGGCCTCTAGCAGATCAACACTCTCACTCTACTTGGCATCACCTGCAAACTGACTAAGGGTGCACTCAATGCCCTCATCCAGATCATCAATAAAGATATTAATCAGGGCTGGCCCCTACACTGAGCCTTGAGGAACTCTAGCAGTGACCAGCCCCAGATGGACATAACTCCTTTCAGCACCACTCTCTTGGCCCAGCCACCCACAGTTCTTTACCCAGCCAAGTGTCCCTCCATCCAAGCCCTAAGCAGCCAGTTTGTCCAGAATTATGTTGCCAGATACTATGACAAAAGCTTTACTGAAGGCCAGGTAGACAACATACACAGCCTTTCCACCATTCACTAAGCTGGACACCCTGTCATGAAAGATCAGGTTCTCAAGCAGGAACTGCCTTTCCCAAACCCATCTGCCTGATCCCCTGGTTGTCCTGTATGCCCTGCATGATGGCACTCAGGATGATCTATTCCATGACCTTCCCTAACACTGACAGGGAAGGTCAGTGTTGCTAACCTTTGCTGACAGACCTGCAATTCCCTGGATCCTCCTTCTGGCCCTTCTGTAGAGAGCCATCACACCTACAAACCTCCAGTCACCTGGCACCTCCCAGGTTAACCAGGACTGCTGGAAAATGATGGAAAGTCTCAGTGAGCACATTCACCAGTTCCCTCAGTACCTTGGGATGGCTCCCATCTGGTCCCATACAATTGTGTGTATCCAAGTAGTGTGGCAGGTTGGTGACCAGCTCCCCCAAACCGTGGAGGTTTTATACTGCTCCATGTCCTTTGTTTTCCAGCTCAGAGTGCTCACTACCTGGGTAACAACTGCTCTGACCATAAAAGACTAAGGCAAAGAAGATATTAGGTACTTCAGCCTTTTCCATGTCTTTTGTCACTGTTTCCCCGTGCCTCCAAAGAAGGATGGACAACTTCCTTAGCCCTCCTTTTGTTATCAATGTATTTATAAAAGCACTGTTTACTGTCTTCTATGGCAGTAGCCAAACTAAGTTGGACTTTGGCTCTTCTGATACTCTCCCTACATAACCTCATGAGATCCTTGTAGTCCTGCTGAGTGTGCTACGTTCTCATTAATGATTTACTGCATAGTTAGCTTTTTCCCCTGCAAGAAGTTTCTGCCTAGTGAAATATGATGTCATGGACATTTAATCCATTTTGTACTTTCAGATTCATCAACTTTCAGCAGCAGGAACCCTCCACTATTGCTTCAATACTTTTTCTGCTGCTACAGTGTGTCAGCTGTATCAGTAGTCATATTAGGGTTGTTTAATGTTATGGGTTGTTCAGAAATGCATATTAAAAAGACAGAAGCCTTGGTGTCACAAGGGAACATGGCTGAAGTTCTGGTGTTTTGTTTTGACCTATTCTTAGCCTCTGATAACATGTCACAACAATAATCATAGTTACTTGTGTTCTTTTAGGAAGGATGGGGAAAACAAAGCACTACTCTGTGCAAGCTGCTGCTGTAGTACTTTGTAGTAAACCTGGCCCCTGCAGAAGGGCAGCAGAAACTGTTTCATGAATGCTTCTGTTCTTAGGGTTTCAAGAAGACACTAGTTGAATGGAACAAAAATGAAGCAAGTACATGCAGGGATATGTGCAGTCAATCCCACAGCTTTTAAAACCACATGTGAGATGTGTGGCAGCACAATGCTGCTGCTCTGTAAATGCTGGGAAGCGGCCCTGCTGGCAGCAATTTCCAATATTAACTGAGACACACAGATAGGCTACCAGTGTCCTGCACTTGTGTAATGAAAGGTGGCTCCATCCAGTAACAACCAGCAGCCATGGGTTATCTGCTGTGGCCTGACATACTCCATGATCATGACCTCCGTGTTTCTCTTCAAACTCTCTTGGCCAACTTCGCACAGATTCATTCTGTTCCCAGGGGATTCACAGAAATTTGCCTCCTTCTCCTTTCCCTCCTCAGAAACCCTCTTGTAAGTTGGAGAAATACCAAAGTGAGGAAGACAAAAAGCCATTAACTAGTAGTGCTTAATGGAATAAAATTACCAATAAATGCCAGTATTTAGGAAGTAACTTCTGCCTAAGCAAACAGCATTGCTTACTGCATGTGCTTAAAATATTCACACCCTCTTCTTCCTTTACTCAGGGGATTTTTCTCTCCATTAAAAGTCAGCAGATAAGAGCAAAAAAAAAAGCTATAATTACTGCAATGAGACTTCCTCAGCTCAGTTCCTAATAGTAAGTGCATGTACACACACACGCACACACTAGGCCTCAAGTGTTATCAAGCTCTTATGGGACAGAAAGGTCTGCTACATAATGGTACTTGTTCAAAACATACAGAGCTATTACTTGCCTCTGAAAAAATGGCAAATATCATCAATACAAGAATCCAAAACTATAGTGTATAAGAAGTATTTAACCAAAACAAAATGAAAAATGAAAAATGTTAGAACAAAATACAGCTTGAAGTTTCCTTGCACTGTGAGTTTTCAGCAAAGTCAATCTTTGTATCATCCACACACAAATCTTTTCACTAAAAAAGGAACACATCTTGCCCATAATTAAATGTAATTGACTATAATGTATCATCTTATTTACAGGAAAAGTAGGGAGACCTGTTTATCGATGGGCTGGTTAATCCCATTTTTAAAATCTGTACTGTAGAATAGCACTAACACATCAATAAAGTAGATTAAGAATCATCCATCCAACAGATCTCCATAAAAGTAACCAAAGAGAAATTACTGCTGCTTGGAAAGGCTCCTGACTGGATTTATGAAGTGTCATTGGCATATTTACTCTCAAGTAAATACAGCTCACTGCAGAGTAAATTTCCAAACAGCCAAAGATCAGTAAGAGTGGAAAATGGCAACAGCAAAAGTCACGAGGATTCATCTGATGTATGCTGTAGTATGTAATAACAAGGTACATCTCAAAGGTAACAAAAAGTCAAACAGTCTTGAAAGTTGCACTTTATACTTTCCCGTTTTGAAAACATACCTGTTATTCATAAATTTGGGGTTGCAAAGAACTGAGAGGTAACTTCATAGATAAGATAAGCAATACCAGATATAAAAAATAATCTTTTAGATATATATGAATGCAAAACTAAAATCACTATCTTTTAGATAGTGATTTTAGGGACGAACATGTAAATCTGCACCATTTTGAGAAGGATCACAATCAATCTTAGCTTCAATGTTTCAAGAAATGCAAGTGTAAATGAATCTTGTTATCAGTACAAAATGCTGTCTTCATCTTTTGATAGTTCAGATCTTGAAGGGCCCATTTCAGCCTAGCCATAACCCTTCTCATTCGCCACAATTACTCACGCAGACACCAGGATTAGCCCTTCACATAACCCTTTCTCCCACATCTGCTTGTATGGCTCCCATGTCAGACACCATCCCCTCTCAATAAAAGCACTTTGTGCCCCAGCCACTGCTCCATGACTTCCATGCTCAAAGGTCTGCTCACAGACTTCTGGTTTCAACTAATGCTTCTCCAAGAGACAAGGACATTCATTTGGGTTTTTGTCCACCTTTAATCATCTTTCAGTTTCCCAAGGCCCTTAACACTGCTCAGGCAGATAGAAATAAATTTCATTACTTTAAACAAGGCTAATACGGAAGTTTGCCTCTAGACATCTCTGATACATACCGTATCTGAAAGTACCATATTGAAAGCTATTGAAAATATCAAACTTGTCAACAGTATGAAAGCCACTAATGTTTAATGCTAGAACATAAAGTTCAAAGAATGGCTTAATGTTATCCACTGCCTAAATAATGCTGGATTTAGCTTATATTTCTATCACTGAAACCTGAAGGTCTGTTTGGCTAAATACAGTATTATTGCTTTTTCCTTAATGTATTTGAAAGGGCAATGCTACAATCTTTTGACAGAAATACAGAAAAATAATGCAGGTTCTTTTTATAATTTTATAATGAACTACATCCTGGTTTACACTTTCCTCCGACTTACTGCTCCAGGAACAACCATACAAGAGTCATCACTGTCAAGAGAAGGCATCAGTCCTCAGCCAAAAAAAAGAGAATTTGAAAGGCATGGACATAAAAGGCAGAAAAAAGACTTGCATAAATAATGTTTTGCTTTTCACAATGCACATGCATAATTTTAGAAGGCATACTTCTAATAATGGATTGCTTGGTGCCAGCAGTATGCAGGAAAAATACACATATCCTCTATTTACTACTTTTAGCTTAACAACTCCCATTCTATTTCTGCCCTTTTCTCCTTTGCCTGGTCCTCAGCTACATTTATGTTATACCAAACAGAGTACACTGCCAGTAGTTCAAAAACCTACTTACAGGAATCATCCAGTTGGCCAGGTCACCATACTTAGACACCTGCATAGCTCCAAGCATCGTCAAATCAACATGGCCTCTGGTAACAGAAAGTGTGTAATTAGCATATCATGTTCAAGTAACAGCCCACAAATCTTAACAAGCTTTTGTTCATGCTCATTACATCAATTTTAAAATGGTGGCATATGACAAATGTAGCAACTGTTTGTCACACACGTAGCTGGGGTTTTTTCCCCCCCCTAGATGTATCACTGATGCAAATGTCTCTCTTTATGCTTACTGAGCCTCAGAAATGTTCCTACTTTTGTCTGGTTTGGTTAATTGCATGTGCAGTCAATCATCTCTGAATTCGTACTTTTTAGTGCACTCCTTAACGTATTTACATGCACCCATTATCTTTTCAGAGCCATTAGGATTTAGTGTTTGTTTGCATCCAAACTCCTTTCCAAAAAACAAACAAAAAACAGGTGCAGACGTTGAATTTCCATTAAGGAGGTGGAATGAGGATCACAATTGCAAGCTGAGCAAAGAAAATATACTGAGTGCAAGTACAGATTAGATACTTGGAAATGACCAAAAAATAGTTGTTAAAATGTCATTACAAATGTGTTTATAGATGGCCAGGTGGTAGTAGGCACAAACATCACCATGGTATCTATTAGTGCAGTGGTTTTTTATTTCCAATAGCTAGATTTAACCCTCTGTAAGCCATAACTGATTAAGTCCATGATAATTTTACAGGTTGTTAAATGCTAACCACATTTGGAAGAAATACTTCTGAGTTCTGATGCAGTTTATTCTTTTCTGTTTCAAAAAGATCAGAGTTTGTGTTGTTACATACCCTCTTATCATTGCAAATGATTCATCACTAGAGAAATAGGAAGAACCTGGAAGAACAGTGACTGTCTCCTTACCTGTAAAAGAAACAAGATACAGTACGCATTTTGCTTCTTTGACAAATGAAGTCACAGCTATTTACCAAGAAATAAGAGATTTTTATAAAATTCCTTTGGATTCAGTACAGCTACAGCCTGATTATACTTACAACATCCCATGTAAACCTAATCAATCCTATAGAATTGTGAAGCAGTTTGTTAGAGTTTCTAATGATAGGCTTGCCTGCTGTTTGACCACCAGCAGGTCCAGGCAAGCACCAGGAACATCAGAATGTAGGAAATATCTATGGATTTTAGCTTTCTGCTTCATTTACAGAAAAAGTGAGAAGTAACTGTCTTTTGAAACAGAGGAAGATAAAGCCTTCAGGACCCAGAGAGGCTGCAAAGAAAAGCAAGCAGATCAGATTGAACAGTTTATAGTGCTAATGATGAAAAATACAAAAAAATAAATGACAGGTCTAGTCTATTGTTACTTTTTTAAAGGGCACAAGAAAATGTGCTTCTGTGTTCTGTACTGTGCTCTGAACAATGCTTGATGCAAGCAATGGAGCACACCTGGAAGAGTCTTTATTTTGACTCTGTTCAGGGCCCTTTTCTTCCTCTTCTGCCTGCTCTTTGAATCAGTCTAAGCAACAAACATTTACAGAGGGTGCCTCTGATAAGGCAGAAGAAACACAGATGAAGATGAAATTATAAAAGAAGCATGGTAAACTTGAGAGAGGAAAAAAATATACAAACCAAAATATTTTAGCAAGATGTGACGTACTGTAACAACAAAGGGGAAGGGGAATGATGCATCATTAAACAGTTTCCAGAAAACAGAAGAAAAAAGAAAATGAGATTAACTAAGAGAATGGGAAAAGGGAAAAAAACTGTGCATAAAACTTAAATAAGAGATCTAAGATATGTGCTTTACCTACTGAACTCATCTGAGGCATATTTTATGCGATTTGTATGGAAATTAAATAGAATAGTATAGAATTAAGGTCATACAAGTGGTCTTTCACACTTCTCAAGAATTCACCATGCTAACACTCAGACCTGGTGAGACAGCTTGAATTATCTTTCCCTACAGGACACCCACCCAAAGCAGTGACAGAGAAAACAGGGTTTCCAGGCAGCAACATGGAGAGAGAAGCCCAGGATAAAGTGACAAGGTAATGATGAGAAGAACGACACACAGGCTTAGGACCACAGAATAATGTAAAAAGAGCACCACATTACCCACTTCTTAGAATGCTCTCAGGAGGTCAGTACTTTAAAATATTTCTGCTGTAATACAGTAGTCTACCACCTTTCAGTTGCAGTCAAGATATCCTTCATGTGAGACATTAAAAAAATGAAACTAACAGAAAAATCCACACCTATTTCAGAGCATTAAAATTACATTTGCAGAGAGAAATTTGGCAAAAGCCCAAAACAGGTATATGTTTTAAAAACTTTGAGCTGGACTTTGGGGCTGAGGGATCATTCCAGTTAATGAATGAGAACAAGATTAATTTCTATTTCTCTGCCATTCAGCTTCTGTTTTCTTCACATGGTAGATTGGTGGTAGGTCTGATGCTTGTCTATCCCATGTCCTGTTTACTGCAGCTTCAGAGGGACATGTGAAGCTGCTTAACATCGAATTAACAATAGTACAATAATCTAATTTTCTTGTTGCATTCTGACCTGTTATGTTAGCTTCATGTCTTCCAGATTGGCTCTTAAATAATATTTATCAACTATAAATAACAATTCAAGACCATCTCAATTTCCATGTTAAAGCATAATTTTTTTTCAGATAATTTATTAAGTTCTTGGATATTTTTTTCACTGTCACTCTGTTAATATGTTCATTTTTCATACACACCCATATTAAAACTTAAGTTCTAAAATGCATGCATATAATTTCACTCATAGTATTTTTTTCTTCTAAATATTTTTTTTCTTCCAGTGAATCCTCTGACATATTCCTTCCTGTAGTTCTTGAAACAATTACATATATACTGGTGAAATGCTGGACTCAATTTCTTAAATGATTTTTTATTTCAAACCAGACAATGGCCTCAAATAACTCCACATTTAAAATATAGTAACAGAGGCAATTACCTAGTGCTATGATAAGCATCATTTAGCTGAGCCAAGCAGCAAATGTTTCACGTCAGTGAACAATTGCTGGACTGATATTAAATTAAAATCATTTTATGTCAGTGCTTTATCTCCTTTTGACTTTTCAGAGTTTAACTGTACTTGCTAACAGCCACTGAGAAAAGTACTCTCTGTATAAATACATATGTAGACACCCATACATGTATTTGTATGTATGCATGTGTATATTTGAATAAAAATGAAATGTGTATCTTTCCCATATGAAAAAAACAAGTCTAAAATGTCAGGTCTATAATCAATACCATTAATATTAATGACAAAGTCACAAGGCCTATTTCTGTTTGTCACAATGCAATATTTAAGTGTATTTTTACATGAAGACAGAAAATGTACACAAGCACAACTTTTCCATGAAAACAACAGAAATCAGATGGGTGCACTAAATCATAAGAAACTTACATTTTTATACTGAATAGCATCTTCTGAGGTGAAATGCCCTAAAGCAGCTGGGCAACGACAGTATGTGAGAATTGCCATTCCCTGCTAAAAGTGGCAAAAGCAGCTGCCCACAGCAGTGCCCTTGGTGGGCCAGATGCCAGCTGGGCAGCTCTTTCCCACTGCCTTGGCTACCACTCCCTCTCTGAATGCAAATGAGTTATATTCCTGGCTGGGAATAAACCAAGCCATTATACACAGGATGTTTTAATACATGTCCCAAACATAAATCATTGAAAACCATTTTCTAGAAGACTCAAGGAAAAGCAGCAGGAAAACAAACCCATATTCCTTTACAGGCTGCTCAAAACAACCTCACTTCTGAAAAGGATGATTTAACCATTTACTGATCGGCCTGGAAGACAATCTCTCCCCAAAGAAGAAGATTATCGCTTAAAAGAAGACAAATGCATTAATATTTACTATCAAATAAAACAGGTCTCTAGGTTCAAATACTGTATCAAAAGAAAAAAATTAAATTAACATGGTTATTCTTTTCCATTTAATTAAATTTAATTAAAGTATTTACCTGCATTAATCAGATCTGGATCTACTTCATTTTCAAGTGGATAAGGACCCTGACAACAATACAGATGTATGTCAAGCATTATAATAAAATATCTCTAAAATACAATTAATAATTGCCATATTATTTCCAATGCTTATTACCAAAACCAGATCATGGCAGACAGGCATTTTTTAATTTTTTAAATCAGAATTCTATTTTTTACCCGGAAAACATCCTGACATTACAAGCCACAGTTTATATCAAGTAACATATCAGGTCTTTAGGACTTATTGTTCAAGGATGTTAGAATTACAAAACAATCATGAAGTGAGAGGTTTGTTTGATCTGAGTTTCTTTTTGTTCTTAATCTAAGTGACACACATTTTTCAAGAAAAGGTCATAACTGCAACTTCATAAAGTTATATGACAGTAAAAATAATATTCACTTTAAGCTTTATTTAAAAATATGTTTGCTAAGGTTTACAATGCTTAGTCTTGCAAATTCCTGATGGTTTGAGCCCAGAAACTTAAGGACATCCTTAGCAAAGTAGCACCATAAGCATAAAATGAGCATTTCCTAGAAAATTTCTCTGCAGCAGAGTGAGAACTATATAATGATATAATATAGCATATTTATTTTTAGCAATATCATAATCAAGTTGGAGGCGCACAGGAAATAAAACCCAGCCACAGCAAAATAAAAACACTATAATAACTGACCAAGATACATCCTTACCAAACCCAGGACTCCATTTTCACTCTGTAAGTGAACGGTTATGTCTGGACTGATGAAGTTACTGGCCAACAGTGGGATACCAATACCCAGATTAGCTGAAAAAAGGCGGTTAAGGCAGAAACACTTATTGCAAACTAGTAAATTTTAAAAAATTACTTCTATGCTATGAGTAGAATAGAACTGTTCCACTCACAAGCACTTTTGTTGTTACTTAAATACCTCATATTTGTGATTAATTATTTTGCCATTTGGACTGCCTAATTGCATTCTGTCAAATCCTATATATGATAAAAATATCAATGTGCAACTTCTACTTCATTTGGGTATTAATAAAATGAGAGCACCTCAGAGTCCGGTAAAGACAATGAGCACACTAATCAACCTGTTCTAAATAAACCAGATGGGTTTTTTATTCTAGTCAGCAATCACTTCAACCTATAGCACATCTATAGTGTGTGGATGAGGATACCATACATGCCATCTTCAAACTCCAATGCAGCCCGTTTGATGATCCTCTCCCTCACATTGTCTCCTTTTTTTTGCTTGGCTGTTGAGTCTTCAGGCTTTCGGATTGATAAGCGCTGCAAAGTAAGAAGTAATCATAAGTAAAGATTAGAATCCAGATTCTTGCTTCTCAAGACACAAAAGCTTGATTTGTGATTGCACTAAGATACTTGGTCTAAGAATAAAGTTATTTACTCATCTTCTACAAAAAAAACCCTGACCTTTTATTTTATGCATTCAAGCTTAGCTAAGCCAATGGAGTCATCAAAAATTGCCAGCACCAGCCTTAGAGCAAAATATTATTTCTTTCTCTGTATCGCCAAGCCTGATACATAGAGAAGTGGTGAAGAAGGCACCAAGCACTAGTGCAAATACTAGCAAGTCTCAGATTCATTACCCCAGAGATACCTAAATAGATTCGTAAAAAGTCAGCCAAAAATACAAATACTGCTCTCTTTCTGCATTCATTCAATTCAATGAGCTGTTCTAGATTTATAAGGATGAAACAGACAAATGCCATTCACCTAAAGATACTGGGGAGCTAAGAATCAAAATTTTCAAACATAACTGTCTATAATCTTGCACACCCCATGAATTTGTTTCCTGGCATTTTCTCATCTTAAGTTAATGTTTTGTAAATCACATGCAGGTGAAAATGCCATGACATTTAAGAAGTTCGTAACATCTTTCTTTTAAATTATTGTCTACATAGATTATGTTCTTTGCACATCTCTCCTATGCATGTAAAATTCATCTGGGAAACATCATGTCCTGCACCCCCATATGTTTTCCTATCTTCTCCTACTTCAGGCTACAATTAACACATCAGAAAAAAATTATCCTGTTACCTTTCATCACCACAAAAGAATTTTTGCAGAGTCACTTTCTCCTTAGGCAGTCAGAAACAGTCAATATAAATCCTTTTGAATTTCCCATCACCTTCCTTTTTATGCCTTGGCTATTTTCCCTAGAATTGCTTAGCTTGTGGATTGATAAAGTAGGAACAATTACAGAGAGTTTCTATACAGCAAAGAGAAGGCTGGATAGAAATTATAGCTGGTGCTACAGAAACCACTTCTAAGCTATATTAGGCAGGAACTGCTATTTAAAGCCAGTAAGAATTATGACAGACTAGCTTCTCTTTATTTCTTTATTTCTTACATTCTTCATCTCCTCTCACCACTTACCATACCCACTGCTTTTCTGCGTACAGCCAGCCGATTTATAAAATTTAACAGAAGAGTAAATAAATCTGCCATTTCCTTCCTATAAGAGCAAGAGCTGCCACTGCCGGAATTACAAAATTGCATAATCAAAATTAATCTCTGTTACAATTTTGCTTGGCAGTTTATAGTAGCTTTCTCCCTCACCCCTGCCCCCTTTTTTTCCTGAAGCATATAGGGAAGGGGGCAAATGATGAGGTAGGTATTCACCAGGTATTCAGTAGGTATTGACTAAAGAGATATTCACTTACGCAGCCAAGATGCAGCAGAAGCAATGTTTAATAAATGAAAAATTATTTCTGTCATAAAAGGTAAAAAGCTTTTCTGGGAGATAATGCAGCCATTCATAAGAAGAAAAGAGGCCATTAATTGCAATCTGACCCAACACAACCAGAGGGGGAAAAAAAAGGTCTGACACATCTGTTTGCAGTCAATTACTCAACAACATGCAAGATGCTTTTGCAGAATGAACAGACGAAATTAAAAAAAGAGCTTCTTAACCTTAGTATTCACAAAAGAGAATGCTCAGAGAAAAGGCCTTGTACGACTTCCTGGGACTTGTGCTTTGATTTTAATAACAGAAGTTTAATTATTAAAATCCATTTCTGCACTTTTTTCCCACAGATTTTTTCTCCTGGTGTCATATATCTTCCCGTCTACCAGCTTATCAGATGAACAATTCCCACCTCCAGACTACAGAGACACAGAAGAAATACAGAATTTTCAGCTGCACATTAAAAGCATTGTCACATCACCAAAATGAATATAGGGACATAGCCTGAGTGTGACAAAGTCATAGAAACAACAAAGAACAATTACATAATCATAATTTTATTGGGTGTTTTCAGTGGTGGAGTATTATTGCAGCAATTTTAATAGCTATTGGCATCTTTTATTCAGACCAGAAAGGCCACCAGTTAGAAAAGTCCCCGATGAAAGAAAAGGGAACAAACGTTTGCAAGACCTTTGCAACATAACATAATTCAATGTACAGCACAAAAGGGACTGAGGCTGGCCCTACATGCCCACATCAAAAGCTGTCCAGTGGAAAAGAAAGTCAGATCCTTGTCTAGGTGTTCCCCTTGTCATACCTACAGCAGGTGAACTGAGAGGGAAGGAGAATTTAGTAGCATTTTCCACTAGATTTTCAACTGCAGTAAAGTCATCCAGGGCTACAGGCAGCCGCCCTAAATTATTCAGGAACTGAACCAGAGAGTCTGTAGTGAAAGAAAGAAGGCTCAATCCTCAGGCCCCCACCTAACTACTTAAGTACCTATCTAAGCTCCAGTTTTTAGCAAAACTTTATGGGTCTTTCTCACACTATTTTCTCAGTGTTAAGACTTGGTGGCTAGACTAAACACCACGTAAATTTTAAATACACCCCAAGCTGAAATATGTTGTGACTGAGAAGCTCAGCTACTTACTTCAATTCTCTTCTCAAACTTCTCTCCTTGTAACAGACGATCAACATAGATTTTGGGAACATGAATGTCTTCTGGGGCAAATGCTCCTATATCAACGATTTCTTCTACCTACAGAGTAAAAAAGGGAAAAGATTTAGAAAAAAATTATTCAATGAGAGGTTTTAATACCAATGAAGTTTTGAAATGAAACATTAAATTTACAGCAAATGATGTCAAGAAAACTAATGAATGGGACAAAATACATAGTTTTTAAAACAGATTAACTTATCTGCTCATCTGCTCTCTTCTTTCAAAGTACATTTCTTTACAAAAAATTGAAAGTAATTTATAATTTTACTGGCCCATTTGTATGGCCAGCTTGAAGAAATAATAACTGTGTATATCAGTTACATCGGAGTTGTTTGTAACTACAAAAAATTTCTGCCCAAACAGAGAAGAACAATATGCTACTAACAAAATACATAAATATAAGGCAGAAGTATTAATTTAGAGGACACAAACAGAGAAGATGAAACAAAAGTTTTCCATAGTGCACTCAAAACTAAAATAGAAAACATGTGAACTGTCATAATGGGTTGCAAGAAAGAAGACAAAAGATGAAGATCTAGAAGATCTAGATCTAGTCTTTATAGTTAGTGAAACAGAGATTCAGCACAAAACGACACTCATCACCTGTAGTAGATTTGAAATGTCACCTATCAGGAGCAGCCCAGATAACAGGGGTTTTCCTTCCTTCTAGGCCTGAATTGGGGGTGATCTAGTTAGACATGCTGCTATGGACAGATACCTGCAGCTAAGGCTCTCAGCCATGGCTGGTGCTTTCCCTAACAAGTCTGAGGTACACAGAGCACATCTCACTCTGCCACACAACAGATTCTAATGTTAGTGTTGTTTGCAGTTGCATCCAGCCACAGAGAAAACATGTAATGTTAGAGCAACAGTCAAAGATAACATACAACAATCTACTACAAAGAACATAACAACGTACTCAAAGATCAAAAGACAATTTCCAAACTGCTGTATCACCAGAGATTCATTAAACTCTTAAGCCCAAAGCTTAATAACTCCAAAACAAGACCTGGGATATGGTAAGGGTAAATCTCTGAACAGCTGTCACCAGTGAAGCAACATTAAAGAGTTTAAAACTCAGTTTGACAACCTACTGAACAATATGATCAATACTAAAATCTATAGTACATCTGATAGAAAATCACCTTCCTACTGTGCCTTGAAATGTGACAATAAACAAACAAAGAAACCAAACAACCCACCCTAAAAGCAGGAGAGGGAAAAGAAAAATTAAAAAATAATTAAAATAATGATCACAAAATCAGGTTCAGATCATCCCCCAAAAAACCCCTGGTTAAAGAGACAGACAGGATGTGCTGTGAAATCTGCAAGGCAAACATTCTAAGCAAAAGACAACAACAGCTACAGCAACACAAGCCTCAGTGCTCAAGGAGAATAGAGCCCACATCCAGAAAGCCATTACCCACAAGATAAGGAGAGCCAATCAAATCAGTATCTTG
Organism: Zonotrichia albicollis; assembly: GCF_047830755.1. Taxonomy (NCBI): domain Eukaryota; kingdom Metazoa; phylum Chordata; class Aves; order Passeriformes; family Passerellidae; genus Zonotrichia; species Zonotrichia albicollis. The sequence continues at coordinate 20,294,409 of NC_133860.1, forward strand.
AAAATTCTGATTTGGGTATTCATGAAAAAATGCTAAAGTTTCATCCATCTCACTTGAAGTTTCTGATTTTACACACTCATTTTAAGATTAATATGGAGACCAAGCCAAACACAGGGTAAAATTAAAAAATCCTGAAGCACACAGCTGAAGCACACTGCACTTTTAGTGTAGTGACTACTGTCAGATCATCCTCAGAAGAGAGGAGAAGCAGGAAACAAGACTTTCCAATAAAGCAATAGGCAAGCAGATGATCTGCTACCAGCAGGACTCCCAAATTCACCCTTTCTAATTATATTTATCTTCACTTATCAGATGGAGAACTAGGCCTAGGGAATACTAATTGCTCTGATTTGAACTTTCTCACAGAATAACTACATTTATTTGCTGCAGCAGCTGAGATTAAAAAACCAAAATCTTGGCACAATTCAACTAACTCAGAATTATACTGTCAGAAAACTTGACACACTGAGTTTCTCCCCCCATAGAATACACCAAATAAATTATTCATCCAACAATAAATTATTGGATTTTGTTATCAGTCACGCCATTCTGCTAATTGGTTTGTATTTTGTCTCTTGGGACACAGCAGTCAGCCTGATAGCTTTTCCTCTATTATTTCCAAACATTATCCTAAATGAACACAACACTGCAAACTGTATTTTGTCCTAGGGATTTCAGGTAAGCCAAAGGATCCCTGACAACTGGAACACCTTTCCATGTTCTACCACTATGTGGAATAAGCATCAAATGTAGCTAAAATTAAATATGTTCAATTACCTCCACAGCAGTAAAGAGGAATTTTGAAAAGGGATTAAGAATTTGCATGTGATATATGAAAAATTAACTGTCTTCCAGTTCTGCAAGTGAAATAATCAGCACGTTGCACGGAAAAGGGAGAACTGAAGCAGAGGAAGTACAAACGCCATCTGAGTGCTCCAGCTCTCTCTCCCAGGGAACTGAACGATGAGGCACCACACATGGGCTGCCTGTCATCAGCAGAGCCAGAGATGAAGCTGCGCCAGCTGAAGTGACACCAGGATATCATGGCTATGGGAATCAGCACCCTAGTGCCTCTGGCCACTGCAAGGCATTGCCCCACTAACTTCCTAGAGAAGAATGATACAGCAAATTCAATAGGAAGGACCATCACTGGGCGTATTCACTTCTCTTTCAGGTTTCGTGTTTCTTTATGAGCAGCTCTGTAACACCTCTGTAGATGAAGCCTCAAAGAGAAAGGCAGGAGCACATCCATATTAATAATTCAAAGGATGCGTGTGAGTTTTTCTCCTGCTCTGCTCTCATCATACCTATGCTTCTGTTCTTTCTTCTCTGTACTCACCCTGCCTCAGGCTTTATTTTGTATTATGTTATTTTGTAACATACAGAAGAATCTTTGTAAACATCAAAAATCATTATGTGTCATCCCACCCAAGAGACACCAACTCTGGCAAAGCACAGAGAGGGAACTAATCAGGGCAGACCACCTCCTGTACTCTTTGTAATTAGAAAATCAAAATCCTCTGGTACCTTTTAGATGGCCTTGATCACGTGTGTTCATCTTAAATCTTCACTTCATCAATGAACAAAAAGACAAAAAATGTTTACATCTTTGTAAACACTTTGTAAAAAGTAACTACGAGAGACCATGAGCTCTGACTTCCCTCTTCTGGGAAGGCTCTGATGCCTGATCCAAAAATCCTTTCATTGCCTCAAGAGTTTCACAGTACTGGGGATTTCTTCCTGGGGATAGTGTTCTTGCAAATCTTCTCTGATTGCTGACAGTGGAAGGAGGATGAATGAATTCAGTCCTTCCTAAACACTGGTTTATCTGTAAGTACACCCAGAACATAAAAGCTGCTTTCCACTATGATTCACAAGAGCCTTCTGCCTTCCTTTTCGTATCAGCATTCAGAGGCAGTGGTCCTTTGCTTCACAATATCACTTCCTTCTGTAATTTACATCTACTTTTCTCTCGTAAAGCAATTTTAATTCCTTTTCTTTACAGAAATTCAGCTATTCTTCTAGTTTTATTCCAGAATTTCTGAAGGCTCACAGAAAGAAAAAGGGAACCTTGATAGATATGGAAGTAAGAAAAGTAAATAAAGTAAGAAAAATAAAAACAATGGTTCCTTACCAAAAGTTGATAAGGAAACAACAATGACAAACTATTATGCCAAAACACTCAAAAATAAAAAAAGCCTTTGTTTCTAGTATGTTCCTTTTATCTATTTCTGCAGCCCAGTTATGTACTTTATGTTATGTTAAATATTTTCAGCTGGCTAATTTTTAAATCTGTTTTCCTAAAACTAAGCAATAACCAAAACCTGCAATTTAATTCCTTATTACAGAAAAAAAATCAAAAATATGTGTGCATGAAAGAAAAAAAGAGATGGGGAGAGAATCACAGCCTAACAAACCTAGGCATTTTTAAGTAGCTTATTTTTATACTAACTTCATTAAATCTCTCTATCACTACCCTAATTATCCTAGTTCATTTCAGTTCCTCAAACTGAAATAATAATCATTCCTAGCAGAACATTAGTAAAACAAAACATTACAGTTGGTTAAATGTCCAAAATAACAAGAGGAATGAAATAAAATTTAGCCACTTAGATGCTCAAGACAAACTCATCAGTACACATCATCAGTTCACTACTGGAAGAGTCAAGATGTCAAAAATTCTTTGTAACATTTATAAAATCTTAAAATTAAAAAAATTTAAAATACATAATAAGAGCTATAAGAATAAATTTTATGTGTCTGCATTCAAGATCACAGAAACTGTGATCAACCAAACATTCATGATGGTTAATGACAAACAATAGGTGAAAAAGTTAATATTAATTGTTTAGACTGAATTTCAAAAATAGCTTTGATATTATAAAAGTGTGAAATATACTCTGAAGACAGTCCACTCGAAATTAAGAACACACTATACAAACTTTCTTAACTACAGAAAAAAGCAAAGCAGGTTACTACTGAGTTCTGCAAGCAGGCAGATGAAACAGATGATCTTCTGAGTCAAATTCTTTCCTTTTGCAAGATCAGACAGACCGTGAAATTTCTACTGTCAAAATCCTACAGTAATGGAATGCTAGCCAGTCAATATCCATACTGAAAAAGAGACTTTTACAACTTTAAAATCAAGCAACTACCAAATAGTTTATCAACATTTTGATCAACAATTACCACATTATGGTCATATTAGACTTCAAACAGATGTTTTCATAAGCTTACTGAAGGGCAGGGAACAGTAAAAACCTGTAAAGTTCATATTTGTCAGAGAATCTTTCACACAATGAGCCTGGTCTGGGTCTCACTGAAGGTGCACACTGAAGGTCCGCTTAGCCAAATAGCCCTTCTTCTTAGCAAAAGGATCTTAAAAGGCAGTGTGGTACTTCTGGTTATATTCTCCCAGCTGCCAGCAATGTGTCAACTGCAGGATGTCCTCAGTCAGAGGCTGGACATACATCACCTTCTTCATAGCTTCTGATGAGCCAGGAACTAATTGTTTTCTTGAAACCCAAGAGAGTCTATTGATGCATTTCTTAAATTTAACTATTATGTAAAACACTTCTTATTACCTATTGTAATTTCACTGTGTGCTCCCTTCTCTGTGCCATACAGAAATAGCACACAGCAGTTGTTTATTTGTCTGTTTCATGTTGTTGAAGATCTTATGTACCTTTATGTTTTTCTTCTTTCTAGTAGACTGTTATCCTCTGTAAACACCACAGAGAAAAACAGTGAGATCTGTAGCCAGTATGTCGTATCTGATGATTAGGAAAGCAAAACCGACATAAATCTCCTACATTTGTCTTCAGGTTTTTCACCATGTGGCTACAGATCCTCCTAAATCAGGAGCCCCTGCTAGAATATACTCAATTCACATTTGTTTTCTCTGCTCTAAATCTCCTCAATTACCACCTATACTTGTAGTTGCCTCAGGCTTAATCTCCTCTCACACTTCTCTGCACCTGCTCCCTGTTTTCTTCAACGGCCCCTTCCCATTGCACGCATTTGACATCTTCCTCCATGCTGTACTGCTGACAGCAGAGAAGAAGACAGACAGCAGTAAATAACCAGCTCTAGATCCTCACACGCAGCAACTCCAGGATATATACCACAAAGAAAAGAGGAAGCATACTTGATTATCTGCAAAGGCTATGTATTTGTAAAGCTGTGCACATGCATGGAAGAATATGAAAAATTTAGCCACCAGTCTCTGAAGAGGGTCTCCTACACACATAGCACTACACTACGGAAATTTCTGAGCTAGTCACATATTAGTACAAAAAGGATACACAGTAGTCTTAGGTTTCAAGAACATGTTCAAAGTCTGAAGAAACTGACATTTCTAAAAAAAATTCTTCCATTAAATTGATGGGCTTGTTTGTTTGATGACTTGCACTAATATGTCTATATAATTCTGTATCCACTAAAAAGTCAAAATGAAGATAGCTGTTTTCTTACCTCCTTAAATTCACTCATTTGCATTTTATTCTATTATTTTATGGTAAAATTACCTGAATTGAAAGCATGAGAGGTGACTTTAAGATCCAGCAGTCCAGCAGGCCCAGCATTACCAATCAAACCAGGCTCCTACAGCAGGTACACCTAGGGAGTGATTCTTTCCGAAACCCTGTGGTTGCTCTGATATAAGTCATCAGTAACCTCCTGCTGGCTGTGATCACATTTTGTGACTTTTCCTTTCTTGATGAAATGAGGTGATAAAGCACCCAATTTGTATTCAATACCTAGGTTCTTAACACAAAATAAAACATAACCATCCATGTGGAATATATACAAAATCATCTCACATCTGGAAATAGAAATTTTGGAAAATTGTTATTTTAGATTATGTATTATGTAATTACTTTTCAATAATAGAATTAAATAACAGGAGAAGAGCCAGAAGACAACAAACAAAACTCCCACAATCTGTGAATATGGTCTTCATTTGCTAAGGGCCAATCAATAGCAGAAGAACCTATTTAAGCCATACTCAGCTGAATAAGGGGACTGACCTCATCCCAAATACTTCCACTCCAGAACACAAAAGCTGCTAACAACAGTAACTGTACTGGAAAATAATTTGCCATTTTTGCAAACAAAACATATGTTGCTTTAAATACATTATTGCTGTACTTTGTTACTTATTTTCAAATTGCTTTAGATTGACAGCCTTTGAACTTATTAGAAGGTAAAAATAAATAAATTACTTTTTTATTAAAATTAATCACATTTTACCTGTAATAATTGAACTCCCAAAAAATCCCAACCATAATCACAACAAAAGATTTTCTTACTCACATCTGAGAATTGCAAATGAAAAGAGACAAGAAGAGCTCTCATACCCTACACATTCCAAGAAATGTAACTTACAGGTCAGGAGATAGATTTAAGCTTTACTTTCAAAAGTAAACTAAGTGGAATATAAATACTGAAGTGAGAAGTAGAAAAGCAAAATAAAATTAAGAAAAAACCCAGAGATTTCATTGCATTATCAAAGGTGGGTTTTGTACTTTAAAATCTATTTAAGCGCAATCAAACCCCGCTCAGATTCAAGGAATATCTCTAAGGATCAGACCAGAGCATGCTCAGCAGGAGATACACAGCAACGTAATACCAACATAAAACAATGCATTAGCAGCTGATTTTAGCTAATTCTGTTGCTGCTTCTCTCTGGTAAGAAAGAGAAGCCCTGCAGGTATTTCAGTAAAAGTAACAAAAAGGTATTTTCATCCAAAAAAGGCATGTTCTACGCACACATCTATAAGTTCTCCTTCTTTCAGGTGTTCATTAGAGACAGTGGTGATTTTCAAAGAGTTCTGGAAGCTACTTGACATGCTACTGCTTTGTTTCTCAACAAGGAATTAAGTGTGGTCCATTCCACCTTCAGAATGACAGCAGATATCCCAACCTCCCAAAATATTCAAGATAAACAAACTTCTCCACAGTTTTGAGGAAGAAGTTAGTCAGGGTACCTTTCAAGGGAAAAGTTTGAAAGAAAGAAAACAATTGGTGTGGCTTAGACACTTTCAACAGACCACAGAAATATGGATATAAAGAGAATGTCAGTAACATATTCTAAGAAGAATTAAAGTTTTCTTGCACTTAATTGTTATCCTTCCTAAAAGGTGCCTGGAAAAGAGAGCAATAGATACATATGGAAATTTAAAAAGCTCTAAGAATAAAGTATTTATAAAAGCACTTTTTTATTATTTGAAGCTGGCAGAAACATTTAAATCAGTCCTTTAAACTATAAAAATGGAATTTTTTGCTTATCATAGCCTTACAAGAAAATTCAAATTTCACTAGAAATGGTGAAAAATTGTCTTGAGCACAAGTGCCCCTTATCCCACTGCTTACAGAGCCAATTGGCTACATACCTTCCCCATTCTAACTGGGATTATTTCACAGCATCACCTGAGTCAGAAGGGACCCACAGGAATCATGGAATGAAACTCTTAAGTGAATGGCCCATATGGGGATCAAATCCACAACTCTTTGCCTTTCTCCACTTCTTTCAGCAACACAAAGACTGATAAAATACACTTGACTTATTCCACAGGTTAACGAAAAGGAGGAGCGTGCCTGTTTCTCTGTAATAAAATCCAGGAACACCTGTTCAAACATGGAGTTGCTTTAAGATTTCTTTAGTTATTGCTTACTCCAGATGAATCAGAAGTTGCAAACTAAGGATCTTACTTTATATTCATGGGAATATAAATGGGAGTGTATTTCTACACACCAGACACCTTGAATGCAAGTTCTCTATAACAGAACTTAATAATATTTTGGGGAGGAAACTAAAAAGAAAAAACAGGAAGACTAGGAAACTGTTTAGGACTCAGAAAAGGAAAACTACTCTGTTGTCCTTGTTCATTCTTTTACCATCGCCTGCAGTCATTATTTTACCACTGTCATGCAGAAAAATCAGTATGAGTTAAGTCAAGCCAGTCTTCATATCTCAACCCATTACTTCACTTTAAACATTCACTTTTATACTGAGTAATTCCATAGCATTTTCAGGGGATGGATTCTTCAAGAGCTAAAAGGATGCTGCTAACATCTGATCTACTGATTCAATTACTCAAAAATTTTCACTCCAGCAATAGTTACGAGGCTGCAGCTTTTCAAATCTCCTATGTTGATCACCTGAAAAGAGACATTTGCTTCATGTCAGAATGCAGTCTTTTGGAAGATTTTCAGTTTGGATGTTAAACCTTTCTCATTCAATGCTAGAAATCTTCATCAGAGATGTTAATAGCACAGAAAACAAATTAATGCTTTAAGACACCAGGATAGATGCCTGTAAATTCCTTGAATCATGCGTAGAACTCTCCCGTATTTTCAGTCCTATAATAACGCATGATTTTAAATGCAATGACAGTTAAGTCACTGATTGATTCACACATCTTGTACACAAAGCAGAGCTGAAAATTTAGAGCATTTTAAATTTAATTTTCAAATTCTCATGATAGAAGACTCGAGTACTGTTAGTGAAATATACTTCAAATGCACAGTCTATGAGGCTTTCTATAAAATGTTATGAAAAACCCTCTAAATTTAGCTTTAGAAGCAAACAGAGGCTTTCCATCAGTTTCTCCAGCACACTTACTTCCTGGCAATCTGCAGTATCTACTGATCAACTGCGAGCTTCCTTTTTCTTGTTCTTATTGAATGTCATATTTGCTCTTAACATATGTGACAAGGATAAAAGGAATTTTTTTCATTGAAGAATACATTCACATCTGCAATGAACTTATGAAGTTGAATGCTGAGAAAACTCATGATACACATTCAAGAAAGTATAAGTTAGAAAGGAATAAAATATAAGGGACAGATAAAAGAAAAAAAACAAATTCAAATCTTCCAGCAGTGTATTATAAGGAGGTAAAATTACCTGAACAGCAGTCAGCAACAATTTGATCTGCTATGAATTTCAACTACTTAATATTCACTACCTGAGCAACAAAGTGCCAAATCTGAAGCCATTTAATTAGATGTTATATATAAAAGAAAAGCAATTGTAGGAAAAAAACCCCAACAACCAGGAAATAAAAAAACAACAGCTAAAAACCAACATAAAACTCCATCCAAACAAAAAACATCCACAAACCCCACATTGCAAAATTAAATATCAAAGGAGTTTATTCCCATGAAATCATAGAATAGAACAGTCACAGAATACAATATGCTGTTTTGGAAAGCACCCATTAGGATCATCAAGTCAAACTCCTGGCCTGGCAGAAGACACTCCAATAATCACATCATCAGAAACATGTAAGCTAAATGTGACAACTACCATATGAACTACCTTCTAGCTCAGTACTACTTATATTCCAGTACTTTTCTAATAATTCTAAAAGGGTCTGTGCCACAGCTGTACAAATGTTTTGTTGTTCTGTTTATAATAAGCACATGCACACACAGAAGCAAGGAACAAAATACACTGAAGAGAAATAAAACCAACAGAAGAGTACTCAAGTCTGGGAGCGGGATTCTTTTTGGGAAACTAAAATTGTTGTGGCAATGGTGTGTAAATGTTTCTAGGAGCTGATTTTCCAAAACAATACTGGTGGTCCCTGAATTTCAACTCCAATCCTTTTCTGATTTGCTCTTTAACTTTCCATGACTGGCATCGTTATGGCTGCCAAACTGGTTGTTAACATTGCTCAGAACCGTAGGAGAAAAGGCATTAAGCTCTTCAGCCTTCATTGTAACCTGCACAGATAATTTTAGTCCCTTCATTGAATGGTGAATGAAGTATTCTTGGTCTCCCAGTCAACTATGTACGTATTCTTAAAAAGATTTCTTGCTACTTTCAAGTATTCTTTATTTTGTATTGGGCTGGATATTTCTTAGAAGCTTAAGCTTTTTGGTTTGCTTTGGCTTGGTAATGCTTAGTCTCAGACATCTGAGCTTGGATCTCACTTTCCATCATGTTTCTTTTCTGTGTTTGAGATTACAATGATTGTGATCAAGGTCAAACTCCTATTGCTCTTCCAATACTTCCTCCACATTGGAAAATTTTATTCTCAAACTCATTAACATGGTCTTTCCCTAACTTCATTTCTTCTTTGCTATACCTCCCAAAAGGTTTCATCAATCCAAGTCTATGAAATGAGTCTTCCCAAGAGACATTCCTGATATTTTGCTATTTTCCCTTCTACACTTTAGAAGAATCAGGAGCTTGTATTTCAAAGTTGCTCTCCCTCAAATGTCCACTCAAATCTTTCAACTAAGATTCCTCTGGGAAAGGTTATTGTAATGTCTATACATAATATTTGGGTTATCTAAATTTAGACCCACAGGCATCCCTGACTCAGGATTTAGCCAAGGCCTACGCACATAAATACACTTATGCAGTCAAAAGCCCCGACTACCTACCTACATATTCAAGATACAAAGCTTTATATATTTATTTTATATATACACACGCACATATATATGCATGCACACACTTATATATATAATGTGTTATAGGAGCATATTATGGCAACTAGAATTCTACTGTCACTTGTGCTAAAAGCAGCTGGTAATGTGGCAGGACTAAGAAGTTCAGCATCCATCCTGTGACAAATGGGATTCTCAAAAAAAGCCTCTCTCCCACTGCAGATCCATGGGACGCTCCCTCACAACCATTGCCTAAACACACACAGACTCATCATTGAGCAGTTAAATAATATCAACAAAAGCTATAGCAACACAAAAGCTCAGTGGCTACAGCATTTGAACAGAACTTTAATTCTACATCTGTGTCTATTTATTTCTATTTAATTCTATTCTATGTCTATTCTGAACTGTGGTTTCACAGAAACACACACTAATGAAAAGTCTGTGCCTGTCCCAAAGCTGTTCTCTACCAGGCTTCACTTTTGAGTTCCATGGCTAGAGCATCCAGGTAACAAAAGTTTCTATTAGATTATCGTTTCACTTTAAAGTGGTACTTACAGGTTTTCCATAGTAAACTGTCACTGCGCAAAAATCTTGAAGAGTTTTTCAGAAAAGAGCTGTGCATGTGACGAAAGTTTTGCCATTGTTACAAGCATTTGGAGGTATAGGCATACACACAAAAAAAGGTTCATTTCAAGTTTCCTCAATAAAACCAAATGCCATGATTTAGCACAGATAACATGATACAAATAGCTTATTTTAGTCTGATTCTGTCCCTTAGTGCCACGCAGTTCATTGTACCTGAGAAAATGGTGCTCACTGATGTGGCTGTGTTGTTACTAGGCAACCAGAGATAAAATGCAGGGCTTAATGATTTTTATTTAATGCATTTTTATGAGAAAGTACACTCTCTTTTTTTTCCCTCCCTTGATATTATTTGAGGTGTAAATGTTATTTACCCAAGGAGATATATTTAGCCATCTTCTGTGATCTGAACAAGAAAATTATTCAAACTGGATATTCAAACAGTCAGTCAATAAATATTTCTAAACATATTGACCATTACCACTACCAAACACTTTCACGGTGGCAGTGGCTGAGCTCTCAAACCACTTCACCAGTGAAAAATATTCAGTAGGTATCACAGCAGAGAATAAAAAGAAAACAGATAGAGCTTGGGGTCATTTGGGACAGTTACAGACATTTATGTACTCTTTTCTGTGGCAGAAAGCAGGAGCCCAAGCCTATATCACCCTTTCCCATGTTATCATGACACCACATCTGGCAAGGTCACACCGTGCTTTCTACTGTGACTTGGGTAGCCCCAATTCCCTAAAAAAGAGGTGTCATTACCAAAGTCCCAGTGGGTTTCTGGTCAGAGGCATCTCTACAGGGAGATACACATGTTAAGAAGCACTCTGTTATCACAGCCCTAACCCTAGGAGTCTAGGCACACATCCAAGAGGCCTTCCTGCAACTCCAAGCTGCCTCACAGTTCATTTCCCATCACAAAATTCTATGGCTCTGTTGAGGGTCCTGACAGCAGTGACACCTCCTCAATTCAGTTTCACCTTCATTCAACAGCGTTGGAAGTGCTACCACATCTTAAACATCACACAAGCTCTCAAGTTTTTTCACAGGCCATGCTCTTTGTTTCAGTCTTTACAAGGGCTGGTGGCTTGTATGTAACTTCTGACCATTGAGTTTCTTTTGTATTGGCCAATTTCTCAACTCTCCCATCTTTATTACAGGAGCAGGAAAGTGTTTATAGCTCTGAAAAAAACAACCTGAAAACCTCAGGTTGAGCATGTGTGTGAGAGCTCAGGTTCAAACAAAGCTACAGGTCTAGCTGCATGCTTAACTTCTGCAAGTTCTGCAAGCTGAAGTGAGAAGCGATGAACTCCCTGCATCATTTCACTTTTATTTGTATATAAAGCCAAAAAAACTGATGCTACCAACATTATTTAGCATTTGTCTCTGCAAAGGTTAACTTCCAAGTAACAGGAATCATGCAATACAGTGGGATTTTTTTTGACCTTTAATAATGGGTCACCTTCAAATTAAAGTAGAAATTCCACTGGACTTGGCACAGTTAGATTTTTATAGACAGTTATCTGTTCCTCATATAACCCATCCTTATTTTCTTGACAGCAGATTCTACTCCCTCTCACTTAGATAAACAAAAGAGATGCATGCAACAGTTAAAAAAAATTGTGCAGATCAGTAAGCACTTGTTGCATTTAATTAGAAGCTTACAATCAATGTATTTCTGATCCCAAAATGAGTACTGATTGGGTACTTCTGACCATTTCCCTATTCAAAATAAACAAGGCTGAAAGTTTAATCTGCCATTTTAAAAATCAGTAATCCTTCACTGCATGTCTTCACTGCAAATATAACAGGTAACAGTCTGACTTCCTCCTTCTTCAGACACCACTATGTGCAGCCAATCTTGCTTCTCACAATACAGGAGAATTTTTAAGCAAACAATAGCTATCAGTCTGTGAGTCGGAGAAGTGGGGGGGTTTTATTTCTTATCTCCTTTTCTTTTATCCTTCACATCGACAGAATTTGTCTGCCTCTGAATTGCTACAATTATTAAGTGTCTGTCTGTACTTTAGATAAGGGTGTGTAAAACACCCCACAGACTAAAACTAGAGAAAAACAGCATTAAGTAAAGAAAAAAAAGTCCTTCACTGTGTAGGCATGTCAGATTTCAAATCTCCCCAGGTTAACTTTGCAGGACATGTTAACAAATGTTATTTCCAGTTAACTTTCTGTTTTCAACAAGTTCACAGATACCCTGAGACTGGATTTCCAGCAGTTTATATTTCATTAGTATCTTACAATGTCAAATGCCATTCCATATTTGTATCAATGATCAGAAACTAAAGTAAATCTCAGCAAGTGGGAAACAATCCTGAAAACCCCAGTTAATCACTTTATCTTTGAAGACAAGCCTGACCTGCAACTATTTTGATGAAAAGGACCAGAGCTGGCTTCAAGTCTCTACTCCTAGGTACTAGAGCTGTCTGCTTAAATTCAGTTAAATGTTCAGTCAGTTACAGAAACAGAGCTGGGAAAAGCACCAGAATCTGGAAATCCCTCCTGCCAAGACAGTATCTGAATTACTACTCCACACAAACCTTTTTCTTCTCCCTGTAAATGGGTTTGAGAACTTCAATCTTCAGCCTTGACCAACTTTAACTAAAATTTTTAGTTGCCTCAGTTCCCTATTGATGAGCTAAGACAACTTAAACTGCTCAATGCTGAGGATGTACTAGACACCATACAGAGATATTTCGTTCTCATTCCCTGGGTTTTAACACTTACACCCAAACACAACATTCTGAATTCCACTTTGAAAGAGTGACATTTAGAAGTTAAGTCAAGGATGGTTCAAAATATTTGTCCTAAATCTGTGGTTTTGTATCTTCATCTAATTTGTCCATAAAAAGCAGAATTGCAAAGTAATATTAATAACGCATCTTGCAAAAAGATTGACAGTTTTTTAAATGGTATTGAAAATGCAGTAAGACTCACAGTGGACACAGTTCACAGCAGATCTACTAACAACTGATAAATGGAATTACAGCAAGAACGATGTCACATCAGCTGCTCACTGACAAGAAAATTCTACCCTATCATACATGGATAGAAGAGCAGAAAGAGAGAAAGAGATGGAATGTAGGTGGAAGGCTTTGATCTACTTAAATTCTTTAAATGCCAGACTGAGCAAGGTATAAAGGACAAGTGTCTAGAAGAAAAGATTCTTTATTTAATTTTTAGATAGAAAAATACTTCAAACCTTTCTTAAAAACAAAACATGAGAATGTTTTGCTGTATTGGCACTGTAAGTCGTGGCAAATATAATGGTATTTTTTGTGATAGTTCTGTAAGGCATAAAGAAATAACTAAAGTTCCCAAATGTATTATCCAGAGATGCTTATATAACAAATATATTTTCCAAATAACATCTTACAAACAAACAAACAACAAACAGACAAAACCCCAAGCCAACCCCCAAACAAAACAAACAAAAAACCCTGAAGAAATAACAGCCTCTTCCATAAACCATTTTCTAGAAATAGTCCAGAAGAGTTTGTCTTGATCTTACTGCCAAACTGCACTTAGCTTTTATTAGGCATATAAAAAAACTTAACAGAGAGTGAAGAAAAAGCTAAGCGAGCAGTCTATCTTTTACATATTGCTATGCCTTAGCAACTCTCCAGGCACCAATATTTTTTCAGAATAGGCTGCTTCATGTTTTTAAATATTCTCATTTCAGACAAAGAAAAAGGGCAAAAAGAATGGAAGAAACTTCTAGATCAGCTAGTTCATCCTCATTCTCAAGACACAGCCAAATGTCTGTATCTTATTATGGACTGATATTTATGTAATTTATTACATTTTAGAGACCAGAACTGTGATAGCTCTGTGGTTTGCCTAATCTATGTTGTTATGTACTTGATTTTATTTTCAAGAAGTTTTGCATAAAGTCTTACGTGAATCTTCTCAAACAGAGCCTAAGCCTACTCTTTTCCCCTTTCATCCATGAATTACTTTATTTAACAAATTTGAAGGCTCTTCTTTGTTTCCCTTTCAAAGGCTGATCACAGCAAACACAAAGTCCTGCTCAGCATCAGTTGTACAGCAACAAAGAATTACCAAAGCAGAGCACAGTGTCAGGAGAAGGCAATCCAAGGAGAGAGTTAGACCAATGACCCTGATTTGAAATCCCCCAGCCTGCCTCCAGAATACCATATAAGGTATAGGGGTATTTTGACTATACCAGTATAGGGCTTACTAGGTTTCAATTCCCTACCTCCACTACAGTGGTTTTTGCAGCTTTGCACATAGGTTGGTTGAAGTTTCTTGCAGTTTTCCTGAAAAACAAAACAAAACAAAAAAAGAAAATTAATAAATATTTAAGTCCATAATAGCGCAATGAAAGACTTTTCAGAGATAAGCTACTAGAGGAATGTCTGTATTTTAACCATCACAAAGCTTTTTGCCAAATAGATGAAAAACTAATAAAAAAAAGTGTAAGGGAGAAAAAAGTATTGAGGAATTGTGTAAGATGCATCTGAAATGAAATCATATTTTTCTACATTAGGAAGTATTTATTACAGCTCTTTTGACTTTAAATCAGCACACTGTTTAATTGAAATTGAGTACGTTACTGATATCTTTATTTATTGGATCCAAAAGCAGCAGCAAGCTGGACTTTGTACAATGCCATTTTTTCTCTGCACAAGGAATGAAATTAATCTCCACAGGGGACCAGTACTAGGCCTAACAATCTCTCAAGCAAGCTTTCCTAACTCAGACTAGGATTTCGGATAGCACTTTACCCGGTAGTAAACGTAATCCAAGTTTCTTAATTAAAGACCAACAAACAAACAAAAAAACCACCCAAAACCCACAAAAAAACCAATCAAACAAAGAAAAACACAAAAAAACCCAACAAGATAAAAAACCCCAAATCTCTGTCAGTTTTCTAAGACTCTCGCATTCACGCTAAGTACTCCCACAGAGCATTTCTGTATAAAGGAAAAAGAACTTCTAGAGAATAAAAGCAATACTTAACATGTACACCTGTGCAACTGTACCAAGATCCTAGAAGCATAGGGGAAACAAGTGATCTGCGTCAGCCACTCCATGTGTTTTCAGAAAACAAACAAAGCAGCATGGCACACTTAATAATTAAGAAATACTATAAAGGCTTTAATGGTGTTCCACTGCTAGCTTCACAGCATTTTTCTCTGTTAAAAAGCAGAATTTCTGAAAATTTTTCCTCAAAATCCATGAAACCACGTTTCAAAACAAGACAAAACCTCGTTTCCCACATCGTTTTTCCACAGAAACATTCTTTCCCCCCTGACCATTCTTGTTTCACAGACTCACAGAATCATTTAAGTTGGCTAAAAGCCCTTAAGACGAAGGAGTCCAGCCTGCAGGGGCTCTCCCCCTGCCTCCCCCGGGGCCAGCACCGTGCCCAGCGCCGCAGCCGCTCCGAGCCTCGGGGCGCTGCTGCCACCGCCTGGCTCGGGGGCAGCGCCGAGGGACGCGGCCAAGGGCCGGCACCGCCGGCATCCCGACACGATCACAGCTATACCCGAAGACACCTATCTTGGGCAAACTCCGTTTTAATGGCAATATATAGTAGCTGTGAAGCCTCTAACAAAGAGTCAACCCTGTCCTGGGGGTATCAGGCACAGCATGGCCAGCTGGGCAAAGGAGGGGATTGGCCCGCTCTGCGCTGCAGCAGCCTCAGCCGGAGTGATGGGGGCAGTTTTGGGTGCCACAACGTAAAAAAGATACTAAACTATTAGAGACTGTGCAAAGGGGGGTCACAAGGATAATGAAGGGCCTGGTCTGTTCAGCCTGGGGGAGACTGAGGGGGCACCTCACTGCAGCTACATCTTCCTTGTGAGGGGACAAGGAGCGGCAGGCACTGATCTCTGCTCTGTGGTGACAGTGACAGGGCCGAGGGAATGGCCTGAAGCTCAGTTAGGGAAGGTTTAAATTGGACATCTGAAAAAAGTTTTTCACCCAGAGGGCAGTGGTCACAGCACCAGCCTGACAGAGCTCAAGAAGTGTTTGGACACCACTCCCAGGCACAGGATGTGATTCCTGGGGATGGTGCTGTGCAGGGCCAGGGGCTGGACTTTGATGATCCTTGTGGGTCCCTTCCAACTCAAGATATTCTGTGATTCTATGAATATCTTCTGCCCATGGGTCTTTTTGGTGGCTATACACACCCAAAAGAAGTATGTAACAATAAGAAACAAAAGGAAAAAACCCCACAATGTGAATTTATACTCTCCTCTGAGAGACGAAAACAATACTAGTTAGTAGTGATTCAGGAAAAACTCCCCTAAACTAGGCAGAGTAGCAAATGAGAAGAAAAACAGAGATAGAAAACCTGAATTAAAATAGCTAAGAAATGAATACAGATGGGGGAAAGGAAGATGACAAAACAATTCAATATTTCATCCCAGGTAACTACTTTTCTGAGCCAAAGATTTTCTCTAGATTGTAGGGGCTACTCTTGCCAATAAAAGAAACTGATATAAAATTATTTTTACATAGGGAGAAAACTACAAGAAAACATTTCATAATGTTAATTTGACATTAAGAAGAGCTAATGGTCTCTAATCTGACGTAATTTATAAAAACTTCTGCCATTTAAACTGTTCTTGAGTTAGGTAAAGTTGTTTCAGAAGCAGCAATCTTTTACAGGATCAAAGGCTTTATTTCTAAAGAACACACCATCCAGAAGTTTTATGGGATCAAAGGCTCTTATATAAAGAGCACAGCATCCAGAAGAAAAAAAAAAAAAAACAGAAGCACTACACTACACTACACTTATTTTCCAACACGGAATAATGTTAACGAGTTAGCAGCAGGAAATTCAAAAACTAGCTAGACAAATTTGCATTTTTATTTTAAGAAAAATTTCTGGACATCTAGATTCAGCAACACCTACAAAGTTCCATTGTTGCACTGGATTTCTAAGCTCACCCAAAAGCATGACATCTTTTCTCCCAGAGGCAAAAGATAGCAAACTAGCTCATAGCAGACTAAACCAACAAACTACATCCACTACATATCCAGCGATATGAAGATGCAGAGACACCTCAGGTATGAGCTGAATTTAGGTATTGCAAAACCAGTTGAAGCATGAAGAGATGACTTGACATGACTCTCACAGAAGAGGCTCTGATTCAGGTCATCCCTTCAACATTTCCACTTCTTTGTCAACAGTCTATTTTCATCACCAACAAGCCACATATTAGCTTGTAAAGCCGAGGTACACGGGGCCAGAACAACTAGCAGAATGGGACTAGGTGAAAAGGGAGGGGAGCCAAAGGAGACAGACAAATCACTCTCCATGATACTTGAAAAGTCATGGCAGTTAGGTGAAATACCAGGTGACTGCTCTGTGCCCAGGAAGATCATGGTGGATACTCCTAGAAGGGGTGCTAAGTGGCAGGGAGGACAGGGAGATGATTTAGGAGAGCCAGCAAAACTTCACTTCTGTTAGCCAAGTCCTGCCTAACCTAATATAGTGGTCTTGTATGATGGAGTGACTACATCAGTGAATGGGAGGTGGTTATAGATGTAACTTATCTACACTTCTGTAAAGCCTTTGACATGGCTTTAGAGCCCCGCAACATCATTGTATCTAATCTGGAGGAAGATGGATTCGACTGCATAGACTATTTGGTAGATGAGAAATGGGTTCAACAGTCACGCCCAGAGGTTAATGATCAATGGCTCAGTGACCCAGTGGACGTCTGTGACAAGTGGTGTCCCTCAAGGGTCTCTGCTGGGACCAGTGTTATTTGATATCTTCAATAATGACACAGACAAAGGAATCTAGTGCATCCTCAGCAAATCAGCAGAAGACACCAAGCTGAGTGGTGCTGGTGACACTTCTGAAGAATGAGACACCATCCAGAGGCACCTGGACAAGCTGGAGAAGTGCCCCTTGGGAATCTGATGAGGTTTACCAAGGCCAAGTGCTGGTGCTGGGTAGTGCTACACTGGGTAGGAACAACCTCACTATCAGCACTATCAGGCTGGGCATGAGCAGCCCCAGAGCAGCCGTGCCCAGAAGGGCTTGGGGTGCTGTGGGTGAGAGGCTGCACATGGCCCAGCCATGGCACTCCCAGCCCAGAGAGCCAAACGTGTCCTGGGCTGCACCCAGAGCCCCGTGGGCAGCAGGGCAGGGAGGGGATTCTGCCCCTCTGCTCTGCTCTGCTGAGACCCACCTGGAGCACTACATCCAGCCCTGGGCTCCTCTGAACAGGAGGGACAGGGACCTGCTGGAGCCAGCCCAGAGGCTACCAAGATGACCATAGGTCTCACACAAGGAAAGGCTGAGAGAATTTGAATTGTTAAGCCTGGAAAAGAGAAGGCTTCAGGGTGACCAAATTACAGCTTTCCAGTACCTGAAGGGAGATGGACTTTTCACAAGGGCATGTAGTGACAAAACAGGGAAAATGGCTTCAAGTTGAAAGAGTGGAGCTTTAGTTTTGATATGAGAGAGAAATTCTTTAGTGAGGGTGGTGAGAAAATGAAACAGGTTGCTCAGAGAAGTTGTGGATGCCCCATCCCTAGAAGTGTTCAAGGCCAGGCTGGAAGGACATCTAAGCAACCCAACTCACTGAACCGTCTTCCTGCCCACAGCTGGAGGCTGGAACTGGATGCTATTTAAGATCCCTTCCAAACCAGGCCATTCTGGGATTCTCTGACTATCCATAGAAGTACTCCCTGATGCTGTCCCTAATGAGCAAAGCCTCAAGAGAGGTTAAGACCTTTCTTAGACAAAATCTAACCATTGTTCAGTGGTGCAGAATAGTTCACTCAGCATGAAGATGCCTGAAATGAAATCCACCACAACAAGCTGTATGGGACAAAAGATCTACGACCCATGAAGTAGAACTTTAAAAAAACCAGTTTTAAAAGCAGCTTTCTAAAGAAGTTGGTGCCATTCTGAATTCCAGGACAACAACATAGCTTAATGTATGGGAATAGGAAAAAAATTAATGCCAGCCTGTGGTCCAAGTAAGTGTACCTTAAGAACACTTACACTACATCCTCTAAATTTATAAAAGCTCTTAGCTTGACGGCAATTAACAGTGTGGCAGACACACCATGCTACTGGCTTCACACTGTCACAGGAAACAACTATGAATAGTACCACACTGCTGTGAAAGTGGTAGCAAACAGCAAGTTATAAGATGACCCTATGTTTCTCTGTTCTGTGTTATCAGATAATCTTGTCTTATCCAGAAACAGAATAGGTCACTGCTTATCATAAACACATTCCTTTGAGCTAACAATATTCTGTATGGAATAGGACACCAGATGATGATCAGTTTCCATCTTCAGTTAGTTACAATGGAAGGGAGGAGTCAAGATTTTTAGGTCTTCACTCCAGATGGAAGTAATATCTGTTATCAGCTGTATTGTGTGAATGTGGGAGACATAACGAAGACTTCTGAAAGAAAAAGCAAGAAGGAAATGGAGAGAGAACAAGAGAACATAAAGAAGAGGGGGAAAGGAGAACACAACCAGTCTTTCCATGGAGAATGAAAGAACTTTTGAGAGGTATCTACTATGCATCAGTATGCATCAGTAGAAAGATACAGGATAAAAGCACACAGAGTAGTGGCTCATGATCAAAGACAAGGCCAAGGGGGGAGAGAGTTTCCTGTATTCAATGTACCAGGCCCTACGGAGAGCAGTTTAGCAGCCATCAAATTCATCTGTACACATACCAGAAAGTTCAGCTTTCAGTCAGAAAGCATATTATCTTGCTAATGGGCAGGTCAAGATGCCAAGGGTTGGGCAAAATAAAAACTTAATTATAAATTTTCAAGTATTTTAATTTAGTATTAATTATGTGGCTATATAAATATATATGTATAGATATACACAAGAAGGAAAGCATTACTTTATGGGTGTTATTTTGTACACATATTTTTCAGTTGGTTTTCCAACTCCTTAGACTCTCAATCAGCATGTGCTTGTAATAATCTGCACACGGTAATTACAACATTCACCTTTTCATCTGATAGCCATAAGACAAACAAATAAAAACCAGGCATTAAACTTAAGCAAACCTCTGCCCTGCTTCAGTCCAGGCCAAACCAGAACACAAACACAGCAATCCATATAGAAGATTTTCCCACTACTGCAACATCAAACTTTTCATTGCAAAGATGTTTAAATTCATATGATGCCTTTCCCTACACCACTGGTGATGATGAAATAAACTTTAAACACAGCTTTCTTTAGACAGAATCAGGTTTCCCATCACTGACTGGCCAGTAAACTGACTCAGTTTCCTTCTCTTCTGTTGTGCATGAACCTGTACTTCTTGGGTAAGCCTTTAACTGCTCAAGAAAAAGGACCCAAACTAGCATGAATATTGAAAGAAAGAGAATGTCACTAAGTTTCTCAACAATCAAACAATCATCATAATGACTTTGGTCTGCTGTGCCTCATTTTTAACTATGAATGCTTTACTTTACAGCTATGTTTGAATTCTCAAAAGTCATTAGAAAAAGCAATTACATTTTGGTGTTTTATAGCAGTGTAATTTGACAATAGGGAAAGACAATATGAAAGAATATGAAATCAGTAAAACATTATTTTCCCATAACACAGGAGACAGGATTCTCCTTCTCATTCATTACCTAAACTGTAAAATAATCTTTTCCCACCAGTAAACATGTCATACCTGAAAATTATGTTTCCTGCACGATCAGCCTTCCATGCCTTCACAAGAGCAAAATCTCCTGTAATAGATTTCTCGAGAATGAAGTGACGGCCATCAAACTCCCTCACCTATAAAGAAAAGTCCAAATTTGAGATGTAGGTTTCTTACAACAGATATCACATGTAATACTTATTTTAGGGGTTAACTTTGCAGACTATTATATTTCAGCTTCTTTTTGTACTCTGTACAGTTTTTACTGAAAAGCTGTATGATAACAGAGAGGCATGGAAACCTCAGTTTTATCACAGGCTATAAACCCCAGTTTTATCATAGTGTCTCTAGAGAAACATCATGAGAATCCATATTCCTCCTGCTCCATCTACTGGAATTAGACATGCTTTGTCTTGCACATCTGCCAGCTAATCAAAAACTGAAATGCTAAAGCAGAATTACTGAAAAAGGTCAAAAGCACTGCCCACCACCAAATCCAAAATTAAGTCAATTTAAGAAAGACCTCTCAAATCATGTCATCTAACAGGCTGAGTTTCATTTGGTTTTCCCTGTATTAATGATCAATATTTGGAACGAATGACACTATGCCTGAAGCCAAAATATGGAAGAGGGACAGAGCTAGTCTTTCAGTCCTATATAGAGAGGTGAACGACCACCTCTCTTAACAATGTAGAAGGTAAGAATATACACAAATATTACTTGAGAACTTTTTAAAGTTGCTGAAAGGGGAAGTATGAGAAAAGTGTATCAGATGTCAGTTTGCCAATACCATAAAAGGCAATCTGAGCCTTTATAAAATTATACTTCTGTGCAAAATGGATGTGGAGAATGGAATCAACAAATCACACTAGTCATGTTTTTAGCACTCCATCATTATTAGACTGAGTAAGGGAGATTTTCCCACACATGTCAAAAGCAAAACAAAATAAGAAAAATGTTATTAAAATTAGAAGCTGTTTATTGAACAAAACATTCTTCCAAGTGGTGAAACATCTTAATGATGCATGCAGTAAAAAAGTTAAGGGAATATAAAATATTAAGACAACGTATAGATACTGCAAATAGTCATGTATAAAATACATGAAAGCCACGGGTTAGAGTGGAATTACCTTTACCCCAGAAAAGCTCTTGAGGTGAAATTTAATGGTGTATGCAGCCTAATTGGAACACACAATATTAGCCCCACCCATTTCTGCAAGAAACATTACAGCACTGATACATCCCTTCTCCAAATTCTACATCCAACTTCAAAATGAAACCCTTGCTTCTACCTTGAAAGCCACAGTCTTTTTACTTCTTTGCAATTTTAAAAACTGAGTCTAAATTGCATTTCAAATGTTGGGAAATGAATTTCCTGAAATTTGTGTCAACTGAGCTCTTGCCATTTAGCATGAGAATGCCCCATTTCTTCTAAGGCTGAAGCTCCATGTGCAGCTGCAGGGCTGCTTACTGCATACTGCACTATGCTTACTGCAATATGCACTATGCAAGGAGCACCTGCCCCATGAACAGGTTTTACTTTGAACTTACTTTGAATACACAGCAAACCTGGTCAAAGAACAGTCACATGAAGAGTAACTCAGCAAGGCAGGCTTCCACTTGGACCAGGTCTTGATGCTAAATCACTCTAGAACTGTAAAAACTTCTTTAACACATCACAGAGGACAGCAGCAAGCAATGGACGCAAAGCTGATGTCTCTGGTACCACAGACATCCAGTTAAATGAATACAGTAGAGTTAAACTTAACTCCTTCTTAAACACCTGTTTATCTTGTAAATATGTTAGAAATTAATTTTTCAATGCTGAAGCCTTCCTAATGGTGATCAGACCTCTTACCTCTCTTGGCTGGCTGGCAATGGCAATCGTGCCATCTGTGTTGTACTTGATGGGTGCACCCCCTTCCTGCACCAGCGTCCCATAACCAGTACTGGTGTAAAATGCTGGGATTCCTGCTCCTCCTGCTCTAATACGTTCAGCAAGTGTACCCTATGGGAAAAC
This sequence comes from Zonotrichia albicollis, assembly GCF_047830755.1. Classification (NCBI taxonomy): domain Eukaryota; kingdom Metazoa; phylum Chordata; class Aves; order Passeriformes; family Passerellidae; genus Zonotrichia; species Zonotrichia albicollis. Next base: position 20,317,058 of record NC_133860.1, read on the forward strand.
ACATTTAAGAAATCATCATTTGGGAATAACAAATCGAACTTTGATGAATGGCTTGCATTAACTTTATTTTATATCCTGTTCATTCCTTCTGCACACAGTAGACAGGTGTGATCATCTATTTCTTCCTCACATTTTAGCTTTCCCATGTGGGACTAGTACTGGATATGGAAAGAAATGCTTGACACACAGTCATGAACTGCTCAAGATGACACTGTCTAAAACCACCTCCCAAATGCCAGGGCCCAGCACTTGGCTATGTCTCCTCTCCTTCAGTTTGTTTACCAACCAGTTATTATTTGTTTCCAGACCAATTATTCTTGAGAATAGTACAGAGTTATTTTTCTCTTTCTCACCCAGCTACATATCCTAGAAGGTTTTTCTTCTCTAACAGATGTACATTTTTCAACATTCTGAAAAAAACTTCAGAGCCCACTCCTAGTCAAAACAGCCAAGCATGGCAGATTGAGAAAGAAAGAGGGAGTCCAGTAATTTGGGTTGCCCATGCCAAGAATACCAAAAAGCTAACAGAGCAGTTTTTATACTCTCTTTAACCACCCTGCCTGCACTCTTTTCTAAGTCCAGCTATAGTACAGAATGCTAACAGCAAAAACTCCTCATTTGCCTTAATTATGAACTTACGGCCAAAGATGTGTGTTTGCAGTTCATTAATGTCGTTTCCCAGATTTTTTTTTATATTCTCTTGGATTCAAAGCAAGACAAAAACATCATGATCTATTACCCAGTTTAACAGCCTCTACAACATAGATTTTATTTTCCCCAGTAATCCTGCAAGAAGCACAGTGGCCTCTGGTTAGCTTTCAAAATGGTGGCAAGAGGCATATGCAAACCATGCAATGATACAGAGTCCTGTGTTCTAAGAAGCTTTATCATTTCATGATCTCACCATGACATCTTCCTTACTGTGCAAGAATAATACAAAAACCTCCCATTTTGCCTAAGGTTATACCATACTATTTTAGGAAAGACTATTTTTGTTGACACAATTGACACAAATATTTCAAATCCCCACATCTCCTAGCAAGCAATTAATTCACCTTACTGTTTCCCCTTATATACTGTAGACCCATTAATTCCATGCTGGATCTACATAACTTATCTGTAGCCACAGAGCCAGCTGCATGTCTAAGGAGTTCATGGTCACCTAGGTGAAAGTGCTGAACATTAAATAGGAAGGAAAAAATGCATTGTGAGATTTGTGATGTTTGAAACATCAGACATGACAAGTGTCTGGCTATTTTCAGGTCTGCTGACTGGGTATAAAAGGAACTGCTCCACTCATGTCTGTAATTCTAAGAAACATTCTCTCACAACATCCTCATAGGCAAGCTCAGGTAGAGTGGACTAGATGAGAGGGCAGTGAGGTGAATTGAGAACTGGTTGAATGGCAATCCCAGAACATTACAATCAGTGGCACAGGATATAGTTGGAGGCCTGTTACTGATGGTGCCCCCAGGGGTCAATACAGGGCCCAGTATCGTTTAACATTTCATCAATGGCTTGGAGGAAGGGCAGATGCCTCCTGAGCACATTTGCTGATGACACAAAGCTGGGAGGGGTGGCCAATACCCCAGAGAGCTCTGCAGCCCTTCAGAGGGACCTTGGCGGGCTGGAGAGATGGGCAGAGAAAAACGATCTGAAATTCAGTACGGGAAAATCCAGGGTCCTGCACCTGAGGGGGAATGATCCCATGCACTGTACAGGCCAGGGGCTGGCCTGCTGGGAAGCAGCTCAGAGAAGAAGGACCTGGGAGTCCTGGTGTCCATGAGCCACCAGTGTGTCCTTGGGGCCAAGGCCAGTGGTGTACTGAGGTGCATCAGGAAAAGCATCTTCAACAGGAGATGGGAGCTTCATTGTGGGAGCTGACTCTGCCCCTCTACTGAGCCCTGGTGAGGCCGTGTCTGGACTGCTGTGTCTAGTTCTGGGCTCCTCAGGACAAGAGAGAAATTAACTCCTGGAGATGATCCTGGAGTGAAGAATAACAAAGATGTTTAAGGGAATGGAGCATCTCTCTTATGAGAAAAGGCTGAGGGAGTTGGGCCTGTTCAGCCTTGGGCAGAGGTGACTGAGAAGGGACCTTATCAATGCCTGTAAGTATCTGAAGAAGGGAGGAGGGACCAGGCTCTGTTCAGGGACAGGAGACAAAGGACAGATGCTGATGCATGGGAAGTTCCATCTGAACATGAGGAAGAAATTCTTTACTGTGACATTGGCCACACACTGGACCAGGTTGCCCAGAGAGGTCATGTAGTCTCCTTTACTGGAGATATTCAAGCAGCACCATCTGAACACATCTTGTGCCATGTGCTCTGAGATGACCCTACCTGGGCAAGGAGGTTGGACCAGATGATGTGCTGTGGGTCCTTCCAACCTGACCCATTCTGTGATTCACAAGAGAGGAAGCTCAAGATACCAATCTTAATGAAAACTTAACACAGTTGTTTTCCTCCGAAATTTATATAAACATATGTTTAAGGCCCAAATTTTATGTGTCACCTCTGAAAATGCCACACAGTAACATGCTGTAGTCTTTGAATTTAGAACACCAACTTCACAGAAGTTGATCTCAATAGAACATAACTGACATCAATGATTTTAGGATCTCATTGCATTCATGCTATTTGCGTAGCTTGGCAGTGCTAAAATAATTAAAAATACGGTGCTAAAAAGTAAAGTTTTAAATTTGCTTATAACAGTACACAAAGAATAATTTCACTAAGAGTTAATGAACAAGCCAAAAAGGGTTTTATCTCACAATGAATGAAATCTCCGAATTTGATTCCTGCCCACTAGATGGCAGGCATTGCACATGCAACATCCCCAAAACCTAGCACCAAGATGGGAACAGAGCAGCTTCTTGACTTCCTTCCTTTATACGGGGCCACAGTACTGAGCATAGTTTATGCCTTTTTCTACCATCTCCACATGTGTGTGTATATATTTAAACATATTTTTATATATATATTTAAAGCTTCAGATTAATATAATCTATTAATAATTAATTCATTCCATTAAAGGAATCCACACAAATAACACACAGTCAGTTCTTAACAGATGCATGACCCTAAGATGGTGTATTGGCTTTGCAAGGTTTTGGTAGCTGGCGGGGTGGTTTCTGTGAGACTATGCCAGAAGTTTCTCCCAGTGTCCAAAGAACCAGTGCCAGCTGGTTCCAAGACTAAGCCCTTCAGCAACAGTGGTAGTGCCTCTGGGACAGCATATTGAAGAAGGAGATCTTCTTGCACTGATGTAAGTGCATCCAGAGCAGAGAGGAGTGTGAGTATGTGAGAGGAACATATTCTGCAGGCATCAAGGTGAGTGAAGGAAGAGGGTCAGGAGCTGCTCCAGGTGCCAGAAAAGAGATTTCCCTGCAGCCTGTGGCAAGACCATGGTGAGGCAGCTGTGCCCCTGCAGCCCATGGTGGGCCACAAAATTCACGTGCAGCTCCTGAAGGATCCCACACCCGAGCAGGTAAATGCCATAAAAAAGGCTGTGACCCCTGGGAAGCCCATGCTGGAGCAGGCTCCTGGCAGGACCTGTGGCCCCAAGGAAAGAGGAGCTCACGCTGGAGCAGGTTTGTTGGTAATACTTGTGACTCCGCAGGGAATCCACACTGGAGCAGGAAGAAGGTAGGGGTAAAGTGTATGTAGGGGAAGGGGGTGTTAAGATTTGGTTTTACTTCTCTTAGCCCACTTTGATTTGACTGATATAAGGTAAGTTCCCAAAGATGAGTCTATGGTGCCCAAGATCCTAACTGGTGAGTGATCTCTCTCTTATTTCAACCCATGAGTCTGTTGTTGTATTTTCTCCTCTCTGTCCAGCTGAGAGGAGTTAAGAGTGAGGTTTTGGTGAGCACCTGGAATCCAGTCAGGGTCAGCCCGCCACACATGGCAAGTGTCTTCTGCATACAAGGAAAGCATTTCGATTGCAAAAGAATTTTTAAAGAGCACTTAGGCATTATTCTACTCAATATTTTAGATTAAAAGAAACCACACTCTTAGAGACACTCCTTACCTGTGGTGTAAGCTCAACTTCCAGCTCACCAGATAAATACTGGCGTTCAAACTCAGCGTTCTCTCCAACATATGATGACACCATACGTTTTATCTGCTTTGTCTGAAGCAGAAGACCAAGTCCAAAATTGTCAACACTGTGTAGAAAATGCAAAAAAAAAACAGACAAAACAGTTTTATTGTAAAAAAAAAACACTTGATAAGCTGTAATGACTTAACAAAAAAGGACAGAGTTATCTCCCCCACACATAACGAATTGAAGACAAAAAACAAATTCCAGCCTTTAGAGGGTAAAGCATCAAAGCTACAATTAAAATTTAATATTTCAGTTTTCAGACCTCATCTCTTCCAAGGCACAGAATACATCCAAAAAGTTCCAGTTAAATTCATTTCACATGTTAGCAGCCAAAAATACCCACTTGACAAGTGGTGTTATTTTACATATCTGATCCTTCAAAAAGCCTTACCAAATTAATAAAAAGTCAGAAATGGCTTTGAGTGAACAAAGACATATTTTTGTTCACACTCCTGCTCACTGTGAAAAAGACAAGTGATTGCTTAGCATCCCAAGGAGAAAGGCATATTGATATTTATAATGCTAGTTTCTATATGAGGTAAGAGAATTTTTGTATTTAAATTTTCTTATAATAGTAAATAATTAAATCTCTTACTAAATAACCGCCTACTCCAACAAAGGATTTTGTCACTACAAACAAGATCTTGTCTATGTCAACTGAAACTGAACGCCAGAGATGCTATATAACATTTTTCTTGCCCCAGTGCTTCTAAAATTCTTATATCCTTCATTATGTTTGTATGCTATACTGTGTACTTCTGGATTAGAAACATTTTTCAGGAGTTCCTGCAACCAAGGTTTCTTTGTAAAAATGCTACTTCAATTCAAGGAAATATGAGGAAAACATATAAATATGGAAATAAACATAGATGATATTATAAAGACATGTTTCTTTCACTTTTCCAGCCTATTATGCAGGATGCCGGCAGACTGGTACATGTGTGTGAAGCTCCTCCACATTTATATTGGTCTCTGAATGATATAAGCACAGAACTCAGACCTTCCAGTCCCTCTACAAAAAAGATGCCATGATGCAGAATTACCTCACAAAAAATGTGTATCTGCCATGAGGTGGCTCAATTGAATATGACTTAATTATCCACACAATGGCTTGACATTTCAGTATAAGAAATACAGAAAAATATTAAAATAATCTTTTAAGTTATCAATCATTAGCCCTTTGTAATTAACACACACATGCTTACAATATATGAATACTGTTGAAAACACCCTTCCTAAAGAAGAGCTCCAAAGCAAGACCAGATTAAAAAACTTTACTATTATGCAGTATTCATTTTCAAATATAAACGTGGAAATGCTTGCCAGCCCCAGCACAGACTGCAGTGCTGCAGGTGAAGGGAGAGGGGCTGAGTGAGCGCGACCAGCACCAGCTCTTCCTCTCCCTCCACAATACTCTGAGGGCTGCATGGACAGACATGCAGCCCCAGTGCCTTCACAACTGCATGCATAATGAGCACTATTTTAAGGTTAGGACTATTTTAGGAGGTGGCCCACTTCAGTGCATACTCAAGCATTTTGGAAACAGGAATAAGAGGAAGTGAAACAAGCTTCTCTGACCTCTTAATTTATTTAATTTCTCTTAATTTATTCTTTGTTCTCTAGATACAAAATAATGTGATTTATTATAAAAGCTCGCTCCACTCTCCAACTCTGACCAATTAAAAAAAAATTTAAAATCTAACCATGATGCAACTTCCAAAATGTTCTGGTGCCAAAGCCTTGGGACTAAAATGTGCGTTGCTTAGAAACAACCCGTGTTTCTAACCCACCACAAGAAAAAAATCCTCCAGCTTGAAACTAGAAGAGCTAAGAATAGAGAAGAAAGAGGAGTCTTGTGGGCAAAAGAGATTACAAAAAAAAAAAAAAATAGAATTAAAAGCCAGAAATTCCTGTATAGATTAATTTAAAGCAAGACAATTCCTCTCACATGAAAACTATCTAACCCTTACATCTCATTGTAAAAGGTAGTAAACAAATGTAAAAGACCAGTCAACATTTGTGTGAAGCTCCTCACATTTATTTTGGTTTCTGGATTATATAAGCAGAGAACTCAGTTGAACAGGTTGGTGTAATTATGGCACTGTGTGGCAAAAGTGCAGAACTGAAACAAAACTGTACAGTGCTTTTAGTGCAAGAACAACAGGAAGCTTCCAGAACTGCTTGCAAGCCAGAGTTTGCAATGTCTGTCTATCACTTAGGTGGTTAACACTGCTCTTATCATTACAAACCTTGGAAGCTACCAAATAGAAAAACCAAATTCTGCATGAAGACAATGAAATACTGTGTGCATTGGTGTAAGAAAGGATGGCAAGAGAGGGCCATGAGCAGATTTGTAACGGTTAAAGAAATTTCTTCTTCATTTCACTAAGATCCATAATCCTTGCTCCTACATTCTCAGAAACAGCTACTGAAACCATATTGTCCTTAATAGGATTTTGCATATCATCCTGCATGATTCCATGTGGATACACTTGACTTCCTGATCTACTACTGTGAGGTATCTTCTACCAAATGAAACTGTAGTTATGAAGAAATTAAGCAGAAAGTTGCACAAAGGTTATCCTGTCACACTCACACTTTCTTACTCTTCTCCTCAAATGTAGCAAATTTGTTCAAAAACAAAATTGCTGTGAGGATCTGTTATTGAGCATATAACAAGGTCCTATTTACCTAGCACAATGAGTACAGGAATTTCACCTTTCAAAAGTCATGCACTAGGAGGTTCTGCCTGCCTGGTAACACAAAATTACTTCAACTCCCACATGCATTTAATCTTCAGAGCAACAGCACAAAATCCTGTTGCCATTACTCATATAGGGTTTTTTAAGATGTACATTTCTTGAAAGAAAATACACTGCAATCCATCTCCTTTGAGGATGCAATCTGTATTTAGGCTTCCAGCTAAAATAACTCTTCTGCCTTCATGTGCATCAGTTTCCATGTCCCTTCAAAAACCCATCTTGAACACTTCAGCGTATTTCATATTTCCTGTTTTTCTCTTACATGTTAATGTCCCAAGAAACACACATTTCACACAGAAACAATGTTCTCACTCTTATATTCCCTACCCTTTGATTTTCATGTGACATCTCTATCCAAGATTACAACTTTCTAAAACCTCTGGTTTATGGATACTTCTTTCAATATAACAGTTCTATGGCAATTTTAAATTATTAGTTCTTCCTTGCTGTCTTTTGCTGCTTTCTTGATCATGTTGTTTTAAGCAAAGAGCTTTTTGAACTTTTCAGCTTTAATTATGTTTACCCTCAACATGTTACCTATAAAGATTTGCCTTGCAGGCTACACTCCTATCAAACAGCAACCATAGAAAGGAAAAAAAAAATCTTTACTGAGTGCATGAAAAGAATATACCCCATACACCTATTTCAAAAGCTGGATTCAGTCCTTTACAAATTAAAACAAAGGTAAATGCAATAAAAATATGCTGCCCTAGATAGGAAGGAAGAAGGTGTGGTAGAAGTTGACATAGTTGTTATGAGTGCAGTCAGAAAAGGGAAAGTACACATTAGTGCTAGACACTGAATGCATTTTTATCTTCAGATATGTTTGGATTTCTAGAAGTTTGCCCATTCTGTATTAAGATGAAAAGTGAATCAATAAAATACATGAAGTCCACATAGGAAAAGAAAACTAGGCATTAATTAAGGATATCAGTGACCCAAGTTACCCCAAACTATTGATATAGAGAAGAAAAATTAAGGAGCTCTGATTGTCTAGCAACACGTTCATTCTAGTTGTTTTGTCCCTGTCAGACCTACAAAACTTCCTGACAAAAACTATGTCTGCCTTTTCTAATTTAAAAAATTCACCAAATATGACTCCCAGACAGATCTAGCCCACACATCTCCAGTGTACTGGAAGTAGTCAAAGACAACATGTTGGTACTTTACTGCAGATAAACAATAATCTACTTCTCTCAGCCCTTCTTCTTTGGTGCCTCAAACATCACAGGAAGAACAGATTACCTAACTTTCCAATCTGATAAAAAGCCTCACACACCAACAAGCCCTACACAGCCTGATGAAGCAGGAAATAAAAATTTGCATTCTTAAACAGAAAAAAAATGGCTACTTGGAATGTCACACACTCTGGCACAAAATACACAATGGCTTATTGTTGGGGGGCTGTGTAAAAGGAAACATCACAAGACAATTACAACTCTCCCCTCTCTCTGCCTTTGTAAAGATATTTGTCTCTAAAACGTGTGGGTGTGGTCAGAACAGACCAGCTGCCTTTACTGGATGGAAAGCAGCATCAATTAGAATGAGGGTCTCCTTCTAGACTTCTTAAAGAGATAGCCTCCTCTACTAATTGTTCACAGATTCTCCAGAAGCTGATATTCCTGGGAGATTACACATGACCAGAAATTGTTAGTTATGAAATATTAAAATGAATACATTGAGTTTTGGAGAATTAAAATATGTTGATCAAGGAGCTAACATGATCCACCCCCTGATCTTCCTTCTCTCATAAGGTGGGAGCTGGAAGGATAGCAGAGTAAAACTACACCACCCCTGAAGACTACAGATTGAGAAGGAAAAGCATGCAATGAGAATCCTGTGGCAAGGCTCCACCTCAGACAGAAACTAAAGTTTCTGCAACTAGCTGTTGCTGCCAAAAAATGCATATAAATGGTTGGTTCTACTCCAGGAAAACATTTTATATAAAGATACCAGTCAGCTTCTGGAGATAGACAGGCAGGCTTTTTAGGTATTCATCAGCTCCAAGTGTTACATAATGAAGCATGAAACTTGATAACAGACAGACCTGTTCCAGAGCTAGAAATTTTCTGGGCAATAGGCTAGGGGTGAGGAAAGGAACCAATTTCCTCTGACATTCTCCATGTAGAAGATGAGAGGCTGATTTTATTTGCAACTTCAGCTTTTCAGTCTTCAAAAGGATTTGCTCTGAGTTACATGCAATTATGCCTTCTGATAGATCCACAATTCTTAAGGAAGACCAGATATGCTTCCCAACTAAAAGGAATGCATCAATCACTGCCTGTGTGGCATTTCTTAGCAGCAGAGTCTTAAGCTTTCAGGCTTACAGGGGTGCCTGACTATAGTATGAAACTTTACCAACATGAAAGTTACGTGGACGGAGGTACCACCTGAGTTCTCAGGGACATACATTCTTAGGTCCACAAAAATAAAGTATAATCCTGGCTGCACCAGAAAGATCCTTAACGGCCTTTGTGCAGAAAATTAATAAATGCCTACTGATGGTGTTTCTTGGAAGACACTGAACAAAAGTGAAGGCACACCCAGGGCAAAATTAATGCAGATAATCATATAACAGTTCATTATACCTACATTATACCACATGGGAAAATGTCCTAGGAAAAGAAGGTGCCTGAAGACAGTGTCAATGCATTTGGCTAAAGTCAAGAAACAAGGCAAACAGGCATTCTATCTCTGAATAATTTACCTTTCTGTAAGCTGAATCTGTTTTTCTCTGTCTGTTAACTCCTATTCCTCATCTTGTTATCACTTTTTTTTTGGTACCCTTTGGGAAGTGAGGGACAGAGAAGGAGAAACACAGTGTCATCTGAGCTGGCTCTTTAGTAGCCGTACAGATGGGGAAATTATGGTGGGACATAGTGTCACTGTTATGAGCCAGCTGTAAGATAGGGGAGGGGAGGGGAGGGGAGGGGAGGGGAGGGGAAGGGAAGGGAAGGGAAGGGAAGGGAAGGGAAGGGAAGGGAAGGGAAGGGAAGGGAAGGGAAGGGAAGGGAAGGGAAGGGAAGGGAAGGGAAGGGAAGGGAAGGGAAGGGAAGGGAAGGGAAGGGAAGGGAAGGGAAGGGAAGGGAAGGGAAGGGAAGGGAAGGGAAGGGAAGGGAAGGGAAGGGAAGGGAAGGGAAGGGAAGGGAAGGGAAGGGAAGGGAAGGGAAGGGAAGGGAAGGGAAGGGAAGGGAAGGGAAGGGAAGGGAAGGGAAGGGAAGGGAAGGGAAGGGAAGGGAAGGGAAGGGAAGGGAAGGGAAGGGAAGGGAAGGGAAGGGAAGGGAAGGGAAGGGAAGGGAAGGGAAGGGAAGGGAAGGGAAGGGAAGGGAAGGGAAGGGAAGGGAAGGGAAGGGAAGGGAAGGGAAGGGAAGGGAAGGGAAGGGAAGGGAAGGGAAGGGAAGGGAAGGGAAGGGAAGGGAAGGGAAGGGAAGGGAAGGGAAGGGAAGGGAAGGGAAGGGGTTGTGGAAGATCACAAAGCCTTGTGTACAAACTGGCATTTCTGAGCCTTACTCTCCCTCTACTCCTTCTCTGCAGTGTCTGCATTGGACCCATGTCTTTCTGCTACTGAAGTATTCTCACGGGAACTCTGTCCTCTCTGCTCTCATAACTTCTTTTTGAGTCTCACAGCAAAATGGCAGTATTGTTCCTCCACCATCCTCCTCCAAAAATGCTCTTCTGCTGTCACAGTGATGGGTGCAGGCATATAGGCCAAGTCCATACAAGGCAGATAATTTCTCAAGAGGAGAAATACCACAGATTGCATGGTTACATCAGCAGCAGTCTCCCCTCTCTGCCTTCCTTTCTGGTATGAAATGGTGTACTGTGTTTTTATAATAGCAAGTCAAACAACTCTATTCAGAATGTCTAAAATGTACCATATTTTTCCTTCACAGAGAAGGTATATCGTATAGAACTAATCTGATAAATATTTAAATTTCATCATGAATGCATCGCACTTCAAAAGTCGCCACGCCAAAAGACACATTTCACTTTGTCATTTCTACAACCAATCCGTCAACCATTGCTGAGTTAATTTGTCATCACAACCAGAAAGTTTTCTCCACAGCTGATTTCTCAATAGTTCCACGTAGTACAAAGTTAGAACAACCTGCCCTGCCAAAATCCTAAATCACCTCCACACTAAAATTAGCTAGATGACCTAGGCAGATTTTCAGGGATTTGCAGTTCAAACAGTGTCAGCAATTTAACAGCTCTAATAAAGCACTTGATTAGATTTTTTTAAAGAATGCAGACAGTTTAGAGAAAAAATCAAATTCAAATAATCAAATTCACTGAAAATATATAGTCTCCTGATTTTGGCAATTTGCCATGTGCAGGATTTTACATAATTCCACTCTTCTCTCTCTACCAAGAGAGGTAAGAATCACAGGTGGCCTTCTTTTTAATATCTGAAAATATATCGAATTTGGGATATTTGAAGAATTTCTTATAAATATACAAAAATGACACACACAATGTAAGACACTCTGAGCATCACCTTGATCCCATCTCTGTGTACATACAAGCCTCTTTGCCTGTTCCACAGACATTTTCAGTTACACTTTAACTTTCTGAACCAAGACATTATCTAATTTGCACCACTAAAATGACTCAATACTTAATACTATATGGAAAAAACTTCATAACCTTCTGTGAATTTAAAATGCAATTTCAACATGATGGTCTTTTTTTACATACACATTCACATTTGAATATGTTTTTAGTAAGCATAAGTAATATTAAGACAGACAGACATATAGATATATAGATATTTTAGTAACAGTAACAGTGGAATTAAGCCACATGAGTTACATGCAAGAAAAACCATGCAAAATCCACAGCAAAGATGGCAGACACATTCTGGTTTTAACAGAAATGTACCATTCAAAGCAACAACTGAAAAATGAGATAACCTTAAACTTTACCTTACAGAACATTTATCAAACCTGTCTTAAATCCAAATTATTTAATTGTGAAGAATATAAAGATACATTTTGTGCTTTAGAATATGGGGTGCAGTAAGTTCACCACTGCATCTGATCCCACACATACTGTCTTTTGGGGATCTGGGAACTACAAATACCCCAACCCATTAGGAAAACGAGTATTTTTCTTAACAGAACTAAGTAATGGCATTCAGGCATCATGCTCAAAAGTGCAAATGCTTATCTCAAAGTCATCTTTTCCTTCCTAATGCATAATATTGTAACATTAAAAGACCTCCAAAAAGAATACAGAGACCAAAGGTTCAAAAAGCTGATAATGCCTTATAAGAACACAGTCTGAACCAGTGATAATATGACAGATGCTGTCAGTCTTCTTTCAGATGATCGCCCAGGTGATAAGCAGTTATGATCTTAACCGTGACTTCTCTGCTTTTAGTGTAAGTGAAAACCTTTTATTCAAAACTACTACATTCAAAAAGGATGCATTTTTAAGTCTCAAAACCAGACAAAACCAAAATTTGATAAAACAATCAGACCACACACACAGTTATCACAAACAATAGGCTTCACTTCCAGTCTGCAAAATTCAGCCTATTCAGGTGGTAGATACAATGTTAATTTCAGTATGTGATTATAGCCAAAATTATTTATCTGTTCTATTAAGCACAATTAATTAAAAAAATAATTTCATGCACTTTTTTTAAACTTTCATTTAAAATATTTGGCTATGTTTATAGTTTTTGTTGCAACACAGGCCCTGAAACAACAGGTGGCCTGCATTAGAAAGTCTTAGTTGAGCCAAAGCTGAGCCTAATTTTAGCTGAGCCAAAACATCCAAGTCCCAAGTTCCAAGCAACCTCCAATCAGAATGCAACAGGATACCACGAAGTCACATGGAGATGAGAAAACAACCAAAAAGGTATGGTATACTAATCACAGCTATTTTGGGAATTTACTGAACCAATGTTTAAAATGAGATTTTAAAATTTTATTTATTTATCAATTCATTTACTTTCATTTATTTACTATTTTGAAATATTTTTATTAATTTTAATACCGGGAAATCTGGAATGAATCAAATTAAAATAAGAATGAAGAAAATTCATAATAAAATGGATTTTGGTTGCCCACTGAGACGGAATACTCTCAATTTAAAGGGCTTACAAAAACACAGTGTAAATAAAGCATTTACAGTACGAACAACATAAGCAAAACAAGTTATAGGAGAAGGTGTGAGAGGATGTATTTTGAAGCACACCTATCTGTCGCAGTTATCTTGCACTATTGCCCGGGTTCACGAGCTTCAGCTTCCCCTGCAGCAAGTTGTGTAAATACCAGAGGTACTGGATATTTGAACTGCTTCACTTTCAAACACTTTGCCTTGTTTGGCTTGGCAAAAGAGTAACTGCTCTTAAAGGTGCTGTTTCGCTGGCCAGCACACAGCATGAGCACGGGCACAACGTGCAGCAGCAGGCAGTAAGCTGAGCACCCCATCACACTACTGTACAACTTGTCATTGAAAAGCCTTAAAGAGGCCAAAACCAAGACTTCACTTGCCAGCAATTACATGATTTGAAAAAGTTTTTGCAGAAGGAATCTCCTCCCAATTACACTGCAGTACAGAACAGTAAGTAGAATGTGAACTTGTTAACATCCTACTCCTTTGAAGTTGTTTCCAGACATTGCCAAGCATTTCTAGGCTCTGCTGAACCTTGTTTCCAGCTAGAAAAGTTGGCAAGAACACTTCAGGACTTCCTAATTACTGCTCTCCCTCAGATGTAAGTGAATCGCTGTCTCCACTGCTGCTATTTTAGTTATAAACAGACAGCCCTGCAACATTCCATGGTTCTCACATATTGAAAGGCATGTGACTTAATCCATGCAGCTGCACTGCTCTCCAGAATAGGCTGTCTGTCTGTGCACTTGGCTCCTTCCCTGCTCCAAGTACAAGCTGCCTGCTAACCCCTGCAGGACAAGAAAACCTGACCACAACCAATTACCTCCTATTTGCTGGAAGAGCTGGGGAGAAGAAAGCAGCTGCAGTCAAGAAACTGAAACACAGCCAGGCATAAACTGCAACACAAGGTCACCGAAGAAAAGCACACTAAACAATATGGCAATTTGAAAGTGGCAAATTACTCATTCCACAAAGTGCCTGACATCTCAACATTACAGGAACAATTGACCCTTGGAATACAACTGCTGTAGGGTATATGATTGCTGTCCTCCTTCATTTGTAAAAGCATTTATTGATGTTCCAATATTTGATAATACCACCAAACTTTTGGACATGGTATTAGAAGATGCTAAGAAGACACATGGTATTATAAAAGCATGCTTTTTTATAGGCTAATTAGAAGATTAGAAATTGTATCAATTGCTGTTATGTGAATTCTGACTTTATTTCTGACAACAGTTGTGTTTTAACCTGGTTCCCAAACACTACCATAATAGGCTAAATTCCACATAGTAGTAATACAGTAAATACAAAGATAGATTAAACAGTTATTTTATTATTATTTAAATTTCAAAATAAATTATACTGTCCAACAGAAAAGCAAAACCTGTATTTTTACAAACTAGACTTTTAGAAAAAATTCTAGATGCCCTTGAGCATTTTCAAATTGTTACACTGTTCTGTGAGGAACTCTCCAGGCTTTCATGAATGTTATGCAAAACTAATTTCAAGAAACAGGAATTAAATTTTGCTTTCCTGCCAGCAGCCAGTGGAAATTTTTACAGAAATCACTTCCACCTCAAAATCCAAAGAATTTTCAGGAAAGTTAACATTATTCCAATATAAATTAATTCTAACCTATAACACCAGAAACTATATTCAGAATACAATACAAAATGTCTTCCTTTTCATCCTATTCCACAGTGCTCCTCTTTCTGCCTTTACTCATATTCAGACTTTCACCTCCCCTTCAGGAACATCCGTTCAACCTCTCTATCTGCAAATATATGTGTGTTATTCAAAAATAAGACTATGAGAGAAGTTAATGATCTCTATTCTAGTGCTTGACCTTTCCATGCAAAATTATTTCTTTCTTTCTTTCTTCTTTTTATCATCCACCAGAAACTGTTTCCCACAAGATTCTAAGGAGCTTAAGTTTAACTGTGTATGTACCAAATACCAAAAAAAAAAAATCTGTTATCCAATAAATGTGCAATTAATATTTTACATATTAATATTTTTATTTAATTTAATTTATATTTCCATCAATGCACTTCAACAGAAGTGGCTGTAGTTACGTATATGGGGATCATTAGATATTGTGGAGCCTATATATATCTATATTGTGGAGGTATAAGGCATTAGGTATTGTGGAGCTTATTATGTAACTATAATGAACAGTTTAAAAATTAGCCTGAATGAGAAGATGAGAAATTAAACATGAAAGAAGTACTCTCAATTTCAACCCCACATGAATTTAAGGGGCAAACATTTAAAAACATTCATCAAAAATCTGAACACTCATTAAAGAGACTCTCCATTCATTCATCATAGGTATTCTCTGCTGGTTTTGTGTTGCTTGGATTTTTTTTTAAAGTAACAAACACAGTAAGAGGGTCAGAAAGCACCAAACTGAGTTTAAAAATATATACCCATTTGGAACTTCACAAAAAACCATACACACAAAATCACTGATACTAGATTTAAAGCCTCTCAGTTAGATTTTCCAGTTATAGCCAACCAGTTAAATACACAAAAATTTAAATAAAAATATTATAGTAATATAACTGCAACTCTACACCATGACAATTGGTCCTTGACAAAGTCGAGTATACACATAGTACTGAGCTTCCTGGACTCCTTCCAAAAACAACACTTTCAAACAAGCTGTCTGGTTAATATAAAATTATGATGTTGAAAAGAAAGATATTTTTAATATATATCAGCCTTTTCACATAATTGGAATTTTTAGTCTGTACTTATTAAACCACAGACATATGAATACCTACCCTGCATTGTTACTGACTGCTGTTATTCCCTTTACCCCAGTCTTCAGTAAACCCCCAATGAGGTTTTCAGGAATCCCACACAATCCAAAACCTACACAAAATAAAAAAAAAATAAAATATTTATTATGTGACAAGTGTTTGAAAGAACATAGAATGTTTAGAAGTATGGGAATTAAAAATCTGTTCTGAGAAACTCCTTAGTCAATTAAATAAATCAACATTTCCAGAAAGACTTGCTCTGGGAGTACTGGAATCTCCCACTCACCCGACACTTCCCAGTTTGGAGAAAGCTCTTTACCCATCAGAGTGGGCTTTTAGGGAAGTGCTCCACATGGCTCTCCACATGTGTCCTCAACCCTGTACCCATTATTCCTCCTTCTCTTTCTACCCATTCAACCTTCCTATCTCTGCTGCACATCCCATTGCTTAGCCTGTGTAATTAGGTGGAAAAAGTGCTGAGTCTGAAGGGAGTCTGAACCCCCTTGGGAGGATATCTGCCTGGAATCACAAAAATCTAGATCTCCACCAAGGCACAAGAGCCTCACACTGCCAATTGAGAGACTCCAGCACCTCTAAAACGAAATACCATGTCACACTACAAGGACTACCTTTTCACAGAATCACCCCTCAGTGAAGACCCCCTCAGATCTTCAAGGCCAACCTATCTTGGCCTCAAATCTTCTCTTCTTCATGAATTAGCAACAACAACAAAAACAAACATAATTCCTGCAGAAGGAATTTTGCCTCATTATATATCTCCATTGAAGTGTTTTGCAATCTTATGTTCATTCCTTCTGCAATATCAAAACAACTTAAGAAATAGTTAAATCACTTTTTTTTAAAATGCAGATGGAACAGCATGAAATTGTGGAAAGCATCCACAATATCTAAAAGCTCAAGTCACAGTGAAAGTTAGTATGATGCAACTTCTTGACTCTACTGGAAATGCCACACATAAGCATTAAGTGCAACATAGATAAGTATTATCTTCACTTCCTAACACAGAAACAGGTTAGGCAGTTGGTTGAAGGTCACAGAGACCCAGAGACAGGATACAGAGAATGTAAACATAAAATAATCAAACCATGTGAAATGACAATGCTATCCAATTCCCAAGGTCATTTTCTGGATTCAACCAAATAGAGTCCAGTTTTTGTTTTTTGCTAGTCAGGAAAAAACCCTGTTTTTCTGAGGTTTTTCCCCTTCCCTATGACACAACCTGGATTTTCTCACTGAAAGAGTATGCCCTTCATGAACAGAAGGGCATTTATAAAAAATCATGCAATTCCATGGATTCTCAAATTAGTTAATAGTAAAAGAAACAAGGTAAATGAGTAAAAAGTATCTCATGAACATAACATGCTTGCAACCATAAAGAATTTCAGTATTTACCACCAACAAGTACAGTTGCCCCATTGGGTATATCTTTTACAGCTTCAACAGGATCAGTGTAAAATTTGGTGTTGCGATGACAGCTGGTAGAAAAATAGCACCCACAGATCTGCAACAACAATAAAAGAAGCAAGTGAATGAACAAAAGGCATTGGCTTTATAATGAAGACTCTGCCTCTGTCTAGATAAGGGGGAAATAGATACAAAAAGACATTGCTGCTGTAAATACTAGACCGGGGTGGGGAGGGGAAGGGAGAGCAGGGGTGAAAAGGAAGGAAAGTAAAGTGCAGGTGCCAAAAACAAGAGAATTCCATCCTGAATTACTGACAAATTGTGCCTTTCTGAGAACAGATTTACAAATGCAACTCCTCAGCCCAAGTTGGAGCCATCCACAGACTCCTTAAACCTATATATTGCTACATTAGCTTCAAAAGCATCCAGGCACTAAACATAATCAGAAACTGCTGAAAGAAAGACAAAACCACCACAAAATTTGCGTGGAAGCCACAGAACGATAGGAAGGACAGCATTGTACCAGCAGTATGGTAGGTAAGGACACCCTTCCACAGAGTGAACCTTCCCCCAGTTTCCTTGTGCAGTCTTAGAACTTTCTAACGTGGTCTTAGAGATCCCCATGTTGTTGAATAACAGTCCATAATCAAGGAGACTCCAAGAAATGCATGAAATATGGAGAGCAAGAGGGAAATCAATGTAAATCCCACCCCCAAACCTGGACCTCACAGGGCAAAGCCATTACACAGCAGTCATCATAACTTATGTATGTACTGTTAAGTACTAAGACCACACTTACCTTTTTTTTCTTTAATATTTACCACCAATACCATGCATTAATACTACTCAAGTACTTGTTCAGGCACCAGAAGGAAAACTGACACCTAAGTCACTATGTTGAAACAGTCTCAATAAATTCAGAAAATCTGGAAGCTAAAGTACTACCTACTGGTGTTTCAAATTCTAGCTTGATAGCAGGAGTGAAAAAAAAATATATTGTGAGAGAAAAATTAATAAATAAACAAGGTAATTTACACACTTTGAAGACAATAGTCCAGTTCTTCCCTGAAGAGCTCTTACCTTAAGAGTTACCTACAGTTATAACGAGGGCAACAAATTTTGGCTCAGTTTCAATATTACACAAGCTGTCCTCTTTTTATAATTAAAGCTGCAAGAATTTATACTGAATATTAAGAAAACCCATCTGAATGGAAGCTTACCTCCTTCCCAGTGCATACCCTGATGTTCCTCTGCTTTGATGGGCTCAATAAAAAAAATCAGTATGTGGGTCATAAGAAACAATGTCATGTGAGAAAAACTGCAAGAGCCTTCTGCATGCCAAATTAAACCATGAATGCTTCTCCACTGATCCATGGTACTTGAAAAGTCACAGAGTCAGGTGCAGTCCCTTGAGACTTCCCTGAGGGAAACATTGTGCCCACCTTTAAAAAGGGTAAAAAAAGGAGGACACCAGGAACTACCAACCTGTGAACCTCACCTCTGTGCCTGGGAGGGCCATGGCACAGATCCTCCTGGAAGCTGTGCTAAAGCACAGGAGGACAGGGACATGATTCAGCACAGCCAGCACAGCTCCACTGAGGGCAAGTCCTGCCTGATCATACTAGTTACCTTCTGTGATGGAGTGACCACATCAGTGGACAAGGGAAGGACGATGGATTCATCTGCACTTCTGTAAAGCCTTTGACACAGTCCCACACAACATCCTTGTCTCTAATTTAGAGCGAGATGGATTTGATTGTTTGGATTTTGGGGATGAGGAATTGGGTGATGGCAACATCCAGAGGGGAGTGGCGAAAGGCTCAGATAGATACTGGTGTTCCTCAGGGGTTCATGCTGGGACCAAGACTGCTTAATATCTTCATCAATGACAAAGAGAGATCAACTACACATTCCGCCAGTTTTGCAAACCAAGTCAACCAGCACAGCTGATAACTCTGAGGGATATGATGCCATACAGAGAGACCTGGACAAGCCAGATGCTGGTGCTGCACCTGCATCAGAGAAACCCCAGGCCTCAGTACAGACTGGGAGAGGAACTCATTGACTATTTGGTGCTGCTGGTGGGTGAGAGGCTGCACATGGCCCAGCCATGGCACTCCCAGCCCAGAGAGCCAAATGTGTCCTGGGCTGCACCCAGAGCCCCGTGGGCAGCAGGGCAGGGAGGGGATTCTGCCCCTCTGCTCTGCTCTGCTGAGACCCTCCTGGAGCACTGCATCCAGAGCTGGGGTCCTCTGAACAGGAAGGATAGAGAAGTGTCAGAGCAGGTCCAGAGGAGTATTAAGTGCTGGCAGCTTTAGGAATCACAGTACAACAGGGCTGCAAGAGGGCTTGAGTGCCAGGGCTGGAGGGAAGCTAGGCCTCTGCTGTGTCCCTGTACCCATGCATAGGAAAGTATTTCAGAGGCCACGTGGTACCTTTTCTTTAATCTTCTCGACTGTGTGCAACAGTGGTGAACAGAGAAGCATGCATTACACAAGTGTGCATTCGCAGGTTGGATGTCTCCAATGAGTGTATCTGCTCTTCTATCCTAAATATGTTCTTCTCCTTGTCCCTTTCCTACCCACCCGGTGTCTGAGAGCAATGGGCTTTCAGGGAGTTCAGGCACCAGCGATCACCTATGCCTCCCTGCACACCGAGGCAGCAGGCTAAAACCTCAGGAACTGGCAACTGGCAGGTTTAAGGAATTAACATAGGGACTGATGAGCTGCTCCTAGAATAATCAGATTTTAATTATCTGGGAAAGCAAAAATATAACATAGTAAAACAAAACCTGAAAGTGCTAAGATTTGTCCATTAGGATATCAGGAGTAGTAAACAAAGGCATGAGAAGGTGAGCTTTTTAAAATAAAATAAATTAAGAATGGCCACAGACACAGTCCTGGCTGAAGAAACAAAAGAAATAACTTTGCTATGGTTACATGTGGGTTGGCAACCATTAAATCTGCGAGATTTGGCAGAAGCTTCCCATAGGAAGGGAGCTGCACGGCTGCACAGCACACATTTCTGGATAGCAGTAGATGGCGGGGCTGCCAGCGAGCTGTGCACACCTGCTGCCCACCTCCGGGAGAGGAGGGGGTGAGAGCAACACGGCAATACACAGCAACACACTGTAACTGTGCTGCCTTTTAAAATGATGGGGATCTAAATTAATAAATATAAATTAAATGCAAAAACGAGACCAAAAAAACCTTAAGCCAACTCTCCTTGCCACCGTCTCAAGGTCACCGCATCCCCGCCCGCCGCCGGGCCCGGGCCTGCGGCGGGGCCGCGCTCTGCCCTCCCGCCTGCTCCCGCCGCCCGCGGGGCGGCCGCGGGACAAGCCCCTCACGAACAAAGCCATCGCTCCCCCGCGGGGCGGGAAGCGCCTCCCCCGGCCCGTAGGGCGGCCGCCCACCCGCGGCTCGGCTACCCCTGCCACACACGCCGGCCCCGGCGCGGGCAGCTGCGAGCGCGGTGTCGGCCAAGGTCACCGGCGGGCAGGGCGAGGCGGAGGGGCTCGGACCCGCCTTCCCCGCCGCCCCCCGCCCTTACCTCAGCCCTCCGTGCGGCGGGGAGGAGGATGCGGCGGCCGAGGGGCGGCAGGACGAATTTGAACGCCGCCATCTTCGCGCTGCGCGGCTGCTGGGGAGCGGAGCGGGGTCGGGAGCCGGGCCGAGCTGGGGCGGCGGCTGCGGGAGCCCAAGGCGGGACGCGGGGAGCAGGAGCGGCGGGACAGCGGAACCCGCGGGGGAGGGAGGGCGAGGGGCTCGGCCCTGACGTGCGCTGACGTCGGTGCGCCCGAGGCGGGGCCGCCGAGCGAAGGGGGCCGGAGGGTGGGTTGGGTGCCTGCGGTGTCCCCTTAGCTGCCGGCTCCGGCGGGGCCCGGGAGAGCTGTCCAGCCGCCCCGCGCCTGCCGAGCACAGGCAGCCCGTCCCGGCAGGCGCTGTCCCACGGGAGGGAGCAGCCCCCACTCCTGTAGCTCCACTGATACCTCCGCTCCATCGTCAGCGGGTTTGTTCATCAAAACCATCAGAACCCGCGCAAAACACAGGTGGGCAAACTCTATCAACCAGCGGCACACCAGTGTTACAATGCTATAATCACTTCAGCAAACAAGAGCTTTTCCTGGTTTTCTTTTCCTTTTCCTGTTTTCCGTTCCACAGTTACCACAGATGGATAACTCAAATGTGCCATCTCAGCCCTTTCCCCGATAAAGTTAAGGTGGCTTAAATTTCTGTGTTGTCATTTGTGACCAAGGACTAGAAGCACAAGAAATAAGCAAAGGGCAGAGCCTAAATGGTTAAGTTTCTTAAGCACAGTGTCAGGGTGACCCAGACTCCAAAAAGCACATGGTCTCACAGAGCCCGGGACGCTATGTTTGGGTGGGAAAATGTTACTAGAATAGATGTATACTTGTTTAAGCGACAGCCACGTGATGGGAACTGATGGCCCTTTTGCTGCTGCGAGAGAGTTCAAAATACGCCTCTGCTATTATTTACACTTCCTAAAAATTCGCCTAATCATCAGTGCATGCCCTAAAGATGCCCAATGCAACAGAAGGATTCACAGAAAAAATATGAGAATTGGTTTATAAGCAGGAAAAGAGAAATTCTCCTCATGCACATGACGGGAGGTCACACTTCCGGCAGGTCATGCTGACCCTTGTCTTGTTTCCAGGCAGTTTCCAATGCAGCTGCCAGCCTCACTGTAATTTGCCATTGTGACAATCAGCATGCGGAAGGGTAAGCTACAAGGAAAACAAGGTCTTCAGAGTGTACTGCTGGTCTACAAAATGTTCCTGCAGAACCCACCCATTTTATTCAGAACACTGGTCCCCCCTTGCTGCTGGTGGCCTGTGGCCTGCCACTCTCTTATATAAGCATTTTGAAAATTGCTGGTTCCTGTACTTACAGTTCACATAACAGGCAAACCTTGCAGATGCCACTGAAATGTGGTGGGGACACCTTCATTATTGTGAAGGTTTTCAGTAGTTTTCTAGTTATTCACCATATTTAGCTAGTCAGTTAAGTTTGGGATGGTGCCATGTGAAAAAAGCTACAAATTACAGGGACATAATAAACTAAAACCAAAATAACAGCACAGCTTGTATTCTTATGGGATGAAGCATTAGTATAACAGTTTCACTGGATTTCTGAACCTTGGTTCTACCCAAATGTTGTATAAACAAGTAAACTCCTTAAGTCCTGTTTCCTTTCATGACAAAACTTCCCTTAAGCATGGAAAAACTTTTCTAAGGAAAGTTTATTCTTTTCAGTTCAGTAAGCTATCTTCCTTTAAACCAACAGAGTGCATTCTAGAATTTATCAACGTGTTCAGCACTGAGTATTTGTTATATACCCAACCAGCATTTATTTTGCATGGAGTTTGACCTGTTTGGGATTCCAACTGTGCTTCTCCTTGCAGACTGAAGGAAAGAGGCTAACAGCATGCAGTAGGTATCGTGATGAGTATTAATACCTCCTTGGAACACTATTATGCAAAACTTCTTGCTCTACTTACAAAAATTAGTTTATTAACTAAATTTTTCTTATCAGATGACACAGATTATGTTAACCCCCTTTTTAAAAAAAATTGCAAAGTTCACATGCTTTGGACTGCAAGCATTTTATTTTGGTTTAGAAAAGGTCCAAACATTACTGTAAGAGTAGATAAAATTTTTTTTTTTTCTGGAGTAGCTTAGAAAGGACAGTAGATCAACCTTTACTTCAGATGTCTTGAAAGCTGTTCATACAATGAGAACTACAACTAAGCAGCCAGTGTGAAACAAGTCTCTAAAAGGATCAAGAATTTTTCAATATATTATTTTTGTTTAGTGAAGTGAATCACATGACAGCAGTAAATGAGAGTCAAAACACTTTCCAAATTCAACAGCATTTACAAATGAGGAGAGTTTTGAACCCTTGGTGCCCAAAACAAGTTAGCAGGTAGACATTCTGGAGCTACCACAGGTTAATCATTATATACACTGTATAACACCAGCTTACTTATACTACTACCAAGCATAAGATGTCAAAGTCAGCACACCGATACAGTGAAATAATATTGTCCAAAGAAGCCATCAAAGAGTGAACAGGTAGTTCAGAGGTTTGATTTACCTGCACAGGGGAAAGAACTGGAATTCTGAGGTAAGAACTTTGTTTCTCAATGATTTTTTTTCCTTTAATTCATTTATACTTGACCCAGGCTTTAGCTAATTAAAATTTAGCAATTTACCTTTCTTTCAGACCCACTGGAACTTGACAGAAAAATTCAGTTAGTGTGGTATGTAAGCCATATATGGAGCCAAAGAGAAGGGAAAGCTCATGTAACTATGCAGCAACTAGATCACACAGGCAACACCTAAACTAATCTTCAACATGTTAATAGGTCCCAGTTCTGAAACAAGACTTTGGTTTTTCAGTACTTTTGATTGTTACTTGAAATACTAACGTATTATTTATATTATTCATTTAAGAGCACTTGGAACTCATCTTTGAGTCATTTGATTCCCTTGACTTGGGATGGCAGGTCAATAAAAGTTGAAACAATATTTCATGGCATCCTCACATTCCTGTGAGAATGGAGTGCTACAGGGAAAACAAACAAAGAGAAGATAAAAAACTCATTATATTGACCTAAAAGCATTAAATAATAACAAATACGATGAGAATATGAAAATACTTATGATCTCTGTGTAATATGTTCAAGAATTTTAAGATCAACTCATTGCACTTACAGAATATATGACTAGGGGAAGACAAAAGAGCTGCTACCTGCATGACTAATGATCACGCTAGGAAGCCATGGGAACTTAAATATTCAACTTTTTAACAAGATTTCAGTGAAAGGAAGATCATTACAAAAAAAATTACTAGTTTAATTAAAACTATATATGTTAAAATTCAGCAGGGATTAAACAAATGTAAGTTCAAACAGAATTAAATATAAATACGAAAGACAAAATTAAACTGGGAAACAAAAAAAAACCCAAAAAAAACATAATCTTCCAAACCCTAAAAGCCATTTTCTAGAGGGTTGTGGAAATGTAAAGCAAATGAGAGAAGAAGAGAGCCAAGGACTTTGTAAGGAACAACACTTGAACCTCTTGAGGAAATCTCTTTGCTAACTTTCCTTTTATAGTCCTAAACTTAAGGTAGAGAGGGATACCAAATAATGAAAGGATAGTGAAGCTACATAATAAGGAAGAACGAACACCCCTTTGGCAAGAGCAGTTCTTTATCCATTAAGGATTTCTTGTGCAGATAATAGTAAGTCCTCAAATATTTTTGTTCCAGTGAATACTGCAGTAGAATACTAGAGCTCATCTCATTAATATTATTTTTTTAATTTAAAAAATCTAAAATAAAGCTAAAAAAATCCAAACCAAACAAACAGAAAACCCCACTAATTGTATGAGGAGTTCCATACAATGAAAAACAATCTTAGGGGTTTTGGGTTTTTTTGTTGTTGGTTTCATATTTGTCCAGATTTTCTTATACCAGACTCATATTTTGGGTAGAAATTTGCCCTACTTTCATATAAATTATACAGAAGCTTCTATGTTTTGTCAGACTATCATATCATTATTACCAGCTAAGATAAGCAATTATGCAGAACTTTTTAGAAGCCACTGAATACTTTATACTCAGCAAAATTTGAGAATTAAGTTACCACAGCAAATTATTAACCTTGACATCACTTGAGAAGTAGCCACTGAAATATCAGCAGTTATATCAACAATTAAGTAGTTACTGCAATTTGGCAGTCTTAAAAAAATGGCAGAACTTCAAACTTTCTCCCCACTGCAAATGCTGCATCTCAATTCAAAACCACAGTACTTAACAAGGTCTAATTATACAGCACTTAAAATTAAGGTATCATTTTTTTTTTAAACAGAACTACAGTCTGTTACTCAGCATGATCCTTGGCACTTCTATTCACAATTATATATTGCTCATTTAGTAACTGGTGTTAATATTGTCTAAATAAGTTAAGTGCAATAACCTTTACTGTGACAGTCAGTATGTCTAACAGTTCTGGAGAAAGGATAAGTGACTTATCATTCCTTTACAGTAGGAGTGATGAAACCTCAAAATGTCTGTTCAGCAGACACTTGCAGACGTCAGCTGCACAAGTTCTGTATGTTTGTGTATTTGATATTTATGGAGGATGGTATAAATGCCTATTCAGAAAATGCTACTACCCTCTGACTCTTCACATTTGCCAGGAATTTTCTGGTGCAACAGAATCAGAAAGTCTTTTCCTCCACACCCTCTGATCAAACTGAAACAATGGGGTTTTTTACACTCCATACCAATGGTGCTGTAAGGGTAAACACAGCAAAAGTAGCTGCAGAAACAACAAACTGTAAACAGGAATCCTGAGCAGCTCTCACACGACAAGTCAGTTCACGTTTGTTAGCACTACTGTAACAGGCTTTTCTGGATTTTGCAATGCAACGTTACATTAATAAGCTGCAAAGTGTTCTTTCAAATAAACCTCAAGAGCAACAGAATGTACCATAAAAACAGAACTGAGGTAGACTTTGTAAAACTGCTAGTAAACCAATTTATTCTTTCCATTTGATACACAACATACAAAATTAATACAGAGCCTTAATAAGATTATGCAGGTATTCTTTTGCAGAGGTTATACACAGTAAACAGATCACATGCACACACCCAATCCCACACCTCACTCGTGGTATACAATATGACTACAAGGCCAAGCTGCCAGGGCTGTAAATTAAGAAAGGCAACACCTGCCTGTTTTGCCGGTTTTGCCTGCAACCGTCGTTTCCTCTTTGAAACTTGGACTTTGACATCTATTTCATGGGTGTGTAGCTAAATTAGAAAGCACCATTTCTTGTCTACAAGAATCTAGCATGCAAACTCATGCATGTAGTCTAAGCCCTTGTAATTACTTTATCATCTACTGACAAGGGAGACAATTCAATGCATGCACTGAAAAAACCAAGTGCCAATCCATCTTCCAACTGGTTTGGATGCTAATTGTTTTTCCTAATTCTTCTAGTCCATCCAGCTGCAGAAGAGCAGCTGTCTGGGGGTCAGAACAGCTTCCTCCTTAGAGTGGGCAGCTTATCAATGGCTTGGTTCATATTCTCAACAGTCCAAAACAGACAGCCCGTTACAGTGACATCCCATTTCTCAGTCACAAGCAAATAAACAGAATTAGTAAGAAAAATAACAACTTGCACACAAGATAAATGGAAAAATATGAAACTTTTACTGTTAATTTTTTTGGAAGGGGAATTAAAATGAACTCCTAAAATTCACTTCTCTGTCTTTTTAGAAGGCCTCTTAGACTCCTTGACTCTTAGAGTACCATGTTTTCCTTCAGCCACCCCCTGGTTTTGGTAAAGTAAATCTGTCTGATTTTAAAACTGGTTCTACAAGTACACACTGAGAAAGAACTCTGAAGGCTGCTAAGCCTAAGCAGAAGATTCCCGGCATTTACAAGCACACAGTTGCTTGATGCAAAGCTCTTGGGCTTTTGCTCTCAATTTCAGCATATCCGACCATCTCATCAGAGATAGTTTCTTTCTGGGGCCAGTTTGTTTCTTTGATGAAGACTTCCATGCTCTGGTTTTTGAGTTTTGTAGTTTCAGTAAACACAATCATTTCACATTGCCATCAATTCCATGAGATGTCCTGGTTAAAAGCTGGACTGTACTGAGCACGTTGGTGACACCCCGTGGCATCCTGCTGAACTCTCTGACACAAATGGCTTTGATGTCTTTGACATTTGTTTCTCAGTACCAATGCCCGTTCTCACTTAAGAATAGCAGTAGCAGGCACCAATGAAGTGCTACTGCTGCAGCAAATTTGGCATAGAGAACATTAAGTAGCATTGGTAACCAGTAAGATTGGATTGAAACTAATTGCTATGGGAATGGCAAAAAGGTCTCAAAACTCCCGCATAATTTTAGAATGCATAATCATATGACTAGATTATTTATCCAAGTGATAAACATGATAGTTTAGTACATTTATATTGTAGCACAATTGTAGCATATTTGTATTGTTAATAAGTTCAAGCAATCACTTGAAGAATTTCAATTAGCTTGCCAGTTATACACAACAGGAATCAGAACAATTTGTCAACAATCTTGAATTTTTTGTTTACTTCACAGCACAAAACCTTGGCTATCATTATCATAGTTTGCCACTTCAACAGTTGCACACTGTAACAGAGGAATGACCTTTGACAAGATTAGGTCATCAAATTCAGTATGTTTGTATTTATTTTCTTATGACTTTGGAAGATGGGGTATTTAGTTGAGCATAGGCTCAAGAGGGTACTCTTGGCAATTGCACTCACAGGTAGCAGATTTCCAGCAAACCAACCAGGATGCCACAGACCCCTCACGTCCTCCTCTGCAACACACGTACAACAAACACGTTGTTTTGCCAGACTAAAGCATGACACCTGTCTCGTGTACATTTATTCGTATCCACTGCATGATCCTTTCAGGAATGTTGATTGGTTGGTTTGGGCTTTTGCCCTCAAGACAAACCTCAGAAGAAAAGAAAAGCTTTAAGTGCTAAGTGTTACGTAGATTAATACAACACCCCAATTAGTGGTTTTAATTTTGCTATGATCCAAGGGAATTAACTGCATAAAACCTCTTACAAAGGCAAAAAAAAAAAACTTCAGTAAATGCCAAATAGGTTCTCTCTGTGGATGCTACACATAACAGTTTCAGAATGAAGCTACAGTCTCATTTTAAAGACATTCAGATCAGCTTGATGATTCAGCTGCACACTAGGTCTGTGCAAGAAATGGGCAGCATTCAGTCAAACAAGAGTTGATGCTCTGAATCAAACCATCACACTAGAATTAATACAATTAAAGATGGGAACATGTAGTAACTGACAAGAGTCTGTTTGACCAAAGAACATTAATTCTGTGTTTGCTGTAAGTCAACTGTGAAATAATACAGTTAATACCATAAATTACAAACATAGTGATCTGTAACATTTGGAGACTGGGACAAAGACTGATGTAAGCAAGGTCTCCCAGACCAGCACTGACAGACAGAAGGTAATAAACGAGATGTGGCAGGCACACCATTCCTCTGGATGAAGGCCTACAGTGTACACACCATTCTTTGTTCATTAACCATGTAATAGACAAACCCAGGTCTCCCTGCCTGTTGAAAATAAACCACTTCATTACTTATAGATCTTCTTGTACTGAAGATTTATGATTCCTTTTTAAAAAGAAACTTCTTCAGATCTCATTCAAACAGCAAGAAGTTCCTATATGTCAGTCTTTAATGCTCCCCTCTTCTAGGAAGGTCACTTTAAAAGACAACAGTTCTAACATCAAAGTTCAGTGCATGCCACTCTAACAACCAGATATCAAACTGATAAATTACCTTCTATGTTCAGAACCTATTTCAGGTCCAGTACCACATTGTTCGAGTAACAGGCTGTAAGAAAGCAGCTGGTTCATATTTTCTCAGGGCACCACCTGAACTATAAATAAAATAGAAAGCAGGTAGGACAAAGAACAGCCATATAAGATCAGGTAAAGAGAAACATGACACACCTGCAATTTCTAATCATTGGCATTCATATGCCTGTCCAAAATAAATATATTTCATATCTATTGACACAAAGGTAAAATTCCACTATAGATCACACTTATTCTCTGATTTTATGTTTCGCATAGACAATATGAATATCAAATGCTCTCACCTGGATATATTTCAGACTACACAGCCTAATTTTAAGAGGGATGAATGAATTTGATACTGCCCTTTATAATGTCATGAATAATGACATTATGAATAATCTCATGATATTATTCCATATGACTCTAGATTCTGGAAATCATTTCATAATCCTTAATCCCAAAAACATGAAGGAAATATTTGGTAATGATTTTCCACTTCCTTAGGATTATTCTGAATAAATTCCAGTTTTACTCCCCTTCCCTGGTAATTTCAAAGCCATGAAGAAGAAGTTCCTTTATGAAATGGAAAAAAGTTCCTTTTTTGAACTTGAAGAGTGTCTGAAAGGCGATTACCATACTATTGACCATCAGATATTATTAGAGATATTATTATTTACAAAAAACACATGAAGCTAACATACAGTAAATAAAGACCTCTGTTTTGTATTTTCAGGGCATAAGTACAAATATTTATTTTTCTTATATTCAGTAAGAGAAATATTTACTTCAAATAATACAGTGAGGAAAGACAAGTGGAGGACAAAATATTCTGCAACACATTTTAAAAAATTTAGCTTTACTCAAGTATTTTTCTAACCAAATCTTCTTGTACTCCTCAACTAATTATTCATGCTTGCAAAATAAGGGCAAATATTTATTTTTGAAATCACAGTAATTCCGTGCCATTCTAAGATGCTGTACCCTCTTATAACTTCTGCCATTTTCTACAGGACTTGAAGCATGCTATGCTGCTTTATTTGCTACAAACTCAAACTAGCCAAATACATCTGTATTAACATCCATGATACTCTCCTTGTAGTTTAAAACACAAATTTTGACCACAGACTCTGGTAGTTAAGGAATAAATCTAACAACTTTTGAGTCTTGTACGATCAGGTCTCATCTAATCTTTTTATCTTTCTAATTCCACTATTTTTTTTCCATGACTTATCACTTCCACCTCCACACAATCTTTTTTTTCCCTTCTTTTTTTTTTCCTTAACATTAGGAGTCTGTGGCGGTACCAGTTGTTGGTTTCTCTGGGTCTGGATTGAAGGCACTTGAGACAGTAATTCGTGTTCAGACTCAGGTGTTTATTATTTCTTATCAGTAAAACAGTCTCACTACTGTGAGTTCGGCAACTTTTCATTAGAAGGCACAAAATGGCCAACAATCTCTTGTTACAAGGTCTTTTAAGACTAAACTATCCAATTAAGAATTGACACCTAGATTATTTTCCCTTTTCTGCCCAATTACAAAATGCCACCAAACCCAAGAAGAAGAAGAAGAAGGAAGAAGCATGAAGAAGAAACCCAGGATAACACCCTGTGCCCTCCATCTTGCTTCCATCCACAACATACCAAAAATCCCAAAACCAAGTGATACACCTACGCTACTCTCTATAATCTACTTCACACTTTTGTGGATTCTAATCTATCTTGAAGTCTAGGAAACTTTCTCCATGAATGAGGGTCAAAGTCGGTGCTTCCCTGGGGTCAGGGCACCCCAGAGCAGACAGAGAAATATTCCTGGTGCCCTGGGTTTCCACAGGTCAATTCATAACCATAGCAAGCAGAAAGGAATCCAGTGATCCTCAGGCTTTGTATCCTCTGGTCAGAGGACTAGCTTGCTGGAAACAAGTTAGCTTTTTTTCCAGAGAGCAGGACAGTCAGCAGTCAGAAGGGGACTCACAGGCATCTGCTCCCTCCTAACCAGGGAGGGGAAGATGCTGATCTCCTTTCTCTGGTGACCTGCATCAGGACATGAGGAAATGGAATGAAGCTGCACCAGGGGAACTTCAGGTTGGACATGAGGGAGTTGGACTTGCTGATTGTTATGGGTTCCTTCCAGCCTTAGGTTATTATAAATATTACCTATTTTAAGGGTCACAGTTTGAGAAAATTTGCACAATTAAAAAGATCTTTGAACTGCTAATAATGATAAAAATTCATCAATTACTGCTTTCCTTATTAAAGCTAAAGACATTTCCCTAGTTTAAATAACATTAAATACACTCTTGTGTTTAAGCACTGTTTCTTTAACTTGCAATATAAATAATATATGTCCTAGAGCTACTGAAGCAGAGTAACTATGTATATCCAATACATGACTTATCCTAGTATGTTCCAAGTTTTCCGGTATTTGGAGATGTCGGGCTAGCCCAGTTTACATCAGGGCAGTTAGCAATTGTTGATGGAATACTACAGGACAAAAATAATTCCCAAGCGCATCATTACAACCAGCCTGTTCTCTAGCACCATACACATTTACGCACACACACCAGAAGGACAAGAGCATGTGGTGTGGAAGGAAAGAAGCTACAGAATCCTATGTAGCAATCTACAGAATCTACTTTAATTTGCACCATGTATACCTATATGCACATATACATAGAGATTAATTTATATACACACCCAAAATATCAGAACTATAGCGGCAATTGCCCCTGAAGGACAAAATCATGCCAGCTTTCCCTCTTCCATCAACCACACTGTTGACACACAAGAACAGTGTGTCTTCCTGTTCTTCCATCAATTTAGGAACATTTAATAAACAGCAAACACCTTACCCCATCCATATTGATAACAGTACCCTTAAAAACAGGTAGTGCTAGGCACTGAAAGAGCACAAATCCTACCTGAATTCCCTCACCAGAGATCATTTTATCTCAACTGTTCCCTAGAGTATGAAGTGAACAATTTTTCTGCTTCAACGTAATTTATGGTGTCATTCAGAGTTTCTTTTTAAACATAGAAATATTCAGAAAAATATTTGATGCCCCTTCATGTGAGGCTCTAGAAATTTGAATGCTACATTTCCCCAGCTCTGAGAAAAATGGTGAGAGGTAGCAAATCCTGAACCAGTCCACTCTCCTTGAAATAGCTGACAGAAAGGGATTTCATTCAAACAGGTTCTAAGCAAAAGTAAAAAATAAGGCAAATGAGATCACTGTTCCCTCAAATAATAGACGCCTAGTCTTTCACCTTCAGAACGGTGCACTTTGCATGGTGTGAGGAAAAGGCTGGCACAGCAGCTCCATAAACTACAAAACAGAGCCTGGGGGTTTAGTGCCCAAGGGAATACAGCTTGGGGAAGGGATGGGCACAAGGCTGTTTCAGAGCCCAGTCCAGGCAGGAGAGAGGCAGAGGCTGCCTGGAGCGAGGGCTTGCCAGCTGCAGTGAGGAGGCAGCACCCCATGCTGGCTCAGCCCCCCGACCCTTTTCCAGGCTCTGTAGTCTCTCAGTTACTTGCCCAGAAGTCTCCTGTCCTCTCTGTTCCTCACAAACCAGCTCCCAGTGGGAGTGTGTGGGGTATGAGAGAAACAAATGTTAAGAAAATTGCCTCTAGAGATGTCTTCCACATATCATGATAAAAATCAGGTCGGGGGAAATAAAAAACCAAACACTACAAATATCCCAAGAGAATTGTGTGTCACCACCTTTTTTAATCTTTGCAGCAGCTTTTATTTTACCAGCTTGGTATTAACAGAAACACACCTCTTTCATCTCAGCAAATGATAACGTCAAAACCAATTTCACTGGATATTTACACAAAGAGTGGATAACAATTTCTGGGAAAAAACCAGTCACTGCACATACACACAGCTTTTAAAATGGATACAACAAAATTAAGCTGCAGCACTGCGTGAAGCAGGAAGAAAAAATGCCACTTCCTTTATCAGATGAGTCAACATACAACCATTTGGTGTTTTGTTCTGGTTTAGGTTGTTTGGGGCTATTTATTCTTTTTTTTTTTTACAACAGACATCTTGAAGGCTGGGTGACATCTCCTTCACTATTAAGGGTGGATGCACCTGTCCACTTGACTAGGTATGAAAAAAAGCAACACTTAAATCATAGCTGGGGATTGAAGAGGAGAGGTAAGGACCAAGCAAGCAAAGGATCTGAAGAAGAGGATGTCTCACTCTCACAAGCCTTTTTCAGTCCCAAAGCTGACAACATGGAAAGTGCTGTATTTCACTTAAGCCATGAAGCACCCTCTCCTCCACTCACAGGTTAGCTACCAGAATACTTTTGGTATTCATAACATGGCTGTTCCTTTGATGAAAAATGGCATCTGAGTATCAACTGCAGGAATGAACAATACATATCCAATCAAAACACTGATTTTTTCCATAAATCAAACCATTTCGGGAAGAAAACACAATTTTGCTTTCTAGGTTCTACTTTTTTGTTATATTTAATCTGTTTGGAAACTCTTTCATTAGACAGATAACAGCAAAAATAACTCTGCCTGTAAGTAGACAGCTTTTCACTTCTAAAGTACTCTAGAAAGTGACACTTTCTTTTTGGGGGATGCAGGAAGAGAAAGGCTTAGTAAGTTTCTGCTTGCTTGCTTGCTTGCTTGTCTGGCTGGCTGGTTGGTTGGTTGGGTTTTTTTAGGTACTTTGGGGGAACATAGGCAATGACAGAATGAACAGCATATGACCTCAAAATGGGAAAATGTCCTTAGTCAATTATTCTTCTAAAATATTCAAGTTGACAAAATTCTCAATAGACAGTATTAGCTTTTTCCAGGCAGGTTAAGATATGGAGAAGGCTAGGGAAAAAATATCATAAAATGTAGCACTTTTATAATTAGACAATACCAAGTATTTGATGATTGACTGTCAGATAGTAGGAAGATGTTGTTAAAAATAAAAGGAAAGCTTAGAGTTTTCCCCTCATATATGCAAACTCTATTATTTATGAAGTTCATTAAGAGTTTTATTAAAAGCTGAACAAAATGTTGGAGCAAGGGCTTCATTTATCTAATCAAATGTGGAAAATGCAATGTATTTTATGATTGGCTTTTTGCAAATATTAAAATTAATATTATATGTGTTGTGTTAGAAAGCAATGCTGTATTAATTTTCTTAAGTACTGTGTTATAGTTTTGGGTTATAAAATAGAAACTATGCTATGTAAGATGCTTTGTTTAACAGAAAGGACTTGCAGCGAGATAGCAGCCACAGGACACCTAAATCTTTCAGAGAAAAAGAATTTATTGCCTTCTTATCAGACGAAACTAACTTCTTCCCACCTCAACGGAGCTGTTAGGATTAGAAGGAAGAAGCTGATGAAGACCAGATGGAATCCTGTGTTTGAATGGAATTTATGCATCATGTATGAAGTGTATGAATATGCAGTAGGCTATTGTTCTTAAGGGTTAATCCTTTGTTAGCAGGGGTCCAGAAAAAGGTACCCAGATGTCCGTAACTCTTTGTTTTTATTGTCTCATATTGTCTTAATTCAATTTGTCCAAATTATTACTCTAATTGTGTTACTATTTTTTTAACCATTTTATTACTATTAGACTTTTAAAAATTTTAAAAACAAGTGATTGGCGTTTTTCACATCAAAGGTATTTAGTTTCAGGATTATTTAATGTATTTTCATGGCTGTACTTCTGCATTTTAAGTAAATAAGTGCTAAAATGTAGTTTAAAAGAAAAAACAAAACCGTTTATTGAAAAGTAAGTGTGGGCTTGATCTTTGCTGCCTTTGTTTCAGTTTGTTTCATGGACAACACCTATTTTGCAGTGAGGCTGGAAAGCATTCCTTGCTAGGGGCAAAACTCCAGTCAAATTTTTGCGGTAGGAAAGGACCTGGGGGTGCTGGTGACAGCAGCTGAACATGAGCCAGGCTGTGCCCAGGTGGCCAAGAAGACCAATGGCATCCTGGCCTGGATCAGCAATGGCGTGGCCAGCAGGGCCAGGCAGAGATTGTCCCTATGTGCTGGGCACTGGTGAGGCCACACCTCAAATCCTGCTCTGGGCCCTGCAATTCAAGGAAAGATATCGAGGTGCTGGAACAAGTCCAGAAAAGGACAGCGGAGCTGGGGCAGGGTCTGGAGCACAAGTCCTGTGAGGAGCAGCCGAGGGAGCTGGGGATGTTTATACTGGAGAAAAGGAGGCTCAGGGTGACCTTATCCCTCTCTGCAGCTGCCTGACAGGAGGCTGTGGCCAGGCGAGAGTCAGCTCCTTCTCCAGGCAACCAGCGACGGGAAGAGAGGAAATCGTTTCAATTTGTGCCATGGGAGGTCTATGTTGAACATAGTACTGTTTCACGAAGTATTTCACAAAACACATCACAAAACGTTGTTCCAAATTGCTTCACGGAAAGGGTGATTAGAGCTTCGAATGGGCTGTCAGGGAGGTGGTGGAGTCATTGTCCCTGGAACTGGTCAACATGGTGATATTCGGTCACAAGTTGGAACCAGAGGTCTTTTCTGAGCTGTAAATTGGTTCCATAAATTCTGTAAACACAGGTCTCTCCCCGGCGGATGGACAGGGCACTGCAGACGCCACACCCGTCTGTTATGAAAGACCTTTCACATCCACACAAGCCCAGAACTGCAATCCCAGCCAACAATGCGCGAAGGGCGGGCGGGCCGGCGGTGTCCCGGCGGGATCGGGGGCAGGGTGTCCCGGGCCGGGTGTGCCGGCGGGGTCGGGCGGCAGCGACAGCTCCAAGCCCCGCTGTCCCGGAGCCGCTCCCTCCCCCGGGCCCGCGCTGCTGCGCCTGCGCGGAGGGGCCGCGCGCGGGCCCGCCATGGCGGCGGCGGCGCTGCGGCCGCGGGTGGCGGCGCTGGGCCGGCGGCTCGGCCCGCTCGGGGCCCGCGGTGAGCGGGGAGCGGGGACGGGGACGGGGACGCGGGCGGCGCGGGCGGCCCCGAGGGCACGGGCGGCCCCGAGGGCGTCTTCGCAAACGGTGTGTGCGCTTGGGACCATCAGAGCCTGGCCGCGGATGGCCTTAATTTAATCATGAAAGGTGCGGTCTGACAGGATGACTGGCCTGCTACAGTGCTGTATTATTATTATTCAGCCGCTCTTGAAGATGCCCCAAGGATGGATAGGAAAGCCATGTGGAAAAGGAGAGCGAGTAAGGCTAAGGTGCTAAGGGAGATTTGTGTTCTTCCCTCAGATACATTCTTAGCGAAAGGCTCTGCTAATCTGGACAAGCTGAAGGACCTCTGCAACGAAGGGAAAGAAAATCCTTCCGCGCTTTTTCAGCTCTATACCCAGGTACATTGTTAAGGACATCAAACTGCCTTTCAAGAAAATGCGTGTAGGGTGTGGGAGACGGTTTGGTGTAAAAATGAGGGTGGGGCAGAAAGGCGGCTCAGTTACTTGGGGGTGTGTGATGAGCGTCTCTGAAGCACTGAACCGCTTCTGACTTGGATAACTTGGAGTCCTTCGTGCTGTTTCTTTAGGGACAGAAGGGGGTTTGGTTTGACAGTCACCATCACCAGTCCTTCAATACTTCCAACTTGCACCTTTTGTAAACTGAATGTTAAAAAATACCTTCGAATTGTAGTGTTTTATAAACTAAGAAGTTTTCTGTGTTACAACACATATCCGCCTGATTATTTTGACAGTAGCATTTCTGCCTTGTATATGTTCTTGTTTTCATAGGCTGTCTTAGACATCACATATTTTGAGGAAAACCAGCTTGTGGATGAAGATTTTCCAGAAGAATCTGCCTTGCCAAAACTTAAAGAACTCATTTCTGTTCTTTCAGAACCAGAAGACCTAGTGAGGGAATGCGGCATAAAAGAAGTAAGTAGCCAGAGGGTGAATTATTTCATTGTTTAAAAGCAAAAAATCTGAAATGAGACATAGTATTTGTATTTTTGATGGGCAGAATTTAAAGTATTTTGAAGCATTTTGAAGTATTTTTGGTATTTAAATAGGGATTCCTGAAAATATCATTTCAAATGCCTTGTTGTGTGCTCAGAATTTCTCTTGCTATCATTTCATGATTCCACAGGCAGTTAACTCCTATTTGACCTACAGTGATAGGTTAGGCTGGCCTTGTCTCTCTGAGTGCTGCTGTCAAACACAGCCCCAGAAATAAGAGATTTACACAGCGTTTGCGTGTGTGCCAGTGCATATAAGTAGTTCAGGTGGTTTATTTTTGTGTTAGACCAGTTTGTTGGATTTTATTTCAGCCCCTCAACATCCTTGGTGCAGAGTTGTTAGAATGTCTTTACTGGAGAAAAGGAGCCCTGCTTTACATGTATTGCCACACAGCAAAAGAAAGAAGTGAATGGGTACAAGAAAACATTGCCACGTTTAAAAAGGTACAGGAGATGAAAATGTTCTATGGGCTTTAAAGTTTGACTCTTCACTTTTAAAATATGGCTGGGGTTTTTGTTCTTTTTTCTTTTTTTCTTTAATTAGGATTTTGGGTCTTCATAGGAAGAAGTATTTCTGCGTATTATTAATTTAACGAGAACTTATCTTTTCCTCATTTTTAACTGTACTCAGTGTCTTCATGATGGAGTTCAGTACTTGATGAAGATGCTTAGCTTTAGAGGCCCTCTTCAGCTAGATGAAGATATCTCACTTCAGGATAAAGACACAGCTAGATTACTCAGTGAAGGTAAAAAAAACCCCAAAAAATAACTCCAGGAAACCTTTTAACCCACTCCTTTTATTAACTGCTTCACTTTATGAAATGCTTTTTTGCATGTGTTTATTGTTTGACCGAATTTATGTTCAAGACTTGACACTTTTTAGAACAAGAAGATAATAAATGAGGCAAATAAGCAGGCAAGAGTGTCCCCCCCTTTCTTTTTAAACTCAGGAATTTTAGGATGTGTCAGTGCTCATTTTCCTAGTGTTTTATGAGTGCGCTGGAGGGAGGTGAACTGAGGCAATGAGGGTTTGATGCACAGTAGTGTTTTATGCTGGCAGTGTTTATGCACAGTATTTTATTGTGAACCATCCAGTTCACCATTGTCAGATGTTTAGGGCACAAACAGAGGGTGCCAGAGGTTCACATATTGATCTTCCCTTTTAGCTCTAGGACAGTAGAAGTACAAACACAATTACAGACTTCATACAGGTGTAAAAACTGGATGCAGAATTGGTTAAATTTGGCAAATGTTCTTTGTCACCACTTTCTGTAGCTTTATGTAACTTTCATTCCTGTTTTGCTTTTCTAGGAGGATCTGAGGCTGTATTAGTGTGATGCAGGTGGGGTGATTCCAGTTCTACTCTGACTGTAGCAGGATATGCAGCACCTTCTTGTTTAATTTCATCTGAAAGTGGCATTGCTGCTATATAGCTCCATAATGTAAAGTCAAGTTGTGGATTTATTTAGCAGCATTTTTTTTTTTTGTGAAAAACACACGTGTGCGATTGAATTCAAATACTAATAAAGCTGCTCTGGTTAACCTGAGTTAAGATGACCTCAGAGAGTATCTCTTAGGCTATAACTGTGGGAGGCACAGAAATACTCCAGAGTAAATATATACAGTCATGCCTGTGTCAAAGAGGCTGTAAAGAAATACTGAAATTCTATGAGATAATTAGGCAAACAAAACTATAGAAATAATATTTATATGGCAATCTTAAAAGATTTTAACATTATGGAGGGCCAGACTGGACAGAGAAATGAGCATGGTCTTGATCCATGATTTTCTTCTGGGCATTATATATTTATATAATTATATACTTATGCTGTCTTTTTGGAATTTTCTTCCCCATTGTTACTGAAAAAGAATTAACAAGCTGTGTACTTTCCTGTAGCAGAACAATAAAGTACTTGATCTAAATTATTTTTGCAGGCATATTTAGTGACACGCACTTACTGGCAATGATGTACAGTGGAGAAATGTGCTACTGGGGACTGAAACACTGTGGAGAAGGGAAGCAGGAAAGCCTTGAGTCAATAGATCCTGTGTCCAACTCTGACCCGGGCAGCAGATCACAGAGCATGTCGCTGGATTTCCAAGAAGCGGGGAGAAACATGTTAACAAAGTATGTGGCCGTATGTGAGGGACCCTTAAAAGGTCAAGGGTGGAACACAACAACTGCAAAACAAATGCTGCATTACTTTGTGAAATCTCACAACTAAGATCCACTGCGTCGTCTGTGCTAGAAGAAAACTCGTGACATAAGAGCAGTCTTCGTCACTGACTTACTTTCTTTTTTCTTTTTTTTTTTTTTTTTTTTCCAACCGAAATGTATACTTCCGTTGCATTAAAAACTCTTATTCCACGGACTCCCGGACCGCGGTCCAAAGTGCAGTGCGGTGCTGAGGCTTGGGTGCGGCAGCCGCCGTGGGCAGCGCCGGGGCGCGGTGCCGGAGCGGGGCGCGGTGCCGGAGCGTGCGCGGCGCTGCGCGGGGGCGGTGCCATGGCGGCGGCGGCGGCAGCGGCGGCAGCGGAGGCGCGCGGTGCCGGCCTGGAGGCCGCGGTGCGGGGCGGGCTGCGCCTCCTCCGGGAGCGCTGGATGCGGGGCACCGCGCCCGCCCCGCCGCCGGCGCCCCCGGACGGCGCGGGGGGAGAGAGCGCCCTGCAGACGCTGCCGGTGAGGGGGGCCCGGTGCGGCGGGGAAGGGGGGGCAGAGTGCTGCGTCCCACCCCGTCCTTCTGCACTGCTCAGTTCGGGAGTTCTTAAACCGCTGCTCTCAATGGTTTTCAGATCGACGTGCAGCTGAACATCATGTCCTTCCTGTCGCCCCAAGATTTGTGCCGTTTGGGAAGCACGAGTTGTTACTGGAGGGCAGCTGTGCAAGACCCGTTGTTATGGAGGTATTTTCTCCTGCGGGATCTTCCCTCTTGGACATCTATTGATTGGAAATCACTTCCAGATGAGGAGATTTTTAATAAAGCCTTTTCAGAGGTCAGCGACAGTGAACTGTATGATTACATGGCAGTGTAAGTATCTCCATATTCTCTTACATTACTTCCAAGTGTGCCTACAGCAGCAATATTCAGCCCACAGGCATGTTTCATATTTACAGAAATAAAGCTCTGCTGTAAGCTGCTGTTTAAATGTTGATGTGTCTCAAATCCATTGTTCATTTTGGAAATACAATTTCCTGTTGCTCTATGGTCTGGTCAGCTCTTTCTGTTTGGAACTCAACAAGAATGTAAAACACTGTAAAAAAGACAACGGTAATGCTATAAAAAATTACAGCTTTTTGTAAACTGTCTGTCTGCTGTGGCACAGAAATACTGCTTACCGTTGATCTTGATAAAAAGTGTTCTTTGCTCTCAGTGCCACGGCAGTTATTTTCATAAAAGTACCAAGAAGTCTTCAAACTACAGTGAGTGAAATGAATCTTCATTGTTTTTCATGTTATTTGGAAGACCTAATAATAAAAAAGTGCACAGAATGTGCACAGAATAACAAGTTGTATTGTTTTAGGTCTGATTGTCAAAGGCTGTAAGATGAAGACTGATTTCAGATAGTATAGGTGAAAAGCATAGCAACACAATAAATATGTTTGGATGACTGAGAAGAACTCTTAAAACAAGTTAGTTTGTGGTGATTTCTTTTCTAAACTTCATTTAGTTCCCTTGATTTGCAGTAGTGGTCTGTAGATTTGTTTGGGACTTCTGATTTATTTGCAGTTATATTTTCCAAAGGTGGTCCTTAACACATTGCTTTGTGGTAAGTGCACTACATTCTGCAATCTCTGTGCCCTTCATCCTCTTTTAACAGGTGGGAGCAGTACCCACAGAATTTGACAGGTAAAATATGGACTGATTTTGAAATTGGGTTTAAATCTGTTTAGGTGTGAATCACTAATTTGAAACCATTTGTCACTGATTTCCATTGTGTCTACACACACTTAGCTGTTTTGCTGATCTCAACTGAAACATTTCAGTGTGGGTATAAAGGAGGCCACATTTGATGCTTCCTTTAAGTGGTTTGTTCAGCAGCAGCCTACCATGGCTCCAGAAGCAATGCTGACTGAAACTGCTGCTCTAGGATGTCTTGTTTTTCTTCATCTCAATTACCAGTCTTTCCATGCCTTCTAGCATCCACACCAAACGAGCATCTAAGTTTGCAGACAACGCTTGTCTCCTTCCACAGCTTGCATGCTTTCT
The DNA here is from genome assembly GCF_047830755.1 of Zonotrichia albicollis. Lineage (NCBI taxonomy): Eukaryota > Metazoa > Chordata > Aves > Passeriformes > Passerellidae > Zonotrichia > Zonotrichia albicollis. Next base: position 20,357,791 of record NC_133860.1, read on the forward strand.
GACTACTGGGAAAATGTTTATTTTCAAGTGGTTACTTATTATAAACACAAAAGAATTTCATTAAGGTTTAAAATACAATCAGCCGGCTCATTTTTAAAATTACATTTTTAATGTGACTCTTCTGCTTTGATGTTATTTAACCTATGTTGTGTTTTCAGTGAGATTCGAAAGTCGTGATTTTTATTTTATTTTTAAATAAACTGAAAGATTTGTAGATAGAAGTGTACTGAGGTCCAAAAAGTCAGTATTTGGACTTTAAAAGAACTGATGCTTTTGCCTGCTTTGTACTGCTGCTTGAAACCATCAGTTTGGAACTTTTTAATTTTTGACATATGCTTTGAGTTGTACCAGTTGCAAAGCATAAGAAATGTGGGACCTAAATTAATTTGTTTGATTAATACCTCTTTTGTATTTTGTGTTTAATTTCTAGTTGCATCTATTTTAAACAGATATAAAAGGAGCTGTCCTCAGGGTAGAAGAAGTTTGAAATCGATCCGTCCCCGGTATGGGACTGTGACTTCCTTTTTGCAATCACTGGTCACTCAGGCAGAACCTCGCTTTGCAATGTTTGGGCCAGGTTTGGAAGAGCTGGACAACTCTTTAGTACAAAAGATGATGACATGCCCAGAAATTCTGCTGGTAGCTGGCCTACCTCAGAGACAAATTCATGGTAATGACGGTTTTGGTTTTTGGCCTTCTTGTTTTCTAAAAAGATGTAACACAAAAAACTTTGAGGAAGAAATGAAGAAAAGGAACAATTTTTTTGTATCCTTAAAATTCAGTAGAATCATGGTAAAAACAAACCAATTTCTGATGTATTCAGATGGATAAATACAGCAAACATTTGGGACAAACTAATAGCTTCAGTGAATTTATTATTAAATTTGGACATTGTCTGAAGAATCATTTTGCTCCTTGTACTTCTATTTTCATCCAAAATTCCATGTTACTGCTGCTGTTGTGATCAATAAATGCAGACAAGCCTTTCTATCAGTACTGCTTGCAGTAAGTGGCTAAAAAAGACCTTTGTGACTTTACACAGCAACTCAAGGCTGATCCTTATAAATTCTGTATTCTGATATCAAATTATGTAAATTTTGCTTAGAAGAGTTAGAGGAGCAGGTGGGGGATTTTCTATGTTTTAAACAGTAGCTTTGAAAGTCTAATTTGACTTCAGTCCAAGCCAGAGACAAAAATGTGTTACTCTTTAACTAACAGTTATTTCATCACAGCAGAAGTCATATAATTAAATTGTATTTATAGGAAGCATGACAATTATTTTTAGTGGGTTTTTTTTTCTCTCATATGTCCTTTTCAATGCAGCTTGTCATAAGCCAACTGGAGCCTTTTCTATGCCAGTTTCAGCTAATAAATACAAGTCTCCTTTCTGTTGTAGATTTCTAGCTCCAATTCTAATAATCAGAAATATGGAAATGGTTTTAATACCTTTGACTAGATTCTCATGAAATTAAAAGTCTGATCAATTGGATCATGCATAAAGTTTAATTGTAAAATAGTAAATCGTCTACCCTTAAGAGCAATATCTAGGTTTGAATATATTCATTTTGTAACACCACTGGAATGTTTGAACTACCACTTAGTTGTATTCAGTAGACAAATAGCTGTAATCTCATAGATTCATTTTTTCCCTGTAGGAATTGGATCAGGAGTCAGTTTTCAGTTTAACAACAATCAAAAATTCAATATTGTGACATTGTATTCCACCACGAGGTAAGATAAGATCTGTTCTCCACTAAATGAAAAGTACAGTTTCTAATTTATGTTAGAGTTTTCATATTTTTGTTCTGTGACTTTTCACGTGCACTTTCTCATGCATGGATATCCCTTATAAATTGAAGTTTCAATGCATGCCTTTGCTTTTCCTTTCTTTTTTTAACCACTAAGTTTTCCCATTGAAGTAAAAAGCTTTTCCAAACAGTCTATGTACTAAAGGTGTACAACAGGCACATTACAAGTGTATCTATCCCTTTTAATACCTTGGTTGAGTCCCTTTGGAAACACTCTTATGCACTCATCCTGGAGTGTATTTTCATAAGCATCTTGCACTTTGCCAACCATCTCTCAGAAAGAAAGGAGAGCAGGAGGGGGCAGGGAGAAATGAAACCATTTTTCTGGCTCAGCCCATTTTCCTGTCCCTTTCCTGCACTGCGTAGACTTTGGAGATTCTCTTTTGGCGTTCCCAGCTAACCTGACCACTGAAATATCTTTCAGTGTGGAAAGGAGGAGGGCAAGGGAGGAGCAAGCTGTTGCTGTGAATAAGATGTTTTACCAAGAGAACAACACAGTAGGGAACCAGCAAGCCATGCACTACAGTGTAATAGCTCAAGTGAGGAAGGTGTGCGAAGTAGTTGATGGATTCATTTATGTTGCTAATGCAGAAGCTCATAGAGGTAAGGAGTTTCTCTTTATATTTTGTGAATAACTGGTGTGTTAGGTTACAAAGAATATGCAATACATCAAAATCCATGTTCTGATCCTTTAAAAATCTGCTGTTTCTTCATGTTGAAGAAGTCTCCTATTCTAGACACTCTCATCAACATGTTAGGGATTGTGGCCCCTTGTTTTGTATATGGCACATACTGATATGGTTGCTATCTAAATTACATGTGGGAAATCACATGGACTAAAAAACAAAAAAAACCCCATGGGTATATGTAGGAGAAACTTGAAAATACATTGTGTATGCTGTGGAAACAACCTTCAGGAAAACAGTAAAAAATGCAATTAGTCTAAATCAGTTTAGTCCTGTGAGATGATAATCCAAATAACAATTCCGGTAGTTGTCTTTACGTTCATCAGCTTTGAATGGAGGAAAAGGGCTGTCTCCGAAAAGAGACAGGCAAAAAACTTTGAAGGGATACACTAAGAGAAAAGTGCATTCAGTAGGGAAAGACTGCAGACTGTGCAGTGTGTGGATACTTCTGAATGGCTTGTTGTAATTTTGATCTCTGTGAGGTACTCAGAAAACACTCTGATGTTAGGATTGAAATAGGCTGCCGTAGAATCTATGGAGATCTTTAACATCCAAATGTCATAAATATTTGTGTAACATAAGAGCAGATGAGTAAGTCTTGTGATAAGCAGAACAAGCTCATTTGGCCCTTCCAGCCCTCTAAGTGCCACTGAAATAAAAAACAAAAAAAAAAAAAGGAAACACCTTGGTTTTTTGCATATACTTAAGACTCATATATTAAAATTTGTTTCTTAGCACATGATCGTCAGGAGGAGCTGGCTCGCATTTCGGCAATGATCGATCCAGCCCTCGGGCCTCCGAACAGACCTCTGCTGGTTTTGTCCTGTGTGTCTGACATTGGTGTGGAAAGAATTCCATGTGTTTACGTGGCACATCAGTTGCAACTTAATCTGCTGCATCAGCCCTGGATGGTACTTGCTCTTAAACCTTTATTTTCTGTTCAACTGCAGTTTAAATTTAATTTAGGCTCTCAAGTTCCTTAACTATATCTACCTAAGCAAGAGTGCAGCTTTCAGCACTAGTACATAAGCTTTCCATTCAAGTGAAAGATTTTGTTTCTCTGGTGCTCCAAAATGAATTATTAGCTTGTCTGTAAACAAGAAGCTTAAGTGACTTGCCCAAAAGCACACAACAGACTTAAGATGGAGCTAGAATGTAAGGAAGGACAAATTATGGTCTTGAAGGGAGTAAGGAAACTTCAGTTAATTTAAATCTAAATTTCCTGAGTCACAGCTTTGGACACAAGATAGATTTTTGGGACATTTTTAAAAGACTGTTTACTGTCACTCAGTTGATGTGATGTCTTAAGTTTTTGACAGATCAGTTTTCTACCTAGGATGTGAGGTCTTGAACCTGGTTTTTTATGTTTGTAAAGGACAATATCTATCAGCATGGTTCAGCCACATAAAATGCATTTTTGTTGATGTTGTGTAGCTGAGGAATAACTTAACCAGAAAAAAATCCTGATTGATGTAATTCCTTTGTTTTCATAAGGAAAATGTTTATAGGCTTTTTACAAAACATACCATTTATAATAGGCACTGGATGGGATATTACAAAATCTGAGTGTTAATGATGTACAGAAGGCTAAAGCTCTAAAGTGGCAGTTTTACTTTAAGAGTAACAAGATTTTTCAAGTGGATTGCCAACTGTAAAGTAAATGTAATCTTCCAAAGCTGATGAAACAGTTGAAAAAAAATTCACCTCTGATACTAAGAGTGAAAGCTTTCTTAACATGACGGGATTTTTTGTTTTCTTACTTTTATAAAACCTTTTTTTGTCTAAGGGACCTTTACACTAGTGATAAAAATTTAAATTTGATATGAGTGTTTCTGACTTAACAGATAGACACAGAGTGATATTAAAATACTGTTAGATCCTGTTAGCTGTTACCTCTAATACAATAACTTTCAATTTTAATTTTATTTTCACAGATGCAGGACACCGTAGCTGCAACTTTAGATGGACTGCTAAATGGAATAGAGTGGCTCTTGGAAGAAGCAAATTGTAAAAATGCCCAGTAGTAGGATTAGGCATTGTTGCCCTGTATAAACCTTTTAGGGTTTTCCCTTTCAGTTGAAGTAAGAATCTTGTCCTTCCTGCCAGAGTACTGTCAGAAGGGAAAACTAATAAGGCAGACCTGTATATATTTCACTGCACATACTTAAATCCTTAACATTTTTCCAAAATTAGAAGTACAAGTAGGATTGCCTCGATTCTAGATGCAACGAAGAAGTGATTTGAAGGGACAATCTTGAGTGTTTTGTTGTTTTTCTCTCCTTTCAACCAGAAGCCTTTAGAGTACAATCTTTTCCAATATATCTGATGGTCTAATATCTTCTATAAATAAATATGTAACACTACATTAGTTTATCAGCACAGCCCTATCACACATTTAGTAAATATATTCAATGGAGATCTTTACAGTGATACTTCCTGACCGAAGAAAACATACTGCAGGTTGTACAGTAGGAGGTTGACAGAAAGACAGTAACTCTTGAATTTACAAAAGTGAGTTCCCCTGAATTTTTCTAGAAAAAATGCCCAAACAAAAAATAGTGGGGGGAATTTTCAGCCCAGACCAAATTTCTTAGAAGCAAACAAACACTGTTGCATATGAATTGTTGTTTCTTTGTTGTGATCTTACTTAAACCAACCACAATAGACTTCAGCATCTTTTTCTTTCTGTTGCACTGTAAACATTACCTTGAACTGGATATTCCTCTGATTCCATGAACAAATGTTAAGCGGGATCGTTTGGGACTCTTTTGCATACACAGACTATCAAGTTTCCCAAATAGTTGTGGCCATTTGCAGATACGAATTATACCTGTCTTGAAATTTTCTATGCATTTGCAAATAATTTTATGAAAAGCAAAGAAACATTTTAAAGCTAGAAATTGTGTTTTCCATATAGATGTCTTTCAGAATAGTCATCATCTTCCACCTTTTCATGTTTTTACTATTGGGTGAATGTTCAGAAACTTCACTTGGATTTCTTGCTAGGGCATTTATTTGCTTTATTCTGGGCTTTTTGTTTTATTTTCTCATATCATCATGGAAATTCAGGTGTCTCATAGCTTTTTCTTGGAACCCTAGATAAATGATTGCATAACACACATACAGCTGTAACTGCCCTCAGTCTGGGATACTTGAGTGATGATCAACACAGCCATATCAGAAACATTTCATTTGAGAAGATGTTTGGGATTTTTTAATGAAAGTAGAAAGTATCTCCTTTTTTTTCATCTTTATACACAATTAATCCATTTTCCTAGATTTTTTGATGTCTCCTAATCAGGGACACATGAGAGTTTAAAGAGAAAATCCAAAGGAGAATTACAATGAAAATTCTGTGGTCTATACATTTTTTTTAATAGGGTATGTGTTTTGCCCTTTAAAACAGAGCAGACCCAACAGATTTAAGTGTTTGGAGTAAAATTCCATGCTTTGTGACTGGGTGTATGTGATTTTTCTCCTAATCACATTAATTTCATAGTGGTCTGTTTGTATGGGATTGAATGCAGCAACCTGATTCTGTGTTTGCAACTACAAATACGCAGGGGTTATGGAAGATCCTCTTTCTACTTCCTTCATCAGGAATAAATACTTTTTTAAAGAATGATATTTAGAGTCTTCCTATGTGTGTTAAGCCCCTTACAGGTGTGTCATCTATAGTTATTAATGAACAAGGTTATTGTATGTTACCAGTTTAATTAAGGTAACTGTCATTTCAAAGGGTTAGGATAATGTAGAGTATGTAGTTTTTCTGAAAGAACATCTGTTAGATTAACTTAAAGCTAGAATACCTATCAGAATTACAGGTTTTAAGGGTGCAGTCTAGAAAACACACAGTGGGCACGGGAAGTCCGTGCAGTCACACAGCTCCATAATTAAATGCTGTGGTGCATCAGCACAGGCAAGGAAGATGAGCATGGACACTGTCCAGAGGAGCAGCTGAGGTGCACAGAGATATGCTGTGGAAGAGGCAACCAGCTTGTTGAGCATACACAGCAAATAGTTGAAGCGATGCACTGCCTTTTACATTTGACAATTCCTCCTATTTCAGTTCCTGAGCGTGCTGAATTTAGAAGCATAGAAATCATTTAAGCTTGGGACTGTCATTTTTAGAAAGTCAAAAATAGTTGGATATGGAATATTAGAACATGACTTAAGTGTATCTTAAAACTTTGTAATATAAAAAGAAAATACTTTAAAAAAAATCTGATTGATTTTGTATTTATCAGAGTAGATGCAACTGTGATGGGTTTGTGAAAAATCAAACCAGGATCTGGATCCCAGGAATCTTGCTTTCCCTAGGGATGAAGGATTTGTACCCACTGAGGCAGGATGTTTATCTAAGCAGTAGTCACAAAATAAGAGATTAAAATGACAATATATGTGATTTATAAGAAAACTCAGTTACTGAGACTTCACCTGAGCTGCTTTCAAAAAAGGAAAGTGGCCATGGGGATGCTAATTTTCAGATCTTTGAAAATTTAAATAACAAAAATGCCTGCTGCCAGCCCCAGAGCAGTGCCTGGTGGCACCTGTCAGGCTCTCAGGCAGAGGCAGCACGCTGTCACTGGTGAGATGTCTTGCACGTTATGATGATGATGGACAAGCCCTGGATCTAAGCACGAGTGTCAGGACCCTTCCAGCTGCAGCTTCAGAAGGAGCTGTGGCTCTCTGTGTCCTGCAGAATGGCATTGCTGATCTGCATCAGCACTGATGCTGTCCAGGCACATCCCTACACCCTTTGCCAAAATTGCTCCAAGTAATCAATTGCACTCGCTGCTCAGAAATGCAGGAAGCGGGTGCAGTTACAGAAAGACCTTTGGGAAAATCAAAATGCTTTTCAAAGGCTCGTAGACAGGGAATATGCTGCCTTTTAATCTGGTGGGTATTGTCAATATCACTTTGTATGGCAGCATGAATATCACAGCTGAAAAGAACAGATGTAGTTGCTGTCAGAAGACGTATGGAAATAATCATTGGCATTATTGCAAAGTGATGGTGTCTGTGATTTATTTTTTCACGCCACTCTAGCACTAGTGGTTCTGGATAAATTCCTTGTCTCAAATACATGAGTAGAGAAATAACATTCTTTGTTCAGTTACAGAATGTGATATAGCTGGAGCCTATACTTAAACCTCAGAGGATGTCTGAACAAAGGCTGCCCTCAGTTGTCTTAGGAGGATGAAACTGCAATCAAGAATGTAGGTAGGAGGCATAGAGCAGGGACCTGGCAAACAACAAAACATGATGGGTCTGGATAAGGGGAATGTAGCGAAACCCTCAGCTTTAGCCAGGGCCCCGTGGAGAATCTAAATAGTAGAAATGCTGACACAGCAGCAAAGAAGCTTCCTGACTCCAGGGACATCCACCCTATAACCTATCCCTATAGCCATGTAAGGCAATATCTTGTTAACCCTACTATTGGTCACTTATGGTCCTTCTAACCTTTTGCCATTGGTCAGGATTGGAACCGGGCCAAGGATATAAAAGTAGCATACTGTACCCCTACTAACTTGGAAGAAGAAGAGCTGAGACCTTTCACGGACCCTCCAGTAAAGCCATACTCGTGGAACAGCCAGCGTCTTCTGCTTCTCCTCTCTCTACCGTCTGCTGGAGCCTCAAGCCAAGGGAAAGCTACCTAGCAAGCAACGCTGAAATCCTAAGAGCTGGCTAATCACTAAGAGCTGAATATCCCCCTGCTTGCTAGGGCTGTCCCGCGGCCTTGGTCTGAGCGAGCTGGCCTCTGGCACTCAGTCCCCTTGGGGGCTGAGCTCTGGAGCTGTAATAGCTTGCCTAGGATAAGACCAATTAAGGCTCATTTAGGGGAATATCTAAGAACCAGTGAGATTAGATACCTCCTTCTCCAGCATTACTGCATCTCTGCTGAGCAGCTGTTGGCAGGTACCAGTCTGGGCATTACTGGCCAAGGTTCCTGAGCAGCCACTCTCTTAGGATTCTGTCAGGATCCAGAACATCCCTCTGGCTGTCCTGAGCAGCCACGACCCCTGCCAGGGGTCTCAGAGACCCTGGCACAGAGCCCAAAAATGCCTGTGGTTTTCATTATGACCCATTTGCAAGTTACCAACCTTAGATGATCTGCAAGCCGTGACAAATTAAGTAGAATGATGGTGAATTTATTACTGGGTGGAAAAGTAGATTTTGGGGTTTCTAGAATGGAGGTTCACGGGCCAAGATGGAGGGATCTGGGCATGTCCTGCCTTTATACTTTTTCTTGGTCTCCATCTTCTACTGTGATGTTGGCACTTTTAGATTGGTTTAGTGTAGAAGCTCACTGTGTAACATAGGTGATAGGCATTGGAAAGTAATTGTAAACATTGTATACATAGTTTTTAGTATAAAGACATAACACTGCCCTGGGGGCAGGCAGAGTGCCTCTGACTGTTGTGGTGAGCAGACCTTGGCAAGACAGGAGAAAGAATTTTATAGATAAGGAGCAATAAGCAACCTCGAGACCAAGAAATGAAGAGCCCTGACTCCTCCTTCAAGCGCCAGGCTGGGAAAAGAGACTTTCCAACTTTTCTCGGGTCACTCTGACCAGCTAGAGATCTCGACAGGGTTCCTTCCTCCAGCCTCTTAAATGTCTTAGTGACCCTTTGCTGGATTCTCTGCAGAGAGAATCCAGCAAAGTGCAGGCTTAAAACTGGACACCCTCCAGATTCAGAGCTACAAGTCCTGGGCAGAGGGGAATTGAGCACTTGTCCTCAGCGTAGCCTTCATCACTGTGTGGGCACACTACTGAATCCAGGTTCCCTGGTCTCCCAGGGCCTCAGGTCCCCTTTTTGGAGCTGCTCCCAAACCAGTCACCTGTCCTGCACATGTGCAGAGTGCTCTCTGCTGGGGGCAGGACTTTGCATCAGGAAGTCTCTGAATCACCTCTTAGCCCACAGGATGGGCTAACAGTATTCTCACTTGCAGTATTTCTGGCTGTCCTTGCCCAAGGAGCCTACTGTCTCTGGGAACACCAGCCTGCATGTGACAGCACACTGAATCAGTCATCTCATGGGAGAAAATAGGCATTCAGTCTTTTACTGAAGGCTGAAATCAATCAAGCCATTTGCTCCATCAAAAGAAAGTTGAACAATACTAGTCTTAGAGTCTCAAAATTAATATTTTGAGAAAAATAGTTCCTCCGTAGTATGCAAACAACTGGTAGACAAGAGCTGTAAGTATATGAAGCTCTGATATAGTTCTAGAAACAGATTTCACCCAGCTCTGTGAAGTGTTTCACTGTGAAGTAATCCTGATGACAACCCATAAAGACCTACTGTACTCATGAAATTATTTAATACTACTCTTAACAAAGTGATAAAAAAAATTCACAGCTTTCTCACATAAGAATAAAGGAACTGCTGTCATTACACATTAACTGAGGACCGAGGGTTGTATTTCCTAATCTCTTAATCTGTGGTGCTTTGTTGATAAAGGAATATCATTTTGGTGTGGCATCTCTCATGTCTTCCCCACAAACTTAAATTATGAACACATTTCATGCCTGATACCACACATTCCATGACTGTGAACATAAAAGGGCTACTCATCAAGAAGAAAAAGCAAGCCTTTTTCTCTATTTGAACCAAATAACCTTTTGTAGAAGGTTTTTCACAAGTTTCCTAAATGTGACTAGAAACACTAGCTGCTTAGAACTTTCTCTCATAAGAGCAATGGTGTTAACAGCCAATTCCCTTAGAAATTGAACTGGCTTAAGCTTAAATTTTGTGAAGATTTAAAACAGTGTCCCTACCTTTAGTTCATATGAAAGAAATAGGTTAAATCTGATCTGCATATGTGCTGTACATTAAATTGGTGGGATAAATTAAATTTTTTCTTGACCCTGAATAATGAGGATTTAAGTAATGAATTACCTGAGAATCCTCTTTTATGACTAAAACACTTACACATCACTCATCCAGACCTCGGGCAGTATAGCATAAGGATGCACTGACACAGCTATACATTAAGCTTCTTTGAAAAACTACAAGCTATTTGCAAGAAAATAAATGCAAATTACACGTTTACCTGACAATATTAAAGGAATCCTATGGGGTTTTATTTTCAAAATTAGAGAGTCAAAATTTGTCAAAATATATATTATTGAAAGCAAAGAACCCAGTTATCTAATTACTGCTACATTTCTCTAAAACAAGAGAGGAAACTGAGTATAATCAATACATGGTTGAATTATGTACTTGAATTCAAGCATTTTTCAGTCTTTTGTCAAAAAGAATTGCTGCTGAGCCAATATCAATATCCTTCTTTTCATCTGAGACTTGAACTGCTTTTAGGCTCACTATAGCAAAAAATTTTCTACCAAAGATTTATGTTTTCCAGCTTTATTTTTGCCACAGCTATGGAGTTAATATAAATAAGCTGGTGTGCATACACACATTTTGATCCCCCACTATTCTCTGATGGCTTGTTCCAGTCACAAGTAGCTAATAACATAGATATAAACCGAAAAATAAATGGTTGCAAGGACATATTGCTGTGAAGAATTTTTGGGGTGTCTTGGTATGCCTGAAGGGTTAAATAGTGTGAGGGTCCCAATTGAAAAGGAGGCGTTGGAAACTGCTGCCACAGTACCCAGGATTCATGGCAGGCAATTAAAATCAACAACCACGGAAAATTTTGGCTAACATATAACCTGATACTGATGTTTCCACAGTGCCTATTATCTATGGGTGTCCCTGCTGCCCCCTGAGTGACATCCTCAAGCTAGCATGCTCAGCCAGCTCCTGTCTTACTTCTCCCACAGTGGTACCTTCCATGCATCTCTGGTCCCTAAGCATTCCAGCACAGCAGTTTCCTTCCTGATCTCTAGTCTGTGCATCAGAATAAATTCATTGCCCTGATCTGTGATTTGTTGAGCAGATAATTGTGAAGTCAGGGGTGGGAGAGAATGCAGAGCTGTGCTTCAGCTGAACCATGTGAGATCCTGCACTCAGAGGTGCAGCTATATGCCAGGAATCCTATCCTAATTCTAATCACTTTCTGGGCATATAAATTTACCCCATATTTGAGCACACAGAGTTGCATACACCACAAGAAATGAAGGTCTTGGAATGTTTGAAAAACATCCGCAGAATTTCAATGGTTATGGCACAATATGAAGTGAAATCCATGAAGTCTGATCTTGTATTCTTAGTGAAAATGCTGCTTGGATATTTCTGTGTATTTATATGCTGCTAATTTGGTTTTGTTTTAAGCACATCAAAGTGGAATGAAGGTAATTGGATATTGGAATATCAGTGTTGTCACAGTATTCCCTGAAATGGCGAGAAACCTCAGGTTGCTCCTGAGTAGGACTTGCAACATACCCAGGGGCTGTCAAGCTTCAAATTATCTGCATGCAGGTAGAAGCTGGCACAGCAATTAGGGCATCACTCCTCAGAACAGATATCATTTTCCTGACACCTCTGAAATACCTAACTAGACAGCCTGAAAGTTGTCTCCAATTAGATATTGTATTCAGAAAAAAATAACGGTTCATGAAAAACTGTAAGAAGGTCCAATCTTATTCCAAAATAAGAGTACTTTCTGCATTTGAAGTGGGTCAAACTATGCCAGAAGGACATACCCCTTTTCTGGGAAAAGAGCATCAGCACACTGGATTTATACTCTGGGATAAAGTATTGTAAAACAGTCTCAGAGTAAATTCTCAGAAGGTAAGCCTTAAATGACAATGTCCTGTAGGATAAACAAATACTGTATTTCCAAAATAGAGATACAATTAGCTAATCTTTGAATTAAGTCTTTTTATTTCTTCCTGGATCGTTGTTCGATGCAGTGTGACAACAAGGCCTCTGTGAAACACACATCCTGGCCTCAGCAAGCTGTGGGCCATGCTTGCACAGGACTTTAATTGCAGCACATCCCAAAGAGATGCATGAGGGCAGTGATTGTACCTTGACAGCGCTGTATGGTTACAGGTCACACTGTCCATCCCAGCTGGCAGCAATCCATACCAAGGAGTGCATAACAATGCAGCCTCGTCTCTTCTGAGGTTCCAGAGCACTGGACCCACCCAAATCCTGAAATTTACTCCCAGTCACATTGATAAAGAGCCAGAACCGGTTCCTAAATAGAGCATCGATGTAGCCTGAACCCACTAAAATATATTCCTGCTGTCTCAAGTCAAGAGAGGGTTGCGATCCTCTGACTCACTTACATAGATCAAAGAATTGCTAAAAATTCTCCCCGGTATTTGTTCCCAAGGTTACTGAAGACAGGTTTTCATTGCACAGCTACTCAAGGATACCTAAGTAGGATGTTGTTCAGAGTATCTAGAGATCCAAAGTCCCTGTGCACAGTCAAAGAGAGAGATCACCAGAGAGCGTTTAGGAGATTTTGTGCTACTTTAGCATGTTGCAGCACCACTGCTCCTAAGATTTTTGTTTATAATATTTAATTATTTTGTTTGTTTTAGGTCTTTGAGACAGACTGAAAGTCTTGTATAAAAAAAGTGCTCAGTTTTATACTGCTAGCTTATACTCTGCCTTTGTCTGGATACTTGCAATATTCTGTTGTGCTTGTTGCTATCAATCACACACAGAAGTCACAGTGCTGTTCCCTTGGCAAATTGCCCCACAGTTTGGAGAATAGTAAGAGGTTCCTGTACAGACTGTTTATTTTTAAAGTTTAGGAAATCAAAGTGCATTTCTGCAAAAAATGTAACAAAGGCAGTATTATTAGTCCTTTAATATGCCTAATGTGGTGTAGAATCTGACTACTAATTCAGACTCTTCAAGTACCACATGTGTGAGAACAATCATCTAACTCAGTAGTACTCACATACCCGAAATTTAGCATGTGAGCCTTTGCAAAATGAATCTTATTTTTCCTTTAGAAAGTATGAAAGATATATATGTATATATATAGATAGATATAAAAGCTCTTTTTTTTTTTTTCTTATTCAGTTGAAGTATTCTAGTCGGGCTGATGCTAAAACTCCAGGTTTATTTGATTGTATGGGTAACTGATTGTATGGCTAATTCCAATGTCAGAAACTGAGCACTGCAATTCCTCTAATACTGTGCTCACTACTTCCTCTCTGGGCAGAAAAGGAAACATCCTTTTCTTACTTTGGGGTTGGTGCAGTGATTTTCCCTCTAGGGAATTTCTACAAGCCTGTGGTTCTGCCATTGGCATAACTGAATCTACAGCATAATGAAGAATATCCATAACCTGGGCAAGCTAGAAGAACTTTATTTCATAATTAAACAGAAATGAATTAGCAGCATAATTTTCAGTCAGAAAAACAGACACCAATCAATACCAGTGACCGGGGGAAATGCTGCTCTTTACTTTGATAATTTAATCTATTTACTTTGATTCAAAAGCCAAATACATTTTTATTGATCTGCACCTGGACACCTCTTCCAGTAACTGTCATTCTCCTCTTCCTTGCTTCCAACCCTGCTTGCAAGGGGTTTGACCAGAATGAAGAGGGGCGTATCTCATATGCTTCATATCCTGGTTGTTTTCAGTCCCAACAGCTGCATTTTACTCACTTTCTTTCACTACCTGTACTTCTCAAAGTTGCACCTTCCATAGGTTTTCCAGACTTTCCAGTCTCCTTTCAATTCTCTGACTGCTTTTCACATCCTTGTTTCTTCAGTATCAGTAATTTATATAAGGTCTTTGCACTGGCTATGGTTGGTTAGTCTACCATCTCTAGCTGACAGATGTAACATGTACAGTGACTGGACATGAAATATATTTTCCTGGACCATAACACATTTGTTTTTCAGATATTCCGAAGCAGTCATGATGTCTTAGCATTTATAAACACTAATATTTTCTCCTCCTTGTCCTTTTTTGTGTGGCTCCTCTTTTCTTTTTGCACATTTTAAAAGCCCAGCTCATCTATCATCTCTTTATGTAGGTGAATCTTGGTTTCTCTTTATCAAATTCTCTGTATTCTCTCAGATTTTTTTTTTTATTTCTGCAGCACCTACTGTTCTCAGCCAGAGGCATGGGAGTAACTTGAGCAAGGTACTGTTCAAACAAAAAGCAGGAAGACAGATCTTACTTCAGTGCAGTTATTTAAGGTAAGAAACAGAGGCGGATAAAAGTAAGTGGGAGTGCTTGGATTGGATGAGTGGGTGACTCAGTACAGTAATACAGGCATCACAGTAAAACAAAACTTTTAAGAATTTTTCTGTATTGATGCACTTCTTTTCTGACATTGGTTTAGTTAAACAGTGATCTTCCAAGTGTCTCAGGATTGTCCATTCCCTCCTACCCTCACAGCAGCTTCTTTAATTTCTCTAACAAAAACTGATTGTGTAAACTCTCACTGCTCGTTCTTTCATTTTATTATGAAGAATCAAAGACTCTTTTTCCTATTATATCAGTAACTCAAGGGAAGTGAGAAGAAGCTGCAAAATCTATCATGTGAAAATATAATTTACTTAAGTCTGGTAGCTGAAAAAGATATTTATACTTTTTATATTTATATAAATATAATATATTTAGAAATGCTCTACCTGAATAGCTCTTTTATGATTTCTAGATCCCACTCTTGATGATCATCAGTTTCATACACTTTGAATAGTGGACTACCCTTGAAAAGGGTTTGTGAGTTTCTGAGCCATGCAACAATTCTGTTGGCTAATAGGAAATAATAAAAATCAAAGCTGAAACCTAAAGTGAAAACATGAGCTGGGCACTGAGGAAGATTGCAGTCACTTAGCCAATGACTATAGAGCAGCTGTTGTGTGAAACAATGTATAGAAACATAAAAATGACAAGCTTGCTAAATAAAAGTGGAACGACACGTAGCCATATTGGTGTGATTGTTGTTACTCAGCTGACTCTCTGCGGGACCCTCTTCAGAGGAACAGCAAACAACAGCATGGAGATGGCACCAAAGACCCCTAAAGCAAAGATTAAACTGTCCTGTCCCCAGATCACAGACCAGACCAAGTGCCGCACCATACCCTAGATAACAAGGCTGCTACTTCAACAGCAAATACCAAGCAGAACTCTGAATGCTCCCTTTCTTTTACCTTTCTCCTTTCTCTGCCCCAAAAGCCCCATCTCCCCCAGCTGTACACCCCGGGCTGTTTCTCTCTCCCTTGGTCATGGGGGACATTTAGGTAAGTAATGCAAAGCTTCCTGCCACTAGAAAGCTGGACTCGCCTCTGCAAAAAAACACATGTTAAAGACAAGAGAAACCCGGAAACATCCTCATTTTCCTTCCAGCCTGGGAATGAGCAACAAGGCCGGCCCGGCCCCTGTCCTAGCTGGGGCGGGCCAGGCAGGCTGTGCCGCAGGGCAGGGCCCCTCTCTGGGGAGCCCACCAGGCCCTGTCCCGGCCAGGCCGAGCCCCAGCAGCTGCCAGGCCCTGGCCTGTTGTGGTGTGCTTTTCCTTAATGGTTTGATCCTTTTCCCTCAATGTTGTTGGTTTTACCTAAGTTGTGCCCTCCTACCCAGTTATCTATCATATCCTACGATCTGCCCCTTGTTCAAGAATGTTTCCTTTCTTTCCTCCTACCACTTGTTAATCCTCCCTTGTCCCAACCCCTTCCCTGGAAGTCCCCTTTGGAAATCCCTAACCTTTGACGCCCCGTTGTCCATGTGAGCTGTTCTCATCCCTTTGTTTTCCTCATTGGTCTGTGAATTGTAAACTCCACCTTGTGTTCCTCCCCAGCTCTCTTGTTCTTGGTCCCCAACCCTAAACTCCACCCTCATTCTGTCCCTTAAAACCCATTACCCAGCCTGTGTTCTAGGTCCTTGCCTCTGGTCAGCATTTGAGTTAATAAATCCTCAGATTTCCAAGCAAAGCCTGTCCTGTCTGTCATCCACAGTGATCTGCAATCACTAGTTGGGGATTGCAGGGCCCCGGGAGAGTGTCACCCCTTGTTAATGTGTGTATCAGAGTGCGCCACATGACACTGGCTGAAGCAGGGCCGGTCCATGGCTGCTAACATCTTGCTGCCAAGTCCCCTCCCCACAGCGTGGCATTGTGCAAGGCTGCATGTGGCTGCGGCCAGAGGCAGCCCTGCAGCCCACACGGAGTGGCCCTGCAGCTGGAATTGAACGCAGAGAAAAGCAAAGAGCAGCCACGCAGCCAATCCTGACACAGCCCCAGTCCCAGTTCCCACTGCAAGCACCGAGTGACCATCTGCAGGCCCCAGGCCAGATGTTAACTCTTTCAGTGCTTCAGTGGAAGAAAGGAATAAGATGCAAGCATGTAAAGGACCAACATGAAAACAGTGAAGTCAGTGAAGAAGTCAAGTCCCAGATGGGAGCAATGAGGAGATGCCTTGATCTTGGGGCTGAAACCCTCTTGCAGAGCTGTGGAGAAAAGACTGTTTCCCTGTAACACATGAAAGTCATTGGGAGATAAAGGGTTCAATTTGATATGAAGCAAAGGCCTCCATGCCGAAGGAAGCAGATGTTAAAATAGCTGTGATCCTATGAGAAGTCTGAAGAGAGAAAGAAAGTAGTCTTGTGACCCCAGCAGGAGGAGGAGGATGAGGAGGAGGAGGATGAGGAGGAGGAGGATGAGGAGGAGGAGGATGAGGAGGAGGAGGATGAGGAGGATGAGGAGGAGGAGGATGAGGAGGAGGAGGATGAGGATGAGGATGAGGATGAGGATGAGGATGAGGATGAGGATGAGGAGGAGGAGGATGAGGAGGAGGAGGATGAGGAGGAGGAGGAGGAGGAGGAGGAGGAGGAGGAGGAGGAGGAGGAGGAGGAGGAGGAGGAGGAGGAGGAGGAGGAGGAGGAGGAGGAGGAGGAGGAGGAGGAGGAGAGGAGGAGGAGGAGGAGGAGGAGGGGGAGGAGGAGGGGAGGGGGAGGGGGAGGGGGAGGAGGAGGGGGAGGAGGAGGGGGAGGAGGAGGAGGAGGGGGAGGAGGAGGGGGAGGAGGAGGAGGGGGAGGAGGAGGAGGATGAGGAGGAGGAGGAGGGGGAGGAGGAGGAGGATGAGGGGGAGGAGGATGAGGGGGAGGAGGATGAGGGGGAGGAGGATGAGGGGGAGGAGGATGAGGGGGAGGAGAAGAAGAAGAACAACAACAACAACAAGAAGGACAAGAACAAGAAGAAGAACGAGAAGAAGAACAAGAAGAACAAGAAGAAGAACAAGAAGAACAAGAAGAAGAAGAACAACAAGAACAAGAACAAGAACAACAAGAAAAACAACAAGAACAAGAAGAAGAACAAGAACAGGAACAGGAACAAGAATAAGAAGAAGACTTCTGTTGCCAAAGATAAAGATGATTTTAGAGCTAGATAATTGGGAGCATTTGCCTTTCAACAGCTCGCCTTTCAAACAGTTCCCCATAGGTTGACATGGCCCGTAAACACAACTTTGGGAAAAGCTTGTGGAAAATAGGAAGGAAATCATGGTTGCAGATGTGCCTGGGTGGCCACTATTTGTGAGGGGCATTAGAGAACTGGTTCTTTCTTGTGTAGAAATCTCCATAACATTAATGAGAGGGACTTCTCTCCCTAAATGAACTGAAAAAAGGCTACTGTAGTGGTGGTGTGTTGTGTTGTGCATTGGTTGTATCATTTGTCTGTTGGACAGCTCTGTTTCCCCCCTCTGTTGAAATGGTTCTGCCCTGGTTATCTCTTCCCTCCCTTACATTGTCAATCACCCTGGCCCCTCCCCACTGGTTACCATGGAAACCAATGTATCCTTTCCCTGATCCCTCCCTGGTGCCCAGGGACCCAGCCCTCTCGGTGACCCAGCCCTCTCTCTAGAAGCTTCCAGCCAGAACGTTAAGGGATTGGTTCAGGGGCCAGATCCCCTCCCTAAAGTTATTCCTGTTGGTGTATTCCAAAAGTCAATCTTCTGTACCCCACTCCCCCCTGCAATCCTATTCGCTTGGAGACCAACCCCACCCCCATTTCCTCCCTTCTTTATAAACGCTTTGAACCCCCTCAGTCTCAGCTTTGGCAGTTAGTTCCCTGGGGTGTTGTCTTCCTGCTGGTAGTCAATAGACCCACATTCACCCCGGCTGGAGTCCATCCTCGTTTCTTCTGCTACTTGTTGCTGGGAGCTACATCCCTGAACAAGGTGAGAGCCTTAGATGCTCTCCTGACTTGACAGAATTGGGATAGTGTCCCACAGCTGCTAGCGGTGCTGGTTGGCTAGCCAGGACATCCCAAAAGGACAATCCTTCACAGCTGCCGCTTCAGTGGTAAACTGACTGAAAGTTTAGGTATTGTTTCTTTACACTGTCAGTGGGAAAGAAAATGGTTATGGGGGGAGGGGAAGTATTCTCAAGGTTTTGTTCTGATTCTCATTACTCTTTCTTTTAGTTACTGTTGATAAAGTTTTCTTTACACCCTTTTAAAGTTTTGAGCCTGCTTTGCCTTTCTCCTAATCCTATCTCACAGCAGGGAATGCATTGGTGATTAGCCAGCACTGATCCCCCAACAGTCTTTGGTGTGTTGGTCAGAAAAATCTCAAAACTGGTGAACAAAAACCTATTCTTAACAATTTAACATCTGCTCTGCTAAGTGATCTCCTGTTGGACGAGGAGATATCAGGCATGCCACACTTCAAAACTGAGCTGCCATTGACTTTCTACTGCTCGCCTGTGGACAAGCTGTGAAGAGTTTGAAGCACTGTGCTTCTTTAACCTAAGCACCCACAGCAAAGGCATCCACACCCACATCCAGAGGATCCAAAACTTAGTCCAAGAACCAAAAACTGAAAAGGAACCCAAGTGGTTAGAAGACCTTAGACCTTTTTGGACACTGGGGACTTAAAGGATAGGTTGTCTCCATCTGAAAAATACTCTTTAGATCCTTTTAGTTGGTTGGGTTTGGTTGTTTTGTTTTGGGTTTTTTGGTGCATGTTTAGTTGTTTTAAGGCTTTACTCATAAGGTCTGTGGGGGAAGCCTTTTTATTAAATAAAGAAGGGGGAGTTGTGAGGTCTGGAATACCAGCCAGGGAAAGGCTTACCACAATCCCCTGGAGAGCCGACCCCTAAGCCAAAACCCTTTTGGTAGTGGCAAGTAGAAAGATCACCCCCATAATCCTTTACAATATCATGTTAATCCCTTGTACCCCATTGGCCTGTCTTCTTTGCTCTATCCCTGCACCCTTACCCCACTGGCCCTGGTGTTTTGTCCTACCCCTCACCTTCCCGATATAAACCCATTTTCCCTGGATCCTCAGGGTTTTTTTCCCTGGTCTCCTTCTCAGAGTGCCCTGCTCTTAATAAAGGCTAGTTCTCTGGGGAATGCCATACAATCTCCCGTCTCTCCTTTCTCCATATCGCCCAGAATAAGCCAAAGCAGAGCATCACTCGCTGGGCTGAGAGAGGGATGTGCCTGTGCCCCTGAGCCATCCCTCTTAGAACACTTCCTCAGGAAGGCTACAGCACCTTTACCATCCGTCTGCTGTGGGCAGGCAACACCTACCCTGGCAAGGTCCTTCTGCTTGTCCCTATCTTCTGGATACTGGAGAACACTGGCACTGGATGCGTGGTTAGTAGCACAGCCCAACAAGAACATCTAGGTCACCTTCGCAAAAACTCTTCAGCAACACAACATGTGCCTGTCCATGGGCTGTGCCAGCAACCTGCTGGCCTCATACCTGGTAGGAGTTCCGTTCAAGCCCAACGAATACCCCTTCACAGGGAAGGAACCTGACCTGGTAGACACCTGGAATGAGTGGACAAAGATTTTGCGCCACGTACCAGAGGAACCCAAGAACTGGAGCTTTTGGGATCCTCCAAGGCCACCTATTGTGTTAGATTCTACTACAGGCCTTCAGGCAAACCATGTCCTGTGTCTGAATATAAAAATCGAACTACCACAAAGATGTTTCACCTAACAACAAAATTTATAATTCAGTTAATTGGTGCAATTACACGAGCACCACAGTATCGGTGTCCTCCTATTACCCCAGAGTGCTTCCCTGGGGAGGGTTTCCAATCTGTGGGGCCAGTGTGGGCAGGAATTCCCTCCCATCTGCAGGAAGGTCCTTGCACCCTTGGCCAGCTTACCATCCTTACCCCA
Organism: Zonotrichia albicollis; assembly: GCF_047830755.1. NCBI lineage: Eukaryota > Metazoa > Chordata > Aves > Passeriformes > Passerellidae > Zonotrichia > Zonotrichia albicollis. Next base: position 20,378,304 of record NC_133860.1, read on the forward strand.
AACTCAACATTAATCCACAACTGGCAAAGGAGAAATTAATTGTCCTGCCAAAAACAAGAGCTCACTCAATTCTATGAAAAATTGTAATAGTGAAATTGTTGACTGGCCTCATAAGAAGAGGGTGGTGATGTCCCTTTTTCTACCCTGGGCTGCTGCTGCTAAAGCCCTCAGTGACTTTTCTGATATGGAGTGTTGGCTTAGTAAGCAGGCTAACCTAACATCTGCAGTGCTAAGTGATCTTCTGTCAGACAAGGAGACTACCAGGCAGGCCCTCTCCAAAACTGAGCGGCCTGTTAGAGAGAACCAAATTGATTTCCTGCTGCTGGACATAGCTGCAAAGAGTTCAAAGGCTGTGCTGCTTCAACCTCACTTCCCACAGCAAAAGCATCCACACCCATGTCCAGAAGATCCAGAACCTTGTAAAAGAACTCAAAGAAGACAGGACCCAAAGTAGTTCAAAGACCTTTTTAGACTCTTGGATTGCCTCCCTTTTGAAGAAAATACTTTGGATCCTTTTAGTTGTTTTTATTTTTCTGTGTATGTTTAATCAGTGTACAACTGTGCTTGGAAGGTCTCTGGGGGAAGCCTTTTTATTAAATAAAGAAGGGGGAGTTGTGGGGGCCAAAGAACCGGCCAGGGAATGATTCGCTGCACACCCCTGCAGAACCAACTGAAGGTAACCAGAAAGATTGCCCCCAGAGGCCTTTGCTGCAGTATGTTGATTTCTCCCGCACTATTGGCCCCTCCCCCTTGCTCCACCCTTGCACCCTTACCCCATTGGCCTGTGTGTTTTGTCCCACCCCCTGCCTTTCCTACAGAAACCCATTTTCCTTGCTTCCCCAGAACATTTGCCCCTGGCACCCTTCCCAGAGGGTCCCGCTCTAATAAAGGCTTGGTCTCTGTGGAACACCATACAAGGCTGTGATCTCTCATTCCTCTGAGTCACCTTGAAGCTACACCACTGGAGAAAGTGTGGGCGTGCCTGAACACCCAGGATGTCCTTATCTGGATACTTCTTAGGGTAAGGTCAGCATTCCAATCAGCACCTCTGCTGCAGCATTGGGACACTCTCAAGGGTCAACAGCCAGACATTCACAGGCCTAAAGTTCTTCTCTCTAACAGAATTTTACATATAATCCTCACTATTTCTCTCTTTATGACAATAAGGGAGATTGTCACTGCTGCCTCATTAGTTCTCGGTCTGCTCCAGAAATGACAGTTGAATGTATTTGTTACTGATAAAGAGAAAGCACTGAACTGAAGAGCTGCTGCTGGAGTGACACAAAGCCATAAAATCACAGAAAATGTGGAGTTGGAAGCTAGTTCAACCTGCTTTTGAAAAGGGGATACTAATAAGCCTGAACAATGCACACAGAAGTCTTAGTATTTCACACTGTACTGCAAAAAACAGTTCCAGCACTTAAGAAGGATCGACAGCAGTATGTTAAGAGGTAATTCCATACTATCTCTTTAATGTTCGCATCAATTATTATCACCTGTTTGCCTAAGTGTTTACCTAAAACTAAAATGCAACTTGAAAAGTTTGAAACTGGTATGCCTTCTACTAAATGTAAAAATGGCAGAGTGCAGCAATGCTGGGAACATTTGGCAGTTTTTTATTCAGGTACAGTTGCTCTTACATGACTTGCAGAACAATTTGCCACCAAGAAGACATTTAACTATTTTATGAATACCTAACTATTTCATGTTGATTACTAGTGGTTTAAGCCATGAGTTGCATGTGTTCCACCCGACTGAGTATTAGAGCTTTAAATTAACCGTGAGTAAACCTTGCTAACATCATTTTAAACAAATAAAGACTAAACAAGTTTTTACTGCTTTTTCTTCCCAGACATAGATACCTTACACAGTATATAAACACTGATTAGTTTAATACTATTCAGAATTTGATAAGGGTATGAATAAGATGAACTGGAAGACAGAAGGGAGAAAATAATTAGTCAATCCTTCTCATGACAGAGGAAGAACTAAAGGAATATCCTACCTACACTAGGATGATTGTTTTGCATTTTGTTATTCTGCTATTTTGTTATAACATTTTGGCATGGAGGTGCCCTACAACACTATCACCTGGAAAGAAAATATATGCAGATATCAGACAAGAAGCCTGGTGCCTTTCTGGCCTCTCAAGTAGACCCTCCTTGTTTTATGTCTTTGGATCTGTAAAGAAACTCATTACATGAATGTCAAAATCAGTGTACCAGTCATCCAGTTTTGTTTAATATCTTAACTGATGATGTGGACAAGGGGATGAAATGCACCCTGAGCCGATGGACGACACCAAGCCGTGTGGGAGCACTGATGGAGGGCAGGAAAGCTCTGCAGAGGGATCTGAACAGGCTGCATCAATGGGCTACAGCCAGTGGTAAGAGAGTCAAAAAGGTCAAGTTCCAGCTCCTTGGGTAACAACCACCCTGGACAGCACCACAGGCTGGAGGCAGAGTGGTTGGAAAGATGCCCAACAGAACAAAAGGACCTGGGGAAGCTGGTCGACAGCAGCTGAACATGAGTCAGTGTGTGCCCAGATAACCAAGAAGGGCAATGGTGCCTGGCCTGCAGTAGCAAGAGGCTGGCCAGAAGGACCAAGGCAGTGATCATCCTTTCCTCTGTGATGTCAGAGTTCAGAAACTTCAAGGCTCCCTTTGCCTTTCTGGAGGCCTTCAGAAATTGTGAAATAAAACTAGAAGAAAAGCTGATTTTCTGTAAGGAAAAGAATTTCCATTTAAAAATGAAAAGTAGATGTACATTACAGAAAGAAGTGATATTGTGAAGCAAAGGACCACTGCCTTTTTGAATGCTTGATACTAAAAGGAAAGGCAGAAGGCTCTTGCGAACCATAGTGTAGAACAGGTTTTATGTTCTGGATGTACTTACAGATAAACCAGTGTTTAGGAAGTGTGGTGGTGTGTTTTTTCTTTACAAGTTTGTAATGGTTTGTTCCAGGAGGATATAACTCAGAGACAAACCTATGAAAATGGTTCCCCTGTCTACCAGGATGACCCTGCCTTGGTTTCCACAACTTACCCTGTCATTTGTGTATTCCCTGAGATTCCATTGGTTCACTCAAACTGTTCTCCTCCCCTCTCACTCCCTATTGGTCTGCACATTGTATTCCCCACCTTGCACTCCTCCCCAGGTTCCTTGCAATTGGCTAAGGTTTGTATCCTTCCCTTGTACCCTCCCCCACATATAACTTGATGTAAGCCTGTGTTCAATGCCTTTTCATCCCTTGTGGGATGTGATTTTTCTGTTGCAAGTTCATAATGGTTTGTTCTGGTTACCTCCACGTATATTTGGTTTATCCCACAGTTGTGGGATACCTCCCCATTTCCCTACCCATCTTCTCAGAGACCAACCCCTATCCTGGATTCTTCCCTGCCAGTTAGTGTGACCCTGCCCTTCTCTCTTGTCTGTCATTGTAGCCCCACCTTTATTCCTAGAATCTTCTATGTCAAGCCTGTATGCCATGAAATCCCATTGGTATGACTATCCCAATGGTTCAAACCATTCTCCTCCTCTGTTGCCCCCCACTGGCTGAAACACTGTATTCCCCACCTCGTGCTCTACCCCAGGTTTCCTGCAATTGACTGAAGTTTGAGTGCCCTTGTACCCTCCCCTTGTACCCTCCCTTGTATATAAATTGTTACAAAGCTGTGTTCTTTGTCATTTGCCTCTGGTTCCTCCCAGGATTAAATCTCCAATCAATCCCATCACCCATACAAGTGATCCCTCTCATTCCTTCACCTTGAAGCCTACATGTGGTTTGGAAATAATAGCCACAGAGAGCAGCCTTGCTCCTTCTGAGTGCCAAGCAGCCCTGCTCACAGTGCTCACACCCAGACTGGCATTTGGGCAGATAGGGAGCAGCCACTCTTGTCACGTGCCAGGAGATAGGGCTAACCAGAGGGCATCTCCTAATGGTCAACCGTGTCAGTCCCTCACCTTTTCCAGGAATCAACCATACAAAAGGTCCCTCTTCTTAACCCTGATCCTAGGCGCGGATACAGTCAGTGCTATGGAGAGCAGCCTTGCTGCTGCGGCATTGAGCAGCCCTGCTCTACCACCACCTGAAGTGATAGAGGTCAGGGTGGCCAATCTCAGTGCAGTCTGGGAAAGGGCTAGCTGGAAGTTCACCCAGCGTTTGCGTCAAGGAAGGACTGAATTCATTCATCCTCCTTCCACTGTCAGCAATCAGAGAAGATTTGCAAGAACACTATCCCCAGGAAGAAACTCTTCAAACAATGAAAGGATTTTTGGATCAGGCATCAGAGCCTTCCCAGAAGAGGGAAGTCAGACCTCATGGTCTCTCGTAGTTCCTGTTTTAAAAGATGCAAACATTTTCTGTATTTTCGCACATTGATGAAATGAAGATTTAAGATGATCAAGGCAATCTAAAAGGTACCAGAAGATTTTGATTTTCTAATTACAAAGTGCAACTTCTTACAGAGTACAGCTTCTCAGGTCGCTACTTGAAGACCTGGGTGGGGCCCAGAAATCTGGCAGAAGGAAAGCTTGTTGCATTCCCATGGAGGGCCAACCCCTAAGCTACTGACTTTGTAGTTAGGGTAAGCAAATACCATCGCCAGAAGCCTTTGCATTTCTCTGTAAATCTCTTGGTACCCACTGGTCCTTCCCCTTGTCCCCAGCCCGTGAACCCTTACGCCATTGGTTACTAGTTTTGTCCCGCCCCTTGCCTTCCCTGTATAAATCCCTGTTTTGCCCAAGGTTGTAGAGCTTCTGTCCCTGGCTCCCTTTGCAAAGGGCTCTGCTCTTAACAGAGGCAACTACTCTGTGGAATGCCATAGAGAGCTACAGTCTCTTTCTCCACATTGCCTGAAGAAGGAGGCCTAAGCTTAACACCACACCCTGGGCTGGGAGAAGGACGAGCCTGTGCCTCTGAGCTGTCCTTCTTAGAATGCTTTCAGGAAGGTCGCAGCACTCTTACCACCCCCTTGCCATCATGACAGATCTGTGGCAGGCAATCCCATCCACAGCCCAGAGAGAAACAAGAGAGTGTCTATGTGCCCTCATTACCAAGGGACCCAGTACATCACCCCATCCATGAACCCAGGGCAAAACACACAGGTTCCGTTATGTGGATGTTTGGGTCTTAAAAACACAGTGACACAGACTGCATGTATTGACATACAGGAAATTTAATAAACATATAAATGCATCTATATAAACCACCTAGGTCACCCAGAACACCTGTGAAAAAGCACCATCAGACAAATGGCACCTGCAAGAGGCAGCAGAGGTGGGGGGTCTGCATCTGTGATCTTGTGCAGTTGGGCAAACTTTGCCACAGAGATCTCTGGTGACAGGCGGCAACTGTTGTTCAACTTGTTGGCTTGGGATCTCTTGATCCCTCCTCAGAATTCTCCTCAATCTGCTTCACCTTTAATTTTACTATAATCATTGCTATCCCAAAAAGAGTAACTGTTGGATTCCGTTGATGCTTCTTTGTCTCCCTGAATCCACCTGTAAAAACAGATTTCCGAGAAGACTCGTCAGATATGAGATAAAAGCACAGTTGACTGCATGGGGGAGGTTTCTGCAGAGCACTGCCAGGAGATGCCTTGGCACTCCAGTACAGTGAAAACACTTCATTACCCAAACCAGAAATAAATAACTCAAGGGAAAGGCCAACTCACATGTTTCTCTTCAGCACCTGATACATGATGATGTACCCAACTACTGCTGCAAGCAGAAGCACAGCCGAGACTACAACAGATGCTAGAAGGTACTTCATACTGAATTCCCACTGTCCAGGAGTCCCAACTTTTTGCCCAGCAGCTGACCCTGGCAGGAGAAAACACAGTGTGAGAGACAATATTTCTACTCTGCACTAGGGATAATCCCACAGTGTGCTTCACATGCCCAAGGAATATCGTCTTCAGAGATTTCTTCCTCTGGCTCTGGTGTCTCAGCATCAGGGACCAAGAGGTGATCATGGGGAAGAGCCCAGTGGGTGCCAGGGAGCAGCACTGCCCCTGTCTTTTCCTCTGGGCTGCAGGCCAGGGCTCCTGCAATTCATCCACAGGAGGGATACAGCAGAAATGCTGTTCTTTTCCCAAAACAGCATCTCCCATGCACTCACTTCCTGAATGTCTCTCATGTTGAGCAGGTGTTCTGGTATCCATGACTCCTTCTGTTTCTTCATCTGAGCCTGGCACACTGTTACTTTCTCCAACAGGATACATCTTCTTCTCCACACTCTTGTGATCTGCCTCTTTAGAAAGAACATGGGACATAAACAGAAGTCACTGTCCCTTACCAAGAGCACAGTGCCATGGCCTGGGCGCTATGAGAAGTGGCAGTCAGGAATCCACGGTCCCCAAAGACAAAATGAATCCACAACCGGATTTTCTGCAATGCAACAAGAAAATGCAGACTCAAACCACCCAAGACTTAGTCAACCAACAGAAGGAAACCCTTCAGCTAAAGCATCATAATGAAGGTGCAGCTTCAACCCATCCCTCACACATAGGTCTGCCTCTAGGCTGTACTGAGTGTGAGGTGAACCCAAATTCAGCAAAGGCCTTTTGCCAACATATGGCTGCCAATGTCTGCACACAGGAGCTCTGGCCAGTAATGGTACATCTGCAGCAGCAGCTGGAGATGCCCCTGGCAATCATCTGGAAGCACAGCTGCAAGCAGATGCTGTGCTGGACCCTCTCTATGGCTCACTCCAGGAGGTGTGAAATGCAGTGTCCCTGTAGCAAGACTCTGAGCACTTCTGGCTGTCCAGGGTACACCAAATCCCTACAGGAATGAAAACTTCAGCTTCCCAGGTCCCAGGGTTAACAGAGTGGGATATACTAACCATATGCATCCTTCACCAATGCTTTAAGAAGCCCCTTTGGAACTACTGGTATCTTCTGGTAATCCCTCCCTATATTAAATGTATAAAAGAATATTTACATATGAAGTTAACTTTCTCATGAATAGCACAAAGAAAGGAGTGTTTATTCAATGAAATCAAATACAGACTGACTACTCACGCTTGAAATACCAACTCGGAATCAGCATGGAATCACTGGCTTGAGGAGATGGAGGAGAACCTTCTCTGGACTGATCTACAACCAAACACGCACAAGAATATACTATCACATCCTCTGCCCTCAAGGTCATGCCACAAGGCCTGGATGTGGAAGGCACTGACAGGGCACATACAAGGTAATTCTGTATTCTCACAGCTGCACAGAGGTCTGGCTGCCCTTGGGACACTGAGCTGGCAGCTCTCACATGAACTGAAAAGCCATGGCGTGCCCACACGACCTGTGGCTAGGTCAGCCCTGGAGCCAGGCCGAGAGGCTGGATTACCAGAGGTGAGTGATGGACAACCAGAGCTGAGTGATGGATAACCAGCTACCAGGGATGAATAACCAGTGCTAGGGATGGAGAACTGGTGCTGAAGTCCTGGGCCTGAACTGCCCCTTCCCAGCTCCTTGCTCTTTAGGAACCTCTGCCCATGCTGCACCCTAAAGCAGCTGCAGCCCCTCACTCCTGCCCTGGTGTGTCTGCCCCACTGCCCACAGCGCGGTGGCCTCCTGGCTCAGCCAGCCCTAGTCCTGGCCCCGCTGCTGCCAGCCAGGGCTATGTGCTGGCCCCTGCCTGCCTACCTGCTGCCTGCCCAGCTGTTGGAGCACTCTGGGCATTCTGGGCTTGCGGGGCCAGAAGAAAGAGGAGCAGGAGGCAGTGCCTCAGGGCCATGATTCCCCCTGCTCGCAACACTCTGCTGCTGCTGCTGCAGTGTTGCCGAGAGTGAGCACTGAACAACAAAGTGGAGCTTTGGAAGCTCACATCAAACAGTGCTCTGTGACCTCATGACATAGTGGTGTCTCTGAACTCCCCAATGTATGCCCACATCGCCTGTGAATTCCTGGACCTCCGCTCTACTGAATTTCCTTATTTTGCATAGGAATATAAGGAGCAAAACGGAGACAGGTTGATGTATTCTGGGAGGCAGCACTGTGCAGGGGAATGCAGAGGCACTCATGTCTTATTCCTCAGAAATCCCCATCAGAAGCCCTGTATGCAGGCTGCTGTAAAAAAACCGAGATGCAAATGTCTTTCTTTGGTAGTATTTATGTCTGACAGCATTGTGGCAAGAAACCTGCTTTTCCCATTTCTTCTGCAACAGTTTCATCAACTTTGATGGCAGCACTGCTTCCATGCTCCACTCTCAAGCAAACATGGGTGTGCAGTACCCACGCTTCTCCCAAGTGAGCCTGGTTGATTCCCTTGCCACTTCCAATCCCACTTCAAGCTCACTAAAGGAGCCCTACTAAATCCTGAGCCAAGACCCTTTTTCCCTTTGAGGCAGATGTAGCCCATGTGCCAGCATCAGGCCTGGTGTACTGTAGAGTGACCCACGGTCAAAGCCCCACACTCCTGCTGGGAACACCAGGGTGCCAGGGATTCATTCATCTCTAGAACCTTCCTGTGTCTGGGTCAATGCAAGTGGAACAAGTAAATTCCACATGCACCCCAGATCCCTCAAGCCCTCATTCAGGGGCCCAGAGCTCCCTCCTGCTTGTCTTCGAACACCATGAGGTACTGCCATGGGACACACACAAATGTGCCGGCTGCTGCAGATTGCAGCTAACACGGGTGGCCTTTTAGTCAAACAGCTCTTGTGGGAGGGAATTTTTCAGGACTTCTCTGTGCCAAGCACCCGTACTTTCGAATGTCTTAGAAAGCCTTAAACAGCGCCTTTGGTATAATTGCCCCTGAAGCACCAGTTAAGCCCCAGGTGTTTAGAGCTGCAAGCACAGAGGCACTGCCAGATTTCCATCCCTGGGGTGTCTCTCCAAGGCTCATAAGCAGTCTCCAACTGACAAGCTGCAGCTACTCGGCCAATACTATGCTCTGGAATCAGGCACAGTTCACTGCTCACCTTGAAGGCTGCAGCACATAATGAGCAGAGGGCCGTAACAGGCTGCAGGGTGTCTTGGTCACATCTCCTAGCCAGAAGCCAGGCAGGCTGCTCAGCTGCCTCGGCGTTGGGTCTGAGCGCCACCCCGGGCCCTCCATTCCTGCCCGAGGGGAGGCACCGATGAACACTGCCCTTCTTTGTTCCTAACTGGCCAGAGACGCACTCTCTCCCTTAGCGCACTCCGCGGCATTGTGCTGCTCGGCGGCTCGTCAGCAGCTGTGGGAGCCGAGTCCCCAGAGCAGCTGTGGTGCTGCTGAAGCCGCCTGCGGCGTGTGGCACGGCACGGAGGCAGCGCTGCCCGCAGCCCGCGGCCTCCTTGGCCCGCGCTGCCGCCATTTCGCAGAGAGACCGTGAGGGGCGGGCACGGGGCTGTGGGGCTGTGCCGGCCCCGCTCCCCGGGCCGCAGCTCCAGCTGCTCCCGCTGGCTCGGAGCGGCCCCGCTCCGGCCCGAGGGCCGAGGCGCCTGTCCCGGCTGCAGAGAACGACTGCCGGGCCAGTTCCCCTAGGAGCCTGAGCCGAGCGTGGCACAGGGAGCGGAGGCGAGAAATAGACACAGAACGGACAGGGACAGGAAACAGAATGGAGAGACAACTAGAGCAGGGAACGGGAGCAGAGCTGGGGAAGGGGCAGCGGGGAAAAAGGAAGAGCCGCAGAATGTGCAGGAGGGAGCAGGAGAGAGCAAAATCTGGGCTGGGGCAGGATGGAGATTCTTGAAGAAGCTTTGGAGGGACAGCAAGACAGAGAGGGAGTAGGAGAGAAAAGGGATAAAGAGAGAAAACAAGGGACTGGCATCTGGACAGAGCAACACACAAGGAGAAACCCAGGGGCATTCTTTTTGTTGCAGCCCATTGAACCCGGAGGTGTTTTTACTGCTGCAGTGGCATGTCAGCTCCCTCGAAGCAGCTGAGGCATTTGAGAAATAGCACTGCAGAGCATGACCATGCATATATACGTCCCGCAGCTCTCAGTTCACACGTGCATCTGCAGGTCTGCATGTGTGCATGTCCATATGAGAAGAGTTTGTGAGGCTTGGTTCAAGGGCTGAGGCACAGCTCTCTTCTGAAAAGAGCCTTGGGCAGCCCTCTCAGGAGGCGGGTATCTCAGAGGCTGCTGAGAGGCCCATGAGAGCCAGCCCAGAGGTGGAGCTGGAGCTGCTGTGGAGAGGAGAGGGACAAGGGTGAGGAGCTCTGTGGTTCCTCTTTACTACTCCAAAGGGAATAGCAGTGTCTTGGCACAGTCTTTAACACCTGAGCCTGAAATAGAAGAAACCCTCCAAAAGCCCACAGGGTGCAGAGATGCCTTCAAGCATCTCTCTGGCAATTGCTGCTGGCAATATCCTCCCCACACACTGCAGGCAACAGTCAGCCTCAGAGAGCTGTGCTGCGTTTCTGGGACAGCAGCTTTGCTGCACTCTCACCTCCAGCTGTGGCTGTGGATGGCCAAGCTGGAGCAGCCATGGGGAAAGGCCTGCAGGGCCACAGTGAATCTGAGCCGTGAGCCCAGGACAGCAGTTCCCTGGCGTGTTGGTTTCTTGCAGTTCCTCGCTTTCTGCATCTGAGACGGGCACTCGGTCACTGCTTTCCTTCTGGAAAGCCTCCTTCTTTACAATCCTACATTCCAGTCTTAATCTCCCTATACCAAAAGTTAAATCCCAAAACAGCAATTAATGAGCCACACACAATCTGCAGCTGCCACACTCGCTCAAGCAAACACCACAGCACGCTTCCTGTGTTTTGTTCTACCTTCGGATTTCTTCCTATAGCGAGTGGGAAAAGACTCTAATTTTTATTTTAATTGGTTTCTCTGTTATGAAAATAAGTTTTAGTAATGTTCATGTCTAAGATCACATTCCTTCCCCTCAGTATCTTGCAAAGCCTGGTTCCAGCTTTTTGCTCCTTGATCCTCTTTGTGCTCATTGGGGAGGGAGTGCCACATCCACCTTGATCTGATTCACCGTCTCAGTTCATCTTGATATGCTGAGCACACGAAATCCCTCCTTCCCAGAATATCCTTCCTCTCTGCCCAGACCTTCCTGAGTCAATGCAGCATCCCAAATGAGCTCCTAGAGAATCTTTTGCATGTCACTCCTCACCAGCATGTCCTTATTCTGGTGCAGGAAAGCCTTGTGAATGGGCGCTGCTGGGAAAGCAGGCTGAGGCTGGCACAAACAGGTCCTGCACTGCAGTGCAGTTTTCTCAGAGCTCCTGTCACAGCCTCAGCCCTGCTCCAATCTCCCTGCATTCTACCCCAACAGAAACAGCCACAACAGGCAAGCAATTACTGCTTTTGGAAACAGATTTCTTTCTGAAAATCACAGAAACAGCCATGGCCTCCTAATACAAAGTATTCCTATTATCATGACTAAAAGTATCACTGTCACTAAAATACGCCTGGTCCTCTAATATTAAGTATCACTAGAACAATCACTATCACCAAAATAATGCCCGTGCTTTCATATGAAGTATTCCAATCACAATCACTAAAAGAATCACTGTCACTATCTATCACTATCACTAAAAGAATCACTATCACTATCACTAAAAGAATCACTATCACTATGACTATCTATCACTCTCAGTATCATGAATCATTTTCAAACATAAAGTATTCCTCCTGGTACTGATTGCAGAGGTACCAGGAGGCTGTGGGCTGAGGAGACTCCAGGGAAAGCCAGTATACCCGTGAAGTAGCCCCCTCAGCCAGAGCACAGTAGGGACATTTGGTCATAGGTGACGGGTCTGCTTGCATGTTGTTGTACACCTGGGCAAGCTCTGCTGCAAAGATCTCAGGAAACAGGCGGCAGCTGTCCCTGAACCTGTTGGCTTGGGCTCCCTCGCCACTTCCTGGTCCTTCTCCTGATTCTGTTTCACCTGCACCTCTAGGCTGACCATGGCGTTCCCAGGAAGAGTCAGTGTAGACTTATCCTGGTGCTTCTTGGTCCTCCTGTAGACAGAGATTTCCAAGACTCCTTGTTGCCGTGTCTTCGGTGACCGTCTGGTCACTGCCCGGGCAGCCGCGACACAGCGGGCCATGGAGGACACTCTCTCGTGCCCAGGGCGTACAGGAGGGTGGCTGGGGTTATGCAACCTAAAGCAGAAGAGGTGCTGGCTGACAAAGGTGGAGGAAGAAGGAGCTGACTCTCTGCAGGGGTTCAGTCTGAGGTTTATGAGGAACTCCGTGCCTCAGACAAACCACCTGGGAAGAGCCCTGACTAAGATCTTGCAACCGGTTTAAAACGGGGTGGAAACAAGGGTGGGATTCACAGAACAACTAATGGGAAGATCTGGGGGTGTGGAAACTGGGGAGAAAGACATCAGGAGCCACAAATCGGGTAATGTTTTGAAGGGGGGCCCCGACCTTTGGCCAATCACTCGATGCCCCTGATGGAAGGTTGTGGAAAGAGGGGATGAGAGGCTGACTGACTGACAGCGGTCAGGGGAGGAGACTGGGGGAAATGAATCAGCAAAAACTAGGGGTGCTAGCTGGAGAGTAGGGAGTATTGATGCGGGGGATGAGGGGGGGCGGGAAGTGAAACAACTTGAGACAAACCCTTCTAGAGAGCACAAGGCTATAGGGAAAAAACTGTAACAAACAGAGAACAGGTTTAATAGAACATAACACAACAAATCCTCATGGAAAATAATTTAGAGCACCGTTAAAGCATTGCACTGCAGCAGATTCCACAGAGCCCTGCTAGGAGCTGCCTGGGCACTCCAGCATGCTGCAAACACTTCATTGCCAATGGCAGCAATGAATATCTCACATGTCTCTCTTCAGCAGCTTGATACATGACTATACACCCAGACACTGCTGCAAGCAGAAGCAAAGCTGAGGCTGCAACTGTCCCCAGGATGTAGCACTTGCTGGGGTCACAGTGTCCAGCAGTGTCAGCTTTTTGCCCAGCAGCTGACCATGGCAGGAGAAAAGAAAATGTGAGAGACAATGATTGTACTCTGCATTAGGGATAACCCCACACTCTGCGTCAGATGCCCATGGACTGGCATTGATACTGAATCAGGAATGACATTTACTATTGTCTTCACAGATGGGTTCCTCTGGTTCTCGTGTCTCAGCATCAGAGATCAAGAGGGATCCCATGAAGTCCTCATGGGGAAGAGCCCAGCGTGTGCCAAGAAGCAGCACTGCCCCTGTCTTTTCCTCCAAGCTACAGGCCAGGGCTGTGTGCTGGGCAGTTCATCCATGGAGAGCACTGCAGGGATACAGCAGAAATGCTGATCTTTTCCCAAAATAGCATCACCCAGGCACTCACTGGAATATTCCTCAGGCTCAGCAAGTGTGCTGGTGTCCTGTATTGGTTGGCTTGCTTCATGTGAGCCTCCATGCTGCCATTTTCTTCCATAGGGAGGATCTCTGGCACAGTCTCACAATCTGTCTCAGTCTCACAATCTGTCTCTTCAGAAAAAAACATTGCATACTTTAACCAGAAGCCACTGCCCCTTACCACAAGCACGGTACCATGGCCCGGGCATTTTGGCAAGTCGCAATTCCGCTGTCTCCAAAGACAAGAGGAATCGACAGCTGGATTTTCTACAATCCAACAAGAAATGCCTAACTGCGCAAGACTTAATCAACCAAATGACCTACAGAAGGAATACCTTCTGGTTGACCCTCACACTTGGGGTCCATCTTGAACCCATCCCTGAGCCTGGGGTTTGGCAGGCGTAGCCAAGATTTTGTGGGATATCATTTCTGACTCCATGCTGTGTTGTGTGTGTGGAGAGCACAAATTCATCAGGGGCCTTTGGTCAACATCTGGCTACCAATGTCTGCACACAGCAGCTCTGGCCAGTAATGGTACATCTGCAGCAGCAGCTGGATGCCTCTGGAAGCAGAGGAGTGACAAGACGCTTTGCTGGACCCTCTCTATGGCTCACTCTAGGAGGTGGGAAATGGGGTGTCCCTGCAGCAAGACTCTGACTAAGCACTTCTGTCAGTCCAGGATAAAAAACATCCCTACAGGAATGAAAAGCTCACCTTCCCACTTTCCAGCGTTTACAGATGGGGCTTCATCCATGCCTGTCAGGAGCTCCTCTGCAACATCAGGGAATCCTTCAGGGTGTTCTTATGGAATCGTGTCATAATTCTTCCCTAAGCTAGATTTTAAAAACAATGTTACACCTCTGAATGTGCATTTCCCGTGAATAACCCAGGAAAAATGAGGTGCTCATTCTTGTGAAGGCAGTAGAGACTGACTAATCACACTTGAGTTACCAGCTTGGAATCAGCATGGTATCTGCCTCCACCTCAGGGGTTGAAAGAGCACTCTCTATGTCCATAACTACAGAACACACACAAGAAGTTAGCATCACATTTACTCCTCTCATGGTCACACCTCACGGTCTGGATGTGGAAGGTACTGACAGGGCACACACAGGTGGTTCTGTATTCTCACAGCTGCACAGGGGTCTGGCTGCCCTTGGGACACTGAGCTGGCAGCTCTCACATGAACTGAAAAGCCATGGCGTGCCCACACGACCTGTGGCTAGGTCAGCCCTGGAGCCAGGCCGGGAGGCTGGATTACCAGAGGTGAGCGATGGACAACCAGAGCTGAGTGACGCATAACCGGCTGCCCGTGACGAATAACCAGTGCTAGCGATGGAGAACCGGTGCTGAGGTTCTGGGCTCGAACTGCCCCTTCCCAGCTCCTTGCTCTTTAAGAACCTCTGCCCATGCCGCACCCTAAAGCAGCTGCAGCCCCTCACTCCTGCCCTGGTGTGTCTGCCCCACTGCCCACAGCGTGGTGGCCTCCTGGCTCAGCCAGCCCTAGTCCTGGCCCCGCTGCTGCCAGCCAGGGCTGTGTGCTGGCCCCTGCCTGCCTACCTGCTGCCTGCCCAGCTGTTGGAGCACTCTGGGCATTCTGGGCTTGCGGGGCCAGAAGAAAGAGGAGCAGGAGGCAGTGCCTCAGGGCCATGATCCCCCCTGCTCGCAACATTCTGCTGCTGCTGCTGCTGCTGCCGCTGCCAAGCGCCCTCTTGGAGTGACCAGGCTCGCTCCGGCACAGCGAGTGGCCCGGGACACTCTCCCGTCCCTCGCGAGGCCGGGAGAGCGGCTACGGCCGTCACTTTGCACAGGCGAGGCTCTGTGCCACGAAAGATAGAAGAAAGAATGGGCTTCTGTTGAGGGCTTAGTTGGGGTTTACTGAGGAAGAGCAGCAAAGGGATCCACAAGGCAGGGGATCCAGTAAACAGCAAACCCTGGACTGGGCTGTGCAATGTCCTATAGAAGGGGAAGGGAACAGGGGAGGGGCTCGCCTGTCCGCTACTGGGGCTACAGGAGGGCACGGGGAGCAGGAAAACAGGCATTAAGGAAAACCAATGGGGGCAAGTCGGGGGAGAGGCCCCGAGGCCTGAACCTATCACTTGATGGCCTTGGTAGAAGTTTCTAGAGGGAGGGGATGGGCCATCGAGTGATGGACCGGACAGCAGGGAGGGCTTTAAGGAGTGACACAGCAATTTTTAGGGAACAGGGAGAGGAAGCAGAGTGATTGACAATGAAGAGGGCGGAGGAGGCAACAGGGGCAGAACCATTTTAATGGGAAAAACTGGGAGAAACATATTGCAACTAAAACATACAAAACCACAATACAACACTGCAGTGTTGCCCAGAGCACTGAACAGCGCAGTGGCACTCTGGAACTTCACATCAACCAGAGCTCTCTGATGTCATGACATAGTGGTGTCTCTGAGCTCTCCATTGTATGCCCACGTTGCCTGTGAATTCCTGGACCTCCCCTCTATTGAATTTCCTTTTTCTGCACACTAACAAGGGGGGCAAAACAGAGAAGAGTTTATGTATTCTAGGAGGCAGCACTGTGCATGGGAATGCAGAGGCACTCAAGCCTTATTCCTCAAAAACCCTATCAGAAACCCTGTATGAAGGCTGCTGTAAAGAGCCCAGATGCAAGTGTCCTTCTGCGGTAGTATTTTTGTCTTACAGCATTGTTGCAAGAATCCTGCTTTTCCCTTTACTTCTGTTACAGTTTCATCACCTTTGATGGCAGCACTGAGAGAGAGATCAAAGCGAAAAGCAAAAGCAGAAAAAGGCAAAGCTGCACTAACTAGTGTCTCTGTGTCCCGCCAGGCTGATAAGAAAACCCAAACAAAATTTTCACTCTTCAGAGCCACTCTTAAAGGCACAGAATATAATATCCAGCATAAACAGAACACATGAATGGGGATACAAGCATCATAACGTCACCCTAGAACTCTCACGTCCAGACTTCTGTATCGGCTCGTTGTTTTGGGGGACTTTAAGGTAAGTTTGGCAGAGTTCCTTGCCATGGCATGCTGGTCTCAAAGCTATTTTGCATTCTTCTGATGCCTCCCCCCCCCGCCATGTCCCCTTCCCTCACAGTCTGAGGAGAAGGGCACCTTGGCCCCAGGCAGTGTCTTTACCGATAAAGAAGGAGCAATTAGATACAACGACCAGAGATTACAATAACAAACGGGTAGAACTTCACTTTAGTAGCAACTGGTTTGACTGGTTTTGCAACTCCTTTTCTTTTTTCCAAAAAATTCGGCAGCTATTTATTTATAAAAACTCTCGCTCTCACTATAACTAATCCTCATTTTCAAACATAAAATATTCCTCCTGGTACTGGTTGCAGGGGCACCAGGAGGCTGTGGGCTGAGGAGACTCCAGGGAAATCCAGTGGTCCCGTAAAGTAGCCCCCTCAGCCAGAGCACAGCTGGGACACGTGGTCTGAGGTGATGGGTCTGCACGCATGTTCTTGTATAGCCGGGCAAGCTCCGCTGCAAAGATCTCGGGAAACAGGCGGCAGCTGTCCCTGAACCCGTTGGCTTGGGGTGTCTCGCCGCTTCCTGGACCTTCTCCAGACTCTGTTTCTTCTCTAAGCAGGCCACGGCTTTCCCAGGAAGAGTCCCGGTCCAGTCCTGATGCCTCTTGGTCTTCCTGGGCGCTCCTGTAGAAACAGATTTCCAAGAAGGCTCCTCATAGATAGGAATTTGGAGCACAGTTAAACTGCACTGCAGCGATTACCACAGAGCTGCCTGGGCACTCCAGCATGGTGCAAACACTTCATTGCCAATGGCAGCAATGAATAACTCACATGTCTCTCTTGGGCAGCTGACACATGACGATGTACCCAACTACTGCTGCAAGGAGCAGCACAGCCGAGACTGGAAGTGATGCTAGGAGGTACTTCTTGCTGAATTCCCACTCTCCAGGAGTCTCAACTTTTTGCGCAGCAGGTGATCCTAGCAGTAGAAAAGACAATGTGAGAGACAATATTTGTACTCTGCACTAGGGATAATCCCACAGTGTGCTTTACATTCCCGAGAATTATTTTGTTCAGAGATTTCTTCCTCTGGCTCTGGTGTCTCAGCATCAGGGACCAAGAGGTTCCCATGGGGAAGAGCCCAGTGTGTGCCAGGGAGCACCACTGCCCCTGTCTTTTCCTCTGGGCTGCAGGGCAGGGCTGTGTGCTGGGCAGCTGCAATTCATCCGTGGAGAGCACTGCAGGGATACAGCAGAAATGCTGCTCTTCTTCCAAGACAGCATCGCCCAAGCACTCACCAGAATATTCCTCATGCACAGCGAGTTTGCTGGTGTCCCGTATTACTTCTCTTTCTTCATCTGAGCTTTGCTCACTGTTATTTTCTTCCACAGGAAGTGTCTCTGGCAAAGTCTCAGAATCTGTCTCTACACAAAGCACATTGGACACTTTAACAGAAGCCACTGCCCCTTACCACAAGCATGGTACCATGGTCTGGGAATTCTGGCAAGTCGCAGTGAGGAGCCTGCTGTGCCCAAAGACAAGAAGAATCCATAGGCGAGTTTTCTGCCATGCAACATGAAATGCAGACCCAAACCACCCAAGACTTAATCAACCAAATGACCCAGAGAAAGAATGCCGTCTGGTTCATACTCATACTTGAGGTCCAGCTTCAACCCATCCCTGAGCCTGAGGTTTGGCAGGGGGCAGCCAAGACTGCGTGGGATATCATTTTTGCCTCCGTGCTGTGCTGAGTGTTAGGTGAAAACAAATTCAGCAGAGGTCTTTTGCCAACATATGGCTGCCAATGTCTGCACACAGCAGCTCTGGCCAGTAATGGTACATCTGCAGCAGCAGCTGGAGATGCCCCTGGCAAACATCTGGAAGCACAGCTGTGAGCAGATGCTGTGCTGGACCTTTTCTATGGCTCATTCCAGGAGGTGTGAAATGGGGTGTCCCTGCAGCATGACTCTGACTGAACACTTCTGGTTATCCAGGATTCAGAACATCCCTAGCAGAATGAAAAGCTTCGCATCCCAGTTCGCAGGGTTAACAGAATGGGATGTACCAACCAGATGGGGCTTCATCCATGGCTGTCAGGAGCTCCTCTGCTCCCGATAGGGGAGGGAATCCTTCAGGGAATCCTCCAGGAAATCCTTCAGGGAATCCTTTAGGAACCGTGTCATAATTCTTCCCTAAGTTAGATTTATAAAAGAATGTTACACCTATGAATATGTATTTCTCATGAATAACATGGGGAAAAGGAGTGCTCATTCTTGTGAAGGCAGTAGAGACTGATTACTCACACTTGAGGTACCAGCTTGGAATCAGCATGGTATCTGCCTCCACCTCAGGGGTTGAAAGGGCACTCTCTGTGTCTATAACTACAGAACACACACAAGAAGTTAGCATCACATTTACTCCTCTCATGGTCACACCTCACGGTCTGGATGTGGAATGTACTGACAGGGCACACACAGGTGGTTCTGTATTCTCACAGCTGCACAGGGGTCTGGCTGCCCTTGGGACACTGAGCTGGCAGCTCTCACATGAACTGAAAAGCCATGGCGTGCCCACACGACCTGTGGCTAGGTCAGCCCTGGAGCCAGGCCGGGAGGCTGGATTACCAGAGGTGAGCGATGGACAACCAGAGCTGAGTGACGCATAACCGGCTGCCCGTGACGAATAACCAGTGCTAGCGATGGAGAACCGGTGCTGAGGTTCTGGGCTCGAACTGCCCCTTCCCAGCTCCTTGCTCTTTAAGAACCTCTGCCCATGCCGCACCCTAAAGCAGCTGCAGCCCCTCACTCCTGCCCTGGTGTGTCTGCCCCACTGCCCACAGCGTGGTGGCCTCCTGGCTCAGCCAGCCCTAGTCCTGGCCCCGCTGCTGCCAGCCAGGGCTGTGTGCTGGCCCCTGCCTGCCTACCTGCTGCCTGCCCAGCTGTTGGAGCACTCTGGGCATTCTGGGCTTGCAGGGCCAGGAGAAAGAGGAGCAGGAGGCAGTGCCTCAGGGCCATGATCCCCCCTGCTCGCAACACTCTGCTGCTGCTGCTGCTGCAGTGTTGCCGAGAGTGAGCACTGCACAACACAGCGGAGCTTTGGAAGCTCACATCAAACAGAGCTCTGTGACCTCATGACATAGTGGTGTCTCTGAACTCCCCAACGTATGCCCACATTGCCTGTGAATTCTCTTTTGACTTTCCTTTTTTTACGCAGGAATGAAAGGAGCAAAACTGAGAAGGGTGGGTATAGTCTGGGAGGCTGCACTGTGCATTGGAATGAAGGGGCACTCATGCCTTATTCCTCAGAAATCTATGAGAAGCGTCCAAGAAGGCTGCTGTAAAAAAAACCAGATGAAAGTGTCTTTCTTTCGTACTATTTTTCTTTTACCGCATTCTGGAAAGAAACCTGCTTTCCCCACTTCTTCTGCTACAGTTTCATCACCTTTGATGGCAGCACTGCTGCCATCCTCCACTCTCGTGCAAACATGGGTGTGCAGTGCTCACGCTTCTCCCAAGTGAGCCTGGTTGATTCCCTTGCCACTTCCAATCCCACTTCAAGCTCACTAAAGGAGCCCCACTAAATCCTGAGCCAAGATCCTTTTTCCCTTTGAGGCAGATGTAGCCCATGTGCCAGCATCAGGCCTGGTGTCCTGTAGAGTAACCCACGGTCAAAGCCCCACCACACTCCTGCTGGGAACACCAGGGTGCCAGGTGTTCACCTCTAGAACCTTCCTGTGTCTGGGTCAATGCAAGTGGCACAAGTAAATACCACATGCACCCCAGATCTCTCAAGCCCTCATCCAGAGGCCCTGAGCTCCCTCCTGCTTGTTCTCAGACACCATGAGGTACTGCCATGGGACACACACAAATGTGCCGGCTGCTGCAGATTGCAGCTAACACGGGTGGCCTTTTAGCTGAACAGCTCTTGTGGGAGGGAAATATTCAGGACTTCTCTGTGCCAAGCACCCCTACCTCAGAATCTCTTGGAAAGCCTTAGAGTGCCTTTGGTATAATGGCTCCTGAAGCACCAGTTAAGCCCCAGGTGTTTAGAGCTGCAAGCACAGAGGCACTGCCAGATTTCCACCCCTGGGGTGTCTCTCCAAGGCTCATAAGCAGTCTCCAGCTGACAAGCTGCAGAAACTCGGCCAATGCCGTGCTCTGGAATCAGGCACAGATCACTGCTCACCTTGAAGGCTGCAGCACATAATGAGCAGAGGGCCGTAGCAGGCTGCAGGGTGTCTTGGTCACATCTCCTAGCCAGAAGCCAGGCAGGCTGCCCAGCTGCCTCGGCGTTGGGTCTGAGCGCCACCCCGGGCCCTCCATTCCTGCCCGAGGGGAGGCACCGATGAACACTGCCCTTCTTTGTTCCTAACTGGCCATACACGCAGTCTCTCCCTTAGCGCACTCCGCGGCATTGTGCTGCTCGGCGGCTCGTCTGCAGCTGTGGGAGCTGAGTCCCCAGAGCAGCTGTGGTGCTGCTGAAGCCGCCTGCGGCGTGTGGCACGGCACGGAGGCAGCGCTGCCCGCAGCCCGCGGCCTCCTTGGCCCGCGCTGCCGCCATTTCGCAGAGGGGCCGTGAGGGGCGGGCACGGGGCTGTGGGGCTGTGCCGGCCCCGCTTCCCAGGCCGCAGCTCCAGCTGCTCCCGCTGGCTCGGAGCGGCCCCGCTCCGGCCCGAGGGCCGAGGCGCCTGTCCCGGGCCCGACCGGCCGCTGTCGTGCCGCTGCAGGAGAGATCCCCGCCGTGTCCCGGCTGCAGAGAACGGCTGCTGGGCCAGTTCGCCTGGGAGCCTGAGCCGAGCGTGGCACAGGGAGCGGAGGCGAGAAATAGACACAGAACGGACAGGGACAGGAAACAGAACGGAGAGACAACGAGAGCGAAGGAGGTAGGGCAGGGAACGGGAGCGGAGCTGCGAGAAGGGACAGCGAGGAAAAATGAAGAGGCGCAGAATGTGCAGGAGGGAGCAGGAGAGAGTAAAATCTGGGCTTGGGCAGGATGGGGATTCTTGAAGAAGCTTTGGAGGGACAGCAAGACAGAGAGGGAGTAGGAGAGAAAAGGGATAAAGAGAGAAAACAAGGGACTGGCATCTGGACAGAGCAACACACAAGGAGAAACCCAGGGGCATTCTTTTTGTTGCAGCCCATTGAACCCGGAGGTGTTTTCCTGCTGCAGTGGCATGTCAGCTCCCTCGAAGCAGCTGAGGCATTTGAGAAATAGCACTGCAGAGCATGACCATGCATATATACGTCCCGCAGCTCTCAGTTCACATGTGCATCTGCAGGACTGCAAGTGTGCATGTCCATATGAGAAGAGTTTGTGAGGCTTGGTTCAAGGGCTGAGGCACAGCTCTCTTCTGAAAAGAGCCTTGGGCAGCCCTCTCAGGAGGCGGGTATCTCAGAGGCTGCTGAGAGGCCCATGAGAGCCAGCCCAGAGGTGGAGCTGGAGCTGCTGTGGAGAGGAGAGGGACAAGGGTGAGGAGCTCTGTGGTTCCTCTTTACTACTCCAAAGGGAATAGCAGTGTCTTGGCACAGTCTTTAACACCTGAGCCTGAAATAGAAGAAACCCTCCAAAAGCCCACAGGGTGCAGAGATGCCTTCAAGCATCTCTCTGGCAATTGCTGCTGGCAATATCCTCCCCACACACTGCAGGCAACAGTCAGCCTCAGAGAGCTGTGCTGCATTTCTTGAACAGCAGCTTTGCTGCACTCTCACCTCCAGCTTTGGCTGTAGATAGTCGAGGTGGAGCAGCCACAGGGAAAGGCCTGCAGGGCCACAGTGAATCTGAGCCGTGAGCCCAGGACAGCAGTTCCCTGGCGTGTTGGTTTCTTGCAGTTCCTCGCTTTCTGCATCTGAGACGGGCACTCGGTCACTGCTTTCCTTCTGGAAAGCCTCCTTCTTTACAATCCTACATTCCAGTCTTAATCTCCCTGAACCAAAAGTTAAGTCCCAAAACAGCAGTTAAGGAGGCACACACAAACTGCAAGTGCCACCCTCGCTCAGGCAAAACACCACAGCACGCTTCCTGTGTTTTGTTCCACCTTTGGCTTTCTTCCCATAGTGAGTGGAAAAAGACTGTCATTTTTATTATAATTGTTGTCTCTGTTATCAAAATAATTTTTAGTGATGTTCCTCTGATCACCTTCATTCCCTTCAGTATCTCGAAAAGCCTGGTTCCAGCTCTCTCCTCCTTGATCCTCTTTGTGCTCATTGGGGAGGGAGTGCCACATCCCCCTTGATCTAATTTGCCGTCTCAGGTCTCCTTGATATGCTGAGCACAGGACAGCCATCCTTCCCAGAACATCCTTCCTCTTCGCCCAGACTTTCCTGAGTCAAGGCTGCATCCCAAATAAGCTCCTAAAGAAGTTTTTGCATGTCGCTCCTCACCAGCATGTCCTCATTCTGGTGCAGGAAAGCCTTGTTAATGGGCGCTGCTGGGAAAGCAGGCTGAGGCTGGCACAAACAGGTTCTGCACTGCAGTGCAGTTTTCTCAGAGCTCCTGTCACAGCCTCAGCCCTGCTCCAATCTCCCTGCTTTCTACCCCAACAGAAACAGCCACAACAGGCAAGCAATTACTGCTTTTGGAAATAGATTTCTTTCTGAAAATCACAGAAACAGCCATGGCCTCCTAATACAAAGTATTCCTATCATCATCACTAAAAGTATCACTATCACTAAAATACGCATGGTCCTCTAATACTAAGTATCACTAGCACAATCACTATCACCAAAATAATCACTGTGCTTTCATATGAAGTATTACAATCACTATCACTAAAAGAATCACTATCACTGTTACTAAAAAAATCCCTATGACTATCTATCACTCTCAGTATCATGAATCTTCAATTTCAAACATAAAGTATTCCTCCTGGTACTGATTGCAGAGGTACCAGGAGGTTGTGGGCTGAGGAGACTCCAGGGAAAGCCAGTAGTCCCGTGAAGTAGCCCCCTCAGCCAGAGCACAGTAGGGACATTTGGTCATAGGTGACGGGTCTGCTCGCATGTTGTTGTACACCTGGGCAAGCTCTGCTGCAAAGATCTCAGGAAACAGGCGGCAGCTGTCCCTGAACCCGTTGGCTTGGGCTCCCTCGCCACTTCCTGGTCCTTCTCCTGATTCTGTTTCACCTGCACCTCTAGGCTGACCATGGCGTTCCCAGGAAGAGTCAGTGTAGACTTATCCTGGTGCTTCTTGGTCCTCCTGTAGACAGAGATTTCCAAGACTCCTTGTTGCCGTGTCTTCGGTGACCGTCTGGTCACTGCCCGGGCAGCCGCGACACAGCGGGCCATGGAGGACACTCTCTCGTGCCCAGGGCGTACAGGAGGGTGGCTGGGGTTATGCAACCTAAAGCAGAAGAGGCGCTGGCTGACAAAGGTGGAGGAAGAAGGAGCTGACTCTCTGCAGGGGTTCAGTCTGAGGTTTATGAGGAACTCCGTACCTCAGACAAACCACTTGGGAAGAGCTCTGACTAAGCTCTTGCAACCGGTTTAAAACGGGGTGGAAACAAGGGTGGGATTCACAGAACAACTAATGGGAAGATCTGGGGGTGTGGAAACTGGGGAGAAAGACATCAGGAGCCACAAATCGGGTAATGTTTTGAAGGGGGGCCCCGACCTTTGGCCAATCACTCGATGCCCCTGATGGAAGGTTGTGGAAAGAGGGGATGAGAGGCTGACTGACTGACAGTGGTCCGGGGAGGAGACTGGGGGGAATGAATCAGCAAAAACTAGGGGTGCTAGCTGGTGAGTAGGGAGTATTGATGCGGGGGATGAGGGGGGGGCGGGAAGTGAAACAACTTGAGACAAACCCTTCTAGAGAGCACAAGGCTATAGGGAAAAAACTGTAACAAACAGAGAACAGGTTTAATAGAACATAACACAACAAATCCTCATGGAAAATAATTTAGAGCACCGTTAAAGCATTGCACTGCAGCAGATTCCACAGAGCCCTGCTAGGAGCTGCCTGGGCACTCCAGCATGCTGCAAACACTTCATTGCCAATGGCAGCAATGAATATCTCACATGTCTCTCTTCAGCAGCTTGATACATGACTATACACCCAGACACTGCTGCAAGCAGAAGCAAAGCTGAGGCTGCAACTGTCCCCAGGATGTAGCACTTGCTGGGGTCACAGTGTCCAGCAGTGTCAGCTTTTTGCCCAGCAGCTGACCATGGCAGGAGAAAAGAAAATGTGAGAGACAATGATTGTACTCTGCATTAGGGATAACCCCACACTCTGCGTCAGATGCCCATGGACTGGCATTGATACTGAATCAGGAATGACATTTACTATTGTCTTCACAGATGGGTTCCTCTGGTTCTCGTGTCTCAGCATCAGAGACCAAGAGGGATCCCATGAAGTCCTCATGGGGAAGAGCCCAGCGTGTGCCAAGAAGCAGCACTGCCCCTGTCTTTTCCTCCAAGCTACAGGCCAGGGCTGTGTGCTGGGCAGTTCATCCATGGAGAGCACTGCAGGGATACAGCAGAAATGCTGATCTTTTCCCAAAATAGCATCACCCAGGCACTCACTGGAATATTCCTCAGGCTCAGCAAGTGTGCTGGTGTCCTGTATTGGTTGGCTTGCTTCATGTGAGCCTCCATGCTGCCATTTTCTTCCATAGGGAGGATCTCTGGCACAGTCTCACAATCTGTCTCAGTCTCACAATCTGTCTCTTCAGAAAAAAACATTGCATACTTTAACCAGAAGCCACTGCCCCTTACCACAAGCACGGTACCATGGCCCGGGCATTTTGGCAAGTCGCAATTCCGCTGTCTCCAAAGACAAGAGGAATCGACAGCTGGATTTTCTACAATCCAACAAGAAATGCCTAACTGCGCAAGACTTAATCAACCAAATGACCTACAGAAGGAATACCTTCTGGTTGACCCTCACACTTGGGGTCTATCTTGAACCCATCCCTGAGCCTGGGGTTTGGCAGGCGTAGCCAAGATTTGTGGGATATCATTTCTGACTCCATGCTGTGTTGTCTATGTGGAGAGCACAAATTCATCAGGGGCCTTTGGTCAACATCAGGCTACCAATGTCTGCACACAGCAGCTCTGGACAGTAATGGTACATCTGCAGCGGCAGCTGGAGATGCCTCTGGAAGCAGAGGAGTGACAAGACGCTTTGCTGGACCCTCTCTATGGCTCACTCCAGGAGGTGGGAAATGGGGTGTCCCTGCAGCAAGACTCTGACTAAGCACTTCTGTCAGTCCAGGATAAAACACATCCCTACAGGAACCAAAAGCTCAGCTTCCCAGGTTCCAGCGTTTACAGATGGGGCTTCATCCATGCCTGTCAGGAGCTCCTCTGCAACATCAGGGAATCCTTCAGGGTATTCTTCTGGAAGCGTGTAATAATTCTTCCCTAAGTTAGATTTTAAAAACAATGTTACACCTCTGAATGTGCATTTCCCGTGAATAACCCAGGAAAAATGAGGTGCTCATTCTTGTGAAGGTGGTAGAGACTGACTAATCACACTTGAGACAGAAGCTTGGAATCAGCATGGTATCTGCCTCTTTCTCAGGGGTTGAAAGAGCACTCTCTGTGTCCATAACTACAGAACACACACAAGAAGTTAGCATCACGTTTACTCCTCTCATGGTCACACCTCAAGGCCTGGATGTGGAAGGTACTGACAGGGCACACACAGGTGGTTCTGTATTCTCACAGCTGCACAGGGGTCTGGCTGCCCTTGGGACACTGAGCTGGCAGCTCTCCCATGAACTGAAAAGCCATGGCGTGCCCACATGACCTGTGGCTAGGTCAGCCCTGGAGCCAGGCCGGGAGGCTGGATTACCAGAGGTGAGCGATGGACAACCAGAGCTGAGTGACGCATAACCGGCTGCCCATGATGAATAACCAGTGCTAGCGATGGAGAACCGGTGCTGAGGTTCTGGGCTCGAACTGCCCCTTCCCAGCTCCTTGCTCTTTAAGAACCTCTGCCCATGCCGCACCCTAAAGCAGCTGCAGCCCCTCACTCCTGCCCTGGTGTGTCTGCCCCACTGCCCACAGCGTGGTGGCCTCCTGGCTCAGCCAGCCCTAGTCCTGGCCCCGCTGCTGCCAGCCAGGGCTGTGTGCTGGCCCCTGCCTGCCTACCTGCTGCCTGCCCAGCTGTTGGAGCACTCTGGGCATTCTGGGCTTGCAGGGCCAGGAGAAAGAGGAGCAGGAGGCAGTGCCTCAGGGCCATGATCCCCCCTGCTCGCAACATTCTGCTGCTGCTGCTGCTGCCGCTGCCAAGCGCCCTCTTGGAGTGACCAGGCTCGCTCCGGCACAGCGAGTGGCCCGGGACACTCTCCCGTCCGTCGGGAGGCTGGGAGAGCGGCTACGGCCGTCACCTTGCACAGGCGAGGCTCTGTGCCACGAAAGATAGAAGAAAGAATGGGCTTCTGTTGAGGGCTTAGTCGGGGTTTACTGAGGAAGAGCAGCAAAGGGATCCACAAGGCAGGGGATCCAGTAAACAGCAAACCCTGGACTGGGCTGTGCAATGTCCTATAGAGGGGGAAGGGAACAGGGGAGGGGCTCACCCAACCGCCAATGGGGTTTCAGGAGGGCACGGGGAGCAGGAAAACAGGCATTTAGGAAAACCAATGGGGGCAAGTCGGGGGAGAGGCCCCAGGACCTGAACCTATCAACTGATGGCCTTGGTAGAAGTTTCTAGAGGGAGGGGATGAGCCGTCGAGTGATGGACCGGACAGCAGGGAGGGCTTTAAAGGGCGACATAGCAATTTTTAGGGAACAGGGGGAGGAGGCAGAGTGATTGACAATGAAGAGGATGGACGAGGCAACAGGGGCAGAACAATTTTAACTGGAAAAACTGGGGCAAACTAAGGCAGAACGTAGTGCAATTAAAACATACAAAACCACAATATAAAACTGCAGTGTTGCCCAGAGCACTGAACAAAACAAGTGGGGTTCTAGAACCTCACATCAAACAGAGCTCTCTGATCTCATGACAAAGTGGTGTCTCTGAACTCCCCACTGTATGCCCACGTTGCCTGTGAATTCCTGGACCTCCCCTCTACTGAATTTCTTTTTTCTGCACAGGAATGGAAGGAGCAAAACAGAGAAGGGTTTATGTATTCTGGGAGGCAGCACTGTGCATGGGAATGCCGAGGCACTCATGCCTTATTCCTCAGAAACCCTATCAGAAGCCCTCTATGAAGGCTGTTTTAAAAACCCAGATGCAAGTGTCCTTCTGCGGTAGTATTTTTTCTGACAGCATTGTGGCAAGAAACCAGCTTTTCCCATTTCTTCTGCTACAGTTTCATCACCTTTGATGGCAGCACTGCTTCCATTCTCCACTCTCACGCAAACATGGGCGTGCAGTGCTCACGCTTCTCCCAAGTGAGCCTGGTTGATTCCCTTGCCACTTCCAATCCCACTTCAAGCTCACTAAAGGAGCCCTACTAAATCCTGAGCCAAGATCCTTTTTCCTTTTGAGGCAGATGTAGCACATGTGCACCATCAAGCCTGGTGTCCTGTAGAGTGACCCACAGTCAAAGCCCCACACTCCTGCTGGGAACACCAGGGCGCCAGGGATTCATCTCTAGAACCTTCCTGTGTCTGAGTCACTGCAAGTGGGACAAGTAAATGCCACATGCGCCCCAGATGCCTCAAGCTGTCATGCAGAGCCTCCTGTGACCAGTATCACGTTCCTTCCCCTCTGTATCTCACACAGCCAGCCGTCATCTTTCTGCTCCTTGATCCTCTTTGTGCTCATTGGGGAGGGACTGCCACATCCCCCATGACCTAAGTCACCATCTCAGGTCTCCTTGATGTGCTCAGCACTGGACATTCCTCCTTCCCAGATCATCCTTCCCTCTCTGCCCAGACCTTCCTGATTCGGGGAAACATCCCAAATGAGCTCCTAGAGAAGCCTTTGCATGTCACTCCTCACCAGCATGTCCTTATTCTGGTGCAGGAAAGCCTTGTTAATGGGCGCTGCTGGGAAAGCAGGCTGAGGCTGGCACAAACAGGTCCTGCACTGCAGTGCAAGTTTCTCAGAGCTCCTGTCACAGCCCCAGCCCTTCTCCCACCTCTGTGCATTGTACCCCAACAGAAACAGCCACAACAGAAAAGAACTTACAGCTTTTAGAAATCAATTTCTTTATCAAAATCAGAGAAACAAACATCGTCTGCTAATACAAGGTATCACTATCATCATCACTGAAAGTATCCCTACCACTGAGAATATTAGTATCTCTTATCACTAAAATCAGCACGGTCCTCTAAAATTAAGTGTCATTGTTAGAATCACTATCACTAAAAGAATCACTATCACTATCACTACCGCTATCACTATCCCTATCACTACCACTATCACTATCTATCACTATCACTGAAGAGTCCCTATTACTAGAACTATCTATCACTACCACTAAAAGAATCACTATCACTCTCACTGTCAGCATCCCTATCACTACCACTACAACTATCACTATCTATCACTTACCACTATTACTAATCTTCATCTTTGAACATAAAGTATTCCTCCTGGTACTGGTTGCAGGGGCACCAGGAGGCTGTGGGCTGAGGAGACTCCAGGGAAATCCAGTGGTCCCGTGAAGTAGCCCCCTCAGCCAGAGCACAGTAGGGCCATTTGGGTCTGCGCGCATGTTCTTGTATAGCCGGGCAGGCTCCGCTGCAAAGATCTCAGGAAACAGACGGCAGCTGTCCCTGAACCCGTTGGCTTGGGCTCCCTTGCCACGTCCTGGACCTTCTCCTGATTCTGTTTCTTCTCTAAGCAGGCCACGGCTTTCCCAGGAAGAGTCCCGGTCCAGTCCTGATGCCTCTTTGTCTTCCTGGGCCCTCCTGTAGAAACAGATTTCCAAGGAGACTCCTCATAGATAGGAATTTGGAGCACAGTTAAACTGCACTGCAGCGATTCCCACAGAGCTGCCTGGGCACTCCAGCATGGTGCAAACACATCTTTGCCAATGGCAGCAATGAATAACTCACATGTCCCTCTTCCGCAGCTGATACAGGACCATATACCAAACCACAGCTGCCAGCAGCAGCACAGCCGGGACTGCAAGAGATGCCAGGAGGTACTTCTTGCTGAATTCTCACTGTCCAGCAGCTGACCCTGGCAGGAGAAAAGAGAATGTGAGAGACAATGTTTGTACTCTGTACTAGGGATAATCCCGCAGTGTGCTTCGCATGCCCGAGAATTATTGTCTTCAGAGATCTCTTCCTCTGGCTCTGGTGTCTCAGCATCAGGGACCAAGAGGTTCTCATGGGGAAGAGCCCAGTGTGTGCCAGGGAGCAGCACTGCCGCTGTCTTTTCCTCTGGGCTGCAGGGCAGGGCTGTGTGCTGGGCAGCTGCACTTCATCCGTGGAGAGCACTGCAGGGACACAGCAGAAATGCTGCTCTTCTTCCAAGACAGCTTAGCCCAAGCATTCGCCGGAGTATTCCTCAGGCACAGCAAGTTTGCTGGTGTCCTGTATTGGTTGGCTTTCTTCATCTGAGCCTGGGACACTGTTATTTTCTTCCGTAGGGAGGGTCTCTGGCACAGTCTCAGAATCTGTCTCCACACAAAACACACTGGACACTTTAAACAGAAGCCACTGCCTCTTACCACAAGCATGGTACCATGGCCTGTGAATTCTGGCAAGTGGCAGTGAGGAGCCTGCTGTGCCCAAAGACAAGAGGAATCTATAGGCATGTTTTCTGCCATGCAACATGAAGTGCAGACCTAAACCACCCAAGACTTTATCAACGAAATGACCTATTGGAATGTGAATCCCGATTTTACCAGTTTGATTGTGCCTGGGCCAGTCTGACCCTTGCTGCTGGGCCTAAGGCAGCAGCTGTGGCGCAATACCCCAGAGACACCTTTCGCTTGCTGGTGGTTGCACGTGGGCAGCTGAACAAGTCCAGGCTTGGTAGGAACTCCGTTTACCTCAGGAGGGAAGGCTTCAGGCGATGGTGAAGAGAAAGGAGGCAGATTCTGCTGGAGGGTTGATATCCAGAGCTTTATTCCATGGTCACAGTGGTCTGAATCTTGGCAACTGATCCAACAGAATCACGTGCAGATGGTCTGATTCACCTTTTATGCTCCAGGGGGAGGGAAGGGGCAGGTGAGCCACCAACCAGGTCGGAGGGGCAGGGTCTCAGGGGAGGATGACACCTAGACAGGCCGATGACCTCTGGGCACAGGGGTATCTTTTGAACTTGACCAACCACAGCACGACCTTCCTGGAATGTTAAGCCTGATTGACAGGACTCACTCAGCAAGGGGGCAAGGGGGAAGGGAGAGAGGTATAGGCACACCTGGGAAGGGACCCGGAAGTTTAAAACAGGACATTACTACACACTGCAACATTTCCCCCTAGTTTTGTTTAAAAAGAAGAGGACTGGGTTTTGGTGCAGAATGCTTGCCAAACCATGGTTGGCAAATCAGTTCTTCCTCTACAGGAGGATCATTGTTTTCCACTGAGTCTTCCAGGTCATCCATTGGAGCTTTGAGGGCTTCCATATGGTAGACCTCAGGAGGGGAAGATGAGCTTCAAATTAACTTGAGGACCATGCGTTTGATTAATCAAAAAACAATGCTAACAACTACAATAACTATAACTAAAATAAACAGTACTAAAACCACAGTTTTCAGAATAGATCCCAACCAGCCCGACAGTCCCCAGCCTTTGAACAGTCCACTCAGCCCGTTGTCAGTTTCTCTGTGAATGTCCGAGAGCTTTTGCCAAGGTAGTCCATACGTGCTTTGGGCTGCAGCACTATGCAGGAGATCGCAGGTGGGATGATCACGAGTAGGATGAGAAGCAGGCTTGGTCTCATGGCGTTTCGAGGCTACACATGAACAGTGGGATCTAAACTGGTACAAGGAACTTGAGACAAACATATATTACAAACTATTCCAGATAGGAGGCTTAAATGGAATTTCTTTCAGAGAACGCGTGCGGCGTTTCCTTCTCCAGGCAGCATGAGCAACCTGGGGCGCTTCTGTAGATTTG
The DNA here is from genome assembly GCF_047830755.1 of Zonotrichia albicollis. Classification (NCBI taxonomy): domain Eukaryota; kingdom Metazoa; phylum Chordata; class Aves; order Passeriformes; family Passerellidae; genus Zonotrichia; species Zonotrichia albicollis. Next base: position 20,409,493 of record NC_133860.1, read on the forward strand.
TTCTAGACCTTGGGAACATCGGGTTTACCCATTTGGAAGGAACCCACCTTAAACCAGAGGGGGTGGACACACAGGTGTATCCACATCCCCAAGTAACCAATTTGTAAGGTCCAACCGTTTTCCAGGTCGCAGGGTCCTTTACTAAAATCGGAGGTTTTTCTTTCATCAACCTATGACTGCTCCCCCCAAAGTGGCATAGGATGGGTGGGTTCAGGCTGTCAAAAGAACAATTCAGAAAATTGATTGTGAATAGCGCCCTGGATAACCAGATGTGGGGAGGTTCTACCTTCAGAACCTGTTGTTGCTGGTCCAGGACTCTTTTAATATCACGGTGAGTTCTTTCTACAATGGCTTGACCTGTAGGGGAGTAGGGGATGCCAGTTTTGTGCTCTACTCCCCATTGCTGCAGGAAGCTCCCGAATTCCTTGGATTTATAAACAGGCCCATTATCAGTTTTCAGCTCCTTGGGGATGCCCATGAAAGAAAAAGCCTGTAAGAGGTGCTTAATAGCATCGATAGATGATTCTCCTGTGTGGGCAGAAGCATAGACCGCTCCATAAAAGGTATCTACACTAATGTGAACATATTTCTGCTGTCCAAAAGACTGTATGTGTTTACATCTGTTTGCCACAGTTCACAACTGTTCAGTCCCCTTGGGTTTGCTCCCGTACTCACTGTAGGGAGTGCATGTTGTTGGCAATTTGGGCACGTGGCCACAATCGCTTTGGCCTGTTCTCGAGTGATGTTAAACTGACGAACCAGGCCAGGTGCATTTTGGTGGAAAAGCTGGTGGCTGATTTTTGCCTGTTCAAAAACATTTGGGAGAGTGGCCATCACTGCATGTGCAGCAAGAGCATCTGCCCTTCTGTTGCCTTCAGCGATAAACCCTGGCAAGTCAGTGTGTGACCTGACATGCATCACATAAAATAGTTGCTCTTGGTGAGTGACTAACTTTACCAGTTTTGAGAGAAATTCGAAAAGTGTGATGTTAGACACCTCTTGCAGTATTGCTTGATCTGCCCTGGATACTACTCCTGCCACATATGCAGAGTCTGTAATCAGATGGAATGGTTCTGAGAACCTTTCAAGAGCCCTAACAACCGCAGCCAATTCAACAACTTGAGGTGAACCGTCCACCCCAGCAATGTCTGTCTCCCACTGCTGGGTTTGAGGATCTTTCCAAGTCAGAACGGACTTGTGGGACCTCCCGGACACATCTGTAAAGACAGTCAGAGCCTTTTTTAAAGGTCTTCTACTTAGAGCACTTCTCAATTTCAGAGTGAATTGAACATCTTGTTTGAACAATTTGTGAGCGGGCTGCGCTACTGAAATTTGTCCTGAGTAGGAATCCAGAGCAAACTGCAGCACTTCATTTTCTTGAAACAATTGTTCCAGTATTTTCATAGTATTTTGACCCGATTTTAACTCAACTGGAATGTGAATGCACTTAAAATCACATCCTGCTAACTCCCTGATCCAGGTCCTTGCTTTCTGGATCAGTTCTGCTACCAGCTCCTGAGGCTTTGTGAGTCTCTTGGACCTTTCGTGACTGAGGAAAACCCATTCTATGATCAAGAGAGGGTCCCTCTGGTCCTGGCCCTTTTTAGGTGTGTCCTTTGCCTTACGTGTTTGTTTTTCCTCCCACTGGAAAATAATTCCATGGAGGTGTGGCAACTTAGCTAGGATGATAAATTTGAATGGCAGGTCAGGCCGACATTTGTTGGCCTGTCTTGTGGACATTGCAATCTGAACCTTTTCTAGAGCTTTCTGTGCCTCTGGGGTAATAGACCTAGGAGCACCTGGGTCCTCTCCCCCTTTCAATAAATTGAAAAGAGGGGCAAGGTCTTTGTTAGTCAGACTGAGCCATGGCCTTACCCAATTCAAAGACCCACACAACCTGTGGACATCTGCAAGAGTCTTGATCCTTGGATTGATTTCTAGTTTTTGAGGAAAAATGGTCCTATTTCCAGTTTCTAAGCCCAAATACTTACAAGGTGGCATCTTTTGAACTTTCTTTTCCTGGAGCTCGAACCCTGCAACAATCAATGCTTCGATTGTTAGGTCAAGTGCATGTGTGAGTAAATCATCATTGGGGGCACACACAAGGATATCATCCATATAATGATAGATGATGGCCTTCTCTGCGTCTGCACGCACTGGGGAAAGCAGGGAAGAGACATACCACTGGCAGATAGCTGGAGATACCTTCAATCCTTGAGGAAGAATGGTCCAATGGTACCTTTTCATAGGGGCTTCCATGTTGATGGAAGGGACCGAGAATGCAAAATGCAGTGCATCATCAGGGTGCAAGGGGATTTGGAAAATACAATCTTTAATATCAATAACAGCTAATTTCCAATCTTGGGGAAGCATTGTTGGGGATGGCATACCAGGTTGGGGAGAACCCATATCTTCAATTACATTATTAATTTGTCGGAGGTTGTGAAGAACTCACTATCTTTTTTTATCAGCTTTTTGGATGACAAACACTGGAGAGTTCCATGGGGACATGGTCTCCACAATGTGGCCCTTTTTTAGTTGTTCTTCCACTAGTTCTTCAAGCACCTTTATTTTTTGTTTACTGAGCGGCCACTGTTTCACGTCAACTGGTTTGTCTGTTTTCCACTTCAGTTTTTGGGTGGGGCACTGTTGATCAATGACTGCCGTACAAATATGCTGTGGAGAGTCTGGAATATCAATTGTGACACCCCACTGGGCCATTAAATCTCTCCCTAAAAAGGTTCAGAATAACACAAATGGACGAATATTTGCCAATTGTCCATTTGGTCCCTTGATCTGAATGATGCTTTTGGATTGTCTTGCCAATTGCAGGCCTCCTACACCTCGAAGGTGACCGGCAAAATTTTGCAAAGGCCAATGAGCTGGCCAGTCTTTTACTAGAATCACTGTGCAGTCTGCACCTGTGTCTACAAGCATCTCAATGCGTTTTGGCTCCCCACCCCACTGACATTACACCATAATTTGGGTTTGTCTTTGCCAAGAACTTGGACCCGGGCGACTGTGGGCCCTTGTTTTTCAGTACTTTCAGGTAAAGATGGCACAGGCATAGCTTGTGCAACAATTTGTCCCTTGGGAAGAAACAGGGGTGGGTGGAAGCAGTGCAGCCTGAGAACGAATTGCTCAGGATCTGATGTTGTCATTCCCATTCCGGGAGCAATTTCGATCTCTTGTGGTGTGTGTTTGGTGTCCCCAATGACAATGTACTTACAACGAATTCGGTGCCAAGTACCCTTCTGTTGTGGATTGACAGAGACAAAATGCCAGTCAGTGTCCTTCAGGTGGAGTGACTGTGTCAGCTGCAACCTGTAAGGCTCATTGACGGAAGATGTGGTTAACATAGGATCACCTAAATCATAACAAAGGTTATTTTCTTTCACTTTCAACAGTGGACCAGCAGATGTGGTCTTTGAAGCATCTGCTTCACTTACAGAAAGATTAATATTATTGCACGGTTGATTTGTTTTGCTACCCTTATTCCCTTGGCCTGTTTTTTTTGTGTCTGCAGGCCTGGCAGGCAGGTGGTCTCTTTTCAGTTTTTTTGTTGTTGTTGACCCCCAGGGAGGGCTTGTAGTTCTCCTCCCCTGCCATTTCTAAATTCATCAAATTGCCTTTTCACAGGGCACTGGGTACTTCAGTGCCCAAGGTTATTACAAAGCAGGCATGGTTTTGTGGGCTCAACCATTGCTGGTCTCCACTGCTGCCCAGGGTACTGCTGTGCTGAGGGAAAAGGCGCAGGGCTGGCAATGGTGACATGCTGAGGTGGTCTTGGCAGCAGCCTTGGTCTGGTGTCTTCAGCCACACTCATCAGAGGCACTTTCCTGTAACAGACTAGAAGCATATCTTTTAGTGTAGGGGGAGGTTCTATAGGAAGGCTCAGGATTGCTGCTCGACACTGTTCATTTGCATTCATAAATGCCATTTCCTCTAAAATCGCTTCCCTAGCATTCTCTTTTTTAACTTGTATTTCAATGGTTCTAGTTAACCTTTCTACAAATTTCAAAAAAGTCTCTGATGGTAGCTGCTTAATTTTACTATAGGGCTCAAAAGGCCCCTCAGGTTGTAGTGAAAAGAATGCTTTTTCAGCTGCTTCTTTTACTTTCTTGAGTGTTTCTGCAGGAATTGCAGTACCTTGGATTGAGGGTCAAGACCATTGGCCCTCTCCACAGAGGTGCTATATGGTGATAGGGTTACCACTGTTGTCCTTTGCTGTGTTTGGATCAGCATGCAAGCCTGGGAGAGCATCTTTTAGCAGTTGTTTCCATGCTAATTTCCATAATTTGAATTCCGTGGAGGTCATGAGACACGAAAAAAAGTGTTTTAAATCATGTGGGATCACCACAGTCCTACTCAGTTCAGAATTTAAAAGGCCACGGAAATATGGACTGTGTGGACCATATTCTTTATGAGATTTACAGATCTCTTTAATCAATTGTTGTCCAAAAGAGCTCCAATTAGCAGCTGGGATTGCCCCCCCCGCTGTGCTGCAGGCTGAAACGTAACAGGAGCCAGTGACAACATGGGACTATATATTGCATCTGAGGTTCCCTGCTCTGTATCCCTTGAATCAGAAGCATTGGGATAAGAGATACAGGTTTGGGGACAGGCAGTGGGTGTGTCCCCACCGTGGGAACCAGGGGAGGGGGCGGGACGCAATGGGCACAGGGGCGGGGAAAGGGGGCTGGCAAGGGGCGGGGATACTGTGGGAACAGGGGGCGGGGTCAGAAGGCAAACATGGGGCGAGGACACCATGGAAACAGGGGGCGAGATCAAGGGGCAGGCAGGGGGCGGGGATGCCTGGTGACATCACGTCAGCAGTCGCCCCCTGGGAGGAGTAGAAGGGCGGAGCTGAGGGTACTGCAGGAAAGAGAGGGGGCGGGGGGAAGGTGTCACGAGGAACAGGAGGAGAGGGGGATGGGGTTGGAATTTCGGAATGTTTAAGAGGATTTTGGGAAGAAGAAGACCAGGTTTGGGAAGATGCCACGTGGCATCCACCATCTTGTGGACCCCCTAGGGACTTGTGGCCATTTTGGGCATCACTGCTGTCTGGAAAGCTGACACGCGCTCTGGGTTTCAGAGCAGGGGACACAGGGGATTGGGAAAGATTCCACGCAGCCTGGCCAGGGCCTTGTGGACAGGCCTTCTCAGGCATTTTAACAAACTCTGGGAGTCAACTTCCCAATGAGTGTGCTCTCTTTAAAATACCAAGTTTTGGGGAAAGAGGTTTAGGGGTTTTAGAGCTAGGAGAGGGAGAAACAGGGGGAGCAGAGGTACATGGCTTGGCATTTGGCTTTTTCTCCAATTCCTTTTGTTTGAGCAAGGCTGTTCGAATTTGTAAACTCCAGAACACAAATTTAGCTGAGGGTGTATTCCCAGCTTGTCCTAAGGTTATCAATTCATTCCCAACTTTGTCCCAGAATTGAATATTGTGGATTTCTTCAGGGGACATTTGTAGGAAGTGCAGAAAAAGCCACCTTATAAACTGCTTCAATTTTCCTTTTGAGAACTTCACATTACCACTGACTAAAATGCTAACAATATGATAATACACTCCTTTTTGTACAATGCTGAGATTCGAGCCCATGTTAGATGTAAAAGGCAAAGTACTAAATCCCACCTGACCAAAACCAAAGCCAAAATCGGCTACCAATTTCTAAAAAAACCACAGATAGGAAGGCAATAACGAACAGACAAAAGCTTTACAATGCAGCTGTATATACTGCTTTTAAAATTCCTGGGCAGCAGCTGCAGGGAGCTGGGACACACCTTGCCGAGCCGAGGCAGACAAAGCCTCCCCCGCAGAGCTGAGAGAGAGCAGCCTCCCCCCACGCCACATGGCAAGCCGATACCAGGATCGGGCCACGCCGCGTGTAGAGAACACCCCCTGCCCTGAGAGAGATCCCCCCGGCCACGTGTAGAGAGCCCCCCTCCCCCGCACAGAGAGAGGGCAGAGTTCCCCTCCCGCGCCGGCGGGAATTCCAAAACACAGCGACAAATGCCGCAGAGAGCTAAAGCCTAGAACGCAATGGATTCCCGTCTGCAGGGCTGCGCAGCCAAAATGCAAAGGCAAAAAAGGAATAGAACGCACGGCAGAGTCTCTTTTTGAGCTTCTGCTCCACTAAGAGCAGAGATACTCACCCGAAATGGAAGCTGTAGCTGGCGAGATCCAGGCAGGTCTCCTCACCAGAACAGGAGCCCTCTATGGGCAGGAGAGGCTACCCTGTTCTTCCTCTGGAAAATCTGCTCAGCAGAAAGGAGCTGGGCTTTCCAGAGGCACCGAACAGTCCACGAAACTTCTTTCTGGGATTAATCCCAAAAGTCTCTGACTGAGAGCGTTGCAACCAAGGCTCTTTCAGCTGGGTGCACGGCTGCTGAAGCCTCTCCGAGGTACTGAGAGTCCTTCTGGGGCTGCAGAATCGCTTTGCCCACGTTGGGTGCCAAAATATTGGAATATGAATCCCAATATTACCAGTTAGATTGTGCCTGGGCCAGTCTGACCCTTGCTGCTGGGCCTAAGGTCGCAGCTGTGGCGTAATACCCCAGAGACACCTTTCGCTTGCTGGTGGTTGCACGTGGGCAGCTGAACAAGTCCAGGCTTGGTAGGAACTCCGTTTACCTCAAGAGGGAAGGCTTCAGGCGATGGTGAAGAGAAAGGAGGCAGATTCTGCTGGAGGGTTGATATCCAGAGCTTTATTCCATGGTCACAGTGGTCTGAATCTTGGCAACTGCTCCAACAGAATCATGTGCACATGGTCTGATTCACCTTTTACGCTCCAGGGGGAGGGGGAGGGAAGGGGCAGGTGAGCCACCAACCAGGTCGGAGGGGCAGGGTCTCAGGGGAGGATGATACCTAGACAGGCCGATGACCTCTGGGCACAGGGGTATCTTTTGAACTTGACCAACCACACGATGACCTTCCTGGAATGTTAAGCCTGATTGACAGGACTCACTCAGCAAGGGGGCGAGGGGGAAGGGAGAGAGGTATAGGCACACCTGGGAAGGGACCCGGAAGTTTAAAACAGGACATTACTACCCACTGCAACAATAAAGGAATATCATTTTTGGTGTGGCATCTCTCATGTCTTCCCCACAAACTCAAATTATGAACACATTTCATGCCTGATACCACACATTCCATAACTGTGAACATAAAAGGGCTACTCATCAAGAACAAAAGCAAGCCTTTTTCTCTATTTGAACCAAATAACCTTTTGTAGAAGGTTTTTCACAAGTTTCCTAAATGTAACTAGAAACACCATCTGCTTAGAACTTTCTCTCATAAGAGCAATGGTGTTAACAGCCAATTCCATTAGAAATTCAACTGGCTTAAGCTTAAATTTTGTGAAGATTTAAAACAGTGTCCCTACCTTTAGTTCATATGAAAGAAATAGGTTAAATCTGATCTGCATATGTGCTGTACATTAAATTGGTGGGATAAATTAAATTTTTTCTTGACCCTGAATAATGAGGATTTAAGTAATGAATTACCTGAGAATCCTCTTTTATGACTATAACACTTACACATCACTCATCCAGACCTCGGGCAGTATAGCATAAGGATGCACTGACACAGCTATACATTAAGCTTCTTTGAAAAACTACAAGCTATTTGCAAGAAAATAAATGCAAATTACACGTTTAACTGACAATATTAAAGGAATCCTATGGGGTTTTATTTTCAAAATTAGAGAGTCAAAATTTGTCAAAATATATATTATTGAAAGCAAAGAACCCAGTTATCTAATTACTGCTACATTTCTCTAAAACAAGAGAGGAAACTGAGTATAATCAATACATGGTTGAATTATGTACTTGAATTCAAGCATTTTTCAGTCTTTTGTCAAAAAGAATTGCTGCTGAGCCAATATCAATATCCTTCTTTTCATCTGAGACTTGAACTGCTTTTAGGCTCACTATAACAAAAAATTTTCTACCAAAGATTTATGTTTTCCAGCTTTATTTTTGCCACAGCTATGGAGTTAATATAAATAAGCTGGTGTGCATACACACATTTTGATCCCACTCTATTCTCTGATGGCTTGTTCCAGTCACAAGTAGCTAATAACATAGATATAAACCGAAAAATAAATGGATGCAAGGACATCTTGCTGTGAAGAATTTTTGGGGTGTCTTGCTATGCCTGAAGGGTTAAATAGTGTGAGGGTCCCAATTGAAAAGGAGGCATTGGAAACTGCTGCCACAGTACCCAGGATTCACGGCAGGCAATTAAAATCAACAACCACGGAAAATTCTGGCTAACATATAACCTGATACTGATGTTTCCACAGTGCCTATTATCTATGGGTGTCCCTGCTGCCCCCTGAGTGACATCCTCAAGCTAGCATGCTCAGCCAGCTCCTGTCTTACTTCTCCCACAGTGGTACCTTCCATGCATCTCTGGTCCCTAAGCATTCCAGCACAGCAGTTTCCTTCCTGATCTCTAGTCTGTGCATAAGAATAAATTAATTGCCCTGATCTGTGATTTTTTGAGCAGATAATTGTGAAGTCAGGGGTGGGGGAGAATGCAGAGCTGTGCTTCAGCTGAACCATGTGAGATCCTGCACTCAGAGGTGCAGCTATATGCCAGGAATCCTATCCTAATTCTAATCACTTTCTGGGCATATAAATTTACCCCATATTTGAGCACACAGAGTTGCATACACCACAAGAAATGAAGGTCTTGGAATGTTTGAAAAACATCCGCAGAATTTCAATGGTTATGGCACAATATGAAGTGAAATCCATGAAGTCTGATCTTGTATTCTTAGTGAAAATGCTGCTTGGATATTTCTGTGTATTTATATGCTGCTAATTTGGTTTTGTTTTAAGCACATCAAAGTGGAATGAAGGTAATTGGATATTGGAATATCAGTGTTGTCACAGTATTCCCTGAAATGGCGAGAAACCTCAGGTTGCTCCTGAGTAGGACTTGCAACATACCCAGGGGCTGTCAAGCTTCAAATTATCTGCATGCAGGTAGAAGCTGGCACAGCAATTAGGGCATCACTCCTCAGAACAGATATCATTTTCCTGACACCTCTGAAATACCTAACTAGACAGCCTGAAAGTTGTCTCCAATTAGATATTGTATTCAGAAAAAAATAACGGTTCATGAAAAACTGTAAGAAGGTCCAATCTTATTCCAAAATAAGAGTACTTTCTGCATTTGAAGTGGGTCAAACTATGCCAGAAGGACATACCCCTTTTCTGGGAAAAGAGCATCAGCACACTGGATTTATACTCTGGGATAAAGTATTGTAAAACAGTCTCAGAGTAAATTCTCAGAAGGTAAGCCTTAAATGACAATGTCCTGTAGGATAAACAAATACTGTATTTCCAAAATAGAGATACAATTAGCTAATCTTTGAATTAAGTCTTTTTATTTCTTCCTGGATCGTTGTTCGATGCAGTGTGACAACAAGGCCTCTGTGAAACACACATCCTGGCCTCAGCAAGCTGTGGGCCATGCTTGCACAGGACTTTAATTGAAGCACATCCCAAAGAGATGCATGAGGGCAGTGATTGTACCTTGACAGCGCTGTATGGTTACGGGTCACACTGTCCATCCCAGCTGGCAGCAATCCATACCAAGGAGTGCATAACAATGCAGCCTCGTCTCTTCTGAGGTTCCAGAGCACTGGACCCACCCAAATCCTGAAATTTACTCCCAGTCACATTGATAAAGAGCCAGAACCGGTTCCTAAATAGAGCATCGATGTAGCCTGAACCCACTAAAATATATTCCTGCTGTCTCAAGTCAAGAGAGGGTTGCAATCCTCTGACTCACTTACGTGGATCAAAGAATTGCTAAAAATTCTCCCCGGTATTTGTTCCCAAGGTTTCTGAAGACAGGTTTTCATTGCACAGCTACTCAAGGACACCTAAGTAGGATGTTGTTGAGAGTATCTAGAGATCCAAAGTCCCTGTGCACAGTCAAAGAGCCTTTAGGAGATTTTGTGCTACTTTAGCATGTTGCAGCACCACTGCTCCTAAGATTTTTGTTTATAATATTTAATTATTTTGTTTGTTTTAGGTCTTTGAGACAGACTGAAAGTCTTGTGTAAAAAAAGTGCTCAGTTTATACTGCTAGCTTATACTCTGCCTTTGTCTGGATACTTGCAATATTCTGTTGTGCTTGTTGCTATCAATCACACACAGAAGTCACAGTGCTGTTCCCTTGGCAAATTGCCCCACAGTTTGGAGAATAATAAGAGGTTCCTGTACTGTGGAGAGTTTTGTCAAAGAGTGGCTTGAGGAGAGGGGACACAGCCGAATTAATTTGGGAAAGATGTCCTAACTAGGGCAGAGACAGGCAGAGGCCTTTTTTGTTTCTGTAACAAGATAGAGAATGGAAAAGTACAAGACCATAGTTAGTTCCAAATCTTGCAGGTGTGAGATAATGTGTCCTTGATTCTCTCAAAACATGATAAAGAAATGGACAGTGAGGCAGGAGAGATAGAGAACGTAGTCTCAAAGGAATGTGGATGAGTTAATGCTATACTTTAACCAATAGATTGCTTGGCTTACAGAATATTCATAAGCTTATTATTTGCTGTATAAGTGTTTGATATTTGTTCAATAAAGTGGGCCATGATGAACCAACTGGTGTCCTGGTCTCCTTCCGTGACAAATGGTGACCTCGAACGTTGAATCCCTCGTCTCGAAATAAAAGAAAAAGGGAAAAAAGGCACGCCACGGTCAAGGAAGTTGGAGCTGGGTCTCTTTCGCAGCGGAGACAGTGCCGGATCTTTGAAGCACCCTTGGGGTTCACATCAGTGACCCAAGCCACCCACGTGCGGCCGGAGCCTGGAAAGCTGCAAGAGTGCTCACGAAAAATTGATAAAAGGTATGGAGAGGCAAGCCGCATATGAACTCTTTGCCACGTATTTAGAAGGGCGAGGAGTAAAAGGTATAGATTTAAAAAACGAGCTCCCAGGGTTGCTAGCCTATGGTTATTGTAGAGGAGTGTTTCTTAACCCACACACGGTTCATGAACTTGCTGAATGGAGAAAGTTTGGGGATATTCTGTGGGAGGCAGTGTTAGAAGACGATAAAACAGCTAAGAAATTGGGCAAGCTATGGCGTGTAGTACATAACGTGTTACTGCAACATGTCTCTGAGCGTAAGGCGGCAGAAAGGGCGACAGAAGCTCATAAGAAGAATATAGGGTATGGTCGTGAGGACGACCCTCTCATGCCTTTGGTAAACAAGGTGTTAATACCATTGGATTCACAACAGGGTGGAATGCCAGATCAGGTTACAGGCGCAGCGGGGCCGTCTGCACCTCGTCTGTCGGAGGAGGAGGAGGACGAGCGGTGGGCTAGAGGGAGAGGGGGGCACGAGCTGAGCCCGCCGCCTCCCCGTAGGGGGAGAGAGCCGAGCCCGCCGCCCCCCGTAGGGGGAGAGAGCGGAGTCCACCGCCCCCCCGCAGAGCGCGCGAGCACGAGCAGAGCCCGTTGCCTCCCCGCAGCAACCGAGAGCGTGATCTGAGTCCGCTGCCCCCCAACAGGGAACGCGGACTGAGCGTGCCGCCCTCCCGCCGAGAGCGTGAGCCGAGCCTGTCACCTCCCCCACCCGAATGGCCTGTGCAGAGGCGCCAACAGCGCAGAACTCTCGCAGAGCCAGGTCATAAACCAGAGCCACTCAGTGACCCATGGTGGGAGATGGCAAAACAAAGGAGGGAGGCTTGGGCTGCTCTGGCAAGAGAGGCAATGCAAATGGGGGATAATGAGGCAATGGAGGCGGCTACCGCTCTAGCTTGCCCGGTCACATACACGCCACAATATGATGCTCAGGGGAACCATACACAGAATCTGGCGGAGTATACCCCACTAGACTGGAGGTTGTTATCTCAGTTGCGGTCCACAGTCCCACAGTTAAGCAAATGCTGGATTATCTCTTTAATACGCAAATTTTGTGCCCGAATTATTTAAGGGGAATAGTGCGGCTAATATTCACTCAGCATCAGCAATTGTTGTTTCATGCACATTGGCAGGCTTTAGTTAACGAGTCGGTCGGGACACAGAGAGCTCACGGGGACCCGCTGCAGGGGGTGACGGTGGATGAGCTCATGGGCTTAGGGGCATACCTGCGCATGGAGGCACAGTTGATATCAGGACCAGATAAGCTCAGAGAAGCCATGCGGTTGGTACGTGCGGCCATAGAAAGGGTCAAAGAGCCAGGAGGGCTGCCGGCGTACATGAGCATAAAACAAGGGAGAGAGGAATCGTTCCGGAGTTTTATTGATAAAGCAGCCGTGGCTATAGATCGGGCAGGTGTGGCAGAATTCATGAAGGGGGCGCTATTGAAGCAGTGTGCCTTACAGAATAGCAATCCGGCCACGCAAAGGGTGCTAGCCACTCTGGGAGCAAATTGGACCATTGAGGAAGCATTAGAACGAATGGCATTACAGCCAGCAGCCTCTCAAGTATTTTTAGTAGATGCAATAAAGGAATTGGGAGTAGGGCTGCAAAAGCAAGCAGAATCTGCTCAAAGCCAAGTGCTAGCCGCTCTTGCTCCTCTCCGAAACGGCTCAATGGCAGTCACGCAGGGAGGCTCAAAGACATACCCCAGATGCTAACGATGCGGCAGTGGGGGACACATGCGCCGACAATGCAGAGCGACTGGCTTGTGGTGCCAAAACTGCCTATCCAGCTCCCACAACACTTCGGCTTGCCGGCACCGATGGGAAACGGACGGCGAGCGCGCAGGCTGGCCGCGCCCAGACACAAGTTGCAGCCATGACACCACCACCTCCTGTCCACCACCTCCTGTCTGCAGCCAGCAACAGCAGGGACCTCGGCTTGGACATATCAGCAGCAGTAGATGTCACATTAATGACAAATTGCCCGGAAAGGATACCAACTGGAGTAAACAGCCCTCTCATGCTACAAGGACAAAAATGTGGAGCCTTACTGCTCGGACGTTCCTCAACATCTATGCTGGGACTATTTGTATTACCTGGGGTCATAGATGCGGACTTTACCGGAGAAATGCAAATCATGGCTTACACCCCTTATCCCCCGATAAAGATAACCAAAGAACAACGCATCGCACAATTGGTACCACTACCACAGATGACATCGAGTATTCCATCGCTTACTGGACAGAAGCGTGATGGAAAGGGTTTTGGCTCTACTGGTATTACACTCCTGACTGTAAATCTTCAAGAGAGGCCAAAACAAAGAGTTGAAATTACCCATGGACACCAGACACCCTTTATGGATTATTGGACACAGGAGCAGACACCAGCATTATATCGCCAGAAGCATGGCCACAGCATTGGCCCCTGCTCCCATCAACAAACATGCTCACGGGAGTAGGAGGACTTACTTTGGCAAGCAAAACACCACCTCTGTCAGTGCGCATTGATGGGCAACAAGTGTCTGTTGTGTTTTCAGTCGTGCAGTTGCCCCCTACAGTCTCTTGCCTGATTGGCAGGGATGTTTTAACACAGCTGGGGATGGTGTTGACCAATCAACACCCTTTGGGGTAATTGCCATTGCTTGGACTTTCCCCATTCCCCTCACCTGGAAAACAGATACACCGGTGATAGTTAAGCAATGGCCCTTGAAAGGGGAGAGTCTTATACATGCCCATGAATTGGTGAAGGAGCAATATGAGCAGGGACATTTACAACTTTCAACGAGTCCCTGGAACACACCCATTTTTGTGATCAAGAAGAAGTCAGGGAAATACCGCCTGGTGCACGATCTACGATCTGTGAATGACCAGATGGAATCGATGGGGGCCTTGCGACCTGGTCTTCCGAACCCAGCCATGATCCCTCAAGATTGGCCATTTTTAATCATCGATTTAAAGGACTGTTTCTTCACTATTGGACTGCATCCTGATGACACGAAGAGGTTTGCCTTTACCCTACCAGCAATAAATCGTGGGGAACCAGACAAAAGATTTGAGTGGACAACACTTCCACAGGGGATGCAGAACTCGCCCACATTGTGCCAGCTTTATGTTGATGCTGCATTACAGCCATTACGTCAGCAGTGGCCAGCTACCATAATATATCATTACATGGATGATATTTTGTTTGCGCAGCAACAGCCATTTTCCCCTTTGCAAGTTGACAGCATCAAAGACACTCTTGCAGCAGCCTCACTTGTTATTGCCACAGAGAAAATTCAGACCATGAAACCATGGAAGTATTTGGGATGGACTCTAATGGACCAAACAGTGGTGCCCCAAAAATTAGAACTGCACTTGGACATTAAGACTCTACATGATGCTCAAAAGTTGCTAGGAGACTTACAGTGGCTAAAACCCATAGTGGGAGTACCAAATCACTTGTTGGAGACCCTGCGACCCTTGTTAAAGGGCACTGACCCCACTACCCCCGTATGCCTCACAGAGGAACACCATACTGCCCTATAACAGATCAGTAATTGTGTACAATGAGGGTATGTGTCTCGTTGACAGTTAGATTGCCCTATTGACCTCACCGTCTGGAATAGCACCTTGCTTGGTGCTCTCTCCCAATATGAGAACAAAACGGGGGAGATACGGGTATTGGAATAGCTGTCACCACCATTACAACATAAGAGAACAATATTTTCAAAAATTGAACAATTGGCTGCTCTGATCAAAAAAGGCCGTCTCAGAATTATTGAAGTGGACGGTCGAGAACCTGCCACCATTAGGATACCCATGGAAAAAGAGACGCTGGACTGGTACCTGGTTAATTCAGTGGACTTACAGGAAGCATTATTGACATCATCTGCAAAGGTGGAGACAAGCAAGTTAGTGCCCAGAGTCCTGCAATGGATGACAGAATGGGACTGGATCACTCGGCCACTGAGAAGAGAGCAACCCATAGAAGGAGCCACCACAGCCTTCACAGACGCAGGGAAGAAATCAAGACGTGCTGCTGTTACTTGGCAAGAAAAAGGACAATGGAGGCATCAACTTCTTATAGCAGACCCTGCAGACAGCCTACAAACCTTAGAATTGTTAGCAGTAGTATGGGCAATGTCTAATTTGCATGAGCCCTTGAATGTGGTCACAGACTCCATGTATGTCGCTGGAGTAGCCAGACGTATAGAAGGAGCAGCAATTAAGGAAGTGAATAACAAACGGCTGTATGAGTTACTGGTTCAATTAAGGAAAGCTCTCCGGGACAGAAGTGCAGTGTACTCTGTAATCCATATTAGGGGCCACAAGTGGTCTGAGGGCCTAGGAGAAGGAAATGATCGTGCAAATAAATTGGTTACCTTACCCATTGATAACTCTTGTCCTGTTGATAAGCATACATTGGCAAGAGAAGCCCATAGTAGGTACCATCAAAATGCAAAAGGGTTGGCGAGGAGCTTTGATCTGGGCTTGTCAGAAGCCAAGGCCATTGTCAGGGCTTGTCCAATATGCAGTTATCATAATGGGGGAATAGGCCTGGGCTGTGGAGTTAATCCTCGAGGTTTGGAAATGAATGAGAAGTGGCAAATGGATGTCACGCATGTAGCCAGGTTTGGTAGGCTCAAGTATGTGCATGTTACCATAGATACATATAGCCACTACATATGGGCTACAGCACAGGGAGGAGAGAAAGCAATACACGTGATCAGGCACTTATTGAGCTGCTTTGCTATCATGGGAGTCCCAAAAGGTATCGAAACAGATAATGGCCCGGCCTACACAAGTGCTAGGGTCCGAAAGTTTTTGGACCAATGGTCTGTCAAGCATGTGACAGGTATTCCACATTCCCCCACAGGACAGGCGATAGTAGAAAGAGCAAATGGTATCCTTAAACAGTACATTGACAAACACCAGGATTTAAAGGACCCACAAGCATGCCTGGCTAAGGTTTTGTATGTGATCAATCATTTATGTATTTTTGGGGAGGACAATGGCCCCCCTGCAGTTAAACATCACCCAAGGTCAAGTCAGGAAGCTATTAAGGAAACGGAGGTCTGGGTGAAGTATAAAAACCCAAGCACGGGGATATGGGAAAAGCCCGCAAAAGTACTGTACTGGGGTCGGGGATATCTTTGTGCTTCCTCACCAACAGGGCCTTTGTGGGTGCCTGCCAAGTGGACTAAACCTGTCTTTGATGCAGCATCTGGTGGACAGCCTTAGGAGGGGGACAAGGAGCGCCTGAAGAAGAAGCTGCTGCTGATCTTGCAACCCTTATTGCTGCAGCTGAAGCGACACTCGAAAGTGGTGGACAGAGCAGTGACACACCCCTTCCGGACGGCCAGGGAGCTGATTGACACTGTTGAAGCACTATCGACCTTCTGCATAAAAGGACCAGCGAAGGAACGCTGCCTTGAGTGTCACAGCCCCTGTTGTGCTGCGTGGGTAGCTCTATATTGTGGGGGTTGTGGTAGAACCTTTTGGTTAGAACAGTCCGGGATCTGGGATTTATGGTGTAATACCTGTAAGCATAACTACACATGGGGGGAAGACTGGCAGAGGGAACTAAGGAGACAGACGGGGCTAGATACGGTCCTAGCTTTAAGTCTTTTTGAGTCACCTGAGCAGAAAATCTTGGCCTATTACCGGTGGGAGGTACAGTGTATTGTGAAAAGAGTTAAAGCTCGAAGCAAGTCATATATAGCTTCTGCCGGGTGTAGAAAATTGGTGCCCTTAACACAGCATTCTGTAGTAGGACCCATTGAAGGAGATCCCGATAAGGCATTGGACTCCTGCATTGAGACTCTTCAGGGATTGGGATTGCAAAAGTTAGGATCAGTAAGGTTAAAGACAGATAAGAAAGGGAGAGCGAGAAAGAAAACAGAAAAATGAGGCTTATTTTTGTTATACTGCTTAGTGCTGTGGCGGAAGGGGCAGTAGGAGTAAGCCGCTTTAATTAGCCTAGAGATAACATATGGATAACGCTTGCTAATCAAACTAATCGATCTTCGCTTTGTCTTAGCCTTGGGGGGGTTACTAATCCATTTCGAACATGTTTGGTGGGTCTTCCAGTGTGTCTTCATTAATGCAACTCAGTCAAAATTCAAGCAGGAGGAGACGCAGCCTGCATAACTTAGACTGCAGCCAGATAGGGAGCCCACGGTTTTGGACTGAGTTAAAACAAGTGGTGGTCTCAACTGTCTTGCCGGGAGGAGCTGCAAATAAAGCTATGAACCTAGCAAAGCAGTTGGGATGCTGGGCCAAGGATGAGCTAGACAAAACGTCACAAATTTTAGATATGCTAACTACAGATGTGTAAAGTGTTAATTATGCTGTTTTGCAAAATAGAGCTGCTATAGATTTTTTGCTTTTAGCACAAGGTCATGGATGTGAAGAGTTTGAGGGAATGTGTTGCATGAATTTGTCTGATCACTCTGTGTCCATTCATGCGAAGATAAAAGAATTACAGCAGGGACTTCACAATCTTAAAGAAGAAGAGGGTTTAGGAATCGACGAATGCCTTAAGGGCTTAGGACTTGGACCATGGCTGAGGAACCTTGTGATATATGCTATAGGGTTATTGGGTGTGATTTTGTTGCTTTTGTTTATTTTGCCTTGTATTTTTAATTGTATTCAAAATATGGTTAGCCGAATGATAGAAAGAACCTGGCAGACTAGTCTCCTTGCCCAAGAACAAAACGGGGGAAGTGTGGAGAGTTTTGTCAAAGAGTGGCTTGAGGAGAGGGGACACAGCCGAATTAATTTGGGAAAGATGTCCTAACTAGGGCAGAGACAGGCAGAGGCCTTTTTTGTTTCTGTAACAGGATAGAGAATGGAAAAGTACAAGACCATAGTTAGTTCCAAATCTTGCAGGTGTGAGATAATGTGTCCTTGATTCTCTCAAAACATGATAAAGAAATGGACAGTGAGGCAGGAGAGATAGAGAACGTAGTCTCAAAGGAATGTGGATGAGTTAATGCTATACTTTAACCAATAGATTGCTTGGCTTACAGAATATTCATAAGCTTATTATTTGCTGTATAAGTGTTTGATATTTGTTCAATAAAGTGGGCCATGATGAACCAACTGGTGTCCTGGTCTCCTTCCGTGACACTGTACAGACTGTTTATTTTAAAAGTTTAGGAAATCAAAGTGCATTTCTGCAAAAAATGTAACAAAGGCAGTGTTATTAGTCCTTTAATATGCCTAATGTGGTGTAGAATCTGACTACTAATTCAGACTCTTCAAGTACCACATGTGTGAGAACGATCATCTAACTCAGTAGTACTCACATACCTGAAATTTAGCATGTGAGCCTTTGCAAAATGAATCTTAATTTTCCTTTAGAAAGTATGAAAGATGTATATGTATATATATAGATAGATATAAAAGCTCTTTTTTTTTTCTTATTCAGTTGAAGTATTCTAGTCAGGCTGATGCTAAAACTCCAGGTTTATTTGATTGTATGGGTAACTGATTGTATGGCTAATTCCAATGTCAGAAACTGAGCTATGCAATTCCTCTAATACTGTGCTCACTACTTCCTCTCTGGGCAGAAAAGGAAACATCCTTTTCTTACTTTGGGGTTGGTGCAGTGATTTTCCCTCTAGGGAATTTCTACAAGCCTGTGGTTCTGCCATTGGCATAACTGAATCTACAGCATAATGAAGAATATCCATAACCTGGGCAAGCTAGAAGAACTTTATTTCATAATTAAACAGAAATGAATTAGCAGCATAATTTTCAGTCAGAGAAACAGACACCAATCAATACCAGTGACCGGGGGAAATGCTGCTATTTACTTTGATTATTTACTCTATTTACTTTGATTCAAAAACCAAATACATTTTTATTGATCTGCACCTGGACACCTCTTCCAGTAACTGTCATTCTCCTCTTCCTTGCTTCCAACCCTGCTTGCAAGGGGTTTGACCAGAATGAAGAGGGGCGTATCTCATATGCTTCATATCCTGGTTGTTTTCCAGTCCCAACAGCTGCATTTTACTCACTTTCTTTCACTACCTGTACTTCTCAAAGTTGCACCTTCCATAGGTTTTCCAGACTTTCCAGTCTCCTTTCAATTCTCTGACTGCTTTTCACATCCTTGTTTCTTCAGTATCAGTAATTTATATAAGGTCTTTGCACTGGCTATGGTTGGTTAGTCTACCATCTCTAGCTGACAGATGTAACATGTACAGTGATTGGATATTAAATATATTTTCCTGGACCATAACACATTTGTTTTTCAGATATTCTGAAGCAGTCATGATGTCTTAGCATTTATAAACACTAATAGTTTTTCCTCCTTGTCCTTTTTTGTGTGGCTGTCTCTTTTCTTTTTGCACATTTTAAAAGCCCAGCTCATCTATCATCTCTTTATGTAGGTGAATCTTGGTTTCTCTTTATCAAATTCTCTGTATTCTCTCAGATTTTTTTTTTTATTTCTGCAGCACCTACTGTTCTCAGCCAGAGGCATGGGAGTAACTTGAGCAAGGTACTGTTCAAACAAAAAGCAGGAAGACAGATCTTACTTCAGTGCAGTTATTTAAGGTAAGAAACAGAGGCGGATAAAAGTAAGTGGGAGTGCTTGGATTGGATGAGTGGGTGACTCAGTACAGTAATACAGGCATCACAGTAAAACAAAACTTTTAAGAATTTTTCTGTATTGATGCACTTCTTTTCTGACATTGGTTTAGTTAAACAGTGATCTTCCAAGTGTCTCAGGATTGTCCATTCCCTCCTACCCTCACAGCAGCTTCTTTAATTTCTCTAACAAAAACTGATTGTGTAAACTCTCACTGCTCGTTCTTTCATTTTATTATGAAGAATCAAAGACTCTTTTTCCTATTATATCAGTAACTCAAGGGAAGTGAGAAGAAGCTGCAAAATCTATCATGTGAAAATATAATTTACTTAAGTCTGGTAGCTGAAAAAGATATTTATACTTTTTATATTTATATAAATATAATATATTTAGAAATGCTCTACCTGAATAGCTCTTTTATGATTTCTAGATCCCACTCTTGATGATCATCAGTTTCATACACTTTGAATAGTG